>NW_020897691.1:14689703-15289703 GCF_003984885.1 Neopelma chrysocephalum
GCTGCAGGCGCTGTGCAGGACGCCGCGCCGGCCCGGGGGCTTCGCGCCGCGCACGCTCCGCGCGCGCGGTTTTGGACCCCAGGCAAGGCCGCGGCAGGAGAAAGGAGAGAAAGGGGGAGCCTTGCTAGCGAGCACTGCACCCCCGTGGAAGATGAGAGCACAGCTTCGGAGCACACAGAGGTTTGCCGTTCCAGGTTTGGGGAGGGAGGGAGAGGGGGAGGGGGACGGAGCAGAGGGATGGGTGTTGAGCTGGCCATGGGGGTCCTTCGACTGGCGGGTGGGAGAGCAGGGCTGTCCCGTATGAAACATCACATCACATGTGAGCAGTGCACCTGGAATTTGTGGTAACACAGTGGGGGAAGGATAAGGTCTGGGTGGACAGAGGGTTCTTTTGATTGATGGGGGTCCCGGCCAGGCTGGGGCCTTGTAAGGTACCTCAGCCTTGGACAGGTACGGGGGCCAGAACGGTTGGTCAGTTTGTTTGTTTGTTTGTTTGTTTGTTTGTTTGTCTATTTATTTCTTTCGTTTTGGCTCTCCTGCGGCTACTGCCCAGGTTTGGCATGTTCTGGATATATTTGCTTTGCTCTGTTACAACCTGAAAGAGTGGGCAGGACAAAGGGTTGTTACTGGAAATAAAAGACTTGCCCAAATCGTTCTAACAGGAACGTAGCCTATGTACCCCTGTGTGGTTGCGAGCTATGCTGGCGAGGGTTCATGCCTTCGGTAGGGTCGCCCATGCCAGACAGGTCAAAACCATAGGACCAGATAAACTACATCCCTGGGCAGGATGAGCTCATTAGCCTTCTGGCAGTCATCCTAGGAGAAGGACAACTCTCATCCCAAACCCGGGCAGATGGAGCTCGCTTAGCCCTGGAAGGCCATCCATCTCAGAGAAGGTCACTCTAATCAAACCTACGTCCTGAGGACCTCGCTGCCACCGTCCAAGCTTGCTCGGCCCTGGCAGATGAACCTCAGGATTAAAGGGTGGGTTCAGTTCCGCGCATACTGCATCTCACCTAAAAAATCCATTGCGCAGGCTTGAAGGCTTTACCCACATGCAAAAAGTCCTGTAGCGACGGGCGAGGGTCGAAACGGTAGGTGAAAGATGCACTGGGAGCCGCAGACTCAACCCTGCATACAGGCGGTTCAGGATATTGGTCATTTGAGACTGACGGAGATGAGAGTCTCTTGGGGCAGCACCCTGAACGACCAAGCAGCCTTTTCAAGGACAGCACTGCTTGCTCCACTCGGAGAGGGGCCTAGAAAAGGTGGCCTAAACAAAGCTCATCTCCACCTTCACCCGGTTGGTTAACCGCAGACCGACGGGCATCTTCTTCCAATGCGGTCGCACAAAGAGCAAAAGTCAAAGGCATGCACCTGCCTCCAAAGGTGTACTCAAATTAACTCTAGCATGTTGGAACATCAGAACCATGCTCGATTCTGCCAATAGTGGTCGTCCTGAGCGACGTTCTGCCCTAATTGCCCATGAACTGGGTCGTCTCAACATCGACATTGCTGCTCTCAGTGAAGTTCGCCTTCACGAGGAAGGCAGCCTCAGAGAACATGGTGCCGGTTACACACTCTTCTGGTCAGGTAAGCCCAGAACCGAAAAACATCTCTCAGGTGTCGGCTTCATGATCAAAAACTCCATTGTCCCTAAACTCGAAAATCTGCCGACAGGTCACTCTGACCGCATTATCTCCCTACGCCTTCCACTAAACAACAAGCAACACGTTGTCATCTTCAGTATATATGCCCCAACTCTCCAAGCTGACCCTGCTGAAAAAGATAAATTTTACACTGACCTGCACTGTCTTACCCAAAAGGTGCCCGCAGATGATAAGATCATTATCCTTGGTGATTTCAACGCCAGAGTAGGTAAGAATTTTGAAGCCTGGAAAGGAGTATTAGGCAAGCATGGTGTTGGAAACTGCAACGATAATGGTCGACTTCTGCTAGAATTCTGTGCGGAGCAACAGTTCACCATCACCAATACTATCTTTCAGCAGAAAAATAGTCTGAAGACAACCTGGATGCACCCCAGGTCTAAGCATTGGCACCTCATTGATTATGTCTTGGTGCGACAGAGAGATGTCCGCGATGTCCTCCATACCCGCGTGATGCCCAGCGCAGAATGTCAAACAGACCATCGGCTTGTGCGCTGTAAACTCAACCTTTATCTCAAATTCAAACCCAAGAGGGGCAGTATCCCAAGGAGAAGACTCCAAGTTAACGATCTCCAATCAGCCACAGTAAGAGAAAGATTCCAGGCAAACCTTCAAACTAAGCTTGATAACCATTCCACAGATTCTGCAGTTTCCTCTCCCGAAACAATTTGGCAGCATATTAAAAGTAGCATCCTGCAATCCTCTGAAGAATCCTTAGGGTTCTCCCTCAAGAAGAACAAGGACTGGTTTGATGAAAATAATCAAGAAATCCAGGAATTGTTGAGGAAGAAGAGAACCGCCCACCAAGCTCACCTTGCACTGCCTTCCTGTCACGCTAGAAAAACAGCCTTTCGTCTTGCTTGCAGCAAGCTCCAACAGAAACTCCGTGACATCCAGAACAAATGGTGGTCCGATCTAGCTGCAAAAACTCAACTATGTGCAGATACAGGGGATCACAAAGGATTCTATGAGGCCCTGAAAACAGCATACGGGCCTACATACCAAGTCCAAAGCCCACTACTCAGTGCAGATGGTCAAACGCTTCTGACAGATCAAACCTCCATTCTGAATAGATGGTCTGAACACTTTCAGACTCTTTTCAGTACCAACCGTGTAGTACAAGACTCAGCAATTCAGTCCATCACACAACAACCAGTGAAATACGAATTGGATACTGCCCCCACTCTAGGAGAAACCCTCAAGGCCATACAGCAGGTGAAAATCGGCAAGGCAGCTGGGGTTGATGGAATTCCACCTGAAGTCTGGAAACATGGGGGCCTTGCACTCCATGCTAAATTTCATGAGCTTGTGGTGCGCTGTTGGGAACTAGGCGAACTACCTTCAGACCTTCGTGATGCAGTCATCATCACCTTGTATAAGAAGAAAGGTACTAAATCAGACTGTTCAAATTACCGTGGTATTACTCTGCTCTCCATTGCTGGCAAAATCTTGGCAAGAATACTCCTGAACAGACTAATACCCGCTATAGCAGAAGAAATTCTACCTGAAAGTCAGTGTGGCTTCAGAGCCAACAGGAGCACCACAGACATGATATTTGTTCTCAGACAACTGCAAGAGAAGTGTAGGGAACAGAACAAAGGTCTCTATGTAACCTTTGTCGACCTCACCAAGGCTTTCGATACTGTGAGCAGAAAAGGTCTTTGGCAGATTTTGGAACGTTTAGGTTGTCCCCCCAAGTTCCTTAAAATGATCATCTCACTTCATGAGGATCAGCACGGCCAAGTCAGATATGGCAACACACTTTCTGAGCCCTTTCTAATAAAGAATGGTGTGAAACAAGGCTGCGTTCTCGCTCCTACCCTATTCACAGTCTTTTTCAGTATGATGCTTCAAAGGGCCTCGGCAGACCTCAATGATCAGGACGGTATCTACATTCGATATCGTACTGATGGAAGCCTATTCAACCTAAGGCGACTGAAGGCCCATACTAAGACCCTAAACCATCTTGTCCGGGAGCTGCTCTATGCTGATGACGCCGCCCTTGTTGCCCACACAGAAGCAGCTCTGCAGCGTTTAACATCCTGCTTTGCAGAGGCTGCTGAGCTCTTTGGGCTGGAAGTCAGCTTAAAGAAGACAGAAGTTCTCCATCAGCCTGCACCTCAGGAAGTCCCCCACCGTCCCCACATCACCATCGGCCAGTCAGAACTCAATTCAGTCCAACAGTTTAATTACCTAGGCAGCCTCATCTCCTCAGATGGTAAGATTGATGGGGAGATAGACAATAGGTTAGCGAAGGCATACAGTGCTTTTGGAAAACTCCATAAACGAGTTTGGCGTAATAAACACTTGAAGAAAAGCACCAAGATCAGTGTTTACAGAGCCATAGTGCTGTCTACTCTTTTATATGGTTCCGAATCATGGGTCATCTACCGCCACCACCTGCGTCTCCTAGAACGCTTCCATCAACGCTGCCTCCGTACAATCCTTAACATCCATTGGTCAGACTATGTGACCAATACATCTGTTCTCGAACAGGCAGCAATCACAAGTATTGAGGCCATGCTCCTGAGAACGCAACTGCGTTGGGCAGGGCACATCTCTAGGATGAAGGACCACCGCCTCCCTAAGATCCTGCTCTATGGTGAACTTGCCACTGGCTGCCGCAAGAGAGGAGCTCCAAAGAAAAGATACAAGGACTCCCTGAAGCAACAACTCAGCCTCGGGCATATTGATCACCATAACTGGTCCACTCTGGCCTCTAATCGGGAGGCCTGGAGACAGACCATTTATAACGCTGCTGATGCTTTTGAGAAGGCACGCAGGATCACTCTTGAGGAGAAAAGACAACGCAGAAAGAATCGAACCTTGCAGAATATACCATCTAAGGAGTCTTTCTGCTGTGTCTTTTGCAACCGGACTTGCCTTTCTCGTATTGGCCTTTTTAGCCACCAACGCGCTTGCATGAAAAATGGGTAGAGCCCTTCCCAAATCTTCGTTCGCGAAGCCTAGCCATGATGATGATGATGATGATGATAATATTACTTACCACTGTAACTTTTGTTTCACTTCCACAAGGAAAAAACAGTGGTTATCTGATTCTTCAGTTGATTCATCCTTGTAGTGTTATCATCTCTGCCTCAAGGCTTTGTTCAGTGGCCAACAGCATGTCTCCCACATGCACAGGAGTAAATCAAAGGTTTAAATTACTGTGGGTCTTAGTTGCTCAGAATACACATCTTCTGGCAAGTGAATCTGAGTCCACATAGTGCTTTAAAAACAGATCTTTCTCTTGCACAACAAGGAATATATTGTGTACCTAATGTGCAGGAACTGGGCAGTTTTGTTTGTGCTGAAGCTCATGCTGAGTGAGTGGAGAAAGTGAAAAAGATGAAAGCCTATTTCTTCACCTCTGCTCATTTCTAAATTATGAGTCTTGTAATGTCTCAGCTTCATGTTGGGACAAGTCTAGACCACACAGTAGTTCCTCCTACTCCTGTTGTCCCTTTTTTTTCATTTATTTTCCTGCACCACACATGCTCAGGTCAGGTACCCTGCAGTTCAGACACAGTCTTTGTGACTAACAAACTTCAGTGCTGATGGGAATCTCCAGCTGCCTTGTTACTGCAGCACCAAATATATATATATATATTTATATTCTGAAACCCTATATATCTGCTACATCTTCAGCAATTTACCTTTTAAGTTTTATTTTTTTATGATTTTTCTATATTATTTTTATTATTACTTTAATGATTAATGCTTATATTCATTTTTGGAGACTTTGCTACACTACTGCAAAAATGTTTGAAGTGCAAAGAGAAATGTTTTCAAAGAGATCTGAAATTTACAGATGCTCAGAATCCTTTTGATAAAATAATTTATATTCAGCTTTATCAGGGTCCAAACTAGTGGGTTTGCAAGATCTTCCAGCTTTGAACATTCTTAGCAGATTTTGGAGGATGTTGGTCTCTTATACTCTTTCAGTAAAAGTCCTGTTTGGAGATAGCTTTGCTTTGTAAATTTGGGAGCATAACTATAGACACCATGACAGTTTTGCCTTTGTGCTGCATCATCCTTGTCATCCAGAAATGAGCAAGGACCTTCATGCCAAGGGAAAGAATAAAGAAACTTTCTAATGAAAATTCCAGAGAACCACATTCACTGTACTTTGTTTAGAGGACGTAAGTAGAGATAATATTTCTTCCCAAAATATACAGCCCGTCTTACGTGGCTGATGATTGTAGACAAAGTAAGAAACCACACAAGCTAAAATTACATAATTTATTATCCTTCACTGCAGCAGTACCTATTTGATGGATCCGAAAATAGAATTTCCTAGCTCGGGATTTGGCACACGATCTGGGAGCATAATGCTTGCTATTAAAACCATGGCTACTAAACTGCATAAGGTAAACTAAGCTATGATTCTTAGCAGCTTCAGTCCAGACATGACCTGCTAGTCTGCAAGGGAATTCATAGCAAGGCAGAGGCATTAAAGAGAAATACAGGTGGCAGATAGTTTTTGTTTCCCATTGTTCTAAGGGGAAAAAATGTATTAGTATTTCAAATGGATCTGTGTGCAAGCTTGGTGGGTGTTTAAGTTGTCTCATTTCTTACAAGCTGTAAAAAGGGATTTTTCATTGTCTCTTCCTTTCACTTTCTTAACTGAATCTAATACATGTAGCAAGAATGAAGAGTTTTACAATACTAGAAAATGTACAATAAGTATATGGTGTCAGTGCACTCTAGCCAGTACGATCCACTGTACGATCCTTACCCAGTTTACAGTCATTAGTATTGTCATGCATATTTTTGCTTAGCATGTTTTGTTTATGTTTTTGAGTGGGGATCCTGTGACCTAATTATCTGTGTGTACTCATCCACATGTGAATTCAGCTACCTTTGCAGTTCATAGAAGCAGTACTTGGAGAATATGATTTACACGTTCATCCTCTGACAGGTGCCTAGAGCTGGTCAGGTGAATCACAGCCAAGAAATGCCCTTCTCTCATGGTGAGTCTGGGCAGATAGCCAAGATGTGGATGTCTGCGTTGCAGAAGTCTGAAGCTGTGTCCTTAAAATAAAATGTCATTGCTTTCATTTCCTGAACAGTGCAAGCCATGGTATTCTAACACTATTAGGCTATTTAGATAATTGTGAAAAAAAGTTTACTTTCAGAGTCTGAAGTTTAAGAAAATAATTTAAAATTATGGTTAAGTTAAATAGATAAGAAGGTGCATTTATTTAACATGATAGTTATGTAATATTGGTAATCCTTTTATTTGTTTGTTTTTCTTGACAAGGGTGGGACCTGTACCTTATATACAATATGCAAAATCATTTTTGCTCATTATACAGAATATGTTGTAGGCAAATGGAAACTTTTGTTCAGTGACTGTAAAGGCAGATGCTCCCTCTAGTGCCTAAGACTACTTTCTTGTAATAGCAATAGCTTTATTGGGCTTTACTGTCCGGTTTCTTGAGTCCCTCAGGTATCAGTCTTAGAATGGGTAATATGAAATGAAAATAAATCCTTTAGTATTGCATGCCACCTGCATCTTTACCCTTGTGTGCAGCAGAAAGAGTCATATAATGTATTAGGATAAAGAAAGCTAAGATATCCTTTTAATTGAAGTTTTTATAGCCTATCAAGTCAGTAAACTGTTATTGAAATTGAATGTCACCTGAGAAAACCATGGTACTTGTGAACTTTTCTGAACCCAAGGAGGGTTCATTGTGTACATGGAATGTGAGGGATTCAAAAATTACCTGGACACTAATCTCAAATTTGGGTCATTGTTCTCTTCTTGATATCTTTGTTAGCTGATATTTTTAATATAGCTATTGAAGATAACAGGGTAAAGTTATATAAAGTGTTTGTTTTAAACCAGTATATGACATCACTGTGTAAAAAGAAGAAATGCCTGAACTATCTAGACAGCCATACACACTGTTTAGTAAGAGAGAGTATCTATGAGCATCTATGCTGGCATCTGGGAGAAGGAGTGAGCAGAATGGAGTATATTTGTGTGCCATGTGACATGCCTGAAGATGCACATACTGCTTGCTTGTTAGGCTATAGCTGCATTCATCCCAGCACACAGTCTTTCTAAAGGCAGCCTTTCAACACTGTGCATTCTAAAGTTTATAAATGTTATTCAAAAAAATATGCATTTCACAGTTGTGTGTCTATCTGTAAATCACACTTAAAAATAAATTCTATTAGAAATAGTATGTGTAGAGGAAAACTAAGTATGAATCAAGGTATATTCCTAACAATATTTGATACTAAATTGTAAAATCCAAGGTTATGACTAGTACTGCAATAATGCATTGCCTACACTATTATCAAAAGTTCTTGTAGATGTGACAGCAGAGGATTTTAAGGGGATTTGAGGAAAGAGAATAGGTAGGGTTTTTTTAAGAAATATTTCACAAATATGATGATGAATGAATATTCTTGTACTTCATATTTATCCTGACTATAAGCTATCTGAAATGGCAAGCTTTTAGTCTGAGGGGTTTTCTGTTATTTTTGTAGGTAGTCTCTGCATCCTTTCCCTCTCTTTTTCCTTCCCTCAATCTTTCTCTCTGTAAGGAAAACAAATGGAAAATTTATTGTAAAGGCTCTGTGGACATCGCCATTCAAACCCAAGAAAAATGTATACAAGTAAAATGCATGTTCTGCTTAAGTGCACTGGGAATATCAGTAATATTTTTCATCCTGTAGGTTGCATTTCTGCAGCTGAGTGGAAGAGCGATACAATACAATTTGAAATAGCTGCCAGTAGCAGCCTCTCTTCTCTTTTGGATACTTGAATCTTCTTCATCTTTTCCAGGGAGAACGAATGAGAAAGTGTTCATGTGTTTTAGCCATCTTTCTTTTCAACACGTACTACCAATACGCAGTGTAGGAAAAAGGAACTGAAACTAATTAACCATACTTGATTACATTGTAAGGTAGTCTGATATTAGAGCTGAGTTTAAAAAAATATAGTCCAATAACTTGCTTCAATTATAACTGATTGACTGTTAAAAGTTACTTTCTCAGCATTGCCAAAGACAAAGCTGTTTGCTTGCTGTAAAGATTTCTCCTTGTTGGTGGCATTTTATCAGCATTAGTGAGCATGACAGTTCAACACCAAAATCGTATTGTTTAAGGGTTAGACTGTACTTGGATAACCCTTCCATGAAAAGGATCCATCTTACATTACTGCTCTTAAATTGTGACAAGAAAAGTTTGCATGCTATTTGATGCTTCTGTTGCCTTTAACCACTTGGAAGTCTAAATGCTGTGTACTTACTCTTTTTTTTCCAGCTGTGCATTGTAGATTTTGCATTGTAAAATGATCCAGTTACCTGTTTCAAAATTACAAAGTAGGCTAAGCCCTTACCCAATTGTCTACATTTTATTGTGATTTTTTTTAGTGGTCAGTGACCTTCTCAAGAACACATCTTTTCTAGGAGGGGAAATCAGCCCCTAACTTTTTATTGTGTGCTACATGATTGCCTTTGCTGATGTTCTCTCAAGAGCAATGCTGTTTCTTGGCAATTGCAGTATAATGTCAGTGGAGACAAATATGGTTCAGCAGAGTCCTGTATTCAGGAATTTTAAAGATCAGGTAGCATGTCAACATCCTGAAATACAGTATGGAAACGATCATTCATGAGAATGCCATTTGCCATGTGAATGTCGCATTCCTTTTCTGGAAGGAATTTATCCATCATGAAAATTGCTTTCCTGCTTCAAATAAAGGGGTTTTTTTCTTCGAGCTATGTTGAGTCAGCAAGATTCCTACCATTCCCTCCTTGCTGCTTCTTCCCTCTAAGACTATACCAGTTAGTTCATAACCTGTTGGTATAGCAAATCATTACTCCTCCTCCTGCTGGCTCTGCTTGAGGAGGAAAGAAAGGAGGATAAGGTTTTGGTTATGAAAAGTTGAATTATCTCCTTTGCTTGTCTCATGATAAGCTTTTATGTATTCAAAACCAAAGATATAGGTGTTATTTGAGGAATATTTAATGAAGTAATCCATTGTAATCCACCCTTAATGTTTTCTTATAATGATTACTGTTGCAGAACCAAGATGCTCGCTCAGGCTTGTTATCTTAGGCCTGTTTCTGCTCTGCTGCATGTGATTAGCTTTGTGCTTCTTAGTTAAAATTATGATTGTTTAGAAATGACTAAAAACAGAAGTGCACAGCATGATGCTGCACTGATGCAATTATTCTTACTGTTTCTGTCTAAACATCAACTTTAATAAGATTTTTCAGTTTATAGTTCTGGTTTTATTAGTGAAAGGTAAAGTCTGTCCTGAAACTCTGAAAAAAAAAATTGGGTTTTGGTTTTTATAGTAGTTTATCAGGTAAATATAGCATAATTTAATATAGCTAAATATGAATTTTAAAAATTATTGTTTCAGTAATTATTCCTTGGAGCTATTTTATTTTTGCTTCCCCAGTCCCAGGGAAGTCTGAACAGTGGGGCACTGATCTGACCTGTAATTCTGTCATTAACTCAGGTCCCATCCTACCTATTCTGATTTATATCACTGCTGAAGTTCAATCAAGACCTCGACCATTTATGTGTCATATAGTGATTTTTTTCATGTAGTTTTTCTTTTGTTCAAAAACAATGGCTATTGTCATTCTTTAGATTGTAGAATTCTTAATGTTTTCTGCCAGTTCTGTTGTTCCAAGTTTGACTTCCCCTGAATATATTTGTACACTCTGTGAGAGCTGATTTTTCAATGATGCAACATGAGGGCACGTTGTGGTTTAACCCGAGCCATCCACCAAGCCCCACACAGCCACTCATGCACTCCCCCACCAGCAGGATTGGTGAGAGAATTGGAAGGGTAAAAGCTGGAGAACTCATGCATTGAGATAAAGACAGTTTAATAGGGAAAGCAAAAGCTGCACACACAAGCAAAGAAAAAGAAATAATTAATTCACTGTTTCCCATGGGCAGGCAGATGCTCAGCCTTCCCCAGGAGAGCAGGGCCCCATCACATGTAATGGTGACTTGGGAAGACAAATGCCATTACTCTAAACATTCCCCCCACTTTCTCCTTCTTCCCTCCAGCTTTATATACTGAACATGATGTCATATGGTTTAGAGTATACCTTTGGTCAGTTTGGGTCACCTGTCCCGGCTGTGTCCCCTCCCAATCTCCCTTGCAACCTCAACTTCCTTGCCAGTGTGGCAGCACAAAAAGCAGAAAAGGCCTTTGCTCTGTGTGAGTACTGCTCAGCAATAACAAAAACATCTCTATATTATTAACCCTGTGTTCAGCACAAATCCAAAACACAGCTCCTTACTAGCCATTTAACCTACTGTGAAGAAAATTAGCTCTACCCTAGCCAAAAGCATCACAGGGCAGAACTTAGCTTGATTTTGTTTCATTCTATTAGTGACCTATTTGACACAGTTTGCAGTTTGCCTTTTTATGGATATAAATTCATTCCTTACATTTTATTTCTTTGTATTTCATCTGGGTTTTTTCAGGCTAGACCTAGCAGAAAATGCTGTCTTTGAAAAGAGCTAAAGCTACTGCCTGTATCAGACCTATATTTTCTGTAAAACAAAGCAGCCATAATAACGAAACAAACCCCAAAAAATCTTTAGCATTACCCTACATTCTTAACTTAAAAGTATAACATAAAGCCATTGCTATTTCTCTCAGTTTTCTTTTGTAACAGTTTATCATATCAATAATCTCATTTACACCATTCATCTGACATGTGCTACAGGGGTTATCTTTTAAGTGTAAATCAAGCTTTTGGAAATAGTCCAGAATATACCACAGTGTGGTATATGTCATTGTATAAACTTGTTGGCCAAGCTTACATCAGTATAAATACAGTGAATCGAAAGTATGAGCCACTGCTGTGTTCATGTATTTCCAGTAGCTATTTTTCCTTTTCACACTTTTTGTGATAGTTGACCTGCTTACACTGTATTCTTTTCTCTGATTTGTATGCTCTTTCTCATTTTCCATCCAGGGGTTACAGGGCTGTATGCGTTTCCTGACAGCCAATTAATTGGCCGTCTCTTCACTCAGCCAAGAATAGAGGTAGCAGTTCTACATGAACCCCTCATGTCCATTGATGTGCACAGCAGACATCCTAAGGATGGGGACACATTTCCCTGGTCTTGTGGCTGCATGCTGTTCACATCAATTTCCCATTAAAAGGTAATTTAAAGGTATAGCCCCAGGCAGACTCAGGAGAGAGCTATAAAAAGAGTTTAATTAACAGTTCAGAATAATATAATCTAAGGTTGAATAGTCTGTAACCAGTTCATTTTTTTGTTCACACTTGTCATTTCCTTTACTTGCAGATTAGAAGAGATTTCCTTGTTTGGTAAAGAATGCTATGAAATAAGTCTTTGAAGAAGCTTTATTGCACGTGTCTTGGAGCTAGATCACTGCATTATCATGAGCTTTAAACCTGGCACTGCTTATCTTCCCTCTGTATTAGCTCACCTCTTCTGGTCAACACATTTTAAGGAAAGAAATTCAAGTCATCTCACAGTTGGGCCCTTTGTGCTTTTTGAAAGACTTTTTACCATTCAAAAATGCATATACCCCAAGTTGTTCCAAAATAATCTAAAGAAGTAGCTATTTTCATGTGGAAAAATGGTAGAAAATTGGGCTAGAATACATATAGGAGGCATTGTATTCAAAACCAAATATCATTGTCTCTTTCCTCCCCTTGTTGGTTGTGTTTTTGGTTCAACTTCCTTTGCAGGGATTTTGGTTCTTACATTTTTTTTTTTACTTGGTTCATTGCTTTTGGTGGGGTTTTTTTGTTGTTGTTGTTTGGTTTTGGGGTTTTTTGTTGTTGTTGTTGTTGTTTTGTGTGGTTTTTTTGTTGTTTTTTTTTCTTTTTTGTTGTTGTTGTTGTTGTGGGGGTTTTTTTTAGTTGTTTGTTTGTTTTTTGTATTTTGGGGGGGTTTTGGCTTTTTCTTTTTGGTTTCCCCTCCCTCCCACTTCTTCCTGTATTTTTGTGTTGTGCAGGTTTCTGCATAAATCCAGACAGGCTGAATATAGCAGGATGTGTTACTTTCATGGTCCTAACAGCCTTCAAATCAGAACGATTTTCTGTCATGCTGGCCTGACCTTTTCCTGGAAAATTTATTACCTAAAAGAAGGAGGAAAAAAAGACATGTTAAGGGGATCTGAAGTACTCTCTTCCTTTACGGCTAGAGATATACAGTACTTGTTGTCATTTAACCATCCACCCCCCTAAAATGCTATCTACAAGTGCAACAATTTGTGGATATGAAATATCTTGCATGCTTGGTACATTAGAACTACAAGCCTGACAATTTTATTCTGCAGAAATGTCTTGCTTTCTTAGAACTGCCTCCTTTTCTGTACCAGTGGAAGGTATGTAGATTTCTTAAAAACTTCTGGTTTTTACATGGATCACCTCTGAGGAATAGAGTGAAAACAGGGATTGAACTTTTGTTTTGCCCTGTGGCCTAGTACGTTAAATCATTCCGCAATTAAATATGGCTATGCTGGGACACATTTTGCACAAGTTAAATAATCCTGACTTTTCAAGTATGGAGTTTGTTTTGATTGCAGGTAAAATGAGAGGAGGCATAGTTTGATCTTTATTCCTTTGTGTGCCAAGTTTTTAAGTATGTTATGACAGTTTAAAAAGGAAAAAAAAGGAAGCAAAACAGGAATATTTTTGTATGATTGACAGAAAAACCCCTTAAGAAGTGCTTGAAGTGACTACCTCAGTGAATATTGTTGTGGAGCTAAATCAGCTTTTGCAGTATCTAATTAACACTGCCACAACATCCAGAGAGTTTGTTAATTACCATTCTGCTTCTCCCTCCCGTTGCTGTGTCAGGCACAGAAGTTTACATGCACTTTCATAGTATACATCAAATCTGTTAATTTTCATCATGCTCTCACAATAGAAAGCTGTAGAAGTGATCAAAATAAATTTTAACCATAGCCATTCTGAAGGCTTAGTAAGCTTACCAGGCAAATGATAATTTATACATGTCTATTTCAAACATATAGTGAGTTCATAATTCTAACTGTGGAATGGTTGGGGAGGCTTCTGTCTTGTAGACTTGAAACTAAAAGCAGCATTTTTCAAGCAAGCCTGAAAAATTCCCATGGTGCTGACAACAGGGATTTTCCAAAGTGAGCATAGCCCAAGCAGGCTTAATGTTCAGCGCCAGGAAACTCTGACTTCAAGGGTCTTAAGTGTTCATGTGTTACATGGAGTGGGTGAAGGAAATTAAAGTAATTTAAAATAGAGCTGTGTTTCTCAACTGTAGTGTAGACGTGCTGTCTCATGGAAGTAGTCACTGTGGAATTTGTTTCTTGCTTTTTTTCCCCCTTTTTTTACTCCACTCCCACTCCCCCAGTCGCAGCTCCTGACCTGTATCTGTCCTATACAACGGACCCTGTATGTCCAAAGGCATATTTCCATATGGACATGAAAGCACTACAGTAAAAATGGACTTTACTCTCCTATATGCATACGTTCCTTCATTGTAGGATTGAGCATCGCTGGGGAAGAGGTATAGTGTTTGACTTGTACCTCTGCTGAAAGACACCAAAGGTGATATGAGCAGGAGTGGGTACATCAATAGCTGTGTTTTATTCTCAGCTTTCTGTTTGCTCACAGGTAGCTGCTGACCTATACAAGCAGCATATATGCTACCCACTAAGCAAGTCTGGCTAGTATGTACAGTCATCTGGAAACAAATATCTGCTTATCTGTAGTAAACGTCTACTCTGAGAGGAATGAGGAGACAGCAGACCAAGTTTCTCTTGTGATGTAGACTTGAGTACTTGATAGCCTAGACGAAGATGAAAAGGAAAAGATGGAAAGCTTCTCACGGGGTTGCATAGTGGAAATCATCATCTAGCTGTAACTCACATAGGCCTGGAACTACCAATTTCCAGTAATGACAGTAAGATACATCTGTGTTGAACTGTCACTCCATCTTACATTAGGATCTCCATCTTGTATTATAGCAAGAACAAATCTAAGCATGCCCGGGACAGTGTACTGCAGATGGTTTCCCTTCTGAGAGGAACATTTGACAGCTTATCCCTGAATCCCATAGCAAGGTGATCCTGAATTTGACTTGTCTCAAAAGTTGGCCCAATTGGCAGGGACAGGGAATTTTCTGAAAAAGCATCACTGAATAACTAATAATATCTGACACTTCTCAGCCTTTCTACATGGCAGAGAGAGAGAGTGCATTCAAGGGTTTGTTAACTATCCCTGTGCGAAGATGACTGGAGAAAAAGAAAACAAGAGACATTCTGCCTGCCCTGGAACATTAAAAATTTTCAGGTTCAGGACACAGTGAGATTAGACAAGAGTAGGAAATGCCACTACCTTTATTATTATGGTTTGAATTAGAATTTCCAAACCCTTTAGAGTATAGTGGCTGTGATTAAATAATTTCCCTCTTTAGCCAGAATTTGTAAAACTTGGAACAAGGGGAACCTGCAGTCAAGGTAAAGACTGAGTTCAAAGTGGCACCAAAATATTAGAGGAGGTATGTGTCAGACTTGAAGAGAATTGAATCTATTAAGATCTGCAGGTGAAGTAACTGTTCAGCAGTGGGATGGGCCAAACTGCCACACTGAACATCTTTTGATGGACATCCTTAACTGCCACGACTGCAATCAGGAGAAATTCAGCACATTGCAGTTTTTAAATCTATTTGCAGTCTACATTTCACCAGCTGTTCTGTCCTTACTTCGTAGGAGCTTAGAAAGTTTTAATTATTCTTGCCCGTAGTTAAAATTATGTATGTGTGGGTAAGTAAATGCAAGTGTGTTGTATCTAATGTCAGAGATAATTGCTGACTGCCTCAAGAGACTGGATAGATTCATTACCTCTACATATGGTAGGAAGAAAACTGTCAGATTTTATTTAAGCTTTGAAGAGCTTTTAAAAAGGGTTACAAATTGTCACAGAAAGAGCATCAGTTTGCTAAGCAAGGTCCCATGCATTGCTACATTTGTATAGTATATTTAAACTGATACATCTTTTCTATTTGTCTTAGAAAAGACAGTCTGGAAACAAAAAACAGAGGATTTATGGCTCTCTTCCTGGTGCTCGTAGATCTTCCAAAACAAAAGCACTTCATGCTGGACTCTGTCATTTTGAATATCTGTCAAATATATTGAGGTATTTTCTAATCAAAATCTGTGATGCATCCGATACTGTCACTTACTAGGCTAATTTAGCAAACATTACAAGCGACATGTTCAATTTGACATATTATTTTATCTGTTTTATTATTTTTTGAGTGTGATTGCACTTAATAGCCTTATTGAGTTTGAAGTTGTATGAATGCAGATGAGACAAGTTCCTCTCTCAGAAAAGTAGCTGAAGTTCTTGCAAGCACATAACAGGAATTTAAGTTGGTCTCACTGCTGGCTGCATAGTCACACTTTTCTCCTTTCTTTATTGCATGTCCCCCACTGATGTGTGACCATTCTGGTATTCACCTGCATTTCACCACACCAAGCCAGTGAAATGCTAGTCCAAGTGGCCAGTAGCTGGTTTGTTTAGCCTGCCCAGAGTTGCACTTATATGTTACAGCTGAACTCATTGAGAGGTGTAGAGAGGAGTCCACCCTTGCTCCTCCTGTCTCCTGCTAACCACATGGTTCTACCCATCTCCTCTGCCACGGTTTTGGCTCCCACTAACTTTTCATTTAATTCGTTTAAGTTGGTAATTCAGCAGAAAATTCCTTAGCTCTTTTGCTCAGACTTTGTTTCTGAGGAATAGATCTACCCAGTGCAAAATTTGATGAGTACTTGATGTGGCGCAAAGGAAGATGAGATGTAGATGAAGTGACTGGAATCAAAGGCAGACAATGGCAGTTGTGTTGGCAACACCAGGAGCTCCTTCTGTAGTAACAGTGTACTTCAAATCTGCTTCAATGATAATGTACCAGAACCATAACCAGAGAAGCAGATAAAGTCAAGATCAGGAAACAAAGGTGCTCAGAAGAGAGTAGTAGCAGAGAGCTGGGAATCAGGTGCATCTACCAGATTTTTTACAGTTTATGTGAACTTTTGGTAGGATTTTGGAAATACAGCTGCTGCAGGAAAAAACACAGTAGGTTTTATTGCATGTTTTACTGTTTGAATCCATCTACCTTGCCTGAAATATTTACATGAACTTAACACTTACTGACATATTTTTTTTTATGCATTAGAAATGTTGCAGGGTATTTTCAGTGTGTGAATGAAATAGTTAAGTAATAAAAGGAGAGGAGGCAGTAGTGGTAAGAGCAACAGGTAATCTCACTGTCACAGAGGATATGTGAAGGCTGTAGGGCAGTGTGGTTGCCTAAGGAGGTTTCCCAGTGGCACTTGCTGAAATTCTTAAAAGCTTGAATCGTCCTGTTGTGCTGAGCTGTCATGGTGTTTAAATCTGTCATGAGCAAGCAGGGAATTGATCAAAACATAGCGTGTATTTGATGTAAAGGCAGCTACAGAAAATGGGATTGAACCTGTAACAGATGTTGACATTGAAATTAGCTCAAGTGGAAATCTAGCTTGTCTTAATTAACCCACAGAAAGCTGGAATACACATGAAGAGGGAAGTTCTTCAGAGCAGATATGGGATCTTTCAGCTAATTAGCCCTTGTCTGAAATTCAGAATGACATACCTTTGGAGAAGAGTTGGATGATGAGGTATAGTTGTGTCTTTTTTTTTTTTTGGCATTTAAGGTTAAGGATCTAGTTATCCACAAAAAGTCCATTTGTAAAAAAGTTGTACCTTATATCTACAGCAAGCTGTGAGGAAGCTAGAAATCAAAAATGGTAAAGATAAAGCAACAAGGTTCACAGCTTTTTCAGTTTTGAAGTCTTTTCTTCCAGTCAATCAAGCATCACAAAAGTGTAGCACTACCACATATGAATTACTCAGATATGAATTTTATATTGAAGTAGATGAGAAAGCATATAAAGTAGCTATATTTCTATGCAGAATGATCTCATAAAGCAGTGAAAGCGGGTGTGCAATTTTCTTCCTTGTTTGACACACCTGAGAAAGAGGGGTACTCTGCAGAGGGACTTGCAGGAAAGCAATTAGTTTATGGTGTGATGTAATGTGCATAGAGAGCCATAAAGCATTTCACAGGATTTTATTTAGAAACAAAAGAGCATTTGTTTGTTGTTGTGTAAGCTTTCTTTGAGGAGAATTTGTTTGTTCTTTTGTACTCAATTTTGTCATTTAAAACATTTCTGTGCATTTTCCACATTGCTTGGTTTCTCACTCAATGCTGCAATTTTCTCTGGTACTCTGGGAATGGAGTTCTTAAGACCAATAATTTAGAAATTCTTCAGATGTCATCTGGGAGGTGAAATTTATCTCACTACTATCTGAGCTGTAGGAATTAACTTGCAAGGTTAACAGTGAAATAGAAAAGAGGTTTCTTGTGTTCTTTTATTGTTTGTGATTAATTTGTGGTAATAACCTCTGCCATACAATTAATCACTTTACAAGTGTTCAAGGAGGATGTTCTTTTCTCTAGGGAACTCACAGCATAAGGAAAACTGGTCAAGGGAACAGGAAGACAATGACAGACAATTTAAAGCTTTGAAGGTGATGACAAGAAGCTTAAATTTGATGTGATACAAATGGAAGGCTTCAGAGGGAGTGACTTGGCGTATTCAAATCGACAGGTGAGGAAGATGGCTATTGCAGCTGTGTTTCACATGGTGAGGGGAGTCTTTTGACAAGTCAAGGAACAGGGTTTATCTTTTCTCAAGGTGGGATATAGTGAGGGTCTGAGCAATAGACTTGTCTACAGGAAATACAAGCAGAATCTTGGAGATGTTAAGAATGAAGTAGCATCTCAATTGCATGGTAGAAGAAAGAGCAAAGTGAAAATGAACTCTGAGGTTGGAAGTACAAGTGATGGTGAAAATCAGTTGATTTGTCATCTTGCAAAAAGAATTGGAAAAGTGGAAACAAAATGTTTATAGGGAAAGGTGTGGATACTGTTATGGCAGTGTTGTATAATATCCATGTACTTTGTTACTAGGCATTGAAAAATAAAATTGGTTCCACAACGTCTTTCACTGCAGTTTTCCAGGCTATAGGACAAAGAGACAAGGCAAATTTTCCCCTGTGTGAAGGTTGTCAACAGTACAGAACAGAAATGTGTACACTGTGGAAAACATAGGAGTTTAGAGAGAGAAAATTCAATTCACCATGAACTGGGTTAAAAACTCCTTGAAGCCAGAATTTTACTGACAGGAAAAAGTTCATTTCAGGTCTCAGAAGTCAGCAAGATACAGAAAAACTGTGTTCAACTGAAATGTAGGCTCTCTGGCTGAAGAAAGGGCTACAGAAAACTCAAAAGTGAAGCAAAATAATTTTAGTACGTCATGTCAACTTCCGAAATATTTCAGCTGTCTTCCATGTGAAGCCAGAAGCACCCTTATTTGAGGAGCAAAGGGCTAAGCAAACACAGAGAACTGACACAAGTCACAGCAGCATAGTAATAAGAAAATTTATTTTTCTTGTTGCTTGCAGATGATTTTTTTAGGTGATTTTGGTTTTTGTTTGAGTGTGGAGAATCAAGACTTAAGGAGAATTTTTCAGAAGCATCCTAATAGACTATTGGGTTTCAAAGCTACAGCTTGCTCTTATCAGGAGAGTTTTATGACCAAATTACTTCAGAAGAGTTGTCTTTGGGCAAAAATCTAATTATGAGGCAGTACCTGTGGCGAAGATACTACTTAAATCAATATGTATTTCACTTCTTAGGTTCTCTGAAGTTTGAGGGACTATTTCTTCTTGTCAATATCAGAGGAATATTTAAAAAATTATGAAGTGTTTGTTTTTTCGTGATATGCTTTTTTTCTGCTTGGTTAACTTGCAGGATATTAAGTCTGTGACAAAAATTATTCTGTTGCATGTTAATTTTGCATGTTATTGGATGATTATGGATTGCTGCTGTAAGAAGTAGAAAAGTTTGCATTATTTCACAAGCATAACCCTTAAGGTAGAGTAATGGAAGAGGCAAAATAACCCCTTTGCTATTGTAATGGCACAAGCAGCATTAGATTTCTCATTGCACTTGCTGATGGTCACCAGAAAATGCTAGTTTTTTTACAGGAATTAGTGACCGGTGGGACGGGACTAACAGAAAACATCCTTTAAGACAGAGGGAAGAAAGAGAGATAACTTTCCATTGTGATGGAAATCACAGCCTTCCTGGGAGTTATTGGCAGTTACTGCAAATAAAACTGGTGGGCAGGAGCTGTATTGGCTTATGGCCAGTCAGAGCATGAACGTGTTTTGTTGTATTTTCATTTTGATAAGGTTGAAGAGACTTTGCCAGCATCCATCAGCTATGTTGTAAGGGGAAATGAGCTTAGCATTTGTGCAGATACGCTGTGTTTTCATTGCAAGAATAATGTAGTTTTGCAGATGCTTCCTTGTGATGTCCCTTTCTTTCAGACTTGCACAGTGACGATCTCTATGTATTATTAACTCAGTTGTTTATTTCTTACATCTGGGTAGCTGCCTGATTACATAATCCAGCTTTCAGTTTACGAAGCCAGGTCACTTAGTGGCGATCTCCTTCTGGGGTTTTAGTTCCTTTCCATGGAAGTATCTTGGAAAGGACAACATGGGAAGGGAAAACACACGAGGAAGTGGCTGTATGTTCAGAAAAAAATAAGTATCTGTCATACTAAGTCATACTCTACGTACTTATATATTTTGCTTTTTTTTTACAAAGTAAATGTTACATGCAGGGGTTTTAACCTTTAAAAAGAAAACATTCAAAATGCAAACAGACTGAAACAGCAATGTGTAACATGAGGGCTCTTCTACAATAGGAAAGATCAGATACTGTTATCATTCAAGAGAAAAACCCTTAGTATTTTAACTTCTCTGTCTACAAGAGTTAGTGCTGTTAAATGTATGGGTGACCAGCTGCAATCATTCACCATATATGAGTAAGGAAATTTTTTTTTTTTACAAAATATCTACCTCTTTCAGTGGCTATTCATTTATATATATACATACATATATATATAAACACATAAAATGTCACTGGGTAATAACATAGCTAAAAGCTGTATATATAGGGATTATAAAAGAAAAAGAAGGAACATAAAGGATGCAAAACAGGAGGTGGTATATTAGAAAGGACTTTAGAGATGCGGAAAACAGAAACCCCAGTTATACAATGAAACATTATTCCATAAAAGAAGGTCTGTCTCCCCAGAATTGCATCTTTATTCTCCATATTAAATTCTAAAATCTCGAATTACTTGTATATTTTGATAAACACTTGACAGTTCCTCCTCTGTGTCCAAACTAGTATTATTTTGATGGACTTAAGTAAGAGGCTGTAGTAAAGAGAGACCTTGCAAGAGAATGGAATTTACTTGTGAATATTCTGTTCTATCTTTTTATGTAGTAGTCATCCACAAATCTAATGAAAAAAAAAGGCATAGCAGATGCCTTGAAAAAAGTGCACTTCAATGTAATAAACTACAATACAGTAGTTATTGGTAACTTTCAGTCCATTGCTTTAAAAGTTTTAGCAAAAACAGTATGTCTAAAGACAGACATTCAAACAAATTTGTATACCAGATTTTTTCTGATGTACATGCTTTTTCAGAATGTTTTTATATCTTCGAAAAGGAATGTAGCTATATGTTTTGAGGAGATGCTGTTTAGAAGGCTCTGTCCCAAATTCTCTAAGACACGTGATAGTGTACTACACTTTAAGTATTAGGACTGACTTCTGAGTATTCAGAACAGTAGCAGAAGATTACCTATTTGTGGGCTTCCAGAGATGAAAATAAAACTGGTTATATTTTTTTTTTAATTTCCATTTCATGTTTTCATTTCACATCAGATAAATGTTAACAAAATCTTTGTTAGTTAAAAAAAAGAAAACCCCTGTTTTTTTATTTGGAGGCACGAAGAAAAGGCATATGGATATGTTGGTAAAGCATATGGAGACCCTTATGTAAAGACAAAATAAAAGCAAAATAAAGTTACTGACTGGCCCCCCAAGGTGCAGCACATAAGAGCATTTGGTGGAATGCTGCCAATTCTCTTTTCTTCTGAAGAACAAAAGTCCCTTTATATACTAAACAAGTAAAAACACTGCAGACAGTATACATCTGGTAGCAGCAGTGTGTTGCACACTACTTGAATCTCCGTTTTTATACTGGTTATTTTCACCCAGTGCTCAGAAAGTAGTGAACTTAAGTTCATGGCAAATACTGTATTACAGTAGTTGGTTTATTCCACACAAGTGCAATGCACTTTTTTCTTGGGTTGTACATCAGCAATATACAAAGATTGCTACTGTAGGAACCTCCGTTCTGTTAACAAAGATCTTTACCCTGAAATGATGTTTTCTCACTGCAGTAATTTAAATACATTTGGAAATAAACCTTCACTGGATGAGTCCAGAAACATAGTTCAATGCACTTACTCTAAATTTTAAGAAAATTTTTTGTAATTTTTTCTTCTTTAGTAATGGTTCATGTCTTCATTTATGTCAACCATTTAGACACACCAGCTATGCAAAGGTAAACATGTACTTAAAAAAATTAAAACATTTATCTTTTGTTGAAGTAGTATCTATTAATAGCTTACTCTGAATGTATTTGAATCAACTTCTGGGTTCTGCTATAACTGACATACACTGTCATTACTAAGTTAAACATGCCAGAAGTGTTGTGGCATATCCATACACTCATAGTACATTTTCACACTTTTCATGTTTTCCAAAGCAGGGCCAGCATGACTGTAGGCAGACTGCCTATTAGAAACAGTCTCCAGTGTATACTAACCCCTGACCTGTGGCAGGAAATTGTTAGGGAGCACAATGATCATCACAGCCCAAAAGCATTAATTCTAGTGAATTAATAATAGAGACCACTAAGGCTTAGTACCCGGGAACATTCCATAGCACAGTAAAATTTACTACTGTACATGTAACCAAGCAGTACTTCTAGGCTACTGCTGTCTCTCTATTTTGAGTTATTTTTACAGAATATTGGTCAGATAGAGAATGTTGCTTGGATAAAGAGACCTCCTCACTGTTATCCCTTTTCAGAGCACACATGGACTAGAACTCATGTATCACTGTGGACATGGGTTTTTTTAAAAAATTAACATCTTTGGAGATTTTGAGCTATGAGAGCTTTCCAACATTGCTTTCTATGAGGTGGCCGATGAATTGTGTTTGAATTTTTAAAGAATTTTGAAAGAATTGAGTACTCAGCAACAATCCATAAAGACGGCTTGAAAACTTCAGGTGCTTTTCTCAATGACAGTCCCCATTTTTATGCTATCTTTTTATGATATCCTTAAAATTATTAACTGAAAAAAAACCCATAAGAATTAGCAATTTGCAAATTCATGGTTTATTTCTTGCAAAAGAGTAGAAGCTACACCCCAACTCCCAGTGTATAACTGAGTTTAAGTTCTGATATGTGAAAAATGTTTTTGGGAAAGCTGAAGAGTTGCCATATTCTTCTACACTCAGATATTATATCTTAAAGTATATCCTTAAATTGCAGACCCCAGTGAATTAGGAGCATGCATGAACAGAACAGGAGTGGAGAGAAGAGGGTAGTAGACCCTGAAGGGGAACTTCATACCAGAAACATCACTCAGAGTCATAGCTGAGGAACACACAGTGTCTGTAAGGGCACTGAGACAGGACCTCCACAGCACCATTTCTACATCAACTGCAAACTGTTTTCTCCCAGTCTAGGATGATACCTGCAGGCTTGAAGGATGGCACTGACCTTCCTTTCTGTCTGTGACCACGCACACCAGAGAGGGAAGCTCATACATCTGCCTCTTGGATCTCTGATCTTGGAGACTGCTGTACCGTACTGCAGCTCTGTGTGCTTCCTAGTGTAGCCCTGTGTTGAAGCAAGTCCTGCTAGACGGCTTCTTGTCTTTCCTTCCCACAATTGGAGAGGACTTGCGCAGCCCATCTGCTCTTATGTGGCCAGAAGTAGTTGCTGTGGACACCTCTATTGTGCGGGCCCTTGAAAAGAAAGTTGGTCTCTGCCCATAATGTGTCTCAGACTTTTGTAGTGTCTCCATTTTGGTTATAGAGAAGATCTATAGATTATATTGTTAAGCATAATTCATTAGGAAGGCAGTTTACCATAGAATCATAAAATCAGCTGGGTTGGAAGGGATCTCCAAGATCATCAAGTCCAACCCTTGATCCACTACCACCATGGTTACTAGACCATGGCACTAAGTGCCACATCCAATCTCATCTTAAAAACCTCCAGGGACGGAGAATCCACCACCTCCCTGGGCAGCCCATTCCAATGCCTGATTCTCCTCTCTGTAAAAAATTTCTTCCTAATATCTAACCTAAACCTCCCCTGGCACAGCTCAAGACCATGCCCTCTTGTCTTACTGAGACCAACCCCCACCTGGCTACAACCTCCTTTCAGGTAGTTGTAGAGAATGATGAGATCTCCCCTGAGCCTCCTCTTCTCCAGGCTGAACAACCTCAACTCCCTCAGCCTCTCCTCATAGGACTGGTGCTCAAGTCCCTTCGCCAGCCTTGTTGCTCTTCTCTGGACCTGCTCCAGCACCTCAATATCCTTCCTGAACTGAGGGACTTAGAACAATACTTGAGGTGTGGCTTCACCAGCGCTGACTACAGGGGAAGAATCACTTCCCTGGACCTGTTGGCCACAGTGTTCCTGATACAGGCCAGGATAAGTGTGTCTAGCTGTAAGTGTGAAAAAAATATACAAGCAATGCTTGGCCCCAAGCTGTGACTGAAAAGCAATTGGGCAATGTGTGCTACATGTCATAATTTGTTTTGCAATTTGTTGGATGTAATTCCTCTGATATGAAGAATTCATCTGCTACTTCCACCTCAGCTTTTTTAAATGGCAATAGAATTTAAATTGAGAACAGTTTCCCAGACAGCCTTACCATTCCTTAAATGCTAAAGAATTTCTACTATTTACTGTAAATGGGGTAGAAAAAAAATCTTAAAAAGCTATGTCCTGTTTTATGTCGGTCATTTTAGCAATTTGTGGAGATTGAATTCAAAATTCATAAATTATTTTTATTTTCATTGCCTATCAATTGCACCAAATGGAGTTGCATTTTTTTTTGCCCTGTGAGTGTTCTTAAATGTCAGACTGATAGCAACCAAGTGCAGAATATCTTTTCTTAGAAGCTTGTACTAAAAAACTTCAAAATGAAATGTTGATAACATAGATAGTCTTGAGAATGAAATACTACTGCAGATAGAAAAAATTCTTCATTTTCTTCCACACTTCCTGATTTGATCATGTTGATAAGGGTCTGTGTTATAATCTTGTATTAGAAGATTAAAATATTTTGGGGACTTTATGCAGAGTGTCCCTGCAAGGAACAGGCCATCTTTTCAGACACACCTATGCAGTGTGGGGTTTGAGATGGAGGCTGTGATGGGCAGGAGAAGATCAAGAAAATTGGTAGGTCTGTTCCTACACAAGTTTAGCAGCCATTCTACAGAGAGTCTAGGCATGGGATAAACCAAGGGGCTGTTATTCTGCAAAAGAGTTAAAGAAGGAAGATAACTCTCATCTTGGCTTTATTACTATCAAGTATTTCTGCTAATAAATGTTTTTGTCTCATGGCAGTATAAATGTGCTACATTATTAAAACGCACATAAGAGAAGAACAGAAAACTGGAAATTACAAGACTGTCTATGCGTGAAGGCAATTTTCCAGAAGACTTACATCGCTAATACATTCAAATCTTTCTAAAATGATGCTGAATTTTATTTTTTTAAACTTCTGCCTATTCAAATTACTACAATGATATGATAAAAGACTGAAGACTGTTTCAGTGCCTGATGTTATCCCAAGCAGTGGTAGCAGCAGTATTTCCTCTACAGGTATATAAAGTATTTCTTAGAATCATAGAATCAGGTTGGAAAAGACCTCTGAGATCATCAAGTCCAACCCCTGATCCACTACCACCGTGGTTACTAGATTCTTGTAAGGCTTTGATCCTCCAGTAAGTTTTGCCATAGGTTTAGTGAACAAAACCTTCCTATTTCTGTAGGTACAAGATGGCTGTGTCAATTGGAAGGCACATGCTGTCACAGCATAGAGCTCCTTCTACCGAACACTCAGATAGAAGCTCTGTTTGACTCCTAACCCATTGACCCAAATCCTTGTTTTGAACCTTCCCTCATGGTTTGGTTGTGCGTGCATCATCTTCAGATTTTAATGCATCTCTTTTGTGCTTGTTACGGGAGAAGAATTTTACTATTTACACAGCACTTGATGGATTCCAGGTATAGAGGGGCTTTTTCTGACAGTTTCATAAATCAGCCAGAATTTATCACTCATACGTATTAAGTTTATTAGAATGTTTGGTTCTACAAATGCTCCTTAGACTATTTCCCAGTCTCCTGAATGTGACCTACAGGTATCAGTTGAGTGTTTTTATGTAGTGGAGGTTTAATATTGAAATAAAACAGAACAGCAGATTAAAGGAAAAGAAATTGGAAATTGGCAAAAGGTAGCCATTTTTTGTTGAAGTACAGGATCACCTGGAACAGCTGACGTCTCGCACCCACTAGCACCATGTTCTGCCAGCATTGCATGTTATGCAGAAGAATTTTGAAAGGCTCAGATTAATTCTCTACATAAGCAGGATATTCACTGTCAGTTTTACTAAAGTAGAACATCTCGGTTACAATTTTTTGTCCTCTTTCACTACCTCTACTAGGGTTTTGGTGGCTTTTTTGGTTATTTTTAATATTTCCAGCAATAATAATTGCACCTAACTTAAGGTAAGAAAAGGTGTACTGAGGTAATGGGGAAATACTGTTTTAGATTTTTTTTTAATCATATATGCCTTTTTTCTTTCTTCTTCAAAACAAAGAGACAATAATTTCCATGCTGAATTTCTTTTTTTTGTATTAAATAGTTTAAAGTATACTTTAATAATAACTTCAGATCTCGACAATTTCATTAGTAATGGAAGGGCAGGTTTGGGAAAATATGCTCGCCTTCAAAAAACAAAAGCTCAATTTTAATAAGAATTAAAATAAGAAAACTTCCTGAAAGTGAGCTGTGATAGATCTTCATTGGTGTGCATGTGGAAACCTGCTCATATCAGTGGTTCATAGACTGTGAATGGTCCCATGAATTCTTGTAACTTGAGGTCTTCATCTTCCAGAGTGGTGGTATCTTTATTTTCTGTTGTTGAGTGCATAAGTATGTGCAGAGATGCAAGGGAATAAATATTCAGTGTGTGATTTCCTCTTCTTTTCAAGGAAACCGATCTTTTTATCTCCAAGTGATTTCTGAATTTCTCTTTCTGTTTATCAAGATATAGTACGTTGTTTTTCCCTTTCAGAAAGACTCAGACATATATGCCCTAATTTTACAGTGATGCTTCTCAGAACGGAAGTTGTATTTAGCACCTCTGGTTTCCTACATAGCACATTAGGAAGGGATTTGCATGTGTTTAGTAAAATGCACAGCATTTTTCAAGACTGTTAATCCCAGGCTATCAAAATTATTTTTTACAGGCAGAATTGCAGCTGATTTAACATTCAGAAGTACCAAAATGCCAAGGGGGTTAAAAAAAGAAAAAAAAGTTTTAAGCATAAGAGTAATTTTACAGAGCTAAGATAAGCCAGAACTTAGTCACACTAAATACCCTTAAAAAGCTGAAGACTAGTGTTCTTTGCCTTCCTGCAGCCTTCACATAGATTTGGCCAGGTATTATGAAGCATATCCTTATGAATGAAAAGTTGTCACATCCTCCAACTGTGTAGTGCTCCCACTTACAAAGCTTCAGCAAGGTGAACAAGATTTGCTAACTTTAACAAATTGAAGGGAGCTTGGGAGGAAGATTAGTAATAAAATTAACTAAGATATTTATAGCTCTGTCTTACCACTAACATGATCATGTGTGTATTCTGTGCCTCTGACCATGCAGAGTAAATATCCTCACAAGAGGATATTTACTTCAGGAATGTGTGATAAACCATGTGTTTGTAAAGTTTTGGAAGTATTAATTTTTTCTGAAAAAAATGATACTGCATAATTTAAAATGAAAGCAATGCATGTTACATAGAAAAAATGTCATTATCAAAGAGATGAGAATTATACTTTGTTGTTAGTTTACTGTTGATTTTAAAAGAAATTATAATAATCTAAGCCATATGGAAATCCATAACCTTCTGCCATAAAACAGCTGCACTTTCATAACTAGTAAAAATTATGCATATTTTTTATTTTTCAGATTAACTACTGGGTTTGTTTAATGTCAGAGCTACTGTTACAAGATAATATACAAGTATTAAGTTTAGCTTTTTAGAACTCACTCTCCTATTGCTACTATTGTTACTTATCTTTTCCAGCCTCCTCCACTCCCTTGTCTTACTCTCATAATTCCTGCACCATCTCCAAAGACCTTTTTTCAAACAGGCTTAAGTCTGTTCTTGACATTGGTGTGAGTATGCTGTTAAGAACGTGATAGAATGATGATCCCCTTTGCAGCGGGGAAAAGTTATGAAGGATTAAATGTTTCATATTGAAGAGTGTTTTAATTCCTATTTTTTAACATTTTTCTGAATCCTTACCTTTCAATGCTTATGCCCTGATTACACATTTTTTATGTGTTCTCTGTTATTAACTCTGAGAAGGAGGTTGCTTATCTGATTGCTTATTGTTCAGTAAGGAGTGTTGTTTTCCAAACAAGAGAACAACACTATCATGTTTCATGACAGGACGCTGATTTCAGAGCACAGGGTTTTCTATAGCTCTTTCAAGGAACCAAAGTTTATCCTTTAGTTACGTGCACCACAGAGTGAAAGGCTGCACTGACTGCCTATAACCTCAGCCTCCCAGGTCCTCTAGTGACATAAATGTGCTGTCTGCACAGGGTATTAACTCTAGATCGTGTTCGGAAGCTTCATGTGTTATATCATCCTGTGAAAAACAAGCAGCTGATGCTGAGTAATAAACACCTTATTCCCACTTCACAAAGGAGTGAGGTGGGAGTTCTCTGTTTTCTTCCCTTCTCTCACTGCAGCTGCTCCCCTTCTCCTCCATTTCAGACTGTGAAGATATATCTCCTCAAGTGCTGATATTAGAATACTTGACCAGAGATTTCAGGTTGCTTCCATTTGTCTCTATTGATGTAGATGAAATTAGTTTTGAATTATGAGTTATTAGGCAGCCTTTTCTGCCTGTCTTTAGAAAGAATCCTTAACTGTCCATGATTATTGTTTTCTACAAGCTTATTTTTAATTGTTTAGAAATAGAAAATCCATTACTAAGAGAAGAAGAAATCTCACTGTGCTATTATTCTGGATACTTTTTCCCATCCGGTTTCCTAATAATGATAGGTTGTGGAAAAAGGATGTGTATATTTACAGCTGTAATGAACTGCATGATCACATGAAGAATTTGCAGGGGCTTGCTGAGGATAATTCAGAAAGGAGGAAGCGAGATGCGGAACATAAGTGCCAAACACTGTGTGTAATTAAAAATTCCCCGGCACATTCTTACGAACTCTGACTACTCATCTGTGCTGCATGTTTGTCCTTAAAGGCCTGATCCAGTGAGATATTGACCATGATGCTTGCAGGGTATGGCTTGCATTGATATTAGTAGGAACTGAGGGCGTATGTCACCTTGCATGAACATATGCTCAGAGGGTTAACATCAGTTACCTCCCACCATGTGAGTGCCAACTTTGATCCATCACAATTCAGTTTGCCAGATGTGTCCTGGCTCAGATGTCTGTGCTCAGCCAGTATTGTTCACCAAGTGCATGAGTGTCCTATATCACTTCTGTGCCCCTTTGTATACCTGAGAGCCTATTGAAGCGAGCATAGCTCAATTACTGTGGTGACATCCCTCAGGATTTTGTGGGTGGGTCTCTGCGTGTGAGTGGTGATGATGTATTTACTTGTTAAAAAGAAGACAATTGGTCAGAGGAAGGAAAATATGAAGCTTAATTCTTCTGGAGGAACTTCAGGCTGAGGGACTGTTTTATTCAACTCTGTTTAAAAGTGCTCAAAATGTAATTACAGCACCTCATTGGTTATCATGACAAAAATACACAGGAGGAATTTTGCTGAAGGCAGAGACAGCACCAGAATGTCTGGCAATTATATTGCCATTTTAAAAAATGATCTTAACTTCTGCTTTTAATCATCATCTTTAGCAAAGTTGTTTGTTGGGAGGTAGTGGGGTGGTAGTGTTTGTGTTTGTCTTACTTCCCCTTCACTTTCCACGTTGTAATGGAAATGCAGGATGCCCGTGTACAATCTTTCACCTCTGACAGCATGTACTGCATACCGCACACAGCTGTCATGGTAATGACAAGTCTGGTGCACCAGGATAATTGGGTACTTGAAGAAGATTCATAAGGCAATATGCTGCACAGTACTTTGTTGTGCCCTGGGGCAAGGGGAAAAAGAGGGGAGGGTACCAGGCAGAGTAGGGACTGTATTTGTGAGAAATTATAATGTGACTTTGTTTGCTTATGAAGTGGTTTCCCTCATGCCCACTCACCCCACAGAATTACATTAAGCATTTCAAAGTTTGTTTGTACTATGTAGGAAATTGGGTTCCATTTTACAAGTAACGGAATTGAAATATCCCAGAGGAGTGAAGAAGATGGGTGTCGTCATAACACTTTGGATCTCCATGAGAAGTAGTTTGGTGTCAAACCACACTATAATCCCACCATATGACAGCTTGTTATTAAGAAACAACAAGAACTGACTTTATTACTGTAGACTATAGCTGGCATATCTGCAAATTAGCATCTTTTCTTCCCTTGTGACAGATTCTGTCTGTTTTTCTGGCATCTGTCACGACCTGTTAAAGGGGAGCATATTTTTAGAGTCTAATGTGATAACAATTAACCTCTGATCTCTTTCTGTTACATCTTCTTTTTCATTATTATTGAAGTTATTTGTCTTGAAGATGAAATGCTTGGAGACCATGTATTTATGCACACTGATACCAAGTCTGTGTAATACACTATTAGATGTTTAACAGATTACTCATTAATATTTTTATCATGGTTTTATCTCCAACAAAAGGAGAGAAAGTGTTGGTCATCAATAAAAGCAGGAACCTAGGATTCAAACTTTCCATCTGAATCTCATTTGTTTCTGCGTCCTTGAACAAGTCATTTAATCTCTTGGTATGATGAAAATAATAGCCATGATACTTCACCAGCATTTTGAGAAACCTAATTAATTACTGTTTGTATAGCACTTGGGTACCAGCAAATGACTTGTGGCAGAAATATGAAGCACTACTAGTAATAGGTTTGAAAATTAAAAAGATACCAATTTGTTTTTGTCTAGAGAGCTTTTTGTGGTACCATACAAACAGAATTTTCACGAAAAAATTAAAAAAAGAATCTATAATTTAACTTATGCTGCAGATAATGTAGATAATGATACCAGCATAGCACAATACCAGCACTTGTAAATAATAAGAGCTGACTTGCAGTTATGTAGAGAAAGGTCATGTGCCTGAAAGCTTTTCCAGCATCACCAATTTTGACTATTACAGAAAATAAAACGTATCAAGGCATCCTTACATTATTAAGAATAATGAAGTTGACATAGGTCACAGAGGAGTGCTGAAAGAAGCACTCCTTAACTGTCTAAGTGGCGAATTAGGCCGAGCTTCCTTTTCATATGTCTTTCTATATTTTTTACAAAGAACTTTGTAAAAATAGCATTTATTGTTTTGTAGATATTACCCTTTGGGAGTTCAAGTTTTTGGATACCCTTCAAGGAAACTAATTTGCCAGTTTTTAATTTTGCAGTAACATATTAAAAAAAAAAAGTAAGCTAGAAGTAAGCATACTGTCTTATCATAGTCTCTATTTCTGGCAGACTGTGTATTTAGAGTGTGCTTGGTCTTTCTCTGAACAGATACCTCCCTTCATTCCCTCTCATTTCTCTCACTAGAAAAGCATCTGAGCTTTTTCACTGTACCCCTTTCCAAAGATGCCTGTGTATTTTAACAATCCAAGGATCACTGTCTTAGAACAGTCCGGTTGCTATTGTCTTTAGTGAAACTTCCAGGCAGTGTCCTCTGTGGGAGATAATAGTTCTTCATGCTCTTGAAACGTTTGTGCTGCCTTGCACTGTATTGTTATTTCAGTAATTGTGTTAGAAATTTATAAGTTGAGGCAGAATACAGGTGGAAGTCATGAATTATTTAGCTGCTGAGTTGCTATGTTATCTTTGCATTTTGATGACTTCTGATTAAAACATTTTTATTTTTTGAGTATTGAAGGGGATAACCTTTTACTTGCCTGCACTTTATGGATGTTACTAGCATTAGTAGCTCCCTCAGAAAACTCATAATGTGTATGCAAATCCTAAATACGTAGGACCTCTGATCAACAGTGGATTCTCTTGGACAGATTTTTCTGAGAATGGAATATAATTTGTTTTCACTCCTCTGAGAATTCCAGGCTTATAATTATCTCTTTGGATGTTATTTTGATTGCAGTGATAAAGTACACAGGGTTACTTTTGTGATAAAGTACCTCTGAAATCTGTAATACTCCATTTATTATTTGTCAACACTGAGATTATTCCTGCTATGCTGTGTGGTGGTACACCTCTGTCTACTGGCTTTTGAAGGCACATAATGCAGGAAAACTTCACTGCCCAGCTGATAGTCCCATCTGGACATCTGGAAAGCTCTGAGGCTGTTTTATTTATTACTGGGGTTTTTGTGGGTTTTGTTTATTTTTTTTTTTGCTTGCTTTTTAATTCAGTGTTCCTTTTTTAAATACAGAAAGATTCAACCTTAGGAACACTTAGAAATAAATTATTTTGTTTTGCCATAAGAAGATGAGTGCTAGCACAAATTAAATATATTGTATAGAATTTTATTCTTGATGTGTTACAGATGAAAAAAAAATCAGGTAAAGAATTAAAATTGTAGCAAATCAGGCACAAGTCCATCACACTGTTTTGTATGCTCTGAACTAAGGAATAAGCTTCAGAAAGTATCACTTGTCCTCTGAGGGCTTTTAAGGTTTTTTTGTTCTTAGCCCATATGATTTAGTTCACTTTGAAGACTCTTCTATGGGTTTGTATCCATGAAACTGAAAGATCATTTTACTCTATATTGTACAAAATGTTAACCTGGGACTAAGCTTAATTCATTTTGGGAATTTGCTACATGTTTGTGATGACAGCAGGCAGATAACCAAAGTCATTAACAAAAATAGATAAAGACAGTAGCCTGGATTTCCAGCTGCTCAGAATTGCTTGGCTGCAGATCCTGATTCTCATGAAATCTGTGCCGATGTGGGCCTAGTAGTCCTTTTTTGAATCTGTGTATAAATTGATGACAATACTTAGTAAAACAGACCCCTGACCATATTATTTCCTTTAACATATCTGTTGTATTGGGTGATAGATAAAATTTAGGTTTGCCAGGTGGGACAGTCTGCCTACAATCTGTCCATATTGACCTGCCAAAAAGGCAGGTTGTTGCATCTCAGTATTATTTAAAGCAATAAGTCTGAGCCTTTTGAAGCTATTGGGGTGTGAGTGCATCTACTTGGAAGAGTGAAGACATGCAGTAGGTGGGGTAACTTTTACATTTTAAATCTCATTTACAAGAAACATGCACCTTCCTCAAGTGAATTTAAACATCTGTCTCTTTCGTTTGAAGAATGGCAGTTTTTGATTGTCACCTACTTGCACCATGTTAAGAAGCATTTTGAACCTCAGGAAAAGCATGTTCCAGTTTAATGTTGCCTAATGGATTAGATTTTCTTTGCTTTCCATAGTTCTTGCTAATTATAAATGTGCATGTGAAGAACTAAATTGTAGAACAAATAGACACCAATACTTACAAATACAAAGGATTATTTCTCATTTATTTTGAGACCCATTAACCTTATCAGGTTTTAACCCTCAGCACAGTATATGAAACCACAGTAAAAAATTACATTTACACAACACAACCAATAAAACACAAAATACTGTTCAGTAACAGCCTGATATTTGACATCTGAATTATAGAGTTTATAAACATATCATATTATCTAGAAATAATAATCTGTAATCAATGGTTTAATTTTAATATCAAATAAACAGGATCACGAATAGTTGGAATGAGAGAACCTATTTTTCAATAAGTGAGTACACCTTTTAAGTGCTAATTAATTCATTACTTCTTCATACTTCACCATTCATCTCATCTTTTTCCTTCGTTTTCTTTTGAAGACCACTGTTGCAGCACTTTTTTGTTCAGTGCCTTGAGCTTATATGCAAAACTGCCAGATATTCAGATTGGCCTGCATTTTAAAAACTATGAATGTCAGATTTATACAGAGGAAGCACTTTAGTCTTCCCTTGGTTTTGTTTTTTTACGTATCTAAAAAAATCATAATCATGTTTCATCATGCCACAAAAAAGCAGATAAAAAAGGAATTAAGACTTTAAGGCAATTAGCCTTACGCAGCAAACACAGGCCAAGAAAATCTCTGAGGAAGTCTGATTCCATTTTTTCAGAGCCTGTAAGATCCCTAGTAGAAACTTCTTTTGTTGTGACTTCAGGACACTCAACACCTTTCGTAGTTCATCACCCATGGTAGGCTGTTAGCAGCATTGGTAGGTGCTTTGCTTCACAAAGTCTTTCCTGCTGCAGGTGCTACAAGGTGCAAGCCACTTGAGGGGCTCTTTGGCATAATCAATTTGAATATCTGTGGAGATCAGAAGGTATATTTATTATGGTAACTGCCCCTTGGCTACTTCACCTCCTGTCCTAGACGTGCCAGTGATTCACAAGGGATGTTAATATTGCAAAATAATGATGAAAGGTGCCTGAGCAGTAGGTCCACTATCTTTTGTCTCAGCCTTACCCTACTCACACAGGTTTAGTTGATCTGAGTTTTTTTGTTGAGACCATTGGGATCAGTATCCAGAAAGTAACAGAACTGTAGTTGAGATATCAAAGTAATTTCATCATCAGTCCATATATGACACTCTGTTCAGTCTTTTGTATCTGAGTGCTTTTTAGGATATATGGAAATAGGGCAGGCAAGGGTACAAGAGCAACTGAAAGTTAAAAACAACAAAGCACCACATTGTTGAAAAACGTTATTATCAGAAATAATGACAGTAAATGGGATTTGCTGGTGGTAAATTGAAATCACTGATTAAATTACATCTTTGGCTAATAAATTCACAGGAGTAACAGCGCACAGCAAGTGCCAACACAGCACAGCCCCAAGGCACAAATAAAAGTTATCTAATTGATGGTAAAGATAAATCAGAATAGAAGCAAGTGGCTTGTTAATGTGCTTGCACTGAGTTCATTACAGCTGGAGAAGAGGCTCCTCCTCTCTGCACACTTCACTGCACAAGGCAAACCTGGTGTTTTTCACTTTTACCCATGTGAATTTTTTACCTAACAATTTCTCTTGCATGTGGGTTTTTTTGAGAGCATACAATAGGTATCTATGAAATAACTCCATTCTGTCTAGCCTATGTCATGGTTAAATTGACACTTGAGCTTTCTTTAATTGCTTTCATAATTTTTCTCTGTTGCTTAAGAAGCCCTCAATATTTTACCAGGAGATGACTTGACTTTAGTTAGTGGAGTGAGTCAGGGTCCCAAGCTGATTTCAAACCTACCTCTCTTAATGGAGTGAATGAATTCCTAATGGGGAGATAAAGTTGTTTCTAGTCAGTGCAATTACCTGTGCAGAGTGATGCACTCTTCAAAGATGTTTTCCTTGGACTGGACATGATATCCAAGTCATCAGTCTGGGCAGCCATTAAAATGTGCCACTCAAAAAATATGGCATGGAAATTATCCTTTCTTCTGAAATAATTTCTGGTATCCTTGGTTGCTGCTTTGGGCTATACAATCATGTAGTTAGCAAATGAAGGCTTAAAAAGATCCACTTATCACACTAAAAAAGGCAATATGATTTTGCAGCCTTAGATTTATCTCTAGGAGAAGTCAAAGGGATTTTGAATACTATATTTCTTCAAACTTAGTTCTTGAGTTCTGTAATAATACCTCTTTTAGATGTCACCTCTAGGACAAACAGGTAAGCATCACTGCATATACTGTACTTTCTCATCTGCTGCTATTTATGGTTGTGTTCTGATCTCAGTGTCACTCTCGGATAACTCTGCTGAATTTAAGGAATTTATTATTCCTCTACATATAGCTGAACAGAACTTGTCCTGCTACCTCAAGCTACAATTAGTAAGACATAGTCACTTCACAGGGATTATATTGTGCTGCTTTTTTGAGGCGAATTTTGTGATTGATATTCACAGTGTTTCTGCAGCCATAAAGCTTAAACATAAATATGCATGCTCAAATAATGGCAGCAGACTGAAGCTTCAGGAGAAATCCCAGAAGCATTTTCAGTTGTGTAGGTAAAGGCAACCACATGCCCCACGAGATAAAGTGTAAAAGAAAACAAAATTGTTACATATGCAAGTAATTGTTGGATTTGAAAGAAAATAAAAAAAAGCAATTCAAACATGACGGTGATAAACCCTGAAAAACTTTATGGTCCTTCTACACTAGCACTTGCAATCTAGTTTTTCTTTGTGCTTTGAAGGTTCGGAGCTGCAATTTAGTGGGAAAACCAAGTGATCTTCTCTCTTTGAGGGTGAAGGGGTAATGGCTCAAGTTTTTCTATCTTAGAAAGTTAAGAAAAGAGGCAAAAATTGCCTTATTTGAAATGATTGTGTAGTTCTCTGGAAATAGGTTGACTGAGCAATCATGATAACCTTATTGCCTTATTTTATCTGTCTTGTTGGATGGACACATCATTCAAATGAATGCCAGTCAGCATTGCACAATCCTTTGAAGCACATTGCAGATTTTTTTTTAATTCATTATGAAGTACAACTTCAGACATTGATGAATTTGTAGAGAAGCAGGGTGAGTATCAGGAAAAATGATTGTAGTGCATTGGAAACTGGAGTGGGAGGAAACTGACTGCTTAAAAAACATATTAAGTGTACATAATAAGTGGACAGCCTACATTTTATCTCCAGAGGAAAAAAAAATTTCTTTGCTATTGCAGCATATTTCACTCTAATCTAGATACGTGCCTGTACCAATTGTGGCCAACAATATTCAGTTTTGAGTGCAAGAAACTAAAATTATATTGAAACAACTAAAAGAGGTTTGTCCTGATTGAGTTTCTGTAGGCCTTTGCTAGTGCTGAACACCTCCGAAAACAGTTTCTTTTGCAGGGATGCCTAATTGAAGGTGCTTATTTCTGAGTTAAAAATGGGCATGTTTTTAATGCATACAGCCATTCATTCGAGTCTAATGTTATATGTGCCATGTGTAGGTATATGGGACCCCTGGTGGCCTAGTGGTTAGCATGCGGGACTCTCACCCAGGTTTGATTCCCAAGTCCCCCGGGCAGATGGAGCTCGTTAGCCCTGTGAGGCCATCCATCTATGAGAAGGTCACTCTAAACAAACCTACATCCTGAGGACCTCACTGCCATTGTCCAAGCTCACTTGGCCCCGGCAGATGAACCTTAGGATTAAAGGGTGGGCTCAGTTCAGCGCATGCTGTGTCTCACCTAAAAAATCCATTGCGCAGGCTGGAAAGGTAAAAGACCTTTCCCAAAAATCTTCGTTTGCGAAGACTGGCCATTATATTAGGTATATGCTGAAAGCTGTCCATAACTGGATATGGAAGGTTCTTTTTCTGGTGAGTCCCGTAATGCTCATATTCAGTGGCAGAATAGAGTGGTGGGTCCCTGACAGCTTCTGAATGTGGTATAACAGAAGGAAACTCTGAAGGTAAACTGAGTAAGAAGTAACTATGATTTGCTCCTTAGTCTAGAGGCTGGAGAAAAAGAGGTGATAGAGTGGCTGGGCCTTTGTGGAGGGCTAGAGAGCCAGCTCCCATTTTACAAATGGGTTCTGTACTCTGAAGGCCTCCATAATTTCTTGCCCAAAGCCAGCTGCAGCTGCTGCTCTTATGCATGGGGAGGAGTAGATTTCCCCTGTAATGAGTATAGCAGTCTCTTTAGTACTAAAATGCATTAGTTATTATAAATGGCAGCGATGGATAACCTCCTGAGATTATTGTCATGGCTGTGTGCTATCACATGCCTTGACATCCCCATTCAAGGGATTAGAGGAACAAAGAGAATGCTCAATGAGCTGATTAAATCAAATAAACAGATTTTTAATTCTCATTAAAAAACATTAAACAGCTACTGCTTTTACCAACAGAGGGGAAAAAAATAATAAAAATATGCTGCAGTAATTCAGAAAATTTAAGGTAGTGTTTGCTTAAGAAATATTGGGCAAAATGTAAGTGTATCTTGCTGAATGTTGCAAACCTTTTGCATGATAAGCAGCAAAAATGCCAAGGTACATTTTGTATTAATCAGTCAAAATGCAGAAAGTAAGATCTAAAACCTTGTAGAGCAGCAGAGGATATTCCTCAGGGGCTATTTCTGTGGAATTGCCTGACTTTTGCCACTGCACAATCCAGATATCAAGCTATTGATTTAAGTCTAATGATATGCTTTTTAGTAATGGTTTACATGTGTATTAGAACGGGTTTCAGGAATGGAGAAAGGATGTTGAAAAACAGAGATAAAATGCAGGGGCAGTCAGGAATTAAGGAAGATAAATTCAGAAATGTTTTTTAACTGTAATGAAAAAGCCATTTTTTGCAGGCAATTTTGCTATTATAAATGAACACTTATTTTGCTCACTATTTTGAGCCCTGTAGAGGCAGAATTAATGTGTTCATTTAGCTTGCTTGTAAAATTGTAAAATGTCTTGAAGAAGGGCAACTGATTTTCAGTCTGGAACAGACAGAGAGACAGAAGGGAAGAAAAGGGAAAATAGAACTGTGAAGAATTAGATGAATACTATTTTGAATTGTCCGTCTGGTTCCTTCTTTCCTTCATCCGTCTTCTTTTCATCCTCCTCTTGGCCATCTGCTTTGGTAGCAGCTCCCACAGGTGCTAGGGAGATGAGCATGTATAGCAAATAGTTTCTGTTTACTAGAACTGGGGTGTGTTCACTCATTATAAACATGCCAACTACTTTTGACCACCTTCTGAACCAAAATACTTCATTAAAATTTTCATGGGAATTTAGTAAAAGCAAATCTTCCAGTTCAAGCATAAGGTAGGCACCTGGAGGTTGTGGGCTTTTCTACAGTCTTCCTAGCAGCTGGTGGATTTAGTCATTGCATTTGAAAAGTTCTTTATTAAATGAGAGTAACAAATCAAAGGGTGAAAAAAAGAGTGAAACAAGGCTCTTTCCAGGCTCGAGTATATTACTCTGAGGTTTCTTAAGATTGAATAATATGTGTAGTGCTGAACATAACAAACCATATCTTGTAGTTCTCTGTTTTGAGATTACTAAATTAGTGGTGAGAATGTTGCGAATAACGATTATTCCTTGAGGGCCCGTTCTAGCAAACATTTAAATGGCACAATATTAAACACCCAAAAAAAGAAATAGAATGAAGTAGTCAAATAATAGTTAGGGCACCTGGAATATGTGCACATTAAGAATGATAACACGCTGCATCCTTCTCAGAACCCTTACCTTGCTAATTCACACACATTTCGTAAGAATAATTAGAAACTTATGGTTATAATAGTTGAAAATCAGCATTTGGAAGTAAGCTTTTATGGGGGAAGTAGAGAACTGCAAAAAAATAGTTAATACATAGTTTCCTATCCTGTCATTACTATAATAATAAAAAGAATATTTTTTCTTTCTTTGATCAGACTTTTCCTTAGTGAGTTGGTCCAGGTTCTTAATTTTCACAGAATCACAGAATCACAGAATACGATCAGTTGGAAGGGACCCACAGGGATCGTTGAGTGTAACTCCTGGCCCTGCACAGGCCCATCCCCAAGAGTCACACCATATGCCTGAGAATATCCTCCAAACGCTTCTTGAACTCTGTCAGGCTTAGTGCTGTGACCACTTCACTGAGGAGCCTCTCCCAGCGCCCAACCACCCTCTGGGTGAAGAACATTTCACTAATATCCAACCTAAACCTCCCCTGACACAACTTCAGGCAGGCCATTCCCTAGATCCTTTCACTGGTCACCGCAGAGAAGAGATCAGCGCCTGCCCCTCTTCCCCTCATAAGGAAGTTCTAGATTGCAATGAGGTCTCCCCTCAGTCTCCTCTTCTCCAGCCTGAACAGACCAAGTGACCTCAGCCACTCCTCATACAGTATCCCCTCAAGGTTCTTTCCCGTCTTTGTTGCCCTCCTTTGAACAGTCTCTAATAACGTAATATTTTTCTTATATTGTGGTGACCAAAACTGCACACAGTATTCCAGGTGAGGCCACACCAGCGCAGAGCAGAGCGGGACAATCCCCTCCCTTGACCAGCTGGTGATGTTTTGCCTGATGCCCCCCTGGACACGGTTGGCCCTCCTGGCTGCCAGGGCACTGCTCACTCATATTCAACTTGCCATTGTTCAGGACCCCCAGGTCCCTTTCTGTAGCACTGCTTTTCAGCGTCTTATTCCCCAGTCAGTACAAACAGCCAGGTTTGCCCCATTCCAGGTGCAGAATCTGGCACTTCCCCTTGTTGAACATCATATGGTTGGTGATTGCCCAGCCCTCTAATTTTTCGAGGTCTCTCTGCAGGGCCTCCCTGCATTTGAGGGAGTCAGCAGCTCTTCCCAGTTCTGTGTCATCTGCAGGCTTGCTCAGTATCCCTTCCAGTCCTGTGTCCAAGTAATTTGTGAAGATGTTGAAGAGTACAGGGCCTAAGATGCAGCCCTGTGGAACCCCACTAGTGACAGGTCACCAGTTTGATGTTACCCCGTTCACTATTACCCTCTGTGCTTGACCCGTGAGCCAATTGCTCACCTACCACATGATGTGTTTATCCAGCTGTGTGCTGGACATTTTGTCCAGAAGGACCCTGTGAGAGACAGTATTGAAAGCTTTACTGAAATCCAAAAAGATTATGTCATCTGACTTCCCTTAATCAACTGGATGGGTTACCTTGTCGTAGAAGGAAATTGGTTTTGATAAGCAGGACTTTCCTCTCATGAAACCATGCTGGCTGTGACCAGTGACTGTGTTGTATTTCGGTGTTTTTTCAATACTTCCTAGAATAAACTTCTCCATGACTTTACCAGGCACTGAAGTGAGACTGACAGGCTTGTAGTTTCTGGTGTCATCTTTCTTGCACTTCTTGAAAATTGGGACAACATTCTCCAGCTTACAGTCAACTGGGACCTCTCTGGATTCCCAAGATCCCTCAAAAATCATCAAGAGACCTTTTGCAATTACATCATGCAGCTTCTTGAGGATTTGTGGATGAATCCCATCGGGCCCCATAAATTTGAAGGGTTCCAGCTGGAGCAGCAGATACCACACAATTTCAGGGTTGACTGGGAGATAATCATTCTTTTCATCACAATAAATACTTACTGTAAAAATAATTTACTTAAGAAGTAGTCTGAAGTAGGAAAAGATCATATTTTCAGGAAAACTTATTATCAAAGTTAAGTTTTGAGAAGGTCCTGAAATGCCTGTCTGTGGCAGAGAGCACGCAAAGATCTTGACAATTCTGGTCATGACTTACTGTGAAAAATAGTACAGCTTGAAAGTGGAGGCTAAATTGCATACCTTAAACCAGAATTTATTAAGTAGGATGACTATTTTAAGTGTTTTCTGCTCAGTATTATGAAGTGCGTCAATAACTTTCCATGTACACAGCTTCCTTACCTTCTCTGAGCTTCCCGCAAGACAGCAGCTGAACAGTTGTTTTATTTAATAAAGTCTTTCAGTTGTATAGACATCTGACCTTGTTCCTAGATAACTTGATTGTACTTTTTTCCCAAGTAGTTATCCCCGCTGCAGATAGTCCCAAAATATAGAGAATGAGTAATGGAATGATACGATAGATTTTCTTAAGTGACCAGTGAGTCATGCAGAGTCCATTTACAACTTGGGTGATATCCTTATCAAATTCTTCCATTCTGAATCATATGGTTTACTAACTGTGTTTATTGTTCCCTATGGAAGAACACTACAAGGTATTGCTCAGAAAACCCGTTGTGGACAGAGGTGATATATAGACTCTTAAAGAAATATTAACATTTTTCTGCCTTAATGTTTTTTATATTTTTTGGTGGGTTCACCACCCCACCCCACCTGCGTCACTCTATTTCTTCAGTCCATTTGGAAAAAAAAAAAGAAAAAGGATAAATTATGTCTAAATTACTGCGTGGAATTAATATGTAACTGCAAAATAGGTATATTTTTCTGACTCTGCCTTTCCCTTTGCCTCCTGAATGATTAACTTCTGTTTATTTGTAGTTAGAAAAGCCACATCAGACTAAGCCACAAAGCATGTCAAAGAGTATGCAAATAATGCAGAGTACTTGAAAACGTAGGGCACTTTGCCTTTAAATGCCCTATGTGGTTTATTAAACTGTAATTGCACTCTCTGAAATGTCATATTGAAATTATATCCTAGGTTATTAATTAAAAGAAAAGGAACTATAAATGGTAAAAGATAATTCTGCCTGTGAAAAGCTTTAGTGAGAATTTAGAGAAGGGCATTTAGGCAAAATAATTTGTGAGAAAAGCCCACTGGAAGAAAATTAGATGTTTTGATCACCTTCTGGGGAAGTGAACCTGTATCCATCCTCAGTAGCTTGGAAACTGTAGCTAAAATACAAGGAACCACAGAGGAAGAATTATAGGTGATAGTGACCGGTTCATTATGCAAATTTATTAACATAGCTTATATAGGAAAGCTTTCATTTCCTCTAATCACATCTTGGGGAAAAAAATAAGGAACCAGCAACAAACCCACTTTGCTTTTTAAAAATAGTTTGCTTGTTGGAGTCACCACGATATGGCAGTCTTTAAAAATAGATGCAGATGATGAAGCTTCTGAGATTATCACCGGCATTGCTACCACTTCCAGTAAAAGTGGACATTATGTGCAAATCTTCACTATTTAAGAAACAGCACTTCCAAAGAATAAGTGTTTATGCACCTAACAGGAGTTCACTCCTCATATTCTATTGAATAATGGAATTTAATTTTATAATTTACAGAACAGACCTAAATGGCTGTTTCCTAAGTAGACAAGAAATCTTTTTTAAGCTGCAACTCACTCATGTATGATTTCTCTTTAGGAGTTTGTTTATGATTGAATCCACCCTGTGAATGAGGGATTTCAGTCTGGCTAGAGCTTTCTGGTATAAAAGGATCGGTTTCCTAGGTCCTTCTCTGAGAGAGTGTACTTAACGCTTCTCAGATAACATTGTGCTATTGGACTATATTGCTGAGGTGGAGCATATTGAAGGATTTGCTTGTTCTTCTTTTCTATCAAAGCATTCCTCCTGTGCAAGTTGCATGATCACACATTTTGCTTTGCATCTAATGTCAGAAACTAAATCTGTCTACATGGATATTCTCAGTCAGACCATATGTAGATTGTGTTTTTACCTCTCTATATGTAAATGTGGGAATATTTTCAGTTAGACCATAAATAGACTGTGGTTTTACTTCTCTATATGTAAATACAGGAATACTTTTTTCTTCTTCAAAAAAATTCTACAATTAGCTGTCTTTGGGAGAGAGGGAGGAACATCCATCCAATTACTTGGTAGGTTTGTCTCCAAGAACAATTTTTCTATGCTTCTACATACTAGTGGTAGGTCAGGAGATGTGCAGTGCTTCTGAAAAGTAGCTGTTTTGTTTTTTTCTCAAAGCATTGTTCTGTCAGTGCAAGTCATAAGGTTGCTAATGACGGAGGAGTTTTCAAGTTACATGTTTTCACCATATGGCTTTCTTTTAATTCCAGAGAGATAGAGGAAGCTGGGTCAAGAAGTACTGGCAAAGGAAAAGGACCAAGAACAACTTTAAAAAGTCATCTTTTTTACTAGTGTTGCAGGTGTAAGTAATTCTTAAAGTTGAAGAGGATGCTGGAATGAATGGAAAAGTATACAAATACTAAATAAACATCAGACTGCACAGTAAGACAGCTTTTTTATCATAAAAAGTCTTTGGCTCCCTGTTAAAGTTTTAGGCCCCCATCAAAACAATGGTCAGGTAAGCCTCAGGGAATTGTGAGCTTCAAATACCACTCCTGGCAGTCAGTTTGGACACGACAATATCAGCATTGACACCACCTAACTCCCAGAGGCTTTGCACTTTCAAATGGCCCCATATGCTTTCACACTGCACCCTTGTGCTGCACATTACACATAAACTCGATTTCGTGGCATAAAAATGCTACAGTGGTGGGCTACAGCATAGAGTTCTTATTTTTTCAGGTACTTTGAACTGACAAAACCCCCACAACAATATTAATAATACTAATAGTAAAAGTGATAGTAATTGCTATTGTCATCATCGTGCCCTTGGGCCAAAGAAATATGATATTTTCACAGCCTTAGACTGTAATGCTGTCTTTAGGGATAGAGAATTCCTGGGACTTGTTTTCTTTAGTCTTAAAGGCCAGCAGTTTCTGCACTGGGATGACCTCTTCATTGAAAAATTAACGAGTAAGAAAAAAAACCCTGCTAAACCCCCATGTGTCAGAGGTATCTGCATGCTGAGTCCATAAACCAGACCGTGCTATTAGCTACAGGGAAATAGTGCATTTTAGTAGAGATAGGTGAGCATTCATGATATACAGGACGGTGGAGGGACCTCACTTGACCGTTATGTTTAGCCATGGTCATGGAAAATGAATTTGAATTGGGACACGTGGAGCTAGGGTAATTGAAAATGGGAAAGCTTGCCATGTGCAGGGTACAAAGAGAGTTTGGCTTGCTAAATGCAGTACAATCGAGGCTGAGGAGTGTGATTACTGCTTCAAGGGCAGGCACCAGAGAAGGAAGTGAAATAATTGTTTCAGATAAACGCCAGTGGTAGCAGAAGGGCAAAATGAATGTAATTGTCCCTGAATATATTTGCTTTGGGAGAATTAATTACAACTAAAAAATGGAAAATGCTTTTACAGGCTGTATGAAAGCTACAAATTTGTTACAATTTTCTGGTTTATTTTTTTTTGTAAAATTTGATTAATATTTTACATATTTGTGATTAGAGTCTTCTTTTAAGGAAGCCTATTTGATACATAAGAATTTAAAGCTCTATTTTTCCCCTTGATTTTTTTTTTAATCTGACAGTAGTTCTGGGGAATGTGATTTTGAAGTTCATCCAGATACAAAAATAATAATATTAGGTTAGCCAAAGTTTTCCAAATAAAACTTTTTGCCTACTTTTAGTAGAGATAATTCAGCACTACAATTACTTTGACAGTCTTATTTTGTGTGCTGCTACCTTTTGCAGGTCTTGAAGGTATTGTTTGGGGAAGAGGAGAATTCAGGAACACTTGCTTTTAGAGAACTTGTAGCCTTTTCCTGTACAGTGATCTGATGATAACTGGGCAAATTCCAGCCGAAGAAGGTCATTAATACAGTAAAATTGTGTTATCACTCAGGAAAGAGAAAAAAAGTTGCTATGATTTAAAAAGAAAAACTGTTGATTTAATGAGAGGGACTTAAGAGTCTTCAGGGTAGCACCTGGGGTCTGGGGTTGTATGTCTAATGTTATCAGTCATGGAAATGTTGATTCATTAGGGACTGACTATGTCTGGATATCTACCAACCCAAGCTGTTATTTGTAGGATATGCTGCTATAATCTCAGTTCATGACAGCGTAGTTGTGTGAAATTTCTCTTTGTGCTGTATTAAAAATACCCATTTCAAGCAGTAGTACTGGCATGGGGAAAAAGGCTAATTTAAATATATCATGCAATTGTCTTTGTATATCAGTATTCACAACATTATTTATGTCTAATAGCTTCCTATGAATAAAAAAACCAAATATATGCAAATGTATGAGAAGGCATCCATTGTTTGGCTGCTTTTGTGCCTGAGGACACTTTATGAAGTGTCGATGATTACAGGTGCTTTTGTTTCGAACAGCATTTCCCCTAAAATAGCAACAATCACCTGTAAGAGGAAAAAAAAGCCTTGCCGATATCAGCAGCATAAATGTACTCAAGGGTGTTCAAGGGCCCTTCTAGTTAAGAAAGCTGGTAGGAAGATGGTCTCCTCTTGGCATATTAAATGTGTTTTGTTGGGGTTTTTTTGTGAGAGAGGAGAATTATGCATCTCACAGACCCAGTGGGAGTGACACTGCAGCATAATGGGGCTAACTTTTATGCCCTCACTTGAAGAACCTCATCACAGTAGTGAGAGATACAGGGAATGGCAGCTTCTAACCATTGCTTGTACACAATCCCCATGGTGCAAAGAAACTGGACAAAAGGTAATATTAATATAACAAAAGCTAAGTATTGTTAAATAAACTAAAAGGCTCCCTGAGGAAAGAAGTTATTGTTCTGTTACAAGGACAGGGATTTAAGTATTCTCCCTCTTTCCCTGCTTGCTAAGAACTCTCTGACTGAGGTTGGTTGTTGGGAAGGCATGTTGTTTTGAATAATGCCTTGAGTTGTCTGTTGCCCTGCCTCCTGCTTTTAAATACTGTACTTTGGTGTTGAATATATTCACTTCCCTCCTGAATTTATATATTTATATTATAGCTGAATAAAAAACTCTATCCTTTGAGATGAATCTTCATGTAAAATTAAGATGTTAATACTTAGACCATGGTAAATATATCATTAACATGCATCAGAGTTTGAGATTGCAAAATATAGGAAAATCAAGATCGTATAATCCTATTCTTTTGATTAATTTAACTATTTTTCTCTCCTCTACATCGTATTACACATGATTAGGACACTTGCATGACATCACAGCTGGGATTCAATCTTAATATATACTCTTTCTCCTAGGCATTTTTGGATTAGTTGAGTCCTGGTCTGAAGATGCAGGTTTTGTTACATATCCAGACTCATCTAGGATGCCAAGGATGCTGTTGCATTCTCTCCCCTCAGTGGCTTTCCTGCAGAAGAGAAAGACAATAATTCATAATGCCTTAACAATTATCCTTGGAGAATGACTGAATGCAGTGTCTAACTTCTAGAAATGCAAACCTGGATGTGGTATCAGGTTGCAATCTCTAATCCAGGCAGGGAGAAGAATGTGCAACTAGGCATTTTAGCAATGCCCTGCAGAAGTGTTAGCCTGTTCTAACATAAACTCTTCCATGTGATTGACAAGCAGTAGCTCTCAGCTCTGGTTGTTCATGCTCCAAGAACTACATTTTCTGTACAAATGTACAACAGATAATGATTCTTTATACAAGCATGTATTTAAATGAGAAAAATGTACCTGACTCATTATTAGCTCTTGAATGAAAGTAGACTTAATGATAACCACGCTTAAGAGAAAGTGTATTGGAAAGAAAAATGTTGGAAGAACATTTTTTTTCTATTAGCTGTATTTTGTTGCACCAGTGGTAATTTCAGATACTGTTGCAAGTGTAAAATAGGAAAATAGGAATTAAATCAGTATGCTTCTCTTGACATGAAAAAAAATATTATAGGCTTACTTAAAACAATCTTAGGTAGATTTTTAGATTTTTATTTTTAATTAAGATTCACCAACATTGGTAAGAAAAAGGGTGGATGTGAAAGTATATTAATTAAAATATGAAAGTATAAAATTATTAATAGGTTGCACATATGGAAAATGGTGCAGACTTGCACACTGGGAGGTGAATGACTGTATAATGCAAAATCTAAATAGCAGAGAGCAAAAGAAATAGATGTGCCCAGCCAACATTTCAGTGTGCTAGACTACTATGAACTAAAATGTATGATAGCTCCAAAATCAATAAGAAAATCTGTTTTGGGAAAATAAAGGATGAAAAAATTGTTGAAAATATGTTGGTTCCCCTCTAGACTCTTTAAAAAGCCATTTTCAATTTCTGGTGATCCATCAAAAGGAAGATAACATCATTTTCTATAGTAGTGTTCTTCTAAGGCAGAGCACTTGAGTTGCTGTGATGAAATAGATGAAACATCAGATGCAATTAGCTTGCGTGTAACCCCTAAATTTTGCATAACAGTAAATGCCCTTAACAAATCTGATCTTTCCTTTATGGCAGAGTGTATCAGGTCCTTTGTCTTATATCAATGTCTGTATGGAGACCAATTAATTTCAGACTAGTTTTTACCAAGGTTCTCACTAAGGCAGTTTTTATTGTAATGCATATGACTTCCCAGAGAAAAATAATGTCACATGATTTTCAGTAGAAGCCTGACTCAGTATACTATAGTAAGTAATCCAGGTCCCATTTATCAAAGACTGATCCAAAAAAAGAAAGTCCAGTATATGGATACAGTCTCCTTTCAACAGTGTAAAAGGCAGTGAGCTGAAGAGTACGCATAGAAAGATCTTGCAGTATAAGGTTAAATTAATTTGGAGAAATGTGTATCAATGTGCCAATAACTAAGCAGCTATCAGGTGTTTGAGTTGTTTTCAGATTTCTAGAAGGTCTTTTGGAATACTCTTTCATTAAATATAAGTTTTATAGAAGTCCTACAAGCAGTTTTGTACTGTGAACCATTTAAAAATAAAACAGGAAAAATCCTAACTATTATCAAATAAAGACAAATAATTCCAAACCATGACATTCCATATATGAGCTATGATCAAATACTGTATTTAGCAATGCTTTTCGGTATTACATTAGTGAAACAGTTGTGGAGCACACATAACCCATTTGCTTTGTAATTGGAATTTCCTGGGCATCTGAGCAGACATATGACCCTAAAGAAGAGAATTAGTGATTGCAATCATATCTAGCTAATCAAGCCTTCTGCAGTGAAAATCCTCCACCATATTTGAAAATCCTCCACATACACGGGATGTTTCAATCTACTTCTGTTTTTTTCTCACACATTTTCGCAGCAGTCTAATGTTGAATATTTGCTAATATTCCCTATGTGATTCTGTAATGTCGTTAAACAGAGCATGGAAGATTTCTGGTAGGGGAGGAGAATAATGTCAGAGACTTCTGTAAACAGAAGTTGCACCACTGTGGCTCCTTTATAAGAACTCCTGTTCTGTTTGTTGTTTGATGTGAGAATTAAAAAAGCTCTGAGGTGTAAAACCGACATCATTTTAGAGTGAGGAATGATGCTTGATCCCCTAGAGAAATTCACAGGGTCTGTTTTTTTCCCAATTGATTTTTCATTTAATGAAAATCATGACAATGTGCTAGATGACCCCAAATAATAACTTCATAAATAAAAACGTTCATTTTAAAGGCAACATTCTTGATGAGACTTCTTTTTGAAAACACGATTTCTTCTATACCCACACTGTGACTTGTTCACATAGCAAGTGAGGATTTTCTGCAGGTTCTGCCATAATCATGTCTTACATGATTTTTAGACAAGGAAAAAATAACCAAAGAAAAAAAACTAGCCCTGAATTATTCAAACTATGACAGAGGTCTTTCTTCTAACTGGTTCCAACCAATAATTTAATGGAGTACTTTCTGTACATGTTTAATATATGCCAGCTCTCTTTCCCATTTAAGTTGTCTCCTTGTAGGATGCAGGATTTTGTCTGTCTTTGCTGGCTGAGCTACAGCTAAAGATAGCAGCAAAGGGCAGGACTGTTTTATCTGCAGTAAAAGACTGACTTCAAGGCAAATTTCTATGCCTAGTTCTATAAATTAACAGGAAATGGAGCTTGGGTTTTGAAATCTTGAATTCCTGCATGCTAACAGCAGTTCTCTGGATTGATTCTCACTGTCCAGCTTTGTACAGAGATGATGGGAAGTGTAATATGAGATTAGATGATCACATTGTCCTTTTCTGGCCTTAAAAATCTATGATTAAAGTACTTCAATCTCTTTGTTCCCAGTTTTCCCGGTTTTAAGTTGAAATAAATCTTGTACACATAGGTCATGGGATATGCTAGGATTATTTAGTGTTTGTGAGTACAATAAAAATAGACATGCTTTTTTTTTTCTTTAATAGAAATATTCAAATACTATTACAGACTTGGTTTAAACATTTACTAAAGTATCATCTGGCTGTCAGAGTTAATCTAATATGATTAACAATTATATTATTGTGATATGCAATGCAGGAATTTCAATACACATTCGCAAGGGATTGCTCCTGTTTAATTTGTATGGTAATCCACAGTCATTTATTCTACTTTGTGCCTATTTGTATGGGGTGGCTATAGTCTGCGTTAAGGTGTTTGCGAGCTGGGTAGCCAGCTGGATTCATGCTCATTAAGCCTCAAAGCCTCTCACTTTCTCCCCTGCTAGCAGCATTCAACTTGCTGTGGTTTTGTGATTTGGAAGTACAGCACTGAGGGAACTGATCTGAAACCACCAGTCTAATTTCACTTTGGTCCTTTTTCACTTGACTGATCAGAATGATTTTCAGTCACTCCAGTTCAGGGCTGGAATCCCAGAGGTGAAAAGTCAGCAAGTAATCCGTTTAGTCACCAGGTCCTCCAGGTGAAGCTCAGCAAACCATAACAATTATTGTATTCTCTCTTATCATGGCTTGGCCATTGCTAATGTTGTGTTGGAGCTTCTGTTTTAAACCATGCTTTGCAGGAGGTGTGGAATTTGCTGTAAAAATTCCCTATGTGATGAATCCATACACAAAAGGTTGCAGTGCAAGAACCATTTTTGGCATCAATTTAAAGATAAGCTTCAGTGACTTTTAATGAAAAATTGACTTTTCCATCCAGAATATTCTTCCTCAAAATCCAAGCACAAAAGAAGCCTTCTAGAGAGGAAAAAGGTGTATTTGTCCAACTACAGAAGAATCCTTCTGGGAGGGGAGAAAGGGGTATTTGGTGGATATATGTCACCATTCCTCTCCAGCTGCTCCATAAGTTGCATATTTTAAGGAATGTGGAATAGCAAAGGAATACCTATAGACTGCCCCATTAGTTAAACAAGGTAAAATACATTTCTTTCTTTATTTGAACAGTAACACTTCATTTTTTTTCCCCTAGAATTGCTGTTCAACCATAGAAATTGGTTCTGCTGTTTTATGGTTTGGTTAAGCTCTTGCACTTCTTTCAGCAGAATATAGAACTGAGAAGTCACTTTTAGAACAGGCAGTTGCAGTTATCCAGTTCCCTGAACTTCAGCATCTGGGAAGCAAACATCACAAAATTGTTTTGTTAAGTACAAGATCATGGAATCAGGAAGACTTTTTTTGTTGTAATAAATGCATTTTTTGAATCCCTGCTGTAGAAAAAACTCCATTTTTATAAATTAAAATTAATACTAAATTAATATCCATCCTTAAAAAAATATCTTGGCAAGTCACATGTGCATGTATATATATGACATAGCTACTTTCTCACTTGTGAATTTTTAACTTATAAAGTAACCTCTCTTGTAAACATGAAATGGTGAGAACCAGGTGGAACATGGAAAGGTCACTTACTATTTTTAAGCAACTGTTTTATAATCAATCTTATGTTTTGTGAGGCATTAACTGTTAAGTACTACATACGTGTGAAACTGAGGACACTCATGAAGAACTAAAATCACTCAAAGGAAATATTTTTGAACGGTATTCCACTTACTTTCAGTTCTCCTGTTTGGGCTTGGGTTTTGGTGTCATCTCTTTATATTCCTCTCACTTCCAATAAGAAAATATTGGAAGATCAATGGCCTTTTTGTTTCCAGGCAAGGAGCAGTATTATACCCTTGTTACTACTGTTAACCATCCAGATACCTTCCCAGACATTATTTTTCCAGTTTATCTCAAGTACTGCTATTTCTCAGGATTTGATTTTACCATGGAATCACCTAAAAGCTTTTGATAGATGCACAATTTATATTTTAGCCATCTCTTTGAAAATTCAGACTCAAAAAAAGTACCCAAAAAACTGAAACTGGTGGGGGAATAAAAATCCAACAGAAAAAAATCCCTTCTCTTTTGTGTTATTGAACTTTCATAGCTGCTGTGCAACCCTTATATTTTTATCCTAAATTTCCAGTAAATGACGTAACATTTAGTAGTATTATCAGGTCTGGATTCTCTTAAATCCTTTGTACTTGGATCTAGTTTTGTACATGGGAAAAAGGTGGTATGCATAAATTTTATGCCCTCAGGATATCTCAAGTGTTTTCTCTTTGGGAACCGAAAAATAGGGAAAATTATCAAATAGGAGGAAATATTTTGAATGTGTCTTTCAGTGTACAGAACACAATAGAAAAGCTGACAAAGCATTCCTGAATTGAAGATCCTTTGTTTATTACAGATCTTTAACACTCTTAGCTGTTAGAAGGAAGATGGATTCAACTATTTTGAAAGTGACAAACTCTAATCAATATTCAATTGTTGGTATGTTAATTAGTAGATGATGTCTCTATTATTAGCACAGGCAATTTGCTGCTCAACTTCTTTTCTGTTTTGACTGCTCAATCTCTAGTTAAGAGAGTATCACTACAGAAGCAAGGGCAGTTGCCTTTTTGGAGCTTTCGGTTAGTATTTGGCTAAACGATTTTCTCAAGGAACATGAAATTTCTCTGGAGAAATATTCCTGTGGGATTATGTTGCATGAAATACTTTAAAGAGCCTTTATTCATTAATTAGGCCAAGGCAAAACTGCAACAGTTGTTACAGTATCTGCCGGTGCTTGTTTCTAAAGAGCAAGTGCATTGCTTTGGAGTCTTTGACTTCAATGCAAACTTGCTGGGATTATTAGTGTGCACTGCAATTGGGATGGTCTTTCTATGAAGCCAGTCCCTATAAATTTGTGTCTGGACTCTGCTTTCCAACTGTTAGGTATTGTATGTATACTTATATTTATTGAAGGCACGTTTTAATTTAGGAATCAGAGAAAAACAAGAGCTGGAGTTATTTCTCACAGCCATAAAAGCCTAGAAATGTATATCATATCAAATGACTGAATGATTGTTTACACAAGTAATTTTAGAAAATGACACTAAATTTAGGAGACTGTTAAAGTGTTGTCTGCTTCTGAAAGTTCATTTATTTAGTTAGGGCAATGGAACTGAACCATATGACTAAGAGCATCAGCCAGATGCTTCTAGTCGTATGAATTATTTTCAGATAGCTCGGTGAGGAGCAGGGAGTTGTCTTCATGATTCTTATGGGTCCCTTCCAACTTGAGATATTCTAGGATTCTATGAAATGGTGTCAGTCAAGGATTATTACTAGTGAGACAAAATTGAATACAGGCTCATTGTAAACTGTGGGACATCAGGAAGTACTGGAGCACGTGGCAACATATTTCTGGAGAATCTACCTGTTCCTACAGAAGTTGCAGTCTTAAAATATTAAAAAATTTGTATACTTTCCAAAATATTGTACTTTGTACAAAACATTGTACAAAATAGGGTACTTTGGTTTTTATTTTAGTGTTAAGCTATATAGTTCTAGATCATAGGTGGTACTCTTAATTGTGATATGTAAGGAAAACTGTGGATCATGCTAGCATTTAGCATCATGCCAATCCTGACCATTTAATTGAAAACATCTGTAAATTCTGCAAAAGAAGTTTGAGTACCATCGCTTTCCAACCCCAGTATAAGACTGGCACATTTTTTCCATGATGGTTCCATCTCTCTTTATGTATTCTTTTTTATTTCCCCAAGACTTCCCTGCTGGGCTACTAAATGCACATTGCACTACAGCTTTCTATTTTTTTTTCAGTATTAAATATTAATTATTATTAATGCGGTTCATCCTTACTAATTTTCCCTTGTTTTATGATACTGCTTTTCTCTTTTGTGTGCAAGAGGGAGAAAATGAATGTTGCATGTGGAAAGGGAGGAATGAGAATGGGACGTTTTGTTCATCAGAAACTGATGATGTGTAACCCACTATAGCTTCAGAATATTTTCAGATACAGACTTTTGCCTGGCCACTCTGTCTTACCACCTGCATGCAGAGCTGAAGTCCTCAGTATTTTTCCCACCTCCCTATGCTCTTCTGTGTGTGATTTAGCTGGGTAACACTTAATTAAACTCCATTTCCTCTCTTTACGCTTCAGGTATTATTATGCAGCTCCCTTCAAGAAGTAATTCATAGGCTGTTTATCAAAGCTGTGAATTTAATAATATCAAAGACATGCTATTGCACTGTCATGGTAATAAGATGCATTAACATTTCTTATGAACAGAATTTTCTCTCTGTATGTATGTTGTTCCTCTGCTGAATACTATGGGTTTTCAAAATCAATAAAAAAACCCACAACGTGTACTTTATTTAGTCACATTATTCCATTACACTCACCTCCTTCATAGTTAAATACTGCCTTCTGAAACCCACAACCTCAGCACTGTAGTACTTTGACTGCAACAGGAAAACCATCCCATGTTTTATCTAACAGTATTACCTGCAGCACTCAGCTAGTGTTTCTGGTTCGAGGTATGAGGGAAATGACAGCAGTGCCCTTTCAAACTGTTGGAGATATAGGTAGTCTCTGTTGTGGTTCCAGAGCAGTACTGATTATGTAATTCTAGAACTGGTCGAAAACATATTTCCTGTAGAAATTTTGTGTGATTTGTTACAAAGCTGTGACTTTATTTAGGAAAGAGCGTTCTGAATAAAAGTAATTTTTGTATAGAAAGTAGATACTTTCCTTGATACAATGGAAAATTACTTGGGTTTTTTTTCTATGCAGGCTCACACTAATATGTAGCATGATACAATGTTTGTTCTTTCCTTAAGTATTGTGTATAGCTCTGCTTTTTGTGTTATTTGTTCTCCTTTCCATAATTCTTTCTATTGCATGCAGGAGGTCTGCCGAAATTACATATCTGAAATATCCAGAGCTGAGAAAACAAATCAATTATGAGACTACAGTAGTGTTTGTAGTGAAATATACATTCAAGAGAGAGAACTTCAAAGAGTATTAGTCACTACATTTCAGTTGTGCTAATTTGTGTAGTTGACTTGTAAATGTATTTGTTCTTCAAATGCCTGTCTGTTCTCACGTGAAAGTTTTCACACAGACTGTAAGAGTACATCATAGTGAAGAAATGATTGTTGATGACAACAAAAGACCAACAAGGCAAGCTTAGTGTGAGACCAAATTCTGGCTACATGCTCTGTGACAGAGCTTACCTGTGTGAAAGACAGTTGCATTCTCATTTTGTGGTTGGATTTTATTTCTCCTATTCTTTGAAATTCTATAAATTTGGTATTTTGGAAGGGAGGGAAGTGACTTCACTATCTGTACACCTAGCTTCTCCCTTCTACTTGCCCTTTTCAAGAGACTACTTTAGTCACTGTGGCAGATCCCTAGTCCCCTGGGTTTTGGGCCTGCCTGCCAAATTCTTCAGCTTGCAAACACTCTTGTGGCTTCATCAGCTCTGGACACAGTTGAGCAATTAATTTATTACTGCTAGAGGATCTCTCTGTTTCTGAGAAGCCAGGGAAAACTTCAAATTTGCTATTGTCAAGGGTTGTTCTTGACCCTAGGCTCATTATTCCAAGACCTGTGCCTGTAAGAATGAATATTTTCTTTTTCTCAATGGTTATGTTGCCTCTAGTGTGTTTTCCTCTGCAACATCTCAGACACAGACAGCTATGATTTCCACAGGTTTGGTGTTAGCACCGGTCATCTCTTGTTAGGCCACATAGCTCAACACTGAGCATCATAGAATATCTCGAGTTGCAAGGGCCCCACAAGGACCATAGTCCATCTGGCCCTGCACAGGACAACCTCAAAAATCACATACCATGGCTGAAGCTGCTCAGGATGTTGGCCAGGCTTATGAGTTACTTCTGTGATGAAGTTTGCACTACTGAACTTCATTAAATATATGAAATTCAGATATATGACAGTTCCAATTCCACTTGAAACAGTATGAGGTGATGGCACTCTGCAGATACAGAGTGCATGATTTGGCTCTGTTTTAAGTCTCTATTTGAAAAGAAACCAGAGTGCTCTCTCCAGTCACTTCTCTGTCACCAGTCTCATAGATATAGGCATTACATTGAGCCATTCTCAGAAGATGATAAAGGAGATATTTTCCTTACATCAGCAGTTCATCTATTCTTGGTGTCCTGTGTTCTTCAGGAGCCCTATAGGCCTTGGATGTCTAAGACTTGCTGAATTGTGAATTTTTTTCAAAGAATGTTTTCTTAAATGAACCTCTTGTTCCAAAGCCTCTCTCAGTGGAACTAGAGTACATGGTTGCCTTTTGTACTTCTAATTTTTTCAGTGTAAGTCACTAGAAGTGTTTCAGAAGACTTCTTTTAATAATGGTGCCTCTCTAAATTTATGAGGCAGTCTTTGTCAGGTGCTTTCCACATTTAGTTTGTTTCCTAAGATACAGTTTAAGAACTTATCAAAGGATAAATTGCAAAGATATATAATCATGGATAACTTGGGAGAGCTATCACAACTTTTTTGATGACATACTTACAACAGCATTAGTAAAACTCATCTGTTGACAGAGTGCTGTAAGCACAATGAAGTCATTGGGCACAATCTCACCCTCCCCAGAAGAAAGGACTACTCAAATGCAGCCAAGGAAGAGATCTTGGATGGTAAAATTTAGGGAATGGTCCATACAGGAGGGACATGTGAAGGATGCAAAGCTGATCCTGTGGCAAGCGGCTACTTAAAGGAACAGTCTGTGCACTCTCTGCAGCACCATGTTCCCACTTCTCTACTTTGCATTGGATCAAGTGAAGGCGAGTCACTATATTTTGTTAAACCATCAGAAAACTTTCCTTCTGCTTTTTCAGTGCTGGCAGAGTTACTTTTTCACAGAATGAGCCAACTGAACTAACTCTCCAGGTAGTTCCTGCATAATTCCCTAAATCTGACACGAGGCAGAGAGACAAGGATCCTTAACACAAAAATGCAGAAAAAAACCTGAATTTTTTGGCTGTAAAATCTATTCAGAAGCTAATATCCAAAAGTGAGGTAGCCATTGCTCAAGGTCTCAGACTTTAAATCTGACTTTCTCCTGGGGGGTCCTTAAAAAAAGTTGATTTTGTAAAAAAAATTTATTAATACTGTATGCAAATAACATGACACATGAATGAAAAAACCCACAAAACTATCTATTAAGTTGACTATGCAACATGTTGTTATGTAATAAATATTTTACGTATTTTGCAATAACATATGAGTGTTATTGCTGGTGCTCATTAGAATGCATACCTTTTCTGGATACACTTTTTTTTAAAATTATTTTTTCATGCTTGTTTTCTCCTAGTCATATGCACAGACTGTGTCATGGATCAGCTCTATTTTGAACTAGACTCTTGAAGTTCTTATTTTACACAACTGTGCATTCTATAGTCTCTTGTGGTGGTGCTAATTACTAAAAATTGAGAATATAAAATCATTACAAGGAAAGACTCATTACATTTTTAGACCTTACTTTAGAAGCTGAAGGTTTATCCTTGAATGTGCTGCAGCTGTTCTATGATTTGTGAATCAAATTCTAGGTTGCTGAAAAAGAAATGAAGCAATTTGTTCTTTCTCACCATCAAGAAATGAAATTAAAAGTCAGATGTCCCAGCCTGTAAATAATACTATGCTTGTCCTTTGAATAAGACAAACCAAAATAAAGCAAATTCCATCCCAAATTTTCTTCTGCTTGGCTTGTCATGTGTTTTAAGCCTACAGTGCCTTGTAGACATGTACTGTATTATAGCATTCAAAGGTTGTTTTTTTCACCTGTGCTTAAAAGATTTAGTAGCAGAAACATGTATTATTCCTCAATTATATATTAGAAGGGAGATGAGAGGAAAGATGCATATTTGCCATAGATAAGTATGCATTTCTCAAAGTGTTGGAAAAAATTTTTGAACTGAAAAGCCTGTAAAAACACAAGTTTATCCTTCAACTTAATGTTTTTACTTTCTATTGTAGAAACTGAAATATGGAAGATATTAAATGACAGTTATAATGTCCTTATGGTAAGCATAGCAAGTTTTAACTCTCTGCCAGGCCACAAGGTGAACTCTGGGAATGTTTTATTTTCTCTGACCTTATCCCAAGGAACTCTGTTCATGCTCTGAATCAGGAGTGAGAATTGTGTGGGCAGCACTACCTTACTCAATTCTGAAAATATCTCCTGTTGTATCTCTGGGAAATTATTCTCATCAGCCACATGAGAACAGCAGTTAAAATATATCAGGACACTACCCTCATAAGTTGTCCCTTTCCAGATGTCCTGGTTAGAACGGCTGGGACCAATTCATCCCTGGATGGGTGTAACCCAAAACTGTGTATTCTATAGCCTCCATGCCATTTCCCAAAAACTGCTGTCAGTAGAGGCCTGCAAGGTGGGAAGATGTTCCTGTACCCTTTTATGGAATTCCCCGCTCTGATATCCTTATATGGAATTCCCCGCTCTGATACCCTTATATGGAAGAGGGACTGAGCATCCGCATGCCCTTTTATGGAATTCCCTACTCTGAGGGAGGGACTGAGCACTCCCGCCTGAACTGGAGAGTATATAACTGGGAGTTTCAGAGCCTTGGGACTCTCTCGTGGGACCCAGAGGAAGACAGCAGACCACCGCTGCTCCCAACCAGGCTGAGACCACCACCCTCAACTGGACTGCAATCACCACTTCTGACCAGACTGCAGCAGCTCTCCCACCAGCAGGTTTATCCTGTCTCCCTTTGCTTTGGACTCGGGGGGGGTGGGCCAAGGTACACCACTTTTGTTCATACCCCAGGGTCCTGGGTTTGTACATTTGGGTTTTGTGGGTTAAAACCAATTGTCTGTCTGTATAATTGTACTTATTGCATTATTTTAATAAATTGTTATTCTGACTTATAAATCTCTCTTTTGAATTGAGTTCATTTTGCCTTGCTGGTTAACTTTTAAACCAGCACACCAGATTATGTCAGTGATCGTCAGTGCACTAAAAGCAGAAACAGAAGTGAAAGCTCTTTTTCTTCCTTTATTTTGAAAATCTGACAAGGACAGGGTGTACTCTTGTCCATTAGTGTAATTTCATGTTTCACAACTGGAAGAAGACACTTTTATATTCAAATAAATTCTTTGTGTACACCAGAGGGTGTCCCCTTTTTGTTTTCTTTCTGTATCCCAAAATAATTTATCCATCACTCAGTAATGCCTTCTAAGTAATGTGCACAATACTTTATTTGCTCCCTGTTTTGTCCTACTGAATTGTCTGTTGCTTTAATTATCTGTACCCACCATGGGATATCCCAGAATGTGCTGTAGCGTAGAATGGTGAAAGAAGGACTCATTCAGCCTTCTCCCCTGTACTTCCCCAAGGACTGCTGGGGTACATTTCTTCTTTGGCTGTGTAGCCATCATGGGAATCATATAAGGAAAAGAGTTAAATTCTAGCCCATGGTAAGTGCAGGTATAAGTTCAAGCATGAAATTTAGGGATTATTTTTAAGTTTGCTAGAGATGTCTGGTTTAGATTTGGGAGAACCAAAAAGTAGGAGAAATACATAATAATATGAAAGTGGGATCATATTTTCAGAGTGTTAGATAGAAATACTGATGGAAGAAAGGAAGGAGCTGGAGCATGCTGGATGACAACAGGGATATTCAGGAAAAACACAGAGGGAGATAGAAATAGGTTTAGCGATAGGCCCAGCAACTGCAACGTAGGGAAATAATGGTAGTTGGGATCAGTAAAGAATTGCATAGCAAAGGAAAATAAGAAGAAAAGGAAATAATATACTTATAATGAAGAAAGATTTGTAATAAGATAGACATGGAAAAAAAAAAGAGGAAAATAAGGGGAAAGTGCAGGAAATGAAACATAGATTTTTCCACATTTTATATAAAAATAACTTAATGAACAGCTCAGCTGTAATGATTCTGAAGAAGAAAAAACAAAAGATTGTGGCAAGTTGCATTGGAATATGTGGATACACATAAAGACAGTTTAGTGTTTAAGGTCAAACCAAGTGTGGAAAACGTGCAGTGGTCTTATCCAAAGCTTTATTGCAAACTCTTTGGTGGAAGGTCCATTCAGAGCTTGCACTTTTGATCAAATAAGGCAAGGCAGAGAAAGGGCATAACATGCAAAAGGAACAGGATAATAGCAGACATAATATGTCACTGTGTGCATGCACCACGTCATGCTGTGATGTCCTTTTCGGGAGAAAACGAGAGGGTGTGTTGTTTGCTGCATGCTTAGTTCTTTCTGTGTGGCCAGAGATTGGAATGTGTCGACAACCAAGTGTCTCGTTGTACTAAGAACTTAACTTTTGGCTGGGCTTTTACTTAAATCAGTAACATTAATTAATATATATACATCATAAATGCATAAAGTGTTAATATTTTAAAATCAAATTACTGATTATTAAATGCTCCCTGAAAAAGCACAGTAAGGCATTAAAGCCAGTTTTTACTGCCATGTGGAAGGTCAGTGCACTATAGTAGCCTCACACAGCATTTTATTTTGCTCCTCTGATAGCCCCTCCATGTTTGCTGCCATCAGACATACAAATCAAAATATTCTAAGAACTCATCTTGCTATACCAGGATTAGGCAGACTCAGCTGTGTTATCAGCTTTAAGGTTGCCCTGTGCTCGATGTAGGGAGCCATTGCATGGATGGTGAACAGCAAGCTCACTGCTTTAATAGCCTAGTGCGCTGACATGGAAAACTTCACGTCTTCTGTTTTATCTAAATTTTACAGGAAATTCATTGTCAGAAGTAGGCAAGAGGTCAGGCTTTTTTTGGTCACAACACAAGATACTTGTGGAAAAGTTAATTTATTAATAAATAAATTAAGCTTAGTGTTGTAGCAAAACATGCTGCTCCCAGGTATTGCCATTAAAAAGAGATGGAAACCTGTTAGGCTGTGATGTACTTTTGATCTTAATACTTCAGGGGAATCTTTATAAATTTATTTCAATAAAATTTTTAGTTCTATTGAAGTTAATGGCAAAACTCCCTTCAAACTTAAAAGTTTTCAGTGTCATATTTCTCAAATCCACCTTCTGTAGTTTTGCTTATGTATTTTTAAATTATTTTCAATGCATGAAGTATCTTTGTAAGTATAAAATGTACAAATATTTAGTTATCTCTCCTTTAAATCTCAAATCCATTTCCAGTTATTCACAGTGACTCTTTTTTCTATTCTTTTGGCTGCTTGTCAGCACGAGGAAGAGCTGTGGCTATTATTTCCTGGGGAGATCTGCCTTAGGCTGTCAGTTTCTGAGACTATTGTTGTCATCTGTTCAATTCTCACTTAAAACCATAAGACTTAGGGCTTAACAGTGGAGAAGGACTTTTCTGGACTGCTTTGCTGTTCTGAACTTGATGCAATTTTATGGAAAATACATATTATATTTAAATTTAGATTAAGTTATAGATGCAAATTATAGGATGCTTGAGTAACTTTGTTAGGCTTTCCTAGAAAGTGAAGGATTCAGAATTTGCTACTTTCTAATGATCGTATGAAACTTCATATTTTGATAATATTTCCTTCCATCTGATATTTTGTGTAGCTGCTTCATTCCTCAGCTGTAGACACCTATCTGTCAGGCCTGAAGTTTCATTCCAATTAACTCCTTGGATTTGGATTAGGTACATGTCTTCCATTGAATTTTCAGTACTGGATTAAACAAGAAAGAAAGGTGTGGCCGTGGAACATCCTTTCTCAAGTAAATTCCTGCAAGCAAAAGTAAAATATGGCATATGTTTACATATTTTAAAGATTGGCATGTCATAAAGTTTTCACTGATTTAGATCCTTTGTATAACGTGATATACTCATATCGTTTTGTCCACTGTCAACCCAAAGCTTTTGCCCTCGAGAAACTGTTAAAAGATGTCTATTACTGGCATAAGTAGCCTTGCTACTCTCCTAAAATTACTCCTTAGCCTATAAGGAGTTTCTTTTTTTTCTTTTTTTTTTTTAATTTTTACTTTTCATAACATACTGACATGAAATACCATCTATGTCATTTTCAAGGCTTTTAGCACATTTCTTTTGTAAAATCTTAAGGTATATGCAAGAACTGTTAGTTCATGTATGACTTTGTGACTGTTCAAGGTCTTTCTGAATCTTTGGGTGAAACATTTCCATGAAATGTTGCTTCAATGATAGAAGAAAATAATTACAGTACTTAAAAATTATACTCTGTGCATTTTTAGTGAAAACATGCAAAATTATGGTTCAGAGTTGATTATTTTATAACAGCCTCTAATTATATTATTATTTGCAAAAACAAGGTGGTGTTTATACTTGCAGCAATTTGAAAACTATAATTTTCCAACATAATAGCCTTGTTGGAGTAAGACAAAATTGACCCCAGCAAAGCATCTAGCCTGTGGTAACTCCAGCATAGCACCTTTGAGAAAGACTGAAGAGGAAGGAGCGTGTGTTCAGCTGCAGGCTGAGGCATGTCAAGGTTTGCTTGGAATTCAGACCTCTTCTTTCAGTGATACTCAGCGTGTACTTAAGGTAAGAGCACATTCATCCTGGTCAATTTGAGAATTACTGTAATTTTCTTTTACTACCCTGCTCCATGCCTGGTAAATTGCTTTACAGTATAAAAATAATGTAACACAATGCCTTTGTCACATCCAAGAAGACTTTCAGTCCCTGAAAGACATGACTGACTGGCACTGAATAATTCCCATGATAATTGCCAAAAGGACAGAATGCTAAAATATAATAACTTCCTTCTCACAGCATCAGCTGAATTCTCTTTCTTGTTGTTAAATTTGACTAACACAGTAATGCTCAAGGGTAAGTCTGAGAAGCACTTACGTGTTTGGCGGATAATATTTTTGTGTACTGACCTATAGACTAGGAGTCCTTAACCCATCCTCTGTTGTCTCTTCCAAGGCTGTTAAAATTCAGTTGCATATTCACACACAAGGACTCTGCTGTCCTGTGTATTGTCCAGGAGGAGCTGTTTTGCAGACGCTTCTTAGTGGTTTTTTTGATAAACAATAAAATCCTGTACAGACAAAAAAATGACAAGTAGTAGCATGCATAGAAGTGATATAAGGTTACTTGGATAGAAAGTTTGGAGAGATTTTATTCACCAGTATAAATTAGGTGTTTAAGTGTGGTATGATAAAGGTATTGTGGCAGTGTCCTTGCATCTTCCTTAGTTCCTGTTGTTTCTGTGCAACTATAAAGGATAGCTGCGATAATAACTGAAGATAGTGCATCATGAATAAATGATGACCCTACCTTCACACTGTGTAGGTACAATACTTAGTATTATATGCATTACTGAAATACTGTAAACTTTGAATCCCAGTAAAATACACAATAAGGAATATCTGTTGAGTATCTAAAGAACCTTTCTTTACACCCCTCTGTAGTCTGGTCAAATGCCCAGAGATGTTGTTCCTAAAAGACAATATTTGAGAACGTATTTTAGAGGAGTGGGTTTCTGTTCAACATGTCTTTCTTTCAGGCTTATGTTTACACGGGAAGTTATCTTGACCTTTATAAACAGAAATATTTGGACTATAATTTTCTGTAATGTGCTATACAATTTAATATAAATCTATGGATATTAAAACCTGATGAAACATCAGCATCTTTTGACTGCTGACAAATAATTTCTGGAGGATTTAGTGGTTTACAGATGAATGAAACAGTGGAACCAAACTCTTAACTTCTCTCATAACAAATCTGATTACCCATCTGTACTGTATCTTGGATTCATCACTGCCTGGGACAACTTCCCATAGCTTTTTCAAAAATACTTGGTCATGCCTAGAGAAATCATAGAACCAAATTTTTTTCTAAACGTTGAAACATTTTAAGCGTGCACGACATATGGTACTACACAAGAAATTTCCTAATCTTCTAATGTGGGCTTCAACTCTAAGAATGGATTCTGTGGAAGCAAGGAATTCATGAGCTTACTTTAAGAATGGAGAGTTAGTTTACCATTTATTTTTGCAATCACTTCCAACTTTGTTTACGTTTGATTATAGTTTTACCTAAGGAAGGACCAGAGATTGAGAAATTCTTGGATATTAGGAAAATTCTGTTAAGTTACCTGTCCTCCTGTCTGCCAGTGCACCATTACTCTCCACAGGCAATTTTCCAGTGTTATGTCTAATTTGATTTTAAAAACCCAAACCAAATTGTGCTTTTGCTATTTCCTATGGGAAGATCATATTCAATGAGTCTCAACAACCATATATATAATTTATTTCTGTATATATGATGTAGTCAGAACTTTATCATCCAGATAAAATTAAAGCCGAAAAAAAATTATTTATATTTTTTCAGAGAACTTCTGGCATTGTGGTGATGTGTTGTTCTTCCGAGCATAAATTTTATACCTCAGTGGACAGCAGCTGCCTATCCTGCAGTGTCCTAAAGGACACTTCAGAGGAGATAGATTTATATAATGCAGTCATAATTTACAGTCATCATATGAAGATGTTTTATCAATTACCTAAGCAAAAATATCCTGTAGAATTTATACCTTTTAGTTATTAAAAAACAGTGCCTTTCTTAAATTAGTTATTGGAAATAAAGAATTCAACAACAGAAATTAATCATTGTCACAGTCTTGTGCGTGTCTTGTGGATGCTAGGCTGTGTAGAACATTTGTTTGGAAAATTGAAAAACATTATTACGATACCCTTAATAGAAACAGACAATCAAACAAATCTTAATTTGAAAAGGTTTTTGCAGTCATAAATCATAAGGAAAATATGCTCAAATGGAGGAAAAACATCTTCGTAACTGTCTGACGTTGGTGCAGAGGGCCACATTCTGGGAGGGATATGCTCTCATCAGTTTCATTTTCCATTTCAAAGACAGGTGAAATTTTTGCCAAAATACAAAGTAAAACTCATGCATTGTAGCTCCTGGTAAGATCATGTTGTATTTATCCTTACATTTTCTGGCAATTTAATTGTTTTTCTCCAGTGTGTTGAGATTATCTCTCTGCAAAAGGAAAAATGTAAAATGGAACTTAGGCTGTGCAAACCTCATTTGGGGATGTAGCATACTTTAGCTGCCATTTAGACTATCTACTTATACCATTGAGAGAGGATTCATTTTTACATACGAACGTGTATGAAAGGTATTTAATCTTTAATAATCACTTAATACTTCCATCCCTATTGAAGGGGAGAAAACAGTAGAATAGTGAGCAAATTAAAGGCTGAATGGTGAAGATATTTATCTTCAGCTGAAGAAGAGATTAGTATGAATTTAAACTAATGAAAAACTGGATAGCAAATTAAGATAGATGAACTGTAGTTATTTACATACTTTATTCTTTGTTTACAAAAGCTACTGTCATCTCACCTAATATTGCATCAGTGGGAAGCAACTACCACCTCTCTGGGCAACCTGTTCCAGTGTCTCACCACCTTCATCATAAAAAATTTCTTGCTTATACCCAGCTCAAATCTACCAGTCTTTTAGTTTGAAGCCACTACCCCTCATCCTATTGCAACAGGTCTTACTAATATGTTTCACTACTGAAGCAAGAAAGGGCATAGCAAAAGATTAGTGATATCATTCCCTGGTGAACGTTTGTCCTCTATCAGTGTGTGAACTTGTATCGTGTCTCCTTACAACATTACCATGCATGTCTACTGATCCTCTTTCTTTGTGTAATGTTATATCCTTCCTTCAGGTTTTCTCAAACAAGGATTTTTGGAATAACATTTTGGAGTAATTTTTGAGTGTGACGTTTTCTGCTGTAAAGGGAACAGGCCCCATAATAAACAGCTCAGCAGTATAACATAATTTTTTTCAGGTCACCTTTAAAGACAGACATGGTGTGCCTACTGTGCTACATGCCCCCGACAAACTGCTTCCTTAGCAGGAGCTCTGTTGTTTTATTGATAGCACAACTAACTACAGATAAATCCTGTGATTTGGTAAGTCCCTCGTTACTTTCCTGCTACAAAGCATCTCCTACTGTGCTTCCTGACTAGCAGATGATCAAAAACCTGAACTGTGAAAACAACACAGTGAATCTTCCTTTCAAAATCCAGTTTTTGAAATAAAAGTCTTATAATAAATTAGTTGATGAATGAAATATTAATATGCATTGTAACAGTGAGAGAGAATAGATTTGGTGCTAATTAAGGAAATAGAGTAAGTTGGAGAGAGTTCAGCCTTGCTCCTTTATTAATATGGTGTGGACAGTTGGTCATTTAAATTACAGCATGGTATGTGATTCAGAAGAAATCTGCAATTGTAGATCCATAGAGTAGAAGAAGAATTATTGTATATGAGGTGGTGCATTACCCAGCTTTTCTGTATTTTTGTAGTTGCTCTCACTGAAGAAGGCACTCAGAGTTTTAGCGCCTGGTCTGAAATGAGAATCTTGAAAAGTTACTGACTTGACTGTATGTATCAGCTATTTGTCAAAGCGTCGCAACGTTCCTTTAGCAAATCTCGGTTTTGGGATGTAGTTCAGTCACATATTTTCTCATGAAATCTCACTGCCTAAAGTATACTGACTGTGCCTGGTATCCCACACACATCTCTTGTGGCCCTGTAAGAGGAATTTTAAGACTGTAGTCATAAATTAATGACTTCCCAAATTGCACTTCCAGGAACTCTTCAGCTTTACTGTGGTGTTTACTCAGTAGAGGTAGGAACTAGGAGGTCAGAAGTGCCTTAAAGATATTAAGGAGGCTTTGACCCAGTCTTGGTCAGTCATGTTACATATTGAAAAGGCTGTTAAGGTCTCTGGAATAGCTTTATTATAAAAAAAGTAGGTAGTGGTCTGGGCTGTGGGTTCATATTAAACAGGTCTTGTTGTTCTTCATAGGTTTTGAATGGAGCTGTTAGCTAATAAAAGTGGCACTTACCAGAATGCAAGTGTTTCCTTTCCTAGTGTTACTTCTGGAAGAATCTCAAACAATTTGAATGTATTTGCAGAAATGTAAAGGAACATTCAGTTGCTGAACATATTGACACCACAAACCAGTCCAGCACGACTGAAAAGAAACCTTCTCTGTTTTGCATTAGTCTGACCACAAGAACTGTATTTTGTCTCATATTCCTGTGATCTATAGATCATAGAAAAAGAAAATGCTGATGGGAAAAAACTAACTAAGTTTTCAAAGCTCAAAAAATGTTCGTTTGCTTGTGATTTGGGTTTTCGATAAAGAGACAGGGGAAAGAAAACAGTCTGTGTTGTCAAGACTGGTTTTGCTGCTCATTTGATTTCATGTTATTTCTGGTTCTTGTGTATTATGAAGATCTAAAGAGCACTGAGTTATACTTGTAATACATATATATAGATATATGTATATTACATATATACATATGTATATATGTAATACATATATATAGATATATAAACACTCCAAATTCCTTTGCATCTGACTTAAAACATGGCAATGTGAATTAATTTATTTAAAGGAATAAGGTAATATTCCCTGATTGTGACTATAATTAGAGTACCAAGATTCTGTTTCAGAAACAGACATATGCCGAAATCTTGAAATACAGCACAAACAACTTGGGAGTGGGTGTAATTGCATTTAATGTGTTTTCTATACACTGAGAGTAAAGATGGAGAGATATGACAAAGGAGGGGGTAGAAAAGAAGGTAATGAAAACCAAGAGGCTACTGAAACGTCTTAAAATGCAGTAACAGAGTAATGAGCACCTATGCAGTATCTACTGAGTAATGCATCCTTGGACTTAGAACAAGAACAGGAAAACTTACTGTAGATTTTTCTCCTGTTGGAGAAAATACTTTCCTTTTTGTTATCGATGAGGTGTTCTGGTGAAGCACAGGAAGCTGAAACTGTCAGTTTGGTTACTTTATGATGTTAAAGGGCTCAACATAAAAGGGTTGAAAAACGCTAGATTTTTTTAATGTCTCAATAAATTATCATTAAAAAGAGGGCAGTCTCTTTTGGAAATAGAGGATCCCACTGTCCTCAGTTGTAAATCAGTCATTGTAATCATATTACCTTTTCACTAAAGACAGTTACATTGATGATTTAGGATGCAAAACCATAAAGTACCAGAACAAGAATACATTTTTTGTGCTCAGAAAACTTATAAGAACTTTCCAACTGTGTGGTGTTCAAAACTGAAATTGTCCCATGCCCCTTAGGAAGAGAGCGTAGAAGGCAGTTTTTGTTATGCCGTGATCTAAAAGTGCTATTTCACCAAATTCCACAAGTGTATTTTATGATGAAATTAGTTAATTATGTTTTGATTATAGATAGGAGGCATATGGATAGCATATGATAGAACTACATCTAGACTATTTTCTGCTGAGTATATCCAGTTAGAGAGTGTCTGAGGTTATCACATCCTGAAGTTCAGCACATACTGCACACAAACAACATCCAGTGAAGACATTTGCGCACTTTCTTCCTCAGACATTCTAAATTTTCAAGCTTTTGGCTCTAACTATAAGGATGTCTTTGTTTCACAGTAATATGCAAATGTTAGGGAAGCAATGTATGGGCTGCCTGAACATGACTTGTCATTTTACAAATGCATGGAGATTGTTAATTGTTTGTACAAGATGTTATTTACAATAATAATTTCTGAACCAGGTAACAGTGTAGGATGTCACCAAATAAATAATTGAAACTGGCATTTTTTTCCTACTAGCACATTTCTCCACTCTGACTATTAAAAAACTGTGTCCCAAACTACTTTTCAGACAATTCAGAACATGGTTACAAGCATCTTCATTTGCATCAGTCTGAATGTGATACGTGCTGAATTCAATCATGTAAACTTTGCATACTGGTAGTACTCTACTGATAACTTCTGATGCAGAAATTGGAGCTTAATTTTTTTGGGTTTTTTCAGATACTTGATGATATCACTCCATCCCTTTGTTTTGCAGTTATGTACATTGTACAGATTGTCACATCTTTAGTTCTGCAGCCCATAACTCCTTAGGGCTTTTGCCTCAGGGCAAACCATAACTGTCAACTTTCCTTGTTTAAATTAGTTTACTTAGAGCGTGTTGCAGGAAAAGACTGAGTAATAAAATTCACACCCTGACTGTATTTAAAAGGAAGCTTTTTTTCTCATTGGAAGGTTTGAACCTGTATATTAATTTTGGGCCAGTTGTAGAAAGGTCAGAAGTACCAGCGCAAGACTTTTGAGCAATCCTAGTTGCAAACTAGACCAAAAAGTGCTCCAGAGAGCAACCTGTCTTCTGAAGGAGAAAATGACGGGTACAAATTTTAAGCTTGTATTTAATTTTCAGCTTTTTACCATTAGAATCTTAAGTGCATTTCATCTGGCAATCAGCTGCAAAAGTTTAAAAACAACCTGCCGATTGGCTGCTCCTGCTGGACAGATGCATCAACAGGTCATGAGAGTGTTTGTTAACCAGTGCAAGGTTAAGTTGTTTTATTTTATACTGTCATGGAAATGTGACTTGGGCTAAGCTGCTGGATTTCACACTAAAGCTGAAGAATGCAGATCAATGCAGTAACCTCCAGCACTAAGGCAGTAACATATTGCTGTGGAACAGCAGCATCTTCAATTACTGCAGGTAGTTGCTAGGTAAGATATACATCTGATCCTTAATTCTATATTCATTTATTGAATACAGGAATTCATGACAGCCTTTGCCTGAGTTACAGTACATAGTTTAATAATTAGATCTTTGAGTATGAGCTTGATTTTTCATTTACTTTTTTTGAAGATTTAATTTTGGAATTTATATTGTCTTTTTCTTTGCTCATGCTAATAGGTTAGTGTATATGCATACTTTCAGAGGTCTAAAATGAGGATTTTAAGCACCCAGACAAGTATTTTCCCTTGCAGCTGATGTATAGTTTCTCAAAGGCAAGAGTGAAATGATATATTGATTATAAGGGTTTATTTAGAAGTATAACAGAAGATGAAGAATGTGGAAAAGAAACGGAGAGGAATTTTTAAAATAGAAACCAATTCTTGAGAGCTCTTTCTGACCACACCAATGTACAGAGCTGCTGGCTTCTGTTGTACTCATAAGACTGATACGGGGTTCTTTGTTACTGGTTCTTCTAGAGAATATCTTATTATTTTATAGTTAAAAAAAAGTATAGATGCTACCCATCTGCAAGGCACTTAATAAAACCAACTATATGTGTATGATTAGGGAGTAGTATCAAGAAAGGTTAATGAAGAAAACATAATACTTTCTTTTGAATCCTAGGTCAAGAAAACAACATTCTGAACAAAACCCTTCAGTAATAAGAAAAAGTAATAAAATGTGTCAGGTTGGTAAACTGCCACTTTATTTCAAGGGCTTAGCTCTACAATGAAGCCTTCCTTTGCGGTGTCATCTTCACTGTCCCTTGAGGTGGGTTACAGCAGCAATTGTGTCATAGGTGGCTTGGCAGCTACTGGAGTGACAGGCTCCAAGTGGTCACTGTGCAATGGAAGGCCTTCCATTGAGACACATTTCCCTATTACAATGACAGTTGCTCATTTATTAATCACTCTTTACAGAAAACAAAGGGGAATATGTTTGTGGGAAGAAAATATGGAGAAGGTAAAGCCCTGAAATTCTCCAGTGAAAAGTAATCATAGTTAGCCAGATCCTCATAGGCTGGCATAGCTTCATAGCCCAATGAAACCCATCAGCAAATGGAGTATACTCTTTTTATGCCCTTTCGGTATGATGCCTCCCATGTATTTTGCTCAGACAGAGGTATTATGAAGTTAAGAAACTTGATTGCTGAGACTCAATTATTTGCCTTCTTACCATCTTTCTCCAGGAGTTTAGCAAATTTGCAGAGAAGTAGATTGTGCAGGGACAGTGTCTATGGGCAAGGCCCCACTCCTTGGCCCCAAGCTCCAGTAGTACAACAGAGTTTACACCCATAGAGCAAACTTTTTCCTCAAAAAAATATCACAACCTCATCCACACAGCCTATTAAGAACAGCTCCTGCATTCTGCTACAACTAGACTGTTACCCCATCACACCAGTACTACCTGGTGTGAGCCAAAAGCACCAGACAAGGTATTAGTTACAGCTTTGAAAATAAGTGATGACAGAGCAGTGCTGGAACCTGTTCCCAGTCCTATTATCCATCCATGCTGGGGAATTGTATCTAAATATCTGAAGTGACAAAATAGGAGATACTCTGGCTGGACTAACAAAGATGACTGAGCCTCCTCATTTCTGGGATGCCAGAAATTATAGTGCATTTGAGAGTGGTAGAACTGCAAGACATTATTAGTGCCTAGATAGGCTTAGTGGGCAGACTCAGTAGATTGCGTAGGAAGCACGTCTATCTAAGAGAGGACTGACTAAATAATTTTGTTTTTACAGTAGCTTGCTTAAAAACCTATGGAAGTACATGAGTGATGGAGAAAAGCTGAGAAGAAAGCCCTGATGAAGAAGGTAAAGGAAGTATACTGTAGCTGCCACAGCGTCACTTTTTATTCATGTTCAGATAATGAAAGGAACAGGTTTACTCTTGCTTGTGTAATGCTTTAAAATGCTCTAAAATTGCACTGCCTGATGGTTCTTTCACTCTGTCTAATCTTCAATTGCAAATGACTGTAACGTAAAACGGAACAAACCTACAAGGTCATACAATTACTGTAAGGGTATGTTTGAAAGTTTTCAAAGGATTAAGAGTTGATGCAAAGCTATTCACCAGCAGCTTCCTTATTTATTCTCCTTTTCACAAGCTGTCATTTGTTGAGCATCAGGTTAAGAAAGGAGGGACAGTGCCGGATGTGAGCCTGCTCAGATGAGAGGGTAAGGGGCTCCTTTTGGCGGCACCAGGGGCTTGGTGAGTTTTGAACTTACAAGGTTCAGAGAGACTCAGAAGGAGCCCTAGAGGACTTGTTGCCAGCACTTTTGAGCTTTGCTCCAAACTGTTTCCTTTGTTCTGCTTGTAGCCATTATTGATTCCTATGAGTTGTGATGTTGATTAGACACATTCCTTTTTTTTTTTCCAATTATTTCAGGTTTCAGTGTAGTTTAGGGGGGTTTCTCCTTTATTATGTTCTCAAGAAGGATTAGGTATGTTAAAAGAAAATAAGTGGATAAATTATTCCAATCCATATGTGCAGAGGGAGGACTGTGACCTTTCCTTGTCTCCATTGAAACCCTCCATATTCAAATGTTTCAAAAGACACCTGACCTGGGTTTAGTTTTGTACCTAGTTTTAGCAACTACTCTGCTGTGGAATTGGCCTGTTGTCATTTTGAAGGAGTACTTCATATCCCATTGAGCAGTTTTGGTTTTGTATAACTACGTAGGATGCAACTTGCAACATTTGTGAGTGAAAAGGGTACAAAAGCTTGTCTTTATTTTGAGGTGCTGCTTCAAATCACGTGTAATTGTAGGCATTGGGAGCAAGGTAGCCCATGAAAACATATATTATGTTCATATTTGTTAGTTACATGACTACATTCTTCTGTTCTTGTAATACACAGAAATGTGTTTGTGCTTAGACTTGCAGTTTGGAGCAAAGACTACCATAACAGGAATGATATGTTGGGATTTAACTGCTCTGTGAATTGTAGTACAATAAAGCAGTAATCCATCTCTCCTGTGTTGGTTCTAATTTTTTGTTCAGCTGTGGCATTCTGTACCATGCTGTTTATCTTGTATTTTCATTCACTCATGGAACTGATAGTTGTGAAATTGGCAGATGGTTTTTGATGCTTTTCTAGGAGTGGTTGTAGCAATCCCAGTGATTAAAAGGCTTGCTGATTTGCTTACCCAGAAGGATTAATGGCAGGCAGTGAGGGCTTTGTTTGAAAAATCCATGCCAATGGATTCAACAGAGGGTCAAAAAAGTAGACTGGAAGTAATCCAGTATTAGAGCTGCATTATGGAGCTTTTTAAAAAACTTACTGACTCAGCAATTGGACATTTCTTGATGAGGTCTGAACTATCAAGGAAAATGCAGCTTCACACTGTTTTCTCAGTCATTCCATGAGGATAAAGTTCAAGCTTTTAAGCAGGTCAGCAGCAGAACTGAATGACATGTAAAACTTTGGAGAGCTGCCCTGCATATTTTGTTTCTGTAAAAAATCAGAAATGTGAAGTACAGAAGTATGACCTTGACCTATCCTCTCCTTCCTATGTAATTTAAGCATTCATAAATTCCTGATATAATCAAATGCTTAGGCAGACCAGACACAGAATCACAGACCAAGCACTTTAACCTGCTGCTTAGACTTCTGAAAGTTATTGTGATGGCTTCCTAGGAAGTTGTAGTTGCAAATTGCAAATTACAGTCTACTGTAATAGTAGCTATTAAATTTAAAGTTAAATGTCAAGTATACAACATATAGCCCAGTGAAGAGCAATCTCCTCTGGGAGTTCAGGAAGCTGGTCCCTGTTCTCAAAACCATTTTTAAAGTGTATGCAGTGGTCCTTGAATAGGAACAGAGCTACCATATCAGCCTTTTTTCACGCTCATTCTCTCTTCAGTCCTTTGCCTCTTCCATTCTCAATTTCCCAACTCTGAGAGGAGGCAGGTCCCTCTCAGTTCTGCCTCTTGTCATATGAGCAGGGCACTCCTGAGCAGTGGGTTTCAAATGCTCTCATGCTGGGAACGCCCAGGTCCTGCCTGTCAGCAATTGTGCTAACTACTGGTTGCCCCGAGGTAGGGGCACAGAGGTAGGCCTGGCTTCATCTGCCAAGTGTGAGCTTCCCTTTCCAGTCAGTGCAGGTTGCCTTAGTCATTTTTGAGTGATTTCTTCAAAACACATCAACTAACTTCATTTGCTTGGGGAATTTAAGTGGAGTTAGGTATACCAGAGTTTAAATGATAGATAGACACCTCTGCATAGACTAAGGTGCTTCTCCATATGCAAAGATATCCATTTTGTGCTTATGAAATTGAAAGGGAGTTGTTTCTTGACTACATTTCTGAAAATGAAGAATGGGCAAGATTAAACAGTCCAAACATGCTTATTTTGGGTCCCTAATGGACTGTAGGCAATCGGTGTATGGTCATACAGACACAGTATTGTCATCATTCCTTCTGTGATTTAGCTGATTGTGGATATTGGTATCCTTTCTTAAATATAAGTTGCAACAATTTTATTTCTTTTCCTCGTTACATTATCTCAGTTTTGGCACTTTGTGCAAGCTTCAGCTATTATTAAATACACATTGAACTAGCTCCACTTGCTTTTTGCTTCCAGCCCTTCCTTGTGATACCTTTGCATTTTTAATCTCACTCATGGAGTCAGAAACTACAACCTGATCAACGTGGTGGGGGTTGCTGGGCAAATGAGAATTCCTTTGTAAAGTACTCTTTCTAAGTCTCTTCGAAATCTCACTTTGAGATTTCTGTCCTGTAGTCTGACCAAGAGTTGGTCTTTTATCTCAGCTAATCCTCTTAGAGTTGCCAGCAGTTTTTCAGTCTTAGATAAGCCACAAATATTTTTCAAGGTTTAATTTATCTTCTGTCCTCAAGGTTCAGACATACATGTTTTGAAACAAATGTTGGTCTTACAGGAAGTATGACTCTCCTCAGCTATATGCAATGCACTTGTACAGTTACCTACCTCTGCATGATTACCAGCCAAAATATGTCAAGAACACAGGAATTGGCTACTATCAGACTATTCTCTGCATGTTTTCTCTTCACCAGCACCCATTATTTAAAGGACAAATTGTGATTTAGGTCTCTTTCAGCTGTCTTTCATATATCCAGTTTCCATCTTTGCTGCTCAGATTATTTTCTGTAATTTCATTTTCTTCCTGATGTTAGGTGCTGCTCAGATATCACTTTGAACAACAGTGCTTGAGAGACAGACCCTTATGTGCACTTTCAGTCTCTTCTGATTAATGGAGCATGGGCTTCATCACAAGATCTTCCTAGGTCTTCCAAGAATGAGCAGAATTATGTAAAGATTCAGTTCTTCTATCACACAGTATTTGTGATTATATCAGCAAGTTTACTCAGCTGGAGTGTTGTCCACAGAATGTCTGGCCCAGCTAGAAAAATCTGTCTTATAAACCAAGCATAAAATTGTTAAATGTGCCCAAATAACCTAAGACCCTACCTGCAAAAGACATAAAAATAAAATTCTAAATTTCATTGAAAGTACTTCTACATTCTTTTGCATTATTCATTCTGCTAGATTTAAATCCAGGGATTTTAAATATGCATATTTTCCATATTGTCTTAGCATACCCTGGAGAAGCTCCATGTAAGCTGTTTTTAATTAGATTTCTGTTAAAGAGAGACTGCCCTTATCCTAGTTGAGCAACTAGATATGTTGAATACTTTTAATGGCAGTCTCTCACTACACTAAATGTATGTGTGATCATTTATTGTCTTTTTTCCAAATTACAAAGACAGCCAAAACTAGCTTCCATTAATAGACACATGACACTGGTGTTATTCTGATCTCACAGGTAGTAGATGGGAGTAAACTACTTAATAAACACCTGAAAAGTGAATGAACTCAAGATGCCCATTTAACTAAAATGGAGGATGTCTTCCACAATCAAATATTTTTCCTTTCATTCCTTCATATGTGGACAGAACACTTTTCTGTACATGTTTTCTTTAGATTGGTTTTTTCCAGAGCTTTTGTTTTGACTAGAAAGGATTAACATAACGAGGAAAAAAGTCATGCACATGCGTAGTTTGTGTTGCTGTGAGGAAGAGTGAGCAGTTAAAGACATGTAAGGACAGCAGGTTCATTTCTACTAATATTCTCAATATAAGGAAAAGTTTCTCAAGCAACCCAGTTTTAGCTTTGACTTCACAACCACCTAATATATTTCAGTGTTTTGTTAACCTTCTACATAAGTTATTTGTCCAGCCCAAATAGTTTAGGTTATATCACTATCTTCCTGTGTCCAGCAATAGCTGATGGGGCTGAGCATGTGTGAGCTCCTGTGATTAAGGACATGTGCATGTCCCAGTGGTACAGAGTGGTTTTGAAGAAAAGAATGTGAGAATTTTGAACCATATCATGGAAGAGACTTGTAGAGAAGAAACTTTCTGTACAGATTTGTTGTGTGCAATTTTATAGATGCATTATTTGCTGCAATGATCAGAAATGCAGTGTAAATGCTTTTTTGTGTTGGGTTTGCATCATAGGTAGTACATTTGCTATCTAAAGCCACTGTTACACAGCTAGCTACATCCTGCTCTATGACCAGTTTCTCTCAATGCTTTTCTATTAATAGAGTACCATACAAAGACACATCTCACACTAAAAGACAAATACTAGGACTTTCCAATGGGAAAGTTCATACAATTCTGTTGTCCCTTGGGTTAAGGAACAGTTAATTTTGTAACTTTGGAGTTTAATAATTTTTTTTTCATAGTTAAAAAAGAATCTTCACATGTAGCCTATGGAGTCCATTGCTTCCTATTTGAGAACTGGACATAAAATTGGTTAGGACAAAAGTAAGCTCATTCTACTTTGCAAATTCGCAAGTGAACATAAGATACTAACATTAATAACATAATTGTCAAGCTTTTCCTTTAAAGGAAAACTGTTTCTATTTACCTTTCTGATTTGATTGCTAGGTGTTCACCTAATAAAGACCTGTAGAATCTAGATTGAATTCTAATGGGGCTTGTCCCTAATTTTAATCACAGTTTATAGTTTTTATCCATATGAGAAATATCCCTTTTGAAAGTTTGGTCTTCCTAGTAACTCTTAAAATTACTTTGCTTTTAGACTATAGATTGTAACTATCAGATCCCATTCTTTGGACCTTATTTCATTGCACTTCTTCTATTGTGTAAGGTATAAAAGACTCAACACTTTCCTATTCTGTGCTGAATAAGTAACTCCCTATTATAAAATTGAATATGGTCTCTGGAGTGTAAATACTGTGCTCTCAGGACAGAATGATTGGCACAGCTGGTCTAGTTGGATGACAGAAAAATTGGAGCCATTGTATTCTGGGGACCTTGAAAGAAGAAGCAGGGAAAATCTGGAGCTTACACACATTTTTTTCTCCATGATTAGCATTAAGATTTTCTTATCTACTCCATAGAGCACTGGTCCTCCACTATGTAAGCCTTATTGAAACTAAACCTTATTCAAAATCAGATTGCAGGTAAAAAAAGAAAGTAGCGACCATTATGGAATAAATTCAAAGAGAATAGTCACCTATGTTTTTTGATTCTTGTTTTCTACTGATTATTGTGTGACATTTCCAAGCTCAGCAAGTCTTAAATTTTCAAAAGACTATTTCTGAACACTATATTAAAAGCAGTGATGGCTTTAGTCTGATTTGGAGTGAGTGATCATGAAACTGAAGGGAGAATGTTTTTTTCTGTAAAAAACTACCATGTGATAGATAACTTTGAATCAATCAAACCTATTACCAAAGTTGCTGACACAGGTGGTAACTGGTTTCTGCCAAACATCCACAGAGAAATTGACTTCTGTCATCACAACACGACACAGAATAGGCTGCTCTGTGGGTTTCCTTTGTGAAGGAATCAGGCGAACATCTTTGTAGTACTTTTGAAGAAGAGATTACACCTCCTCACCTGAATTGGTGGCTGTCATAAGGTTTTCCAAAAAGCACTACATAAATTTTAGTTTTTGATGACTTCTGAGATTGAATTCAGTTGAGCTGAAGCCTCTATTGCATTGAATCACAATGAGAGCCAAGGACCAATGGACATGAATAAGAATTAAAGAGATGCAAGAAAATGGCCCTAATAAAAAAGCGCAGCACTTGGATGCCACAGTTAGATTGAGTCCTGAATTGTCTTTGATGGGTTTCTCAATCTTGTCAGTAATGATGGTTTCCCATGGTGCCAGCAAACTGCAAGCAATTTTCTGCAGTAGCTGCTGTGACCTGATTGTATTAAGATGAAATGTTGTCAGGAGACGTATACAAAAGCTTCTCCTTGCTTGTGTCTGATGCAAGGAAAAAAACCGTCTTTCTCTGCTTGGTGAAGCATAGAGAACCTGCCTCAAACCAAGGCTGGAAGAAAATATGTTTGTGTTTCAGTCATGTGCCATTTATTGTAGCTTTATTAGAGACAAATTTTGTAACTGGAATAAAATGAGATTTTACAGACTATTTTCAATATATTAAATATCATGTTGTCTTTTATGTGGATATTTTATCAGCAGCAATGTTTTGTAGAGTAACCTAGCCTAGTATGAACATTTGTAGATAGCATTGCATTATGCCTAATGCATATTTTCTGCACATAATTTAAATTTGTATTTCTTAGAAGTAAGCTAGAGTGGCAATGGTTGAATAGAATAGAATATTTCAGTTGGAAGGGAACTTGAATGGTCATCTAGTCCAACTGCCTTACAAATTCAGTTGCTGTTGAGATGGGAGAACAAAATTATTTAGATGTGTTTATTGAGGAGCAATGACATGGATGACAGGTATCTACATCAGAGGTATTCAGTTCTGTTAAATCCATTAAATTCATTTGAGACCCTTAAGATGATGAGGTTTCAGGACTAAACAACTCTCTGATGGAAATTTATGTATTTTTGATCATAAATAAATATGAACCTAATTATGCCAAGTCTGGAAACAACAGGGAGTCATCATAGCCAATTAAATTTAAGCAGGAATTCTTGGAAAGGATTTTGTTTAAGGTTTGTGTTCTTGTAGTTACTTTTGCCAGTAGTAATGGAGACATACTAACAGGTACTACATGCAGAACAGTTTCTGGTTGTAATCAATAAATCAAAAAATTTCTATCTTTGCAAAATTGCGAGGAATAGTACTTTCAGTTTTAAGTGGATAAAGTACAAAAGCAGTCAGGTGCAGCTGAGAAAAAGTAGAGCAACAGTTCTAAATCCTTTAGACACACCATTAGCTGTAAATCACTCATTTTGTTTTATTTTTAGAAGGTGTTTATTCCTCATTATTGTGTAACTAACAGCAGCCTATAATCCATCACGTAAATCACTCTGGTACCTGAGGATTGGAAGGTAGCAAAAGTGACATCGGTTTTCCAAAAGACTTTCTGGGAAGTCAGGGTTAATATAGGCCTGTCATCTATAGTCTGTCAGTCTGTAACAGAAAAATATAATTTTCAGGGAAATTAGTAAAATCCATCATAAAAATAGAAATAATGGACACATGAATAAATATGATGAACACTCATGGTGATTTTTTTTGTGGAATGCTTGACTTCCAAAGCCACTGAATTCTTCAAAGTTCTCAGCAAGTGCATGGATAAAGGAGATTGTTAGAATTTCCAGATAGCTTTCAAAAAGATGGCTTTCCCAAAAGTTTTAAGGAAGTTAAGTGACTAAAGAGTTGCTGCCTATACAGTTCCTTTCACAGACAGGTAGTGGATGAAAGACAGAAACCAAAAAATAGAAATAAGGGGAATGAATATAGATAAGACCATAAGAACAAGTCTATTGATGATATTGAAATTAATTCAACAAGGTAATGACAAGGTTCATCAGCAACAAACAACAAGATGAACTTAACGTGAATCAGTGACTGAGCAGGTGAAATACAATGTAAACTGATATAAAGTGTTGCACATAGTAAAAGGTCTGAACTTCACACAGAAAATGAAGGCACTATTAATACTCAGGAGGACCAAGAGTGGCCTGGACAGGCTGAGAACCTCTTCCTTTTCAGCTTGAACTGAAACTGGCAGAAGGCAGGTTTGGAACAGTAAAATGAGACAGGTTTTCACCAGTCATAGTATTTCTTGACGCAGAAAACAATTGTACTCTGGTCCAAGTTCTAATGTGTTAAAGCTAAGGAGCTAAAAATCACACTAAAAATTATTTCAAGGATAGTTCTCTCTCTGATGGTCCCAAAACTTGGCCTACATTGGTACTAGCAGATGAAAACAAATAATAACCTTCTTTGGCTGGCACAGAGAACTGCTGAACTGTGCTGCTGTCAGCACCTTTCACAAGCAGTCTTATAGTAATACTGACAAATTTGTGATGTGTTTCTTCACTGGTATTGTTTTGAGTCTTGTGAAGATACAAAGGACAAATCCCACAGGTACTGTGCTGTCCTGCATGAGAAAGAAGCTTAAAACCTCTGAGGTTGAATCGCTCATGGATAATGGGGGCAGCTGAACAAATAGGATGCTTCTGAGCTGATGAAAGGAAGAAATTGCATTTCTGAACTCCTGGACCCAAAAGCAAAATAGGATAAAGTGAAAATGGAGGAGTTAAAAATATGAGAAATACACCAGCCAATGTGATTGAGGTTGATAGATACATGTGAGCAAAGTGCAATAATATCTTCCTGGTAGAAAATCCCTGAAGCTGCCTGAGTTATCAGGAGTAACAGTCTCAGTTTCTGATTCATAAGCTTGAGTGAGGTAACTTCACAGATGTCTGCCAAAATGAGTACTTCCAAACACAGTTTATGTGTATTTGAGTAAGTACATTGGAAAAAAAATTCTTCCAAAGAGTTTGTGTGGTTTTTTCCTTTTGATCACACGAGATGTCACAACTTTACAAGTACAAACCCAGAAGAGGGTGTGTTAAAGACTTATGTTAAATCATTTCCTGTTCAATGGAAATAAGTAAATGGTATTTTCATATAAATATCACAGTGTATCTCTACTCTCTGGCAGGTCTTACAACAATAATAAGTGTAATGTTGTGTAATGTTGCTTATTATCATCTTCCAAGATTGTTTTGAGTCCTTCAGTAATTTAAGTTCCAGCTTAGACAGGCAGTAAATATATGCTCCAGTAATCAATTTGAGATAAGTGTTTGGAGAAAGCTGTATATACTTAAGCACTGTTAATATATCCTTTATCTTGCAGGTGTAGAGAATATGAAAAAAGTAGAATATAGCAGGTGGAAATGCTAAAAACTTATTGAAGTTAATGAAACTCATGGATGTTCATCCTGAGAAAACATATGATTAACTACTGTTAAATATGATTTCTTTATATTTGGCCTTGATTGATTATTTGCTTCATTAGAAGGCTTAGATTGGTTAATGTTGGTTCTGGCATTTGTCATGGATGGCATGGTTAGTCTTTGTAGCTCTGGTTGACAACATTAATTTATTTCTTTCTGCGTACTGCATCTCTGGTTTATCTTCCGATGTTTCTTGAGGCCCACTCAAATTCTTCATCCCAATCTTGTGTACCTTTGGCATCTCTCTTGAGTAGATAGTCTGCCTTTTGAAGTGGAAAAATCCCATTAGAAACCAATTTCTCGAATTTTCTTCCTCAAACTTGCCCCTATATTCCCTACAATTTTTGTATCAATGGCTCTTTCTGATATCTTTCTTCTTTTCATATCTTATGGCTACCCAATATATATACACATCTCTTTTTGCATCTCATATGTATATTGCTACATTTGAACTGCTCAAGATCTGTTCTGCTCTAAAAATTACCTGCTTGCTTTGCTTCAATGTATTTCATCTGTAACCTTCTGACTCATCTCACTGGGATTTCTTCTTTTCTAACCCTTGTATTCTCCACAGTTAAGAGGGCACTTAAATTTTTTCCTCCTTTAAAAGACCTTCTATCTTTTAAGAATCACTCTGCTAGCTCTTTTTCTTTATGTTTCACTCTCTTTTTGGATTTCCTTCTCAGTCATACAGAATGTAAGCTATGGAAAATTACTTTTTTTAGCAGCAGTGCTATAAAGGTGAGACGTATGTTTCTCATTCTGATTTGTGCCTTCCATATTGTGTATTGCTGGCATAAAAGGACATTCCTGCTCTCTTTAGAGAGTGTAGCTGCCTGCTTAGAGCCTCACTGTGAATAGAATTGAACTTCTGAAAAGTTGGGGCTGCATGTGCTGCAGGAAGTCCTCAGCTACAGGATGAGATGGTGGCCCAGATTAATTTGAACCATTTCTTACCGTGAGACAAGTTCTTTGGACGCTGGCTAACCTCACTTATAACTTGAAGCAAAATAACCTCTGGGAACATTAATAAATAAAGCCTTTGCAACAAAAAAATGCTACAGGAACATTCTGATATTGCTTCTGACAGTGCAGAACCTGAATGCTGAGGTGCTCAAAAGATATCATCTGCCTAACATCTAAAATATCAGCTGTCAAAGCCCTTAAAATCCTGCTTCTTGAGCAGCATGATCTCTGAGCTGGGGTGGGAGGAAAGGTTATCACATACAGGACTCTGAGATGAATGTGTATTGTACTGGTTTCTTTCAGTTCCTCCAACTTTAACCAAGCATTCTGTGTGCAAAAGAAGAAGCTGATTGAAGTGGAAGACAGACTTTAAAATGGATGCTACCTCAGAATTTAATTCAATTTATAAAGTTACAGTCAATTTCCCACCAACCATTCACTTTTTTTCATAAAAATGCAGGGTTTTGCAACTGTTAATAAGACTGCGAACAACAGAGGCCTCATTCACTGTTCAATTAATGGCTTTTAAATGCTTGCATCATTTTTTCTGAAAATATATCTAAATGCGTAATTAGAAAGGATTATTTCTTCCAATGCTAATCTGAAAGCAACTCTTCTAAATGGGTAAATCTTTATAAAGGCTTTAAACTTCCATGGCATTTTTAGTTGGATGAATCTAAAGGCATTAATGGGGGGGCAAGTGTAGAGAGGAAAAAATACCTATCACAGCCCGAATCTGGCAAGTATCTTCTATATTACATTGTCTGTATGTGACTTAGGAATAGGTATCTAAATATTCTGTTTCTGAGGGGGAATTTCCTTGACTTTCAAGGTCATAGCAGTTGGTAGTTCACACAATCTGCAGTCAGATGGAAGGTGTCATTGACTTCATTTGTTATATACGTGATGGTTCTGGAAAGTTACTGTTATATTTCCAGGAAATCTGTAAGGCAAATGCCGAGTGTCTTACATTAATTATAGAAATGTCTAAATAGGTTTTTACCTTAATCTTTAAAAATCTTTCATATCAATCTGCGTCTTCCCATCTCAGAAAGAACATTTGAAAAGATATCCTGTAAAACATTGCTAATTTTCAAATAGATTTTTCTCTTGTTAAGATTTTTACCTAAACTTGGTCCATTTTCTGAACAGAGTAAGACAAACACTGGTGTTTCTCCAGAGCAGCTAATACTGAATTGCCTCATCATGAAATGCAAGTGTGGATGAATCCTGCAAACATACAGTGGCACACTCCCAAGCTCCCCTTCCTACTGCTTCCAGATTGAGGTGCCATTCACTGGGCACAAACAGGAGGACTGAAATGCCAAACACCTGAGCTTAGTGTGCATACCTACACTTAAAATATCATGCCAGTTTCCCATCGGAACCATCTGGCTCCAGCTGTTTCTTTCTTCTTTCAGGGGTAAGTACTGGCCATTGCAACCTGACCCAGGGGATTTCCAGCTGAGGAGTCCAGTCTGTGTTCTCCCTTTTCATACAGGGGTTCAGAAAATACAGGGGTGGGGAGGGTGCACCTCACTATTTTTGGGAAGACTCCTACCTGCAGAATTGCTGTGTGAGGCTGTAGTGCATTTCAGGCATGGGATGGGATAGAGGCACTGGAGGAGGATAAGGAAAAATCAAAAAGCTACTTAAATCATCTTGCAATCATTTTGTTGATGTATAATATATATGAATCTATTCTGAATATTTTACACAGAGATATCATAACCAAATTATTTTTAAAAGTTGTCCCTGTAATTTAGTCAGTTTCTGAAAATTATTTTTGTCTATTGTATGCCAAAGACATGTGCAATGCTCTCATGTCAGTTTATTACTGTGGGGAAGTCATTATTTCTGCTTAATATTTCTTCCTCATGCCCAAGAATTTCATTAGTACTTCTTGTCATAACATCATCCTGGGAGTTTGTGTTCTCTCTCTGGCTTTATTATTTTCCGGAGTTCAAACCTCCTATTCTTTAAGTGGGGCCTGTATTTTTGGTTCCTAGATGTGCTTACCTGCCCAGTAACTGGTTTCTATGCACTATTTCCTTCTCCATATGTGAGTTTACAGGCATTCTTTGTGTATTTGGAAAAATGAGCCATATTGTTTCTTGGGGTTTTTTTTATTTATTTCTCGATATTTAAAAAAATGTTTAATGGGATCATCTCTAGTACTCAGCTTTACAAAATTACACTTTCCACATTTTGAGAATTATTAGATAATTTTAGATCACTTAGCATGCCAAATGAATGCTTTACTGGTATTGTCTGGGGTTGCGCTACTTTCTACTTAGTTAATAGTTAATGTGATTCCAGCTGAATCAATACAAAAATCTAAGAATATCCCAGGTTGTAGTTACCAATTTATAGCCTCCTAAAATAGTAGAACTGGGTATGGCTGCCAAGGCTTTCATTATGTAACCGCAGACGTAGTGTTTAAATGTGTTCCCATCCTCTAGAAATCAAATCTTTGACGATCTTTTCTTTTGTCATTCACAATATTCATACTTCTTTGTTTTCCTTCGTTGCATACTGAAATGTTAGAATGCTTCAAGATTTCTTAAGCATCCTGATTATTAAGGGTTTTATATAAAAACTGGTAATTGTGGTTGAAAAATTATAAAAAAGAAGCTGATTAAATAATTCTTACCCCTAGTCCATGTTAGGTATTTATCCCCTTAAGTAACTCATACAATGAAAAAATCTTTTATCATTCTCATATGATAAGTACCACATTCTGCTTTTTGTAAATACAAGTGTTACTTAAATATTTGAGCCTCATCAGCATGTTATGAAGTTTTATCATTTACATTCGTAACTGAAGATTTTACTATTGCTAAGTATTCTCGCATTACTATATTTTAAAGCCTTTTTCTTAATTGCTGTATACCTGCCATCTGTGATTTTATTCTGGTTGATCTTAGATCTCATCCCCATGTTTCTGATAACATCTATCCTACTTAATAATTTTCCCCTTATTTTATCATTCTCCAGTTTGGCATACAGCCCTTGAGCAAGTGGTGACAGAAAAGGAGAAATGTCATGTAGTTGAATTGTATTATTTGTTCTGGTTCAGTCCCTGTATAGTTATGCTGGAATAAAGAACATTGCTTATTTTTAGGTTTACCAAGGCAGTGATATATTTAATATTTTTTTGTTTGCATTGAAATTTTCAAATTAGTATTTAATGAATTTCTAAAAATCATGAGAGATGCAGTTCCAAAAGGAAATCCCAAAGTCAAGGATTTTTTTTGGTATCAACAATCGATGTAAAATAAAATAAATTTTAGCAAAGCAATCATACTTATCTGTTTAGCCAAAGAAAACACACAGTGCTCTTGCAGATAGTTAAAGTCTGACATAGAAATTGCATGTGTCTTTTGAAGCAAGCTTTTATTACCTTAAACTTCAGTGTAGTTGATTGCTTCCATTTGCAAATCCTTTTCTAAATGTATCAGTAGGCCAGGCATCATGTCATGAATTGAAAATCGTGTTGCTTTTTGCTCCCTCTGGAAGTCAGGTGTTGATATTTTTTTGAGAAACTGTGTAGTTTGCTGTGTAGTTACTGTGCTGGGGCAGGGCTGAAGACATATTACTGTGTGTGGAGTCTGCAGTTTTTCGAACACAAATGGAACACCCATCCAGCCTGCTGTGATGAATTTCCTGCACAGTCATGTCCTTGAATCATAAGCAATAGTGAAGCTCCTATGGTTGAAGGAGAAGATTCTAGAAAAGAAACCTTTTAGAGGAAAAAATATAAGCAATAAATCTGGAGCTCAGATGCCACGATCAGCTCCAGGTTAATTCTTGAAATTATGTGTATTGAACCTTCCACAGGATCTTGGACTTGAAAAGACACAGGTCTGTAGTAATGATTTTAATCTTAATTGATACAAGAATTGTCCTACTAAATTAGAGATTCCTCCATTCTTTAATAGGCATGGAATAAAAACCTGCCTTCAGTTATTTTATCAAGTGATGAATGCCATCTAAGAGAGCTGTAAGTTATCCATGCCAAAAAGCCAAAGCCTTTGGATACCAAAGTATAGACTTGGGAATCTAACTTTAGGCACTCCTGTAGAGGAATTTCTGAGTGCTCTTCAGGGCAAAAATCTCTATTGCCCTCCTCTGTGTTGGATAAATGGAACTAACAAAAACTAATAGAAAGATAAGAGTAGTGGAGTACAAAAATGCAATTGCATATGTTTCTGCTACTTTTCTCAAAAGGAACTTTTTTTTAATGCATACAAGTACTGGCTGGACATTTTCTAGTTTCTTTTTTTAAAAAAAATTCCAACTAACTCCAAGAAAGAAGTTTATCTCAGCACCCATTCACAAAAAATTTCCATTTTAATGTAGATTACCATTGGGAAAAGAAGGATTGGAAGTCAGTTTTTTATATATTGAAAAGATTGTAACTGATAAGGAAAAAGAATCTCATAAAGATAGTCCCAATAGAAGACAAAATATTAACTACTGAAGTACAAGACTACCATATATTTTTTTAAAACAGGTCATTTGTGATAGAAGATTAGTGTGGAAAGTAGTTTTAAAATCTAACCTGAAATACTGACACAATCTTTCTATAACCCACTTAGAACTCTCTCATATGCTCCTTTATTTTTATTGTTCCTTCAAAAAATATTTGCCCAGTAGACCATAAAAATCTTAAGTGACATTGTAGCTTGTTAGTGTCCTAAGTATTATTAATTATTAAAGCAACTGTGTTGTCTTCTTTTAAGTAGTTATCCATCTGAATAATTGATAATATAATTGGTTGTGTTTATTCCTATTACCTAGGGGCTTGTCTATTTGCTGTTTTAACACAGCTATCTGGAAGGAGGCTACTGATAATAGGTAAAACAGTTTTTAGTGCTTATTCAAGAGGATAAAGGGTATTATACTGATTTTTTGATGAAGAATTGCTACATGTTTATACAAAAATTATGCTATGCTAGTGTCTCAGGGAGGGAATGTCACTGTGATTCACCTTGTGATATTATAATGTACAGCAGGCAGTTAAGACATTTTTGCACTTCTCTCCTTTTTTTTTTTCTAACCAAGCAGTTATTGAACTCTATCCCTTATGCAGTAGTTTCGTTTAACAGCACATGTAATCCCATAGCAGTCTTTGTTTCCCACATCTTGAATCAGATGGCAGCATGCAAAGCAGCTTAAAACCAGCAGAATGGCTGTCAAGGGATCAGAGTGGAAAACCGGTAAGGCTAGGAGGAGGGAAGTAAGGATCAAGAGGAACTTGGACTGATCTCCTGACCATGTGTAACACATGGCAGCCATTTTTGGGTCCATCAGACTTGGCAGATTTTTGGCTAATACTGTGAGAACATTATAAATTGTGAATAGGATTTGCAAGGGCATTGTGTAAAATATTCATTGGTTGTGCGGGAGGATTGGCTGTAGAGCACGCAGACAGTGAGCTGCGTCCTGATTGCTGGGCCTCCGGTCCATGCTGCAAAGTGGAGTTTTCTCTTACGACAATCTATTACGACAATCCTACTATTGCATTAGACACCTGCATAGAGTGAGATGTGCTTTTTTTAGCTTGCTACTATAAGCAGAAAGAAGAGCAGCCTCTTTAGTTAAGTTGAGCTCCACTAACAGTCACAGGTATAGCAAATATGATGAATGGTTCATGATTCATTCTTTGGCTCACAGGGTCTTTGCCCTGGGAGCATGTGGTGTGAAAAGAGAAGGAGCTCTTTGCCCTGTCATAAAAAATGAAAGTTGTCTCAGCATGGCTGTAAAAAATTATTAAGAAAATGATAAGGGAAGACATAATCTCTGTGGAGAGTGGTTTAATTGTGGTGCTTCAGGAGGGGAGTAGTTGTACCAACAACCTTTCTCAGCTTCTATATTAGATTGCACAAAATGGATATAATATTATAGTTTCATACTACATTCTTGTTAAGATCTAAAGACCACAAGCTCTGGAGAAATTCTTGGTGGCTATTGCTTTGTAAAGCAGTGGAAAAACATTGCAAAAACTTTTTAATGGAGATACTTGCCTATTTTTACATGTTAATGAAAATAAGTTATCACTTCTTAGTTAATGCCACTGTAAGAATGGATGATTTTGCTCCCAAGACTTTAAGTCATTGTCATGCTGAATACATAACAATGTCTCTGTTGGTTGCCTCCCAACATTATTTTGACAGCAAAACAAGTACCCCTTCCATTCTTTGCCATGACAGTGGAAAATAAACATCTGGCTATCCATTTCTTCAGAAAATATAAAATGCGGCTTCTGAGAGAATGTCTATATACAAGAGCATTATTTTGTCAGAGAAATAATACTTTATCTAAGAAAAAAAAACAAGAAATCTTTAAAATCACAGTGTACAGCATTAACATCTGGTTTCAAGTGTGTTAAGAGCCAACAACTCAGTGTCAATTTGGTCTGACTTTACGGTATTACTTGTTTGATTATGGCTCTTGCTGGAGGAGCTGAGCATTTTGATATCATCCAAAGCCCCTGAGAACAATTCAAACCAGCTGGTATTCTCCTTATTACATAATTACAAAGTATGCGGTGCCATTTGGCATACTGAAGAGGCACTGGGGGCCCACTTCTCAAAATATTTACAGCCTTTTATTCTTTTCTAAACAATTATTTGCATACAGCACACCAACATGTGGATTTACTTTTTTCCCACTTTCTCAAACATACCTGGAAGTGTTTAGAAGTGAATAGGCAGAAGTGAGATGGAACTGGCAGGGAAAAAGGCTGTAATCTTTTCAGGAAGAGCTTTACATTGACTCAGTCAGTGAAAGATGAGGAATCTTTCAAAGAAAACCTGAAAGATGGATAAATATTTTGCCTATGTGAAAGTATATCATGAAACATCTGCCCTGGAAGTGGAGAAGTTAAGAAACTAGAAGTTGCAAGCTGGTCATGACGGGGTTGCTAATGTGTAGATGAGATGCAGTGGCTGCATCTTGTTAAGAGATGTGTGTGTCTTCATGTGTACATCTTTAGGTAACGTATTTTTGATTGTGAGATTGGTTTCTTTCTAAGGCCAAGTTGCTAAAATTCTGTTTTATCTGAAGTGAACAAAAAGCCATGGAAATTATCAATAGCTGAGATACCAGGGGGGAAAAAGAGGGGGAAAAGATGAAAAATCTGTTGGATTTTCTATCATTGTGTATCAGTGTGAAAGATTTAAAGTTGCAAAGGGGTAGGAGAAAGGTGGTTAACTGTGTATTTTCTCCCTATCACACCAATAAAATATATGCAATTCTTGTACATACACAACTTTTGAATTACAAACCTCTTTCTGATGTTAGCACCCACAACTTACTGTCATGCCACGTATGGGGGGCATTACACAGTGTAGCTAAGTTCCTTCAAAACCCCAAAGTCTTCTCAATTTTTCTCTTATTAAATTCATGTTGGTAGAAAGGAATCACATACAGCAATGTTAAATGATTGATTAATGAATGTTTAAATGTTTTCATCCTGTGTGGTACAGGTTTTTTCTCTGTTTTGTATTGGTTTTAATAAAGAGGTCATTTAACCATTTAAAGAGATCATCACCAAACTTTTACATCTTATAAAATTGTTTTGAGGAGGAAAAAATACTAGCTGAAAGTGAGCATAGGCAAATTATTAGATACACTATAGGGAGCCTGGTATTTACATATTGTCCAGGATATGAATGGTGAATCATTGATATGAATAGATATAATTAGTTGTAAATCTCTGCACCCCTGTAGGGAGTGTTATCATTCAATTTCCACACAGCAAGGGTTACTGAAACTAATTTTTGGTGCCTGCCTGTTTCCCACTTTCAAGATGTTTTAATGCATTGCATAATTTGGACTGCAAGTGAAGGTATTATAAGTGCAGAATCAAAATGAGAAATGTAATGGCAGTCTGAATGGACTACCATAAGTGGCTTGCTGAGTACAGTGACACAGTCTGGCAGGTGCCACTGTGTAAAGCTGCAGACCACAAACCTTGCTGAATTTTGAACTATATTTTGCCGTCTGGTCAACTGCAGAATTTGACTGAGTGCTAATGAGTTTCACAGCTGACTTCCTAAACCTGTCCAAGAGATAGAGCAAAGAAAGGATGCTGCTGTCACATAAAACAAGGAGACAAACAGCTTCATCATGCAATGTCATGTTAAATAACCAGACATAAGCAGACCATTGTATCATCCATTGCACTATTTCTTAATTTAGGCATACTACCAGAGTACCTGTCACAGGAGATGCTACAAAAAATTACTTTAAGCCTGCTGGGCATCTGGAGATGAATTTGTCGAAGAAAATACCTGACTGTATTTTGATGTATGCTGGTTTTTCAAGAGCTGCATGAGTGCTCAAATAGGAATCCATGCCACTGACTGTTGCTTTATAATTCACTTTGTCCTCTGGTTCTCATTCTTTATGATTCTGCTGGTTTTGCCTTGCAAGCTTTCCTGATCAGAGACAAGATCACAAAGGAAAAAGAGGTAAATTGAAGGATAAAGAGTTTCATTTATGACAAAATTTATCAATTAGCCAAAAAAAGGAAACACTCTGCTGGACCACATAGTTACAAAAAAGGAAGAATTGCTTGGGAGTTTGAAGGCTGGGGGCAGTCTTGTCTGGAGTGATCATGAAATAGAGAAGTAGAGAAGTTCGGAATCTTGCAAGGAGTTAACAAGGCAAAAAGCAAGATCACAACGCTGGGCTTCAAGAGAACATGTTGATGGATCTTCTTGGAAGAATACCACATGATATAACCCTGGAGAGAAGAGGTGTCTAGGAGAGTTTGTGTAGTGAGTTGACCCTGGCCAGATACCAGGTACCCACTAAAGCTGCTCTCTCACTCTCCCCTCTGCAACTGGATAGAGGAGAGAGAAAAAAACCAGCTAAGAATTCATGAGTAGAGATAAGAGCTGGGAGAGATCAGTGACTGATTACCTTCAGAGGCAAAACAAGGCTCAAAGTGGGGATAATACTTATATTGATTACTAACAGGATAAGAGCCAAAGAGTGAGAAATAAAACAGTCTTAAAAACACCTTCCTCCCTCCCCTCCTTCCTTCCGTGTTCTCCCTCCTCCCCACTAGTAGTGCAGGGGGACGGGGAATGGGGGTTGCGATCAGTTGTTGTTTCTGCCACTGCTCAGAGAGAGGAGTCCTTCCCCTGCTCCCGTGGGGTCCCTCCCACTGGAGGCAGTTCTTGATGGACCTCTCCCACATAAGTCCATCCCTCGGGCAGCAGCTCTTCCCAAACTGCTGTCCCGTGGATCACTCCTCCGTGGGGTGCAGTCCTTCATGAATGAGCTGTACAGACGTGGGTCCCCCAGAGGGGCCACAAGTCCTACCCTGGAAAAAAACCTGCTCCAGCATGGGCTTCCCTCTCCACAGGCTGCAGGTCTCCAGCAGGACCCTGCTCCATCTTGGGCCTCCCACGGGGTCACAGCTTCTTTCATGCATCCACCTGCTGCAGCATGGGCTCCTCCATGGGCTGCAGGTGGGTCTCTGCACCCCGATGGTCCTCCACAGGCTGCAGGGGCACAGCTGCTCCACCATGGTCTGCACCACGGGCTGCAGAGACCTCAGGTCCGGTGCCTGGAGCACCTCCTGCCCCTCTTTCTGCACTGACCTTGATGTCTACGTTGTTGTTCCCGTGTTCTCACTCTGCTCTTCCCTGGCTGGAATTTCTTCTGCGCAACAACCTTGTTCTTAAATATGTTATCACAGAGGCGTTACTAATACTCCTGATTGGCTCAGCCTTGGCCAGAAGCAGGAAGTCCATTCTGGAGCCAGCTGGCATTGGCTCCACAGAACAGGGGAAGCTTCTAGCAGCTTCTAACAGAAGCCACCCCTGTAGCCCCCCCCCGCTACCAAAACCCAGCCACAGAAAAGCACTACAGTTGGTTGATTTTCCAGCACCTCCACTTTCAAGCTTGATGGTGATGCAGTCTGATATGCAGGAAGTGAAGCAATGTTAGCAAAAAGCCTCTGTGGATGAACAAGTCCTGACAGAACCCAAATATAGTAAGAGAAGGTAGCAGTCAAGAGGTGGAGACAGCAGTAGCTGTCTCAGCAGGGATGTAGAGACATCATCCAAGTGCACAAGGATGGATTTAGGAAAGCCAAAGCCAGGAGCAAAAGACCATGTACAAATAGGTGCTGATATAGACTTAAGGCTTACATCTGTGGTCACACAGACTATTTTCTGTTTAGAAGTGGATCTGTTTATCCTGGAACCTGTTATCCTAAAAATAACCACAAAGCATAGAAGGAAATCCAGATTTATTTAGTTAGTTAGTTTAGTTATTTAATTTTGTTGCTGTGTCTTTCCTGTGTGTCATTTTTAGGCTTCTCTGAATGTTCCACTCTTCTAGGTGTATCACAGATTTAGCCGCCCACTCAACTGGCCTTCAAGCTTTTATCAGGTATCCAATCTTTAAAACAAAATAAATTTTTATGTTCTGACATCTTTTAAGACTCTTCATACTTCTCTGATTACTCAATATAGTGGCAGAACCTGGTTCTATCTTTTATGATTGTGTAGATGCTATGGGGTTTAGGTGAGACAGGAAAGAAGGCTTCAATACAGGGCGGAATACAACTGCACTTTTGATAATTTATTCAGAAATAGCAGAAAAGTCCTTCACAGTGGCTCTCTGAACTCCTAGTGATATCATTCCCGCTTCTAATCCAGACAAATAGTGTTCCCAGACCATAATATGTACTTGGGAAGCACCCCAGAAAGGTGAACAATTATGTCCATTTCCTCTGTCTATGGAAAGAGAACAGTCAAGATAATGACATATCTGGTGAAAGAAGTTTATGTTCTTCCAAAATCAACCATTTTAACTTTTTTAAAAGCCATGCATTAGATCATCCTATCATCTGCATTTTGTAGCTCTTCAAGGTTTTTGTTTTGAGGTTGAATTTGGAACTCTGTAAAGTCAGAAACTTGGAGATTTCGGCTACATACTCCTTTCCATATATTCTCTGCTTATTCTACTTGTGAAATCAAAGGCAACAGAGTCATTGACATAATCAAACCTGGTAAAACAGGTGATGGATTCAATGGAATTCCTCTGAAGTCTCAAAGTAAAATCCACAAATCAGCTACAAATAAATCACCAAAGTTTATCTACATGGATTTCATATTTGTTGCCGTAACACACAACCTGTTAAGGAAACTTGAACCAGTGTGTGTTGGGTTTGCACGGCAAGGTTTTGGTAGCAGGGTTGCTTCTTTAAGAAGCTGCCAGAAGCTTGCCCTATGTCTGACAGAGCCAATGCCAGCCGGTTCCATGACAGACCTGCTGCTGGTCAAGGCTGAGCCAATCAGTGATGGTAATAATGCCTGTGTGATAACATGTTTAAGAAGGGAAAAAAAAGTTATTGCATGGAAGTAAATGTAGCCAGTGAAGAGACAAGAATCTGAGAGGAACAGCTCTGCAGGCACAAAAGTCAGTGAAGAAGGATGGCAAGGAGGTGCTCCAAGAGCCAGAGCAGAGATTCCCCTGCAGTCAATAGTGAAGAAAATGGTGAGGTAGGATATCCTCCTGCAGCCCATGGAGGTCCGTGGTGGAGCAGAGATCCACCTGCGGCCGATAGAGGAGCCTCACGCTGGAGCAGGTGAATGCCTGAAAGAAAGCTATGATCCCATGGGAAGCTCATGCTGGAACAGGTTCCTGACAGGACCTGTGGACAGAAGAGCCCACACTGGAGCAGTTTTGGTGGCAGGACTTGTGACCTCTTGGGGAACCCATACTGAAACAACCAGTTTAAAGGACTGCATCCTGTAAAAGGGATCCACATTGGAGCAGTTCATGAAGAACTGTAGCCTATGGGAAGGACTCACACTGGAGGAGTCCTTGGAGGACTGACTCTTCCTGAGAAAGAAGCATCAGCATGAACAAATGTGGTGAACAGATTGTAACATTCAATCTCCTCACCAGCTTGGCTCTGTGTAAGCACTGGTCAGCAATAAAAAAAAACACCTCCGTATTATCAACACTACGTTCAGTGCAAATCCAGAACAGAGTCCCATACTAGGCACTCTGAAGAAAATCAACTCTACTCCCAGCCAAAACCAGCACACCTCCATTCCCCATCTCACTGCTCTGATTTGATTGGTGATAAATTCAAATAATTTCCCTGAGTCAAGTCTGTTTTGCCTGAAATGATAATTGCTGAGAGATATCTCCCTGTCCTTACCTCAACTCATGAGCCTTTATTATGTATTCTCTCCCCTGTGCAGCTGAGTAGTGATTGATGGGCTTTAGTGAGCACCTGTCATCCAGCCAGAGTCAAACCACCACAGAGTGTAAGAACGCTTCATAATGGAAGTCTAATTTCTACTAGTAAGACAGATTCCTCAAAAAAGGCTGCACATAAATCTCTAACCAGGCAATGGGTCTTTCCATGTTGCAGCTGGAAGGTTGTTGTGGATTAAACACTCATCTTCCTGAATGGGCTCTGGTCTGCATACCAAAGTAAGGTCTTTGCCCTTCACCCTAACACTTCAAATGCATGTGCGCATAGAATAAAAGAGGATGTTAGACAAGAGTCAGATTTAAAACAGGTTTCTGTCTCCTTGCTTGTAGGTTCTGCTTAACAGTCAGTGCAGCTTTCAAATAGTCAGTCTTTCTCTTTATCACATTCCCAAAATAGTATTTTTTTGCATTCTGACATCTTTTAGCATCTCTGTTCCCTCTCCAACTGCTTTAATATAGCTGTGACACCTGGCTCCATCCTGTGTGATTCTGTAATTGTTTATGGAAACTGGAAAAAGCGGTTGTAGCTGGAAGCCTGTCTGCCTTGATACAGATAGACCCTGCTAGTAGTTATCCAAGGCTGACCAAAAATTCCATTAATTACATGCAAGTATTTTTCTCTCCTCAAATCTAAGATATTTTATGCTCTGTTCTGTTTCTGATTCCTTCTGAGACAGAAACTTCAGTATAAAGTAGACATAATACTCTTTAATGACACAGGCAGAGTGAATAATGAATTGCATGTAGAACAGGCAACATACCTCTCCAAATGTATGTAAAACAGTATTGGTACTTTGTTCTTTGATAAGTTTAAATCCAGTTTTTAGCTAGCAGATTCAATAGTCTGTGTGGTGCTACTATGTAATTTAATTATATTTAATGATTGCATTCAATACTATTATTAATAAAGTTCAACAAAAAAATAGTGTTGTGGAAAAGCAATAATATCCCCTATGACAGCTCAAATAAGGAAGTAACCCTTATTCTATTGAACATGTGTTGTATCCTGATATGATTAACTTTAATTTGTGTTGAAAAGACTTTTCACCTGTTATAAGAGAATAAGCTTTTCACACATGGTTCAGTTTCTTTTACTGGCTTTAATAATTACATTTATCTGGTAATAATTTTTCTCCTTTGCAAAAACGTGCAGTAGTTTTTGTGTGTATGTGTAATAACTTGGATTGCCTAATTTCTTAGTCCTGTAAAGGTGCACTTTAAAAGTCCGTTCATCTTGCAAGAGGAAAAGAACTTCTATTGTGCACAACTGGTGTCAAGATACTCAAAGTGGATAATGCAGTTTCTGTTCTTCTGAGTAGCATTTGTGCAACTTTTAAAAGGTTCGATATGTCATTGTTTTAAATCAGAATTGAAACCATATTTGCTGAAAGGTTCTAAGAAACATCACTTTAAAATGTGTGTTAGGCCATTAAAAGTGATACCTTTTTAAAATGCATGTCAGCTAGCATTTTGCTACTTGAAAATAGAAAAAAACCTAAAGCTTAATGAAGCAAATGCATCAATTAGATAATTAGCTTAAAAAGCAAAAGGGAATTTCGTGTCACTTTTACTTACTGAACCTCAGGATGTCTTATTAATTTACACGTTAGATTTTTCTCATACAGAGGTCAATAGTGTGCTTGTTACTTCATTTACATAGGTGGTAAAAATAGAAGAAATAGAACAGGAAATTTGTAAAACTTGAAGAAGTGTGCCTATTATGTATAAACAGGTTGCTTTAAAATAGTCTCAACATATGAAATTAAAATGTTGATTAATAAAATCATGCTTAATGCAGTTGCAGGAAGAACTTAAATAAGAATAGTACACAGAAAGAATATTATGTCTTGAATGCTATGTTGCAGAACGAGTAATTATTTTTACAGAAGAACATTTTAGTTTCCCTCTGCTAGAAACTGATTACCTCTGTTAGGGAGGCAGTTTCCAGTCTTTCTTTCTCTACCTCTACTTTATGGGATTCAAATGTCATTTACCTGTTATGACTTATCTTTGCTTACTTGAACAATTACAGGTTCTCACCACTGTACTGCACGTGCAGGACGAGGCAAGTGAAAAGGGTTCCTGCAGCTGTGTGCGGGTTTGTAAGCTGATGTGACTTCCTTTAAAATAGTCGATAACAATATCCTTTTCTAAAAAGCACCTAATACCTCCCCCTTCCTGTGAATTAGATATGCAGGTTTTTCGATGGGCGAAGCTTTTTTATCCACAATATTTTTCAGCTGCAGTGTTCTAAGACACTTGTGCGAGACTGCATTGGAAATGAAGCAAAAAAACTATTTTCAGTTTTATCTACTTCATGATACTATTATGTAACCCAGGAAGGGCCAAAGAAAAGGGGCATCAGTATAATAGTTTTTAAAACAATGAAATTACTGAGAGATGTTGCATATGTTTCTAACCTGTTCCTGCAGGCTTTAGCTATGCTCCTTAATCTCTAAGTATCTTTAAATCTCAAGTTCCCTTGCATGAGGATTTTATAATCAAGTACTGTACCAGTGCTGATACAGTTCTTGATGGTGTCATTATAAATTTCTTTTGGATCACACTTCAGTCATTTCTAGACTTCTGTTACTGCTCTCTCACATTGATTAATATCCAAGGAAAATAATTAATGAAAGAGATTTTACCTAGTTAAAATCCTGACCTTGAATTTTGACATCTTGTCTTTGCATGCAACATCTAGTCTTGGAAACTGATTGACAACTGACTTTTCTTTGAAGCCCTTTTTTCTAAGAAAGAGATTTTCAGAGGCTTGTCTAATTCTTCTAGGTTCTGTGAAAATCCCAGATTAATTCTTGATTCATTTGACTATTGACTGCACAATTCTATTTCCATTATACTGTTAGGCTCCATGTTCAAATAAATTAAATTGTGTTTAACTGGATTTTATGGATATCTTTCTTAGATGTACTTGTAAGGGCTTTTAAAACTAAATTTATAACTATTCTTAAAGCTTAACCCTAACTCAAAATTGTTAATTCCTCAGACTGACCCAAAACACTGAGTCAGAGGAAAAGCTTACCATCAGGCTGCTCTGTAAGTTAGCTGCCAACCTGTTTGGGATGTGTCTGTACAGCCACTATAAGCCAGCTCAGGGCTTCTGTGCCTCAGCAGAGGAGCAATATAAATGCAAGAATTTACTTGCCTATATCAAATTTCTGTGTGAACCCCTATAACCTGTTTGCAACCAAACTACAATTTCTGAAAATAAATCCTTATAAAATAGACCAACATGTCACAAATAGACCAATTTGTACTTCCATATATCATGAGGCAATGTGCTAGAATCAAGGTTACTCAGATCTATTTCATTCAATCTATTTCAGTTCCCCATTTTACTTCTGCTTTCGCCTCTTTTTCTCTTCTTCATTTTCTACGTCACAGTTCGACTACAGACCAGAAATCTCTAGCACACTCTGCGAGCCTGCATAGCTGCCTTGTGGCCCTCCTTCTGCTTAGGGACCATCTTGTCTCCATAACTGCTTTTACTGTACTGCCAATCTGCATAGGTCAACAGGCACAAAAGTAACTGTAGTATGCTTGAGGAAGTTCTATTAAGCTTTGTTTTTTGTCTCTTTCTTTCTTCTCAGTTTCTCTTTTTTGGTGCCAGTTTGTCTTCACCTGCAATCTTACTAAGCCTAGCATTGTTTTTTATCAAAGCAATGTTGCTGAGCTTTTCTAATTTCTCGCCCAGTTGGCCTGCCAGCAGCAATGGACTGGCTAAATAGTTGCAAACCTGTCAACTCCAGAGGACAAGAGGGCAATATTTTGTTGTGCAGCTATAAAACCACTTCAGTAGAACTGTAAGAATTGCAGAAATTTATTGTATTAGCATGCATAATATCATATGAACATTTCATAATATTGATACTAAAACATAAGAATCATGATGCTGCAAATTATGTGATGCTATGAAACTATTTCCTTACATTTTAGGAGTCTGGGGATCTCTCTCTTTTCTCACTAACACTACTGTCTTCCACATGGTCTTGCTTTTATTGTGAACAGGAGGACATTTCTCTGGGAGATTTTTTCTTTTATTATCAGCTCTTTTGCTGCAGCTTGTGAGTACTCTCTCCCTCATCAGTGGCCCCCCAGCTTCCCTCCAGGTCCATCCAGCAGTCCCTGACCCCACACTTGGCATTTTGCTGGTAGAAGTCCCTTTTGCTGGTGTGCACAAGCCATGCTTGCAGTACAGTCCCCAGGCTGGGATGAGTTTGGCATAACAAAATCTAGTGGTTTAGCAAAGGCAGGCCATGTATGGAACTACAGAGTGAGATACAGGTCAGGTACCACCAATACCACAGTAACATTAATATATAATACCCCTGATAATACTAACAGGTTTCAGTTTATTGCTATTTCAGTAAGAGGCTTCAAACAATCAAGTTAATTCCTGACCCGTTGTCTATTGCATGTATGCTCCTTATCTACCCAAGATGATGGGTTATCTTGAAAGTGGAAGTATTTCAGAGAAAAAGGATGTTAGAGGACTTCATCAAGTGAACAATCTTATTTAATATTCTCCTTAATGACCTTGACTCACAAATGAAATCTGCTGATAAAGCAGAGATGGGGTCAATCTCAATGCAGAAGAGGAGTTGAATAACAAGTAGGATGAACTAGGTAATATCAAGAGCTGAAATGAATAAAAAGAGATGGATTTTAATAGTAGAAGAGAGAAAGCCATGTATCAGAAGCAAATAATAATTTCTGCTATATTCTGAGATCTCATCAGTTAGAATAAAAAAGACTTAAGTGCATTAAGCATTCATAGGATGTTTATGAAATACTGATGAGATTTTACTGTGCAAAACACACGATAGCAAAAGGCATATGATAAAGTATTTCTAGTCTTTGTACTGAGTAGTATCAACTATTAAAAATGTTGATGGAGTTCCTTCCGAAATGCCATGGACCTGTCTGTCTTCAAAAAGGATAAAAATTATATCGAAGTCGCTGTAAATAAGGATTGCAGGTTATCAAGGAAATGATGCTTGTTAAGAACAAATAGATGTCAACTAGTTATGTGTACCTCTTGCCTAGAAAATTTTTGCAAGTACTGAGACAACCATGGCACTAACTTTCCAGTGAGAATAGGAAATCTAACCAGATTTAAGATGACACTTGCGAAAGTTCTAAGCAGGACTTTGTCACACTTTTGGTCTGGTATAGGAGGGCACTAGCTTATCAATAGGGATTGGTGCCACTGGCAGAATTTTGTTTTTTTCGACCATGGGGCAAATTCTATGGTACTTAGCCTGCTAGGCTCAGATGGACTTCATCTGTCTAGTAAGGGCAAAAGAACTCTAGCCCATAAGTTGTCAGGCTGATCAGGAGGGCTTTAAACTAGGTTTGAAGGGGAAAGGGGTTGAAACCAGGCTCTCCAGAGATGAGACTAAGGGTGGAAAGCCTGAGCTAGAAGTGATATCAGCAGCCCAGCTGAAGTGCATGTACACCAATGCACGCAGTATGGGTAACAAACAAGAGGAGCTGGAAGCAATCATGCAGCATGAAAGCTATGATGTAGTCGCCATCAGAAACGTGGTGGGATGACTTGCATGACTGGAGTGCTGCCATGGATGGCAACAAGCTCTTCAGAAGGGATAGGCAAGGTAGGAGAGGTGGAGGGGTGGCCCAAGAGAGTCTCTTGAATCAGTAGAACTTGAAGTCAGTAACGATAAGGTTGAGTGCCTTCAGGGGCAATGCCAACAAGGCTGACATCCTGGTGGGAGTCTGTTACAGACCACCCAATCAGGATCATGAGAGTGATGAATTATTCTACAAGCAGCTGGTGGATGTCTCGAAATCACCAACCCTTGTTCTTGTGGGTGACTTTATCCTGCAAGATGTCTGCTAGAAACTCAACACAGCAGAGAAGAGGCAGTCTAGGAGATTCTTAGAGCGTATAGAGGATAATTTCCTGCTCCAGCTGGTAAATCAGCCTATCAGGGATGGGGCCCTGCTAGACCTGCTGTTCTCAAACAGAGAGGAGCTGGTGGGAGATGTGGTGGTCGGAGGCCATCTGGAGCACAGTGGCCATGAAATAATAATTTCTAATACTCAGGGATGCAAAAAGGGCCATCAATAAAACTTCTACCCTGGACTTCCACAGGGCACATTTCAGCCTACTCAGAAGACTGGTTCAGAGAGTACCTTGGGAAACAGCCCTTGAAAACAAAGGGACCTGCCCTTTCTTTGTCCACATCCCCAGGAGGGATGGATGTGCTTCAAGTACACACAGGAGCAGGCTTGTCCCAGTGTGTCAAAAGGCGAGCCAGCGGGGAAGACGACCAATCTGGCTGAACAGGGAGATTTTGAAGGAAATTAGGGGAAAAAAGAGAACTTACCAACTATGGAAAAGAGAGCTAGCTACTCATGAAGAGTTTCGGAATATAGTTAGGTCATGTAGGAAGAAAATTAGAGAGACAAAGGCACAATTTGAACTCAATCTAGTCACTTCTGTTAGGGATAACAAGAAGTGCTTCTACAGATACATCAATAACAAAAGGAGGGGCAAGGAAACCCTCCATTCTTTGTTGGACATAGGGGGAACATAGTCACCAAAGATGAGGAAAAGGCTGAGGTACTTAACACCTTCTTTGCCTCAGTTTTCAACAGTAAGACAGGTTGTCCTCAGGACAACTGGCCTCTGGAGCTGGTAGACAGAGACAGGAAGCTGAATAGCCCCCATGTAATCCAAGAGGAAACATTGATCTGCTGAGCCACTTGGATCCTCACAAGTCTATGGGACCAGATGGGATCCATCCTTGGGTGATGAGGGAGCTGGCAGAAGAGCTCGCCAAGCCGCTTTCCATCATTTACCAACAGTCCTGGCTCACTGGGGAGGTCCCAGATGATTGGAAGTTGGTGAGTGTCACGTCAATCCACAAAAAGGGCTGCAAGAAGGACCCATGAAACTACAGGCCTGTCAGCCTGACCTCAAGGCAAGGTTATGGAGCAGATCATCCTAAGTGTAATCACACAACCCCTATAGGATGGACAAGGGATCAGACCCAGCCAGCACGGGTTTAGGAAGGGCAGGTCCTCTCTGACCAACCTGATCTTCTTTTATGATCAAGTGACCTGCCTGGTGGATGAGGGGAAGGCTGTGGATGAGGTCTACCTAGACTTCAGCAAAGCCTTTGACACTGTCTCCCATAGCATTCTCCTGAAAAAGCTGGCAGCTTGTGGCTTGGACAGGGGCACTCTGTGCTGGGTTAGGAACTGGCTGGAGGGCCGGGCCCAGAGTGTGGTGTTGAACGGTGCTGCATCCAGTTGGCTGCCGGTCACTAGTGGGGTTCCCCAGGGATCAGTGTTGAGCCCATTCCTGTTTAATATCTTTACTGATGATCTGGATGAGGGGATTGAGTGTACCATTAGCATATTTGCAGATGACACCAAGTTGATGGGGAGCGTTGATCTCCTGGAAGGCAGGAGGGCTCTTCAGAGGGACCTGGACAAGCTGGAGAGATGATCTGATTCCAACAGGATGAGGTTCAAAAAGGCCAAGTGCCGGGTCCTGCACTTTGGCCACAACAACCTCATACAGTGCTACAGGCTGGGGACAGAGTGGCTGGAGAGCAGCCAGGCAGAAAGGGACGTGGGAGTTTGGATTGACAGGAAGGTGAACATGAGCCAGCAGTGTGCCCAGGTGGCCAAGAAGGCCAATGGCATCATGGCCTATATCAGGAACAGTGTAGCCAGCAGGTCCATGGAAGTGATTCTTCCCCTGTACTCAGCGCTGGTGAGGCCACACCTGGAGTACTGTGTCCAGTTCTGGACCCCTCAGTTCAGGAAGGATATTGAGGTGCTGGAGCAGGTCCAGCGATGAGCAGTGAGGCTGGTGAAGGGGAGCACAAGTCCTATGAGGTGAGGCTGAGGGAGCTGGGGTTGTTTAGCCTGGAGAAGAGGAGGCTCAGGGGAAACCTCATCACTCTCTATAACTGCCTAAAAGGAGGTTGTAGCCAGGTGGGCATCGGTCTGTTCTCCCAGGCAACCAGCAGTAGGACAAGAGGGCATGGTCTTAAGCTGTGCCAGGAGAGGCTTAGGTTGGATATCAGGAAAAAATTTTTTACAGAGGGAGTAATCAGGCGTTGGAATGGGCTGCCCAGGGAGGTGGTGGATTCACTGTCCCTGGAAGTTTTTAAGATGAGACTGGGTGTGGCACTTAGTGCCATGGTCTAGCAACCATAGCGTTGTTGGATCAAGGGTTGGGCTTAATGATCTCAGAGGTCTTTTCCAACCTGGCTGATTCTATGATTCCATGATTCTATGAATCACTTTTGCCTTTTTTTCCCCCATGATGGATTCTTGAGGATTGCGTTTAAGTTTCTTTGTAACAGAAGGAGAGTTTTGCACAGTATTGACTCTTCCCAGCTGCCTGTTAAAACCTTTTCTTCAGAGAATCTGGGCCTCCTGGTTTGTAAAAAAAAAATTATGTCCCATAATTTCATGATTTTTTCATCATCCTAGATGCCCTTCTGTGTTAGTTTCTCTGAGTTACCAGTCCCTCTTAAATTTCGCCCACTGATTTAAGGCAATACCCTTCTGTCTTCTTTGGGTTTTTTTCCCTAACTGCACTAGGTGTCTGGATTGGGACAGAAAATGCATAAGCAACTTTATAATGATAACATCTGTGTACAGTGACAGAATCTTTCAGCTGAAGACACTTTTCAGCTTTTTCATAGCTTTTTATTCTCAGCCCAGGTTTGGCTATACTAAAAAAAAAATATTCCTAGTTTTAGTTCAGATAAAGAAAAAAATTCCCAATGTTCTTTTTCTGAGAATGTCTAAGTATTTGCTTTCAAGGAACTCAAATTACTTTGACAGTGACCAGATATAATGCTGGTTACTTTCCAAGTTCTCATTAAAGATCATTTCGAAGACCTCAGAAAACAGGCATATAATCATTACAAGTGCCTACATCTGAAAAAAAGAGGTCACTGGATTCATGAGGATGAGAATAACAAAGTCCCTAGTCATTTCACAGAAAGGTAATAATTCAGTTACTATAAGAGTTTTAACAGATACCAATTCAGCATCCACAAGCAGTTCTCTATCAGTTTCCTAAACATTCATATCTTAGGCTTCAGGACAAGAAACTGAGGGTTTTACTTTATAGACAGTACGGATTATTGCATTTCTCAGTCAACATTAGAAAATATACATATTTTTTGACTTGGACATACAGAACTTGACCTTTATCATGTTCCAGAAAGGACAAGATGTCAAAACTTACCTGAGGTATACATTACTGTTCCTTTACTGTTAATTATACCCATATCCTAATTTTCTGAAGCTTTTGGGTTTCAGTGGAAGAAATATTGTTTCCCAGCATGCTCCATTTTCCCAAATTCTTAAACTAAGTCTGCAAAAACAAATATTGAGAATTACAGTAGCAAAATACTGTATTTAATAATTTGAGTCTCATTATTTCCTGAACCCTTGATAATTTTACAGATGGGCAACTTGTTTTAAAAACATTTCCTATTAGCAGTTATGGCAAGTTAGTATGTATAGCAGCTTATACATCTGGAATCCTTATGTGTGCATTTTTCCTTTGCATACTATGGCTCTCAGGTCAAAAGCAGTATTCTCTATCCTCTAAGAAGTTTGGTTGAAATTTAAAAAATTTACAAAAACTGTTTTACCTGTTTGTTCTAGGATTTTCACAACTGAACTAGTTGACTGCAACTTTGATTGACACAACCAAATTAATGCAACAGTTAACACTAAACAGAAAAATTATGGCTAGTAGGTACTACCAACCACTGTCTACTACTTTCAATCTGTATACGTAAAACATTTCTACATGCATGTAATGCTTTGTGAAAAGTTACCTGACCAAGTGTCAAGCTGGCTTCCCACCAAGTCTCCAAAGACTCAGCAAAGAGCTTACTCTCCAGAGAAGGAAGGAAAAAAAAAACTGAACAGCCAAAGCTATAGCAAATATATATATTTTACATATAAAACAGATATATACAGTGAAAATGCTATGTACATATAACCCCAGAAACCCCAAAAAGTTCCCTAAAAGGGAAGAGGGGAAGGGAGAAGGGAAGAAGGACAAAAAAGGGACAAAAAGGTACAGAAACAATCTAAAAAAACCTAGCAAAATCTCACCACTTCCCTCGAGAAAAGCAGGATGGTCAGCCCCGGCCCAGCACTCTCCCCTCCCGTGTGGCAGACGCAGCAGTCACTACAGGCCTCAACTTCAGATAAGCAAGACCACATAGGGATCTACTGTTCCCAAACCTTGCCAGAAAAGAAGAGAGTGAGGTCTCTCTGATCAGCTTTATTTATACCTCAGTTTACGTAAAGGAATAGCATGGAATACTTCCTTGGTCACTTCCCTAGTTCCTTCCTGGCTACAAGCTGGTCTCCAGGAAGGCCTAATACTTAAAACCATTACATTACCCCATCTCACTTAAAGACCAGGGCTGCTTCTTAGGCAAAGAATGTTTCCATTTTGTTGATTTGCTGCTTGGCTTCTCTATTTTCAGTGTATTTCTGCAGTCAGCACACAAAGGGAAGAGAAGAAGAAAAATGCAAGTTGTTGAATAAATGGCATTATTTTGCATCCTCACAATCCCTGTCTTCCTGCCTCTTCTCTCCCAAACTTTGCTAGTTCTTTCTTGCCTCCAGCAATCACTATCTTCCCTGCTGAGTAGGAGTTATCTGCTGCTGGGACTGGCTTTGAGTTCTGGACATTATGGTTGTCTATCTGATTTCATCTGTTTAAAATAGGCAAAATATTCTTTCTACCTCTGCTTTCAGAAAAGAGTAGACACTTGTATGAGTCTTACTCTTCTACTTAGATGATATGTAAGAACTTCACTCCCGTTTAAAGCACAGTTAAAACATTTAAACACAGAATGCTAAAATGTTCAATCATATTTAAGGATATTTAAAAGAGATAAAAAAAGAAACAAACAAAAAAACTCCCAAACAAAAAAGTCCACCTTTTCCCCTCATTTCTGTTTTTTACCCCAAGATGTACAGTTTGACATACTATAAGGGAACATCAAGCACTATATGCACATTATTGAAGGAAATACCCTTCCTTGTTCAGCATGCCGTATAACAAAAGAATATCTAGAACACTTTGTTAAAAAAAATTTTAAAATACTCCAGATATGTAGTCAACTGAGGGAAAAAAAATCCAAAGAGAATGAAATGAGTCCCATGGTAAGAACTATTCAGCAGAACATGAAACATAGATCATATTTTAAAAATAAAGGTACTATCTGATAGTCTGCTTTGAAGAAAAGTTTGCTGTTTGTTAGGATTTCCTCCGGCTGCTCTAGATTAGCTGATAGGAAAGTTGCTGAAGGATGAGAAATGTGTAGCCCTCCTTCAGCATAGTTGTACTCTTCACCTTTGATGAAGAGTGTCTTCTCCAGGTAAGATCTGTTCCCAGCAAGTGATGGGGGTTGAATGTGTGACAGAATATAAAGGAATTTCTTGACTTAGGTGGTATAAAATCTGGTAAGCATAACGGACTGTTATTTTTGGCACTGTAGTTCGCTTTGTATTAAGCAGATCTGGGGAATTTTGACTCCCTCTCCTAACTTTAAGAAACAGAAAGGCCCAATAGGTGTTACTCACTGAGAGTGTATCAGATTATTCACTGCCATTTTAATCAATGCTAATTTTCTCCTTTATTTTTTCACAGCTTTATTATCCAATTCACACACAGTTTTTAACTCAAAATACTGTTTGTAGCTATTCTACCTTCAGGTAGGTGCCTTGAAAATTTGCCAGCTATGATTACCAGTTCCAGTGAAGAAAATACTGGGGGGCATTTTTTCGTTTTCTTCTTTCTCCCCCATGCTGCTCCAAAAGACACTGACATGTAGTACTTCTTTTGGACACAACAGTTGCTGTGGGAATCTGAAAGTTTACCCCCAGGTCCTTTGCAAAAGTGCACCTTCCTTATGGAAAAGGTGTTTCTATGGTAACATTTTACTGGAGGCCACAGAACTTATACAGGATGTGCTGTAAGGCTTCTTTTGCACATTATCTGTGTTAAATATGTCAATATAAGTTTATCTGTATTGAGGCAGGTAATAGTGAGAAGAAATGTTTCCCTTGGTGAATAGACTCTCTAGGAGTTGTTGAACACAATTCATAAGAATTTTACTTTATTCCAGATTTCTATTCTGTGCTCTTTCATTTTTTTTTCTGATAGAGTGCCCTATTTTTCAGTGGTAGTCATTCTCGGAATAATATTGGCTGATTGTATTATCTTTAAAGAACATAATGTGTAAGTATCACTTCTAGTTCTTCTTTAATAAACCTAATAAGACTTCTGATTTCCAAGAAGATAGTGTTGGTGTTTTTCAACTTCCTAAGATGTTTTGGTGTTTGTAAGGAAGTTGCTATCTGTAGCAAATGTATAAGACTGAGGGGTTAAGTATGGGGTTTTATTGTTTCTTTTGATTCACTATAGATCATTGTCACCTCTGATAATGGCTTTCACCTTAAAAAATGAGATGACACTTCCCAAATTAAAATGGGCTGTGTTTTCTTGCTGAGAGTCATCCATTGATGTCAGCTTCCATTTATGGCACAGCCTGAGCAAGCAGTAGCATTGTTGCCTTGTAATAAATAATTTTGGGTTATCATCATTGTTTTATTACTGTGCTATCAGCCTTTATATTTATTCCTATCCATCAGTGAAGGGATTCTTATTGCTGCCAGATATGTGGGCCCATTTTTGTTTCCCTGCCTGTTTTAAAATGCTGGTCCTGGCTTTGCATCAGCCATTGTTTTGCTTTAACTATTGGGACCAGCTACAATATGGGTTATTATTAATGTCGATCATTCTCTGCTGGCAAGGGTACAAACAAAGGCTTTACCCATCACTGTGCTATGTTAACAGGAGTCTTAATTAGATCTTCCTTGGCCAGGGAAAGGTGGAGAAGAGAAAATGAGATGAGCTAAAAGAATTAGGACAAATAAAAGAATTTTGTTGATACATTTCTGACAAACGAGCTCAGACTGCAAATAGAGATTGATTTGTTTGGGTGAAATAGATTGGTTTTCAGGAATGTAAGGATCAGACTCTTCAAGTTTAAGGTGAGGGAAGGTATATTAAGAACCAATGTTAGCTTTTCTTCTGGCATTAACTCTAAACTGAAGACTGAGTCTGAAGTTAACACTGTGGAAGCTTCTTACATATACAGTCTTATTGGGTAAGAATCAGCTGTTCTCACACAGAAGTTGGATAAAATGGAAATTCTGAAAGTGAGAAATAAGCTGAGTCATTCCCTATAGAATTAATGCTGCCTGCCACCTTAAACATACTGCCACCACGGAGGAGAGTGCCAGCATCCCTTGTGTGCACTTCCCCAGAAGACTGAAGAGTCTTAATCACTGCTTGTGCACATGGATTCACATCTACTTGAAATGAGTCTTCTCAAACTGAGCCGTGCCAGCATATGATTGATGCTTATTTTTATGTTTGTCATGTCGAAGCACAAAGAGGGGAGAAGAAACTGTTTCCATCCAACCTGTTGTCATTCGGAGTATTTAATTCAGACAGCATTACTTTATTCTGCTTTCTAACATAGGTGTCACACAATTAAAAGCTTTAGATGTGAAAAATTCATGCACACATGACTTTATCTGGCATTAAGTCTTCTACTTGGAAAAATTAGCAATTCAATAAAATAGGAAGCCATATTTTCAGAAGGGTCTCAGAAAGGCATCTGAAATTATTCAAATACTTTTTAACATGCATTAATTGCCATGCATAAGTTAGGTGACTGCACACAATTTGATCAGTATGTGCACCATTTGGTGCTTAGTTTCAAACTGACTCAAAATTGGAACATTTGTTTACTTAGCTGGATTTCTTAGAAATGTGCTTTGCCAAGACTTTAAGCAAGCCAAACATTTATAGCTGCTGTTTGCTAAAGATTCTTCCTAGGAAAAAATCTCCCGGACCCCAAAAGTTAAATTATTAAGCCAGTTTGCCTGAAAGGGTATGAGAAATGCTCTGTGGTGCCACCTGTCCGCTCCCCTCTTTGGTTAATTTCCATCCATATATCTTTACTTCTTTGAAATAAATAATTTCTGTTTTCAAAATAATCTGTTGAACCCTTTTACAAATGAATTGTGCCCAGCCTACTGAAGTCAGTTAAATCTAGTATCTTGGCCAAATCAAATTAATTAATGCTGACCTCCACTCCTTCCTCAGGTCTTCTCTGATGTTATACGAAACTGCACCCTAGATAAGTAGCAGGCCTTCAGGGCACCATTTATTTCTCTTTACTTAAGCCTGCTGCCCCCTCTTCTCAGCAATTCAGAAACTATTTGATACTGCATTTCCGTGCCCAAGAAGAAGGATGAGACGCAAAGGTTAGTATAAACCTTTTTCTTATCTTGTAGACCATGACAACGTAACTGCTTCCTCACTTCTTTCTTCTTCTCTTCCTTTGACTTCTATCTCCAGCAGCATCAGTATTGCTCTTTTTTACTTTTTTTCTTCTTTTTTTTTTTATAACTTGATTCTGTCTTCCTACCCACATTTGTTGCTCTTGGAGTGCAGCCCACTGATGGAAGACAGATCACGTGAAAGGATAGCAAGGCATTTTAGCATTTTTTTCATGACTTGCAGGAAAAAGATATTTTGATGTTTTGTTTAGTGTTTTTTTTCATAGTGTTGGAAGATAATGATAAAGTTAAATAAGGAGGTTATATGAAATCTGCAATTTGGCATGCAGGGAATTCTCACTGGAGTTTTCATAGCTCCATCTGTGTCCTATGAGCTGAGCAGTTTTACAGAAATGGAGGGAAGAAGGTCCTGGTGATGAGCCATATTCCTCTCATTTTTTTTCCTTATCCAGCAGCAGGTTTTCCTTATCCCTTGAAGTATCAGAAGAGAGCTGTCATTTTTGTCCTGTCATAGGTGGGAAACTGGGACAGGGAGGCAATCCTGTACCCAAGGAAATGGGAGGGTGTAGAGAGGGTACCACAAGTGCTCTGGGCTGCAGCCTGCACCATGGGATCTTGACCTTTCCTGCAGGATCTAATTTGAAGTAAGGGTCCAATTTAGGGCAGAAATTGAGTTTTCTGTCTTTGCTTACTTTCTCCTCTAACTTCCTTGAAAATTTTTGTAATATTTCTATTTCATTCATGTGGAGTTTTGGGGAGAAAGTTCAAACAATATCACCCTGGATATCACTGAGAACCAGGGTAACTCAAGTCCGATACTGAACCTCCTCTTGTGGCATCAGTATTTTATCCATAATTAAAGTAGAAGTTTCCATTATAAATTTTATTTTGTATCCTTCAGTGAAATCTGTCTAAGAATTCCTATCAGCTACAAAATAGGTTGGATTTCCTACAAGACTGAGAATTTCTCTCTTCATTCCTTCCTCCACAAAAAAGGATGATACTCCTTAAGAAGAGCAGTGTTTATTCTTTTGTATCTAAACAAGAAAGAACAAAATAAAAATTGTTGTTTCAGATAGACTGACATGAGACAATGACTTTTCTTGTTAAATACTTGGTAAATATTTGATTTTCATAGTAGTAATTTATAAAAATGTGATGTAATTAAGATTTTTAATATCGTAATTGATAGAGTTAAACTATAATTTGATGGAGGATTTTTTCCATCAATACACTTTTATTGTGACTATCCTGGGTTTTTTTTCTAGTTCTCATTTATGTAAAATAAGAGAGTGATGACGTGTATGTGTGTTTTCAACAATTAATTGCTAGTTGGGATGAATATGGATATACTCATATATGCCTAGTAGCTTGGCAAAACTAATCATAAGACTTTCAGTATTTTCATGGTAGCATTCCTTTGACAAGTTAGGTAGCAAGTAGTCCCTAAAACTGCTGTTAATGCAATTACCTTGAAATCACTCTAGATGGAGAGAGAATTAAGTCCAGGACTCCTACTTCCTGGGCAAATTATCTAGCCACTGAGCTGAGACTTGATACCACCCTTCTCCTTTCAGGACCTTAAACACAGTAATTAAGCACAGCTGAAAGTTCGGAGCTTTTCATATTTCTTGCATTGATGTTATTTGGGGGCAGGGTTTGGCTTGCGGGGGTGGCTGTCTCACCCCACCTGGCCAACAATTTTGGTGTCACTCACAATAAAATGTATAGGCTTTGGTAATACAGCACTTGATTATAGTTTGACTATGCTGTGCAGCTCTGTTAAATGAAGCTCTAGCAGTAGGTCATGTGAACTCAGTTATGACTGATGCAAGATTTTGAAGGAATTGTTGTGACTGTTTTTGCAGTCTCTTAACTAGCAGCCAAGGTAGGAAATACCATTTTTTGTTCTATAGGAGTAGAATAATTAAAAAACATATGAATGAACAGAATTTATTGCTCTCCATTGTACCAGATTCTTCTCTAATGAATTTTGGCAGGAGGATCTAATTAAAGTAAATAGTAGTAAATGGTGACAGTAATACATGGAAGCATGTCAAATAAATAGGTATCTTGAGAGACTTTACTGAATGTCTTTCATAGCCTGTTCAAGCTGTAGTATTATGCAGTGCTGTATTTTGCATGTTGTGTAGTGACTTGTTATTTTAAGAGATTTTTCTTTGTTTTAGTGGTGGTGGTGAACTATTTTTGGAGGTACAGTCACTTTAAGTCTAAATCCAAGCTTTACTTGTCATTTACTTTTTTTTCTCTGTAAAACAACAATAAGGCCTGCCCTATTATTTAAGTATAGCTGGCTGGGTTATCTTAGCTGTCATTTTTTTTTTTGAAAACATGGATTTCATGTTCTAATGCTTAGTGCCATGATACTGATCTCTTTATGTAAAGACATATGGTGTGGGTGCACTGTAATCTACTAAAAGAGAAGTAATTCTTTTAGAATTGCAGTGCTTGGAAAAGTTCTCTTGGTTTTCTAAGTTTATCATGAGCACAGGCTGACTACAAGGAATTGTATTAATAAATTAAAATCTTCGGTTTGCAGTTCAGTGTCTTCTGTCTGTATGTGTTGTGGCCACTCCAGAATAGCACACCTGTAGGCAGATGTCTTGTGAAAAACAACCTTATTTCAAATGAGAGTTGAAGACTTCAGACTGGTTATTTTAGGAGGAGCTGTCACATTATCTAATGCTCCAGTTCAGTTTAGCCCTTATTAAAGGTTAGTGAGCACAGAGAGGCAACTACCATTTCATCCAGATATTTTAATTCAACAAATTCCAATAATGTTAAAAAAACCCAAAATCAACCAACCAACCAAACAAACAAACAAATGCAAAAAAAAATCTTTCTTGTCTTTTAGTAAATTACAAGGTAATTTTAACAAAATCCTATCCTAGTTTCTTTCTGTGATTTTGGCTTTCAGTTATATGTTGCCAAAAAAGAAAAAAAAAAAGGTGACTAGGAGATTTGGAGGGGAAAGGACTGTTGTGTTGTCTTCTCTGTTATCTCAAAGCCTATGAGCAGATTGGATAGGAGGCAACATCAAGTAGCAAGAATTCAGGGATTTGTTATTTTCAATACTACTAACTTTGATTCTGCATAAATTCCAAGTGCCTCGGGGGCCTGCTAGCTTGGACAGGGGTTAGCCAGTAACTGCTGACCTTGTCTGCATTAGTATTGATTCTGCACAGTTAAAAAGACAACTTTCTAAATAAGAATTTTATCATAGACCACTGCAAAGTGTTTACCAAAGCAAGAGTAAAAAATATCCAAAATGTTCCCTTGTATCTCCTCCGTAACAGTGGGATTAATTTGGAGTAAATGCACATGCTTTCCATGCGCAAATGAAGAGGGTCTTTTCCTCTGATATGATGGTAAGGAGTTTAAACCTAGATACTGAGAGTCGCTGAGTTAAAGGCAAGGCAATAGCCCTTTCGTTTACTTTTTGTCACTCAGCACTTCTGAATTTCTTTAGCTGCAATTGTCTTTTTCTAGTCATTCTTCTGATTAAAAAACAAAACACAAACAAAAAAACCCCAACTAAACAGAAAAAGTCTTAGAAGCTGCAAATCTCCAATTAAAGACTGCAAATATTTAGTGTCTTTATGGATGCTGAAAAGTGAGAGGCAGAGTTATATCCCAGGGCTTCAGCCTTATGTCAGGCTTTTCTTCAGTCACTCCCTGGTTTGCGCGATTAACCTGAAATTCAGACCTTCATGACTGAAAAGGGAAGGGGGGTTGTGGGCAAACAGGGACGTGGTAGTGATCTGTCGTGTCTCTATTCCAGCCAGTTTAGAGTTGCTCTTTAAATCATGTGTGCTGTAGTATGTTGAGTCATTTCGTCCAGTCTATTGCTGAGAATCCCAAATGAAAATTTCCTTCCTATGGGCTCCTTTTCCTAATGTTATCATATTTTCATTTTTATGTCTTCTTAACAAACACCTTTAGTACTCTAGCCACTCTACAGGGTGCTTTTATAGCTTTTCAAATAATTTTATTGGATTGTTTTGCTGAAGGAGTTGGGTGTGTTTGTTTACATTTAAACAGTAAAAGTTTTATCTCAGTCTCCAGGTGTTTACTGGTGATACTGAAAAATCATTGAACCACTAAACCAATGTATCAAGGTAGAACTTGGCCAGCTGTAACCATTTCTCCTGTGGCATTCCCCAAAAGTCACAAAGTGGTGAATGAAATCCTCTGGTCCAATGTCCACCAGAACGTAACCACTTGTCTGTCTGCTTTTTGTTTACGTGGATGAGTCCACTGTGACAAGTCCTCCTCTTCACCTATTACCAGATACAGTAGCATGAGGAATGAGGTTGTTGTCTGAGTCCCAAGATCACTGACAGCAAGCTTTGCCTCACAAACTAGTTGTAACACTTAAATATCCTGAACGCTCACATATTTTCTCTAATAGCAAATGGTAAAGTTAAGAGTCTTTTCATAAGTTGCTTCATAGCAATTTATTTGCACATCACAGTTTCTTCTGTGCATTTTTCTCATCTGTATTGTAAGAGCAAAGTATATGGAGTGGCTTGGGCAACAATATTAGGGGAGAAATGTGATCGAGAAATCTAAAGGGAATCAGTACATTAAAATGATGTTGCAGTACTAGTGATATTGTTTTTACTGAAAGCTATTGTAAATAAATGAAATATTCCACTAGAGGAAATGGAAAGCAAATTTGTTTTGACTTTACTACATACCAATAAATATTGTACTTCAGTGGTGTGAAAGGAAACCTTTGCTACAGCCAAAGGAACAACATATTTCTATTGTAAGATATATATTAAAAAGCAAAAAACCCATGCACTACTTTTCTTTAAACAAACAAAAGTCTTTAATGAGGAAACAGAGGGAAAAAAGTCATTATTTTCACTCAGCAACTAATCATTATGCCCTTGCTTTTGTAAACATATATTTCTCTTAGCTTAGCTACATTACATAATAAAACATTCTGGTTTCAGCAAATGTGTTTTCTGCTGAGTGTTGTGAAACTTAATAGAGAAGTAATGTCTTATTGATGCTTAGTTTTTGTGACCTTTTCCATCTTGTATTAGTGACATATTGGTCCTCTGTCTCCAGTTCTATGGGATTCTAATGGATAGTGTAGAATGGGTCAGATAATGAAAGTCCCTGGTACATTAACTTTCAATTTCATGAATGTCTGAATACTGCCTGGAAGATGAATAACAGGCATTTACTTCCTTTTGCATTTTAACATTTATGACCTGGTTATGATTTTTTTTTTTACTGTTTTACCTCTCAACAGGTCCTATATTATCCTATTACACTGTGTGCTTCTGCTTTTTGGCAAAGACCAAATGTAATTTCCAGAGAGAGGCAGAGAATGCCCAAATGCTGCTAATAAGATAGTCTAATGCCTGTTTTTTTATTAGCAAAGGCAAATTTTTTCCCAAATTTATGTTCCTTGTTGATAAGGTCTCACTCAGATGGTTTAGGAAAGCAGTTAGACTTTTATAGGGGTTGATCTGTGACTGAAAAAAAAAAAAGAAATTACTGTTATAAGCAGCATTTGAGCCTTGTAGGGCCGTAATAGTAGGCATGATATATGGAAGACAGCCAAGGATAGGGATTAACCAGTATTTCTAGGATGTATGCAAGTGTACGTAGAATACAATATTAAACATATACATATTATATTGCATATATGATATAATGGGACCTGGAAGTAGTTAGATTTAATATTGCCACTGTTAAAAAAAATTGAGAAAGAACTGTTAATGATACAACTGAGGATACAGCAAAGTGGGAACTCAATTAGTCTTCCACCTCTTCATAATTTATTAATATAGTAGTTAGTCTTCATGCAAAGTGCATAAGAACTGACCTGAAATTTTCTAGATAGGACGTTTAGACAATGTTTTAGAAGGCGTTACCTTGCAGGTCAGAACAGCTGCTGATTTCAAGAAGCCTGTGCAATGTCAAGTTCTATAGAAACAGGCACCAGATCTTACACAACATCAGTGTAGCATATTTGGAATCCTTGTGTCAAAAACTCGGTGCAGCATTTTCAAGTGATGAGAACAGGATAGGAGTGTTCAGCTGCATTTATTCTACTTCCATTCAGCTGCATTTGGAAACTAGAAACAAAGTTATTAGTGTCAGCACTCTTTTCATCCGTTGAGATTGATGGATATAGATGAGTAGAGTGGTTAATGTCTAAATAGGAATTGGACTAGATTTCCTCATTAAAGGTTGGTCTGTGGTTTCTGTTCCAGGACCAATATGTCACTAATACAACCAGTCCAGGTTAGGACTACTGAGAAAAGGATGTTTCTCCCATGTTGAGAAGGAAGAAAATCCACAAACATCGTAGATTTAAGTGAGGTTTTCTAGAGGGAGGTATGAAACATGATGCCAAAAGCAGAGTAGGTTACATCAGAATGTTTTATTGTTTTGTGGCTGCAACAGCTGAGTCAGTTCATAATGCATCTTGGAGACAAATTGTTTGTCAACAATTTTTCAATTCCCAGCATCAACTTATGATCCCAAAAGAAGAATTCAAAACGTTCTGGAGCTGGATTGAATCTGTTGCCTAGGATCCCATTCTTTCTCTGAAACCATTCTATGTTGGAGTATTTCAGAAATGAGCAGCATGTGACAGAATGTAAATTTAGCAGAGGTTCTGTGGAACTGATCATAACACTCCTGCAGTGGTGTAGGCACTTTATAACTAACAGTTTGATAGACATTCTTATTTTAAACTCAAAATTGCAAGAAAAAAAAACACTTTTTTTTTTTTTAAACAGCCCATATTTATATTTTTGCTCTCTTCAAAGGTGTAACCTAAAGGCAAATGGGAATTTAATAATGCAGTTTGAATACAAAACACGTTACATATTTAGCAAAAAAAAAGGAAAAAGAAAGTTTTCTTGGGCAGTCTGTACGTAGGAAGACCAAATTTTAATTTCAAAGTAAGGATTGCAAAGTAACTTCTATGTTGTGCCTTTTGATTTGAAAAATTTTAAAGGTGCCTGTTTAAAATCAGTATTTTGGATGGAAGGATTCCTCAGTATGGTTCCTGTTCACTGTCATTAGTAGTCCCATCTGTTGCAAGAGCAAGAACTTCTTTCGGAACAGCTGCTGATTATGCAGATGTTGCCTCTTTTACAAGTTTCCACAAGTGTATATGCGCATGGGACATCTTTTACCTGGATTTAGACGATTGCTTCATTATAGGTAAAAAGCAGTTGCAAAGACTGTTGGAAGCACTATTTAGCATTTGAGACCTGACCAGCCATAAAAGCCTGTTCATGAATTTGGCATGTGTAATAGGCTGCCTCATACAATAATCTATTATAAATAGCTACCTAACTGCTTTTATGGTTAATTCTGCTCAGCATCAAACAGGAAAGCTGGTGTTTGGAGGGTTGGTGCATGTACATGTGTAGAAAATAATTAATGTGTGAAGTTGTCCTCCTTCCATCCAGGTCTTCCTTGGAATGACCTCAGCTGGGGCTGTGGGGTTGCTGCCATCCCTTTCAGGACAAACCTTTGACTGTCACCATAGTAGATGACATTGTCAAAACCAGGTATAATGGTACTTGTCCAGACGTAAATTCTATACAATACAGATGTCATCTACTTCCCTAGTTAAAAAGGACAGTCTGCCATATTCAATGTGAAGTAGAGCAAATCTGTGATATAAGGGAGAGACAGCAGATTAGGCTGCCATCTGTAATGAACTTGATTTACTTGCATTTTAAAATGAACTGGATTGCATCAGTCGGTCTTGATCTACTCTTAAAATTTCATTTATTTTAATCCACAGACAAAAAGGTATAAGAAGTCGTCATTTCAAAATGGAGACATAAAATAGAATGCAACATGTTTTTCCTAGATTTAAGGAAGAATCAATAGAATCAAAAAGAGATAATTTACGGTTTAATTTTTTTACTTTTAAAGCACATACAATACGGCCAAAGAAAATGTATACTTTGTAGCAGAGATCAATATAGAGTTCTTTAAAATGAATAAAATAAATCTGGTAAAATTAATATAATAGGCAGCCTGAAAATCTATTTTCAACCAGGGCATATGACTCTCTCTGCATTCATGATTCAGATTCAGACAAATATTATAAGGTCCCATTTTCAGTTAAAATGGGAGGTTTAATTTGTGTTGTGCTACGCACAGATCTGAGTGACTTTTGAGATGGCTGGGAAGTGACTTCTAAGATAACTGGGATTGCCTGACTCTATCATCTTGCCAGGGCAGTGATCATAACAGCTTTTTTTATAGTGACGAAGAGAGTGACTTCTCTCTTTGTCGGTGTCATGGTTTGAAACAGCCTCAAAATCCAATTCTGATTCCTAGCCCCCCTCCCACATCTCAACCCCATGTGAGATGGGTTTTCCAGACAAACACACAAGACTCAATATGGGGGAAAGGAATATATTACAGGACTGTACAAATAAATAAATACTTATACTATAATACATTACGTATAATCTTAACTCTATATCTATCTCTACCATGACAATAATATTTACAATGGGCCAAATCTCTTCTCCCTCCAAATAAAAGTCCAGGAAAGAAGAAGAAGAAAAGACCCCTTCCAGTCTCTCAGCAGCAGGTCTCTCTCTAGGCAGCAGGCTCTCTTCTTCTCTTCCAGGCAGCAGTAGTAGTTGCTGGCTCTCTGCCAGCACACACGAGGGGGTCTCCAAGCCCCTCGGCCCTCCGTCTTCAAAACAGGGGTCTTTCCGTGGGCTGCTTAACCCCAGACAAGGCTGCGTCACCACGGTCATATCACGAAGCACAGGGGTCTTCATGATGGTCTGGTATCCTCAGGGGAAATCAAGCCCCTTCACAGAGCTCCCATGCTCTGACTCAAAGATGGCTGCCAGCTTCTCTGAAGCCTGGCAGCAGTGGGGGGGGCCAAGGTCACCCCACACACAAATTCCTTTGGCCGTCCTGCCTTATCTCTCAGGAGGCCGGAGCTTCTTAGCTCCTCTCTGTAGTGCATACTGCACTCCAAGACTCTTCAAGTGAGTCCAATCATCCTCCTCTCTCTCAGAGGAGTCTCCAAGGGAGTTTGGGGGTTTTTGTTGTTCAGTTCTTACCCCCCGAAACTCTGTTCCTGCTGCTGGCTCGGTTCTCTTGTCCTGTTCTCTGCTGCTGGCTCTTTTCTCTCTTTCCTTGCAGGAGTTTTTCTGTCTGCTTCCTTGGTTCTTATCAGTTGGCTCTTTGCCACTGCTCTTCGGATGCTGCTGTCTCCGCTGCTGCTCCCAGCGTCTCCCACTGCTCCTACCGGGGAGAAACTCCCCCAGCTCCTGGCCACAGGCACTCAGCCCAGCTATAACACTGTTCCGAGTCTCTGCAGCCCCCCAACCGGGGCTGGGGGAGGGGCAAAGCCCCCAGGGGCCCTGAGCCCCTTCTTCGTGGCTTCTACAACATGGCCACCCTTCTTCTTACAACAAGTACCACTGCTTCTTTTCCGGTGGAGAGATATGTTTATATTTTGCAGGAGCACTGATTGGGTCAAACCCCAAGGGTCATCACCCCCTGGGGGGTTACCACTTTCCTAGTCTCAGGGGGAAACCTGGCTCAAACCACTACAGTCGGGTAAACTGTTTAACAGCCTTGTGAAAATAAGAGAGGAGGCACAGCGGGGTATTTCTGTACCAATACATTTACACACATCCTAAGTACAAGATCTTTGTGCTAGAGGAAGGGGGGTTTGTAAATAACTTTGTGTTAATAAATATTTTCTACTAAGAAAATGCTCCAGCTCAGGGCTGCATTAGGGTTTCTTTAAGTGAGAAGTGGCTCTGGAAGGCCCCTGAGTCTGGTCCTACAAAGCAAAGCACCTACAGTAGTAAAACTTCAGTTGTCAGCAGGTCTGTTCTATAACCAGAAGTACATCCTGTTGATGTGGTCCTGCTGCAGCCTTGCTAAGAAGTGCTTCTCTGAGAAGGTATGGGTGGCTGTTCTACAGATATATATGTGCCTGACCTAGGGTAGAGGCTGGAATAGTGGCAGTGCGAATACAGCTGATGTTTCTTAGAAAGGATTAAGAAATTCTATAAGACAAGAGAATTCACATTAGAAAAAGAGGGTTGGTAATGCTTACAGACACAAAATGTAACTGAATATTTCCAGGGTGAAACTCCAGGAGGCCAATGTGCTTGGGGAAAGCAAGCCCAGGGGATGTGCTTTAGCAGGGAAGAACTGGTTTCACTTTCCAGTGATTACAGCTACAGCTTGATGGATTATTGGTAATAAATTCATTCCTCCTGCCCAATTCAATCAAATCAGAACACATTAAATGTGGAGATGACATTTAACTTCCATTCACCAGAACTGGGAAAAATGCAACTAGGAAACCCTATGACAGTTATCATATTTCTCTCATTTTGTTGGAAAGCTCCCTTTAACCCATATTAACATCTTACACTAATTGAGAAGGAGGTAAAAAATTACTTCATGGATCATTCAAACTCTGATGATGCAGTGACATACAAAGGTTTTCTCTAAAGAGTCGTTAACTGATTATTTAATCTTTGCCAGAGCCTGAAATTCTATATTTATTTCCAAGCTTTTTTAAAAAGATTTCATTGAAAGATGTGACGGTCATATCCTAGAGATATGATGCCAGAGAATTAATAGTGAATGTATAATCAATATTTCCAGCATCTACTGATTTATGTCATTAATTACTTCTGAACCCATAATGTTGATTGTTGTCAAAATAGCTTTCTCTTTATGGTGTAAAATACTACTTGTGCCAAAGGATTCCTTATTTATCTCAATAAATTAACTATAATAGTGATAACTCTAAGCAAGTTTTTATATTATATGGTGTAGCAGTGAATCTACCTTGTATGGGAAGCTGTGGTTTGAGTGTGTTTCAAAATGGCTTTTTGTGGTCCCTGTGCTGGCTCGTGCTTTCTTCTTCCCAAAATCCCCCATGGCCAGTTCTTATCTCTGTCTCAGGAATGTCCTGAGAAGATATAAAGAAGTCTTCTCATTGGACCTTTTAACCCCTTCCTGCGATTGGGCGTCCTGTAAGCCCCCTGACCCCGTAATTGGTCACTCTGTGAATCCTCCAAAACCCTATAAATGTAACCACCCCATCAATAAAATCTCGCTCTCGCCTCCTCTCCAAGTCCCGTGTGCTGTCTGTGGCTGCCATGGGACCGTGTGGGTGGGGGGAGGGGTGAGCACCTAACCCCTCCATGCGTCCAGGACCCTGAAGAAACCCCTGGAGCTGGAGTAACCCCTTCCCTATCCACCTCAAGCCTTCGGAAATGGAACCCCACAATGGGAGGAATGCACCCAGAATATGGCACCTTTGACACTGACCAGAGAGTAATTCATTCAGAAGGTGTCTAATCATGAATTAGTAAAGAAAATAGTAATTCCAGTCAGAACCAGAAAGCAAAAACCATGGGCTGAGTCAGCCTGAGCAATGCTGATGTAGAACATAGTTGAAAGATAACAAGTCAGCTCTCCTGAAAACTTGCATAGCTCCTGTTCTGGTTTGACACTCATATTTGTGCCCTTTTTTTTTTTCTGCTCTTTTTTTTTCTGTTAAGGTAAGAAGCAACAGTCTAAGTTGTATTGCTGGGAAACATTTTACACAATAAATTACAGCTTATGGAATTTGAAATACAGTAGTGAATTTCTCTAGATTAATAGTTCACAGATTGTGGAAAAAGAGGCCTGCAAATTTACAAGTTTATTGTAACTCTGTCCCTGTAAAGACAACTTCCAAAAACAAAGGAGCTTTAACTTGCCAATTACATTACGCTTTTTCAAGGTGTTCCCAATTTTATGAAAATTCACAGGGAGCTGCAAAGGACTGGAGTCATGGGGTTTTAGTAGCTTATATGTATACTCAGCTCCTTTCAGAAACAAACCCACAGAAAGCGTGGCAGTCTATTCTGTAATTGAGGAGCAATATTGAGGAACAGTAGTTGGTACAATTACCATTCAGTTCAGTCCATCTTAGAATATTTATGGAGCAGCCACAGCTTTATACCTGACTTAGTTGTTATAATGTTGATTATCACAGTGGTGATTCATCGCTTGAACCATTTGAGTATTTGAGCATTCACCTATTGCTTAAATAGGTTCTTTTGTTTCTGTTAGACACCTTCCTTTCCTAGCTCGTTATTTTTTTCTGTTAAAAACACTAAGATTTTAAAGGAAAAGAAACTTAAACTGAAAACAAAATTAAGAACATAGCCTCTGATTAATTTAGACAGGATGGCAAAGGCCATATGTTAGTGCTATCAGTATTACAAAACACGAGAGCTGAAAAATCCTTAATGGAAGTTGTTAAACTTTATTTTTCAAGCAATATTTAATATTGTCAAAAGCTACTGCTTTAAGAATAATCCATACTAGTCCATACTGTTTTAAGATTAATCTTTCAAAGTAGCAGTGTAGCTTGCACAGTTGAAACTAAGCATAAGTGTATGAAAGGTCTTTTACCACAGAAGTTACTAAAGATATTAAAAATATATTTGTAGCAGAAATCCTCTGGATGGAAAATGCTTGTCCATTATGTATTTCCCCCATTTTTCTGAGTTAACAAAATACAAAGCAATATACTTTTATAGGTCACATCTACCGAAGTTAACTAGAGTAAATGCATATGATGTAACAAGCTTCTGTCATTCAGCATTTAATTTCTGATGGATAATGCTATAGTCTGCCCTTCTGCAGTCAAGGACTGAATTAAAACTCTTCATATTAACTTCCATTATTAATACTTTAAAAACTTAACTAGCAAAAAAAAAAGTGCTGACAAAATTTTTTTTTAGTTACATGATAAAAGCACTGAATTCCCGTTTTGTCAGAAGTGGATGTAAATATTTTAACTATCATGAACCGTGGCTTCTCCTGAGAGAAGCAGAGCTATGATGCTAGCAAATAAGGAGGAGAGAGAACATCACAGCCTAATTTTAGAATTCTTTTAAATTCCATTTTTATAATACAGCCTATTTAGTGGGGGGAAAAAGAAACAAAAACAAACCCACCCCAAAACAGCACAACCAAACCAAACCAAAACAATAAAAAACCAGCAGAACAACACCACCACCCCAAAACCAAAACACTTTTAATAGCTCCAGAAAGGTTGAAGCTGTAGAATAACACCCCTCTTTCTATGATGCTTCACTTTGTGACAGACACAGTTTTTAATAACCTTTCCCTCACTGTCAGAAGGATTTCTGTGAAGGCTGCAGCTAGATGTCTATAGCAGCTATAGCTGAGATCCTCAGGTTCCGCTGCCACAGCTATTATGTGAGACTCTTCTTCAAAGAGAAAAGCATCTTTTTTGATTAAGAACTGAATACCTTGAGCTCTCAGCACGACATATAAAGTCCCAGGTGCCTAATGGAAAGATGGAGGTGGCAGTTCTCAAAAAGAGTTTGAATTCTCATCTGGTCCAAAAAAAGAAGTACACAAGACATTTCACACTCACCTGTCTGCCTGTACACCGAGGTTTCCATGCAGGCTGGAGATGAGGGGTTGCTAGGAGTATGTGTGTATTTTGACAGGATATAGCATCCTTTCCCTGCCTGGTGACCATCTAATATATCTCTGTGTTTCTGAAGACCATGGACTACACAGCAATAATGTTTTTCTTGATCTTGAGGAAAAGGCCCAGTAACAGCTGTTCATTTGTATTTTCCTCTTTGGCAATTTCCAAAAGTTAGCACTTCTAGAATTAGTAATTACTTCGAAGTATTCCTTCCTTGAGAGTTGAATATATCTGAAATATATATCTACTTTCAAGGTTTGACACCTTTGTTTCATCACCTTGCATACGACAAGTCCAGGAGCAATCTCTTCAGTAAGTACAGAAAAGTTTTTGGTACTTGTGAAATCTGGGTTAAGAGAACGAAAGCTAGAAAAGAAAAAATGAGATTAGGTTGACAACCCATACTGGCCTAAGGAATAATTAAAAAGTTGATATTAAGAAAAAGTGCTAATAGGTATAATTGTTTGATGAGTGCAGAGTGCTAGCTGAACAGCTCCTCAAAATAAGCTGCTGTTACTGAGAGTGATAAATGGGCCAAATCCTACCTTTGCCAGCCACATAAAGATGTCTGTAGCCTTATACTTCATCAAAGGAGTCCTAGAAAACCAGTGTGACGCAGCAGGCACATACTGTTTTTCTGAAATGAAAGTGCAAAGCTGTAACTAGCATTGCTGTTGACTTTATCAAAGGTGTTAGCTAACCTGACAGTTTGACCTCTTGGGAAAGACTTGGTAATATGCACTGGAAGTTAGGTTGACTTGACTTCCTATGCTTTATTTTGTGCTATTGCTGCTGCCTTTCAGCTTTTGTGAGGGAAATTGCCCTTTTCCTGCATTCTCCTCTCTAGCTGTAAAGTAGACTGTGATGAACAAATTTCTGCCCTGAAAACCTAATACATAAGGTCTGCTTGCCAGCAGTTTGCTAGCTGCTATTAAGCATGAAAATGGTGTCTTAGGGTATGATCAAGTTTTTACCTTAGCTTTATAAATATTCATTATCTTAATTTTCACTAATTGCTCTAGAGCAAGAGAAAATGTTAATTTTTAATCAATAATACAGCATCCTTGAGAACATTTTACAAATTAGGAGTTCATTATAGTCCCAGCATATGTTGTTAATGTTGTTTGTTACATGCTAATTAGTTTGGATTTTTTTTAATCAGGAGTAACACTGGAAATACCAACTATGGAACTGGCATTGTGCAGAAATTTCCCAAGCAGAGGTCAAGTAAGAACTTCCAGATAGAAGAAGCAGGATGTAGTTACTTGCTGTTTGAATCTATGAAATCAGTTAGCAAGGACATTAACTCCTTTTCTTAATATGGGTTAACCAACTGTATATGAAATGCTCAGGAATTTCTTCTGATTAGTGATTTCACCATTTTAAGGCACCATGGTTCTAAATTGATGGGTTTTTTGAAGGTTAAGCATTTTAAAGCACAGAGATTTATTCATGCAGACTATCAATTACTTTGATATCCTTTGAATTAGCATTAAAGTTGAGGGTCTGAACTGAAAGGATTTCATTAATTGCAGGCAAAAGATATGGAGTCCATAATTCCTTTGGATGTAACTGCCATGAATCTTGAAATGTGGCAGGAAGAGTCATTAGCAGAGTGCCATTCACATTGGCTCATCAGAAAGGGAGTTTGATGTGATTGCCTCGAGCAGAGTACAGAAGGTCAGCACGGGCCAATACCCTCAGCTAACAGAAATGAAGAAAGTTCACAGAGCTGCATGACAGCTAGCTCCAGTAATCCTGACTCCTCTGTCTAGATGAGTTGTTTCTCTGGGAGAAACCTATCACCAACTGCTCAAGGCTCTTGCCATTTAAATTCTTAAAGGGATTTTATTTTTTATTAGGAGACATTTCTATAATATTCTACATGATTTAACATTATTTTTAGGGGTAGTAATAAGGTTCAATTAGAGATTAAGAATCAAGACAATGACCTTCTACATGTTTCACTTCCAGTTTTTCTCTGTCTTTAATGTTCTTCTACAGCTCTTGTGTAATTTCACATACTATTAAATGCAAACAGGAAATCTTGAATCTTTGCAGACTGAGACAGGTCGGGAAAGGACATTTCTTCACTTCATTTAGCAGAGTAAACTTGGGCACAGAAAAGATGGATGTATGAGAGAAAGTCAGAGCACCAATCACAAATTCTCAGTTCTCTTGTGCTTTAACTTATTCTACTGGTGCAGGACCTGGAGAAGAGGCACACTTAAGTGACTGGAGGAATGTACCTTTCTTCCCACTGCATTACTAACATGGATGTTAGTAATTGCCCTCACAATTCTGAGGGCAAATGAAGAAGTGTGGACTGACAGAGCCACCCAATACAATGAACATGAGACACATCCAGAGGGTCTTTGTCCAATATAAGAAACTTGAAATTATGCCAGTAGGAAGGAGAATATTCCTCTAAACTTTTGCTTTTCTTCTTATCCAGCATCAAAAATATGATATCTGGAGCTGTTTCAGCTCCTTCACTAGATTTTGGTTACAAAAAGTTTAAATCTTAACCGGTTCAATAGTGGACAACAAATACTTTAGTGTTTATATGGCAGTTGAAATTATATATATGATTTCATGCCTCCTGGTTGAAATTGTTAGAAGGGGTATCTGCCTCACTATTCCCTGCTTATTAGTCCTTCTACTGCCTCATGTTACCACATTAGTGCTAAAGTGAATATTCCCCAAAATGAGATGTTGAGATACCAAATTGATCGAAGTAGTCTGGCTTTCTGTCTGATTGTATATGACTTCATGCCTATAGAGAAGTAAAGGTAGGAGATTAAGTTTTCTAAACCTCAGTTATTTCTGTTACTTCTGTAGAACAAATACAGTTTCTTCACATGACACTTACTGGTCTCAGCCTCTCAGAAGATTCTTTGAGACTGGGATTGACTGAATGATCCACTTGATTCATAAACCTTTCAAATTACTAAACTTAAATCTGGAAGGGCAGAAGAAAGACTGAGAAATACCTGGATGTGACTGATTGGTAACAAAAATTGCTCTAATGTAAAGAATATAGTGCAGATAAGGTTCTTTTTCGTTTTCTTTTGTTTTTAAGGGTTTTTTTGTGCTTGAGGATGGAGAGACTTTCTGTGGTAGCTTTAACTGTGGTACTTACTTATCTTTTAATACAGCTGCCTTTTAAGAACTATGTGAGACACACAGTTCTGGTTGCATGAAAGTTCACACTTAGCCTCTGGAGCTGTGAAAAAGTTCAGTTGATAGTTGAAATAAAAGGTAGGTCACTTACTGCTAGTCATATTTTAAATCTGGTGATATTTTTGGGGAACTACTTTTCATGCCAGAAAGAGACGCTTTTTCCCCTTTTAATTGGCATTTCAGGCTGTAGCTATATTTTCTGTCATAGCCAAGTCCTGAGCTTTTATGTCTCCTGTCATAGTAACAAAGTGTTAATGATTTCATTCAAGCAGTCAGTCAAATTAAAATCTCACACCGTCTATATTATTTATCCATCTTGTCCTACTATCTTTCAATAACACTTTTGATCAGTAATGGTCAATGTCTCTTAAACCTCGACCAAAGTTTAAGTCCATGTGTTATTTGGGGATTTCTTCTTTATTATTTAATTAAGTATATTAGATCTGTGCCCCGTCACAATATTGCTTTATTCATTCAGATTCATAGCGCTGTGTATACTCTCAGATTCAAACCTTCCATGAAAGTTTCAGCCGTAGTAGTCACCTCTGAATCAACAGCAACCAGAAATGTTAGGGCCTGGAAAAATAGGGAAGTCACAAATATTTTGTATTTAAAGTAACAGCTTCTGAGATCTTCTATGTATCTCCTGTTTTATTCTCCTCTGGCATATTTTGACTCAGCCATAAGTATATGCAGTTTTGCAGATAGTAAATTCTACGGTTTAAAAAAGTGGTAATTTGGCAGCACTACTCCCAAACAACAGAGCTCTAGTATTTCTCAGTCTTTTGAATCCAGTCTCAAACACAGGTGGTATCTGGAAATACTACTATGCTGTATGAGTTATTTACCACTTGGGAGCTGCTTTTTCTGGCAAAATGCATTCCTAAAAAAAAAAAATAAATAAAGTTTGTAACTCGTAATGGTGACCTGGCCAATGGTCATACAGCTTTTTCATATTACTTCAGTGCAGTCTGGTAGGGAAGATGCAATAGCTTCATTTTGTGGGACCCAGAGATGATGATAATATTGTGAGGGAAGAAAGCAGAGTGAATGATGAGTTGGAGGGTTTATATATAACTGTGTCTGTGTGTGCATATATAATGTATAAAGAGTAGAAAAATCTGATAAGAGCAATGAGTGATTTAATTTGGTCTGATTTTCTAGTTATCCCAGAAATCCATTGAACAACCTTTTTTCAGATGTAGATTAAATCTGAACATCAAACCAAAGCAAATTACATATCCATTTATTCCACACAAGGGAAGAAAAATGCACAAATAATCTTAGAATCGGCTTAGATTTTTTTTTAATGTTCACTTTACTGCACGTTTCCTCTGACAGTTATTTATTTTAAATGGTTTTGGTTTTGAGTCATAGGTTTTGAGCACATCTCTTCAAAGAGATTATCAGTGTTGTTGAATTCCAAAACAAACTGTGATATAAGTAAAGCAAAGTAAAAACGTTTCAGTAATAAAATTTATATGTACTTGATGTTGTAGTTCACAAATCTCAAATAATTTAAAACATCATACCTTTAGTTTCTAGTTGTTTCCTTCACTTTTTCCTATTAAAAAGGTAATAAATAAGTAGAATTTAAGCTATAAATTTATATATATACAGTGCATTTAATAAAAATGTAGTAAAATATTGCATACACTATATACATATTTTCTGTTACTGTAAGCTAATTCAAAAAAGTCAATTTTAAATAAATTTTCCAGTATTGAGACCACTTCAGTTATTAATATGAGGCCTGTTTTGATCTTTATAATTTGTTCTAAAATGGGGTTAGGTGGAAACAGATTTGGTGTTAAGTTCATATGAAAAGACACCCAACTGAGGCGATGCTATAGAGGGAAATATTTCAATTCAGCAATATAATAGACTACCTGAGTAATGTTCACTTGTTTGGGTTTTTGTTGCTTTTCTTTTTTTTTTTTAATTTACCTTTTAGAGAACAAAAATCACTCAGGACTTTCTTCAAAATATGTCATCATCATGACCAGTCTTCACAAACGAAGATTTGGGAAAGGTCACTACCCACGTTTGCTACAAGCGCGCTGGTGATACAGGGCTTTGCAAATGCGGGTAAGGCCTTTGAGCCTGCGCAATGGATTTTTTAGGTGAGATGCAGTATGCACTGAACTGAGCCCACCCTTTAATCCTAAGGTTCATCTGCCGGGGCCGAGCAAGCTTGGACAGTGGCAGCGAGGTCCTCAGGGCGTAGGTTTGTTTAGAGTGACCTTCTCTTAGATGGATGGCCTTACAGGGCTGAACGAGCTCCATCTGCCCAGTTTTAGAGTTGTCCTTCTCTTCTGTGTGTTCCGGGGCTCCCCCTCTCATCTCCCACGATGGCACTGTCCGCACAGGCAAAGCTCCCACTCTCTCGCTCCTTTCCGTGCCCGGGGCCAGGCCCGAGCGCCCAGGGCCAGGCTGCGCCGCCGCGCACGCGCCCGGGGCTGGCTGGGCCCACGCCACAGCAAAGCACACGTTCCGGGGCCGGCCCCTCAAAATATGTATTAAAGAATAAAAGAGAGAGAGACACACAGACAGGCAGAGAAACATACTAGGATGTTAAACAGTTTTCCAGTACAAACTTCTCATCACTGTATTATATTGACTTGTTCTGTGGTTGCCCTCCACCTTTGCCTTGTATTTCCTCAAGTACCCTCATTAGGACTTAGACAATTCATAGCAATCCTAGGAAGAGCCTTATTGATAAAGAAAAGAATTAGCATAGAAGCACTCAAAATAATAAGAAATGTCTATGTGGCATTAAAGTGAAGGTTCCAGCAACATTGATTATTTTCAGGTGTTTCAACATTTTCAAAGCCACAAAATTATCTCTCTCAGGCTATCAAAGGCTGATTTAAGATTATGTGAACTCTTTGTAAGAAGAGTCCTTGAGGATTCCCTGCCATTTTTGATCCAAATGTGTAGCTTTCATATTGATTGAATTGAAATTTTCATGAGAAGAAATCTTGTAGCATCTCTCTCCTTTATACCTCTGGTTAAAGCTCTGCTCCCCACATCTCAATTAAATCAGCATTGACCTTGCAATTCCCAATAGAAAACACAAGAGTTAGCCTTGTCACTTTTCTCCCTTGTTGTTTCCAAGAAGCTCTTGCGTTCTCCAGAACTGTAGGATCAAACCTTCAAAATATATCCAAAACACACCATGTACGTATTTCAAATACAATCTCTGTACTAAAGGTAACCAGTTGCACAACTCAGCATCCTTCTTCTGGAAATACAGAAGTCCATCAAAATTAATTCTTCAGTCCTCATTTGTACTACTTGCTAACTTCAAGTCTCCCTAAATTGCAGTCTAGAAAGGTGCTGTGCCACGTGCCAAACAGAACCCAGTAGCGGGGATAATTGGGATAGGGTTGAAGCAGTACAGGTAGAGCCCTAACTGGTTTAATTGCCTGTTGAGAAAGCAGGTGTGCGTTTTATCACCCAGCTCAAGCAAACTGCACAGCACATAGGTCAGCCACTGGGTCTTCTAAGAACCTCTTGGTGTAGAGAACAAGCTGCACAGGAGATATATGAAGACCTGGACACTGAGAAAAGTGAACCCTGCAAAACTGTTTTTTTCTTCAGCTCTGCAGAATGGCTTGTGCACATATCTATTTAATACAAACACAGAATACAGACCTACTGGATCCTAAAGATGGAGTGATATTTTTATAGAAGTGTAGACATTCCTAAATAAGAAATGGATAATACAGTTATAATTGATTTGAAGGCACTATATTGTCAGTATTATTCTCTACATTTTATTGAGCATTAAAGAGAAATTGCAGTATATTTTGCATTATGATTATTCTGACTTTCAAAAATAGAATTATCAAGTAGTTTTAACTACTTTACTTATGTTTTTATATTTTATATATTTTCTTATATCTAGACAGGTGTTATACTTTTCTTCTCTGCCATTTTTCCTACTGGAATTTTAAAAATCTTTTATATGCCATGCTGTATTCCAAGAGTACAATAAACCAAACCCTCAAGACCACTCTGTTAAGTTTGCTAACATTTATGCTTTTAACTATTGCACAATTTTCAGAGATATCTCTTCTATTACCTGAAGGGCTTTTTCTTCCTAAGAAGCAATTTTGTGTGAATAGGTAATTCAAAGGCTTGTTAAACCCCTGGTCAGGGAGTTTTGTTTGGTTTGAATTTTTTTCTCTGTTTTACTGTTTTATTTGGATAAATACTAAAATCATGTATGTTATGGATGAGATTCTTCATTAAAAAATGTTTCTTCAGGCATTCTCCCCAAAACTACAGAAGTCATCTCCAAGTTCATTAGTCCCTTTCTATTTACAAACCAAGTAAGATGCTCTGGCTGGCTATATTTCATCTTTCTTGCAGGCATTTAATGTATATGAGTGCAGATGTTTTTGCTGAGCATTGTCTTTGATAATATGTGTATTACGGTAGGGTTTACAGAATCAAAGACAGAAAGACCCGATAAATTCTCTATTGTCCTCAATCACTTATTTGTCTCCAATCAGACTGGAATATGTATGTTGGTTGTAATTTCTTCTGCAGATATTAAAGGGGGACAAGCAGAGTTAATACTTGGTTTTCCTTTTACTAAAAATTTTGAGAGAGAACTGTGGCCAGGTAAAAGCAGAACAAAAAGAAAGCAGAAATAAGGTCTGAAAATCTGGGACTTAGAAGTTGTGCAGTCATAGCCTGATGTGTGCCTAACAGAAATAGGTCATGTATTCAGGGGGAGAAATACAAAAGCAGCAGGCATTTTTGCCAGTTTGGATCACTTTGTTCAGTTGTCATTAGCTGGTACAAAAAGACATAGGATACAAGATACATATGTATAACATCAAGCACTTATTGTCTAACTCGCATACGGAAGATAGGTAGGATTTAATGAGCTATTAGGCTAAGCATCCATCCATAAGCATTGGCATTAGCTATTCGGCTAAGCATGCGGCACCTCCGGCCAGCACGAGCCCGGCAGGGAAGGGTCAGCCTCTGCAGCCCCCGGCACTGGCTCCGCAGCGCTGCTGAGCTGCCGTCTGCCACCAGCTCTGTCATCGCTGCTGTCACTGGCAGCTCAGGTCTGTGACCTGATGATTCCCGACTGATTTGACTTAAATCCATGGCTTTTCTATTTAGGATTTTATACTTTTCTGTGTTGGTGCAGTTGTCCCTCTTGAAGGTTAGCTTACCTTTCCCTCTTGAATTCTTGCGCTAGTTATAAGTCACAGCTCAACAACTGTACCCATTGTAATTTTTATTTTCTCATCTTTTTACTCTTTCAGACAGCTCTTTTTCCCAATTTAGTAATTTTCTCAAAAACCAGAGGCACATTAACACAGTTGGGCTGGATCAGATCTGGGCCTCCAGTCCTGGAAATGCAGACAGCCAGGGCCCTCTAGGAGTCAGAGGGGAACCTTACAAAGCATCACTGTTGACTTTTACTATAGCCTATTTTATTTTTTTTTTTACTGTTAATATTTAGTTTTATCAATTTTTGGCAACTAAACAATTATGAACATTTTGTTCGTGGAACCATAGCATTACATCCTGCTTTCCTCCTTATATCAGTATGTTTTTATGTTGACCTGTATTTCTATATTGACCTATTTAATTTTTCCCTAAATTTTTCAACCATTGACATTGTTTTCTTTCCACAACCAATTTCAGGTGCATAGTATATGCTGTAGGTTTATAATACAAATTCTACAACCAGGATATGTATGTGTTACATGCCTTACAAAGGAAAGTAAGTCATATTTACATCAGGGAAATGGAAAATCCATGCTTTCCTTTCACAGCATAACTGTGTTTTCTTGCTGTGTTCATAGAAGTAGTCCCTATAAACACGTATTTATGTAAATGCTGAAAAAAACCAGATATTCAGTGAATTATTTTTTCTAGTATAGATTTACATTCAGTTCAGATTCCTTTTTTGAATAGAGATTGCTCTATTTCAGTGGATTTTGTATATTTATGCAAATTATTGCTCAAGTTACATACATTTAGTTTGAGGTCATTATGTGGATAATTTGTTACTTAATAAAGTAGTTTGCCAGGTTATAAGACATTAATCCTCCAATAGGTCTTTAATTAGGAGAGATGAACTAAATAATTCATAGCAAGACTTGGCCTGAAAACATTTATACTACTTGATTATACCATTTTACATGCAATGATAAATTGTTTTGGTGTAGTCTGGAAATAGCTGGACTTTATTAATTACTTCCAAGGTTTTAGACATCTGTGATAAGTTCTTTAAATGCATTAGATTGGAAATTCATACAAAGACTAAAAATAGAGTTCAAGTCCTCCGGGTTAAAAAGCTGTGATTAGAAGGGAGCATTCTGCTTGCAGAAAAGAGCTGGAAGCAGCTGGAAGAGGAGAGGAATGGCAGCTAACTAGCATGTCCAATTCCCCAAATATTATTTTTGCAAAACTGAGCTGGAAATCATTAAATACTGAAAATGTCATGGTTTTATATTTGAGTAAAAGGAATGTGCTAATTACTCGCCTTTTGCACATCTGGTCAATTAGATAGAAGAGGTGGCTGAGAAAAGAGCCCTGAGTAGTTTAAAGATTATACAAATGTGTCAAAAAAAAAGGCAAGATGTTTTTCTATTCTGAAATCACATTACAGATGAAATTAACTAAATTAAAATAATTTCTTAGGCTGGAAGGAAGTGTTATTTAAAAAAAAAATAAAAACCCAAGCGAAATAAGCTAGATGTTGTACGGGATCAGTATATGTCATTATGTGGTGTCTTCAGATGATTGATTGGTGAATCATGCTGCTATTGCACTTATGTTTAGTGGGAAGACCAAATACCAATGGGTTATAGTCATATGATCATACAAATCTGAGAAAAAATAATTTTGATAGGAATATTTACCAATTTATGCTATGGAGGAGGTTATTTTTTTTTACGAGTTAGATACCACCTTGAACACTTGAATTGGGAACTCTAAAAGACTGAAATTCATGAACCCAAATCTGGAATTAGTCTGTGTAAATGGTCCTTTTGAGTATGGAAAAATACCTAATTTTTTCTTTACAGTCAAGTTGCTGACCTTTATATGTAGCATCGCAGTTGGAGCACTCATACAGTGCTCTCAAGTTCTGCCTTTAATTTCATCTGTAGCCTGAGAAGACTCAAATGCACATTGATTCACAATGTCCTCACAAGAGGACATCAGGGTTCAGTAAAAGGAGCTTCACCATTGGGCTGAATGCAACTGTGGGAGACCAGAAAATGGAAAAGTAATGGAAAAGATAAGTTATTTGCAGACTATGTGATGGGAAATGGCAGTTTGAACACCATACAAACTGAAAAGAGTGTTTTATCTATGACTTCTTTCTGACTTTTTGCTGTAGATAACTACCACGTACCTACCAGCAGACATCAAGGTTATACCTGTTTAGTTTATTGGTACAGATATAGCCTGTGGTAACACATGGAAGTTTGTGAAACATCCTCTTTGGGTCCAAGCCACTATCTTCCACTTAAACTGCATGTTAGGTGCTGTTTTAGACCTTGGTCACTTGAGTTTCAGGTTATCTGTCTGTTTGTGAAAGTACTAAATTGAAAACCTCCTCTGCTCAAAGCACTGGCATTAGGAACAGTGCCGCTGAGAACAGCAACAACATGAGATGTCTGAATAGAAACAAGAAGGGAAATAGCAGTAGCCACCCAGTAGCCACTCCTGCTAGAATGCACATACCTAGCCTCATTCATAATAGATTTCACTAGTAAATCTTTGTAATGATCCTAGGAATTCTCAGAATATTTGCCACCTTTGGGATAATTCTAGACATCTTTAGACAATTTTAAACATATTTAATGAAGAAAAGATCTGACATCTGCCACAGAAGCAAAATATCTCTATGTATTATAAAGAGGTACTGATAGTAGAGATGCAAGAGGCCAAAGGAAAGGAACATGTAGGGCTTCAACAAAACAATATAGTTATATTAAGTTGAAAAGCAGACTTACTGATTGTGTTTTTCCAATGCACATATATGAATTAGGTTGAGGCTGAACTTTAGGGGTTATATGAGAGTAAAGAAATCGCATTTCACAACTTCAAAGCAATTGCTTTACTTCATAACCATCCAAAATCAGATGAAGTTTTCTTGTTCTATTTTTCAGTCAGAAACAGATTTTTACAGAACCTACTTTTTAGTAAGACAGGGCACTTAGAAGGAGCTGTAGCAAACTCTTTCAATTCATTTATCAAAGCATTTGCAGCACCCATTATAAAACAACAATGGATGTTAACAAAAGGAAGTTAATCTGTATTCTATAAATAAAAAGCTAGAGAACATCAAAGCTACTTGCAAAATCTTACATTTCTTTCAAGTTTCATTCAATTTCCCCTCTTTGCATCCATGTGATGAAAGTTTATTTAAGAAGCCCAGGTAAAATTTTCAACATAGAAAAAACCAAAACAGCCTACATAAAGGAGAAATAAGAAAAATGCAGCTGAATGAGGAAGATGTCAGAAACATCTTAGCTGTCAGTAGCTGTCATATGCTGCTGAGGCAAAACCCTGCGGACAGACTTTAGTTGGCTGCTGCTTTCCTCTGCATGAGAGGTCAGCACCCGGAGCAGCTCCAGCAGCACTGCTGGAAGGAATCACAGGAGCACACTCTCTCCCTCCAGCATCCACAGCCCCAGTGCCTGCCTGAAGCTGAGCCTGGATTTTGAATTAGCTGATGCTGCCTGCCAGTGTGGTTCCTCTCAGTTCACCTGAACGAAGCATGAGCTGTTGGCCATGGAGGGCCTGCTTTGCTTTCTATGTGAAGCTTTGGATCCTGCTGCAGTCTATTCTGCTGTTTTGAATTTGTTCTGAAGGAATTGATTGATAAAAGTGATGGTTGCTTCTGTGTCTGGCAGTAGGAGCAGCACCAATGGCTATGGCATTAAAGAACACTTGCCAAGATAGCACTAAAATAGCATCTGTCTGAAGTCTTAAAACTCAAATCAAGAAGAAAAAAATAAGTAAAGTTGGTGTCCCAAGACAGAGTGACAGTGGAGGAGTCTAGTAGAACAACCTCCTCTGCCAAGATGAGCCATTACCTGTAAAGGATGCAAGGCAGAGGCAGCAATGCTAGTAGAAGTCAACATGAGCTATCTCACTGTAGCTTGGCTGCCAAGAGACAACTTCAGGCAGTAACAGACAGTCCAAGATTCCTTCCCCACAACAGAGTCCATAAAACCTGAGATAGGTGTCTTTCCAGGGCTAGATTGCCTCTGTAATATTCTGAAGAGTTTTGTGTTGTAAAGCTTGTTGTGTGTTGGCTGCACAGATTTTTTGAGGGCAGAACAGGTGGTTGGTTTGCCTGGTTGGACAACAGGGTAAAATCTTGCACAACTAATGGTAAAATAGGGACCCCTGGTGGCCTAGTGGTTAGCATGCGGGACTCTCACCGCTGCAACCCGGGTTCGATTCCCAGTCCCTCCCGGGCAGATGGAACCCGTTAGCCCTGTGAGGCCATCCATCTATGAGAAGGACACTCTAAACAAACCTACGTCCTGAGGACCTCACTGCCATTGTCCAAGCTTGCTTGGCCCCGGCAGATGAACCTTAGGATTAAAGGGTGGGCTCAGTTCAGCGCAGGCTGTGTCTCACCTAAAAAATCCATTGCGCAGGCTGGAAAGGTAAAAGACCTTTCCCCAAATCTTCGTTCGCGAAGATGGGCCATTATTATTATTATTATTAATGGTAAAATCTTGCACTCATGCCACTCAAAGAGGTCAATTTCTACTTATATCATATGTAATAAATCCTGGAAAATTGTTTGATTGTAAGTTAAGCTGACTTGTATGATTTATAGTTCTTCAGAAAAATTCTTACAACTGGATAAAATATATACCATTCAGTTCCTTTTACTTTGTGTTTGGAAAACAAAAAACAACACTGAAGCCAAAACTACAAGAGCCATCTTCAAAACATTAATTCGTGTTGCCATATATTTCTTAGTCCTTCTCACTAAGAATGTTACTAAAATGAAGAATACTGAGCATTACTCAAGCTACTGAAGTGTATTTTGCATTTCTCTTATTTTTCAAACCATTACTCAGCTGCATGCCACCATCCTAAGTGTACCACTGCAGTCATGAAATGAATCTTAGAACAAGGAGATCTTGTATAACTCAAGCAGGATTTGCATATTTTACTGTTTGCAAAAAGAGCTATTAAATATTGGGAGTTGCAAGAAACGTAAAATCCAGCAATGAAAGGGAAAAAAAAAAATTAAAAATAAGCTGTGCCATTCAGGAGCAGCCACTCTGTGCTGAAGTGTAAGAAATAAGTAAGGTGGTTTTATTACATGCAGGGATTTCCACAGTTGCCTCTTATCGAGATGCCTGGAAGTCGTTTTGTTTAGGGAGTTGGAGAGTCATTTAGTGGTCGGGGACTGGTGGGCTGCCTGCAGTTACTTATTGCTGCTTGCAGATCTGCTTACAGTTACTTACTGCTGCTTACTTGTTGCTTGTTGCTGCTTACAGTCACCTACAGCTGCGGTGGGAAGGCGGGCCGGGAAGCATGTGAGGTAATGAGACCAGTCTGGGCTCACTTGCCAGGGAACCATGCGGCGGGGACAGGGAAACAACCTGATAGGTCGGTTAAGACAACCAATGGGCTGCCAAAGGAAAGTGCAAGCCAGCCCTGAGGGACCCAATCAAATTCAAGAAGACGACTATATTACCTTTTAAAGAAGAAAAGGAACGGGCCTGGGCATGGGAGTAGCAAGGGAGTGGTTATGTAAATCAAGAAACCTTAAAAGGGCTCATCTCTCCCCTTCGAGGTGTGCTTGGACCTGGTCACGAGGTTGAGACACTCAGCGCACTGAAATTAAAGTTCCTTTTTTCATGTTATTTGGCCATCTTTGAAAGTTTAATTAGAGAGATTTCTCACAGAAGTGTGCACACTGTGCCAGCTTTCAGGTGCAGCATTTCAGATGCAGGGAGTGTTTGTACAGTTTATGTTTTTGATGGTGTCTGGTAATGGCAAAATCTTTCTTTCTCATGTCAAGTAATATGAAATGCAGAGCTTTTCTCCTGAACAGCTGATCCCTCAGGAGCCTGAGAGCTGCTCCTGCCTGGCAGGAAAGAGAGCTCTGGTCACACCCGTGCTGGCCATGTTCCCAGCTGTACCTTCTCCCTGGTGAGTCAGCAGAGTGAGCAGGCTCCTGTGAATGCCCTGCACACCTGGCACACCCTCTGCCACCCCACGGGCCCTGCAAGCAGAGGCACCTGCCTTTCTTCTGCTACAAGTCACCCCCCTCTGCCATCCTCAGGAGAGGCTGATGCTGTGACCTACCTCTGCCTCCAGGGCCCACATGCAGAGGAGAGGAGCTGGAGCAAAGCCCTCATACTTTGAGGTGGGGAGAGGCCACAATCATGTCCCTGGGAGAGGTGGTTATGTAGAAAGGCTGAAATGTGCTTTTGGGCTGAGAGGGTGGATGAGATGGTAACAGGCCTGGCCTGGGATGGGCATGTGGACCTGTCTCAGGTGGTCAGAAGGACCTTCATGCTTCCCACTATGACCAGGAAGGGTGGCCCCCAAAAGCTGAGAAGGGTACAGGACACATGCCCTGGGCAGTGCCACACTCTTCTTGTGGCACAACCACCATGTGGGGTATTGACATGATCTGCATCTTTTGCTCGTGTGCCATAGCCTTCTTGGGGTTTAGGGAGTCAATGCAAATATATTGCTCAAAGTTTGATAGATTGTATAGTTGTGTACAAACACCTCCTGGGCATAGGGATTTGGTGAAGCTTGTTTGCCAAATACTGGGGTGGGAGGAAAGGTGCACAAGGGAGAGCAGGGAGCTGGGCAGGCAGCGAGCTCACAGCACCTGCGTCACCTGCCATCTGCAGCCTCATGGGTGTCCCGTGCCGCTTCTGAGGCCTGTGTCTTGGGGAATACAAAGGTCAGGTGAACAAAATGCCTCAGAGGGATGTATACTAGACTTTTAAAGGACCTCTATCTTCCATGGAAAACTCTTTGTCTCTATGAATCAGAAAAGGCTGAAAAATACTGAATTAGCAAATACACATCCATTGCTGTTATCTGAACTGTGGTGTTTTCACATTATCCTGGTTGTAGTGTGGAGAGTAGTCTGAAAGGATGCCTCTTATTCTTCCTGTTATAACACTGCATTAACTTTTGGATAGAAATAAATCAAGTGCTAATGCTGCTTTTGTGGAAATACAATATCCATGATTACTGGTAGTTAAGGAAATAATTCACTCTATTTCAGAAACTCTCAAGTCTGCCTTCATTTACTGCTAGTTGTCAAAGACAAGAGATACTGTGTAAAATACCTGCATAATAAAGTAATCTGTAAAACTAGTGGTTATATTCAGAAGACACATTCAGAATACTCTATGTTCAGATCATTAGGTAGCATATTGTAGCTCCATGGCTCGGGTATGTGCTAAATTTGCTCACCAATATTCAGTGTTTCAAAAGCTTAATTAGGGTGGAAAACAGAGCTAATTTTTCGACTGCCTTCTGGTACACTTGCAGAAATTTTTCAAAAATGAAATGAAGCTTTTGAAGCCTGCCTGTGCTGAGCCCCTCAAGGTGGTGTTTCTTGATGGCTCCTGCCAGACTTCTGCACAGCCAGATCATCTGGTGGATTAAAGTTGGTCTGTAACTAGGTGCAGTTACACGCATGGTCTCTGCTACATGATGGCACTCATCCACTAGCAACTCTAACCTTAACAAAGCTTCCTGAACTTTGTTTAAAAAATTCAGATGTAAAAGCCAAACTACTAATGCCCTTCTCGTCTTTACCCGAGTGCCACTATCTTAGACCTCCTTTTACATACTAAGAGTTCTACCTTTCAGTGTGTTCAAGCTGTATCTCTCTGAGATGGTGTCATCCACGCAGATCTTCATGAGAATTCCCATGAGCAAGGAGTACTGGAAAAATGCCTAATAAAGACTTAATGGGAAGTTTTCTGTGCAATCCATGTTCTCTGTCCACCAGGAAAGCAATTTAACTTGTCTTTGTTTGATATCACCTGACTCCAGCTATTATGACACTATAATTCATCAGCTACTAATGTTTCTCTATGCACTATTTGTTTATGACTTTGCATGGGTTTCTTTTCTCCCTCCTTGGCCTCAGTCATTAAATACACTGGAAGTGCTGATGGAGGAAGCTCCATGAAAATATTAGTTGGAAAAGAGGAGAGAGGGAGATGAAGTTTACGAATAGATGAAACGTTCAGCAGTCTCTGGTTTGAAATACATTCTGCAACTCTCTTCAGGACTGCATTGTTTGCGCTTCCTGCACAGAAGTGGTATGTGCCTGGACCTAGTCTTGGTGCAGAGAGCTCTCCCTGTCCCTTGGTATAAGCATAACTGTGTGAAATATAGATTTAATTTGTCCCATAACAACATCAATAATGAGTAAAATTGCTAGTTATGTAACTTCTAATACCTCTCTAATCATATATTCTATTGCAATAGCAAGTAATCAATCCCTATAAAATAACTTTGATTCATAGAATTGTTTAGATTGGAAAGGACCTTTTAAGATCATCAAGTCCAACCATTAAACTAACACTGCTAAGTCTATTACTAAACCAACTGTCTAAGTGCCACATCTACACATCTGTTAAATACCCCCACGAATGGAGATTCAACCACTTTCCTATTCCAATGCCTGACCAACCTTTCAGTGAAGAAATTTTTTTAATACCCCATCTAAACCTCCTCTGATGGAACTTGAGGCTATGAGGCCTTTTCCTCTTGTTCCTCTTGTTACTTGGGAAAGAGACCTATCCCCCAGCTGGCTACAACCTCCTTTCAGGTAGTTGTAGAGAGCAGTAAGATCTCCAGTAAGCATTTAGGCTACAAGACTACATATGTAGATGTCTCTTATACTGATGTATTTACTTTTGTGCCTTCATGGTATTAATTTAATGGTATTGGAGAAATATCAGTGGTGTGGGTGGCCAGATCCAATTGGCAAACGTCCAATATGGCCTGGGATCCCTCATACAAGAGTAGGGAGAGACTTTTGCTAAGAAGCCTCAAAGAGACATGAAATCTGAGGGGGAGTAAAAAAGGAGCATAAGCAAGGAACTGGGTTTACAAAAGACAGTCTTTAGCAGGTGACTTGAAAACTGGCTGTGGTACCTGCTAGAACCAGCTGTCAAAACACTAATAATATGCTGGATTTGGTGGGGTAGCTTTTCTCTTTTAATGGTTGTTTTTATGTATTGCAGACTTTTCTGTGTGAATGTGAATAATTGTATTATATACTACACTTGCAATTTTAACTATAGATAAAAGGTGATAAATGTGTGGGAAAGGCAAGAGATGTGGTAAGACGCATTACATAGTATATCAGTTTCAGGTTTTCCAGATGGTAAATGTGTATAAAATAAAAGGTTTAACTTAGAGTTTAGGTACTTGTCAGTTAAAGTTCTGCCATATCCCCCATAACAGGAGGCAGGAAAATCATGCTGAATCGTTCCCTTGAAGACAACTTATGAAAAATCTTCTAAATGGAAACCTCCATTCCACAAATTACTCTTTGCTTATTACATCTTGGAAATAAAAGAAAAACACGTTCACAAGTTCATTAGGTAATTCTTATTATTGAAATGCTGTTTTCAATAAAAAATAAGCTTTTCTCACAATTATTGGGAAACCAGCTTTAAGACACATTAAACTGAAGCTTTTGTGCTGGTGCCGAAAAGATGATCTTCAGTTTGTTTGTTCTCTACAAGCTTTATTACAGACAGCTGGCTGCTTGATAAGATTTTGGGGAGGGGAGGAGTCTCCCATATTTTAGTTCAGTCTTCCTGGTCTTTGAGTCTTTGCTTGATGTTATTAAATCAGCTTTACAAACCCTTTGCTCTGCCTAAATTCTGTGCATAAAGAAGGATGAATATGAAGGTTTTTTAGGCAAAAGATTGTCCCCTGAAGATTATGTAGCAGTCTTATAAGCATACTTATATGGGGTATTGCATCAATGTTATCTTTAGACGTTGAATACAATGATTTTATTTTAATTAAGTTATCGTAGAGAACATAAATTGCTATTTTCAAATTTGATTCTTATCTCTGTTATAGTTGTATTACTAGTTGCTGTTTTCTAGTAATGGCAATTTTATATTAAATAGACTTCTGGCTCCTTTCTGAATCCTTCTCATCCTGCTAAACAACACTGGGAGTACAAACAAGGATCTAACTATGTTGGCATATGGAAATTAGGTGCTATTTGAGAAATGCTTTCACCTGCTGTCTTTTATATTTCTTCTTTCCTGCTCAGTGATATGCTTTTCAGAGCAGAATTTTTATGTTTGTCTAACATTGCTTTATGTGTTTTTTATTGATAATGATCATGGTAAGGAGTTATCTCAGAATATTGGGTTTTGCCATAAACCATTTAATATTTCATATTTTCCTATAGCATTTGAAAGTACTTAAGCATCTGGTTTTTTCTGTAGATCAGTTTCTCCTTTTTATATGAAAGTGAAAATGGCACTCTTGGTGAAGATTTAGCTTTGCATTTTTTCAGTCTGTAGTTTTTCAGTAATCAGTCATCCACATGTGAACTGGTCATGTAGATCTGCCCTTTGTAGTCAGTGTAGAGAAAAAAAAGTCTTTCTAGGATGTGGTCAAGATCATCCTAATGTTAGTCCAAAAATACAACAGAAGTGTTTGTTTCTTTCCACTGACAGTAAAACTCATCTACAGGTTGACATTCTCTAGACATTTAAAGTGACATTTCTATCAACCATTCTCTCAACTGTGGAAAGTGCACAGAGATACAGAGTTTGAGAGTATTGCTTACTTGCAGCAGTCCGTAATGCCTCTGTGTGTTCAAGTTAATTGCTGTGTGGTTTTTAAGATCTTTTGAAAGAAAAAAATGTAGGTTTGGGGAAAAGAAGGATTGGCTTTTAGATGGGTGATAATTTTTAAACAGTAGCTGTGCCTTATGGCTAATTTAGGCAAGTTTTGACAGAAACATGACTAAATTTAAAAGCATTTCCTTACTTGAAGTATGTTTTAATTCTAGAAACAATTAATGTTGTGCAAGGTCTATAGTAAAAACTATTGCACTTTTTACTTGTGCCTTAAAAAAGAAAAACAACAAAGAAGAGTTTTCATCAAAGTAATTCCAGTGTACAAACAGGAGCTATTAATGTTTGTATGCAATGTCCTGTCATAAGGTACATGAGAACTACGGGGACCAATACTTACTAATTGTGTTTGTCACTTCCTAGGGCATCATTTGAAGATTTTAGGGTGGCTTTCAATTTTCACAATATGGATATAAAAGTTACATATAGTGTTAGTGAACTGTGGGAAGCAGTCTGATAGTGTATTTTTACTCTGAAGAAAAAATACAACACTCAGAAGACAATAGTTTTTTTCCTTAAAATTTAAAGACCATAGGAGAATAAGAGTAGAAAAATACCTCAATTTACCCTTAATTTATTCAGATATGTGATTCCGTGAATGGGTAGGATAATTTGGTTATTTAGGTGAATTTCTGACTTTATGCAAATAAAGATTCAATGAGGCAGAAAATGAAAGCTCCACACTAAATAAAAGCTGCTCTTTTTACTCACAGTTAACTGATTGGAACAAGTGGAAATTAAAAGCAAGCCTGAAATTTAGTGACCCACTGATAAGATGCCTCAATTCACGTAGCACAAGGGTAGGAGAAAAATTCATCAGGTTCAGGAAATAATATGCAAGGGTGCTGATACCAGACAAAGAAATACCAGTTTTCAAACTGTGTGAACTTCATCAGGAGTTTCTCACAGACTCACAACTCTGTTTAAGATATATATATATCTATATAGATATATATAGATATATATATATGCATTTATAGTATGTATATTGTAGTTTATATTTTACACATAACTTTTTTAAAAGCACATTCATTTCCTGTTGGCATATTAATCTATGAACTTTCTTTTGATCCCTCAGTAGTTCTTAACAAAAAGAAAGGTTCTTAATGTTACATTTCTGGCTCCTTTGATGTTTACAAGGAGAAGTTGTAAGCTCCATAGTTGAATTCTGTGTGCATGATGAACCATGTGAGGAAGCACATCTTTCTTACGTGGTTGTTGCAGCAGAAGTACTAAAGTCATAGTTTAAATACTCCAGTATCTCTAGTGTGCAAATGCTTTTTAAAACTTAGTTATGATCTACTGAGACTATTTTTTAATTTATACATTTTATGATTATGTAAGTGCATCTCCAGAGAGGAGCTTTAAAATTAATATTATTTGGTCTTTTCAGTCACATTTTTCTTGGACTTCATTTTTCTCAGTCTTCTTTGTAGTATAATTTCCCTCAAGTAATTATATAACTTGGCAGACTAAACTTCATCTAGTCTCTGCTGATCTTTCTCAAGCTAGTAACAGATTCGTAGGTAGATAGTGAAATTTCTGTTTGATGGCAAAAGTCTCAGTTGAAGTCCTAACAAAGGATTCTAAAATCTGCACTAAAACCTAGACTTTCTAAATCCTTTTCTGGGTCTTTGTAGTAGGGACACTAGGAAACTACTAGTGAGAGAACAGATTTTTTAAAAAAGGCAACCGTTAATACTTCCACACTTACCCTCACCTTTTTTAATTAGCACTTTTTACACTGTAGAGGTAGAAATAAAGTTGAAGGCTACAGAATTCAAAGTGGTGGAATTTTGTTTGTTGGTGTGTTTCAAGTTTGTGTTGTCGGTAATGCATCCATATTTACAAAGATGCCAGATGAGATTATAAGAGTACAGAATTCAGCTAAAAAAATTATAGCGTTTTTTGTTATAAATTCAGGTACATAGTTGCAACTGGCATAACCAAAAAAAGGGTCTTCTAGTTAGGAGTTTCTACAATATTTATTTCTTTCATAGATATCTTTATGATTCTTTGTGACGAAAGTTTAAAGATTGCATATCAGCAGTTAACATCAGCAAAACATATTGTTTGTTTAAATTGAATTTGTTCTTACTTTAGTAGTGCCTTTGTGCTGTTGATTACAGACAATTGCTTCTTTCCTGTCAGAAAATTACTACCAGCCAACAAGGCTTTTTTTGTGGTGTTTCTTTTTCCCTTTAATGATGTGATTTGCCAGTTATACATTACTACTAGCAGGAACTGGCGGTGACAGCACCTATAATTGAGTTTTATGAACTTTTACCTGTTACTTATGTATTTAAAAATATAATAATAAAAATTTATCTTCCCCCCCATGCTTGTATCTAACTTTCACTTAATTTAGAAGGGAGATTTAACAGACAAGGGTCACTTATAACATGTGTAATCCATAAAATAATGCATAAGGGCTGGGAGGGATATTTTTGTTTTTATTTATATGCATTTCTAATACTCTCTTAGAAACCATGCTTCAGACAACTATCAAATCTGCTCTAGCTTTTCTAAGGTGGTAAGTAGAGAGGAGACACACTGCAATTAAAGAAAATACTTGTGGAACTCACTTGATGTAAATCAGTGCAATAGTTTCTCCATCACCTGAGAGGTCTCATCCTTCCAGAGCACTCTCAGAGCTTTTTCTCTGATGTACAGACATGAGGCCATGGCAAATGTTTGATGATTGTGCTTTGCTTTCTGTTATATTCAGTAGAACTTTTCAAGGAAATAGAATATAATCCCTGTGAGTTTTCAGGGAAATAGCATTTTGATGTTGATGGGTAGAAATTTTATCTGACCTAAATTTTTGGAAGTGACTAACGCTTTGGGGAATTGCATTTTCTAATGCTTCAGCTGAGGTTATGTAAGGAGACCTCTTATGGCAGATGAGTGCTAACAACTGGGGAATTGACAAATCTTAAGTGATCTAAATTGGTTATGCGAATATTCGTGCCTTAAAAATATATGGGATGCAGTTTATGATCTCAAATTGTGTAACATAAATACATTTTTTTTAGTATTGCAAAATCTACTCAATTATTAACTAGTGCACAAAGACGTGATAACATGAATTAAGGCAGGATTTTCTTTTTCTATTCTGATTGAATTGCTCCTCATATCTTCCTCTTTCTGATTCATTTTATGAAAGAGCTGGATTAAATTTTATGGAAAACAGACATTAGGATATGACTAAAAAAGTAAATCCACAGAGGTCAGAAAAATAAGAAGTAGGGCTCTTGTGATCTCTGTCACTTTTCCCATACTGCATATATATGCATTATTTTGTTACTGAAACTTGCAGTGCATATGGCAGAAGGGAGCTGCTGCTGGAAGAAATATTTTTGTCATTTGATTTTTGTGCAATTTTTGTCTTTTTTTAACAGGAGGTCTTCAAATTTTTTTGTGTTTTTTTTTCCCTGGTTAGTGTAAATTCTTTTCATTAAATTCCATTGAAATTCCATCTGGTCACCTTGGAAAGAAAATGTGACTAAAGAGATACTTGCTTTGAAAGGGAATTGAGAGAGGTGGATGTAAGGTTTCTGTAGTCTCTGATAGAATAAAATTTGCAGGCTTACTCCTACACTGACTGAGTGGCTTTGAGTGGTGGTCCTGAAGGTGTAATGCAGCTTTCCCGAGTGTGCTTGTTGTAGCCCATTTTTCACATGGTGTTTAGAATTTCAAAGAAATACATGCCAAGAAAAGCTATATTCTCTTACACAGATTAAACAGTCAGGAATCACACTTCTTTAAAGGTCCAAAAGTCTTCAAACCTGCCTGCATTATTTTGCATATGCTGTATAAAGTGTATAAATCTGTTCTTAGAAAAATGTATATCAATGCTGAAATGCAAATATTTATTTGCCCTCTAATTAGGCAATCCATGTGTACCTTCAGAGCAGGTGACACTCTTCATCAATGTAATGTAAAAAAAAAAAAGGCTATCACTTACAGAAGAGCTTTAGCCAATGAAGCAAGATGTTCTGAAGTTATTTACATCTTTTTACACATTGTTGAGAAGGCTGGAGTTTAGCAAAAAAAAATGTAAATAGAATCATCAAATTAAGGCTTGATCATTTAGAGAGCTAGAAATGTGTCCTTGGCCTCCAAACCCTTCAGTGGGTTTCATATTTGGTAGCTTTAGTAGTTCTGCTATACTATAACTGAAGTTAATTTGTTGTATATGGGAACTATCAATGTTTTTAAATGTGTTGTAGAAGAAACTGCTGAATTTTAGGCAACTTCTGAAAACCAGATATTGATTACATTTGATGAAATTTAATTTGATTGAAGTTTACATCCAGGAGGACTGTAAATCTTTTGATACTTAGCATATCCATATCCCATTTAAAAAACTAGCTTTAGTAGTTAGGACAAGATTTCTAAATGTATGAGATGCCTAAAGATGCAGTGAATGCCTAACAGGATTTTGGAGTCACATGCATTTGAATGTTACTGGTTGGTGACATAGCTCCTGGAACTCCACGTGGAGGGAACAGTCTATGTAAAGATGCAGCCACCTAATAGTCTGTACCATACTCTGACAGTAGGCACTCTGAAACTGAAGGGAAATTGCAACTTTTAATCCTACTCTGTAACTTCATTTTCTCATTGTCTCACACACTGAAAATTGTTTTGCACCTTCATGTAAAATTTAATGGCAGATGATAGCAGAGAGAAAAATCTGGATAAAAGGAGAGATACAAATACCCTCTGAACAGAACTCCCCCTGCCAGGGAAAAGAGAAGGGATGCCACGACAGATGACATTTTTGCAAATTTGGTTTACTTTAAGAAGCTTTTAAATCTGAAAGATAAGTGCAGAATTCAGCTGAAAAATAAGAAGCCTCAAAACTAGCTGTTAGGATTTATTCAATAAGGTGATTTCTTGCTGTTGAATGCTGCATTCAATACAATAGCTGGATATATCCTTGCTACATGCTGTTCTCATCACTTTTTTCCTAAGTAAATTTGTGTGAAGAGCTGAAGAAACATTTCCCTACTCTTGAATTTTTTGCTCCTTGTAGCAACTTTACCATACCTAAAGGAGAGCTATAAGAAAACTGGAGAGTGACTTTTCGCAAGGGCATGTAGTGATAAGGCAAGGAGGGATGGCTTTAAAATGAAAGAGGATAGGTTTAGGTAAGATATTCGGAAGAAATTCTTTACTGTGATGCTGAGGCACTGGTACAGGTTGCCCAGAGAAGTTGTGAATGCCTCATCCTTGAAGTGTTCAGTGCCAGGTTGGATGGAACTCTGAGCAACCTGGTCTAGTGGATGCCTACGGCAGGGGGCTTGGAACTGGATGATCTTTAAGGTACGAAATCACACTATGATTCTATTATTCCCTATGCAAAATTCAATAACAGTGCTTGTGAACATGAGATTCCTCTCTAAACATGCCTGGGGAGAGGGGAAGGAAGTTAATGTTATTAATTTATTCAACCCATCAGCCTCACTGATCTCGTAGGATTTAAAAGTCTTCTGCATTATTAGTTGGCTTTTATGACCACCGAAGTAATTATTTCTTGTTCCTTAAGTCAGCATAAGGAAGGTTCTTGTTACTCTTCTGGTTACTCTTGAGTATACAGTCAGCTAGTTCGGGGAATTAAAGTCAGCAACATCAGTGTAAGTTGTATATACTCTTTTTAGTTCTTTCATGCTATTATGTGAAAACAGCCCTTCATACTTTGAAAGCCTCTCTTTTGGCTTCTGAATACTAAGAGCTAGTTAGTATTGGAGAAGGCATAGCATGGCAACTACCACATCTCATAGTAGATTCTGATGGCCTGATGGATTCTTCGATCAGGGCTATCAAGGGATGCATCTTACAGGATTTAATTCAGTTCACTGTGCTCAAAGAAACTCTACATAGATGTGTACAGAAATGTCCGGAAGTAATGTTCATTTGATTACCTTCAATAATAAGACACTGGTAATTTGTTGCAAGTATTACACTAAAGCACCTATAAAAGCCCTGGTTAAAAACACCTTTTCAGTTAAGTTTTTGTTTTGAAGTGATATTGAGATGTTTATAACTACTTTGAAACTCTTTTATGTCCATAAAAGAGTTCCAATGGAACAGCATAAAATACAAAGAAAGATATAGAGTTACACCAAACATCCATTTGTGAAACCAAATACACAAATACATTTTTACTGATATTAAAATTATTCTTTCCTTGCATCATGCAATTGTTTAGATCTTTGGCTTATATGAAAAGTGTTAGTAGCATTACATTTTTTCCAATCCTGAGTTCATAGTTTTCTCCTGTACAATGTGAGCCATGGAAAGCACATCTAAGCTGCAATAGCCTCCTTTATTATATGACAACTACTGATCCTGTGAAAGGGCTGTGTCGTGCTACATTGTGTGCTGCATAACTGAAAAGGTGTTTTTAACCAGGGCTTTTATAGGTGCTTTAGTGTAATACTTGCAACAAATTACCAGCACCTTATTATTGAAGGTAATCAATTGTGTATGTGCATTATTTCTCAGAGAGAATCGCCATTCAGAATAATTAATTATAATTAGCAACAAAGCAGGAACAAGGTCAAAATACTGACTGATTTTTTTTTCATTCGCATCAATATCACCTATTTATTGTGCAGTCAGGAAAAAAAAAGTCATTTTTTAGAATGCATGCTATTGTAGCTTGGATACAGCAGTAAAAGAAATTCAAATGCAACTGCTACAGCTGGTTATTCAGGCCTGTAAGTTGCTGGGGTCTTTTTTAGTTCCCTATGAGTATATTCCCATGAGTGCCAGTGACATATATCAGCACCACAGACTGAAATACAGAAATGAAAATAGAATTTGAGGCCAGCACGTGTTTGTTAACAGCACCAAAAGAGATGTCCTTAGCAATAAACAAGAAAATAAGAGGGAAGAGCATGACAGGATTTTTTTATATCCTTCAAACATGCACCAATGCTATAAAGCTACACAAATGGAAATAATAAAGGGGATGATATTACCCCTAGGCTTGACTCCAATAACTGATAAAAAGTAAGAGGAGGAACAAATCTGATCTGATTACCTGTGCACTGAGGACTGAGGAGCTGGAGAAAAGTTTATGATTGATTTAACGCTGGATACGTTAGGAAATCAAGCTCAATGCAAGACTATTACAACATGATGCTGTATGCTGGTTATCCATGTAGATAAGAACCAACCAACTGAAGGCACATCTGAAAGTAAGAACTAGATGATTTGTACTTAATGGGTCAGAGCACTCTGAAAATGTTAAATCACCTTAGTACTACTTTAGTAGCCATTCTACTCGAAGGACAAAAGGTTTAATAAAAGTAAATAAACCAACAAAATTCTTTCTGTTCTTGAAAAGGTAATGAAAATGGGTCTTAATCTTTGCCCCTTTCCTCTTTACATTTTTTTTGTTGATTTTTGTAAACAAAGATAAATCATTTCTGACATAAAAGATTTATTCCTGATCTTAAAACCAATGTTTTACGCATCATTTACATGCTATACACCAGATGTTGTAAATACAAGCTTTGATAACTTGGAAGCATAGGTTTTTGAATGCAAATATATCAATGTGCCGACTACTAAAACTCAGGAGGGAGTACTACTGGGACATATCGCCTATCACAAATGATTGAATCAAACCGGAGAACACAAGGTTCTTAATTGCTCCTTAAGTAACTGCAAGTCATGTAAGGAAAGGGAAATATTATTGAAAGGCCTCAATTTGCAACAGGCATGCTAGAAATTACATACAAACAACATTTTCTACAATTGATGGAAATGTTAACCTCTATAATTTTTTAAGCTAGTGAAGTTCTGTAAAATACCCTTTTGAAGTCACAGTATTTCAGAAAGGAGGGAAAAAGATAGGAAAATGCAAGACAAAAAACTCAAATAAGTAACATATACTTGGAGATAGCATTACAATGTCCACGAATCAAAACAATTTAAGCTCTAAATTAGAGCTTCTGAAAGAGGTTTAATTACAGTGGACCTAAACTGTGTATTTCTGTGTACATGAATGCCACATTACAGGTTTGGCCATTAGAATTTTCTTGATCAATATTTATCTTTAAAGCTGGTAGAGGTGACAAGTGGCTTCCTATTTTTCCCTCTCCTTCCTAGTACTTCTTCCAACTGAATTATTTTAATCATTATATTTTTATTTTGTTTTCCCCTCATGGAAGGTCTGACATGAGATTCCTGAAATACATCCCATTTATATTCCCAATATTTCAATACCAAAATGAAACAATATAGCAATATTTTGTGTATATATCATGAAATATTTAAAAAATATATATATATTAAAAAAAGAGCAAATTAGGAAGAGTTTATCCAGTTTCCTTTCTCTGTTTCTTCCAGCTTCCTTTCTCTGAAGGAATACAGATAGCTAAAAACTCATTTATACTCAGATCAAGCCGAGCTATCAGAAAACCCAATGAGATTGGAGGAAGTCATGTACTCATCACCTTTGCATATTTTCTCTCCTTATATATTCATTTAAGTGAGTTACTTGAAACCTTAGAAACCACTGAGGACAAGATTTGAGATAGGAAAATGTGGAAATGGCCGTAGCAATAACTAGTTGTGAGTTCTCTTGGCTGGAGAACAGATGTGAACTCAAATGCCATTGTTTGAAGTGACCTGGCTTCTGACCTTCTTGAAAATGACTTCAATGATTTTTTCATTACTATAGAAGAGTAATCATTTCTTACCTCTGCCCTCTGTTCTAAAGTACCGCATCATTCTAGAGTGCTCTGCTGATGGGATACTTCCCCAGCATCCTAGATGTTGTGTTTTAATAGGCAAATATGCAAAGCATGCTCTTATTGTTTTCCTGATAATTCCTTACACATGAAGGTCGCTGAGATGGTTTCTAGAAGATTATTAAAACAAATTGTTTAAAAGCAACACATCTGAGTCACCAGGGCTAGACAGACTAACAGAATTTAGATGCAAAGCATGAAGCCACCTTTACGGTTGCTTTATTTTGTCTCAGCAGCCAATATGCCCTTGACTAGATCGGGTCTAACCATCTAGTACAAATTCTTATACTTGCTGCTTCAGTGGGTTTTGTTGAAGATACTGACTTCTACTCTATGAGTCAGCAGTGTTTATCAATTTTTATACCATGCCTCAGGAATATTACCACTTACGCTTTAATATGACTTTGCTTGTCAATTCAAATCCTGTGGGGTTTTTTTTCAATTTTAAACTCTCATGTTGCTATAAATTATAGGGCTCCGTGAAAATTCATAAAACTATGACTCGGTTCATAGATAAACCGTTTAGGAAGATGTGGCTTTTTGTTCTTGCAATGAGCTGATTTATTTTGCAGGTTTTATTTAAAGTTGTAATATTGAGGAAATTCTAAATACAGTTTGAGAATTTCATATTTGAATCACAGTGGGCATCTCAGTTCAAAAATGGTCCTGTAGAGGCTATCCTGTAAAGATTTAATTCTTGTTCCTGATACACCCTACAAAATTCTTTTTATATTCATGTATTGAAATAACACCTTTTTTAAGCCTACTTATGTGGGAAATTATACCTTTTGATATCAACTGATACCTTAATTTCTTGTTCTAGCACCTCCTAATACCCATCAAAAAAGTCCTGTTTCCAAGTATGTGCATAGCCTGAAATCATGACTCCTTGATACAGCCTTTGGTGTAGAATTTTGCAGGCAATGCACCACGAGAATTTGGGGAATTTGCAGCACTGTTCTCAGCTTTGTATGGCCTTTTGGGAACTTGCCTCCTCTTTGTTTTGAAGTTCCTTGAGTGGAGACAATAAACCTTCTTCCAAGTCACCCTACTCTGAGTAGATACCTTAAATTGGTCATCAAGTGACTGGCATGTTAGAAGCCTGCAGTGAGTTTCTGGCATAAATTGCTTTTTGAATGATGGGGTGATATTTGCTAACAGCATCTTCCTGTGCAGGAAAGAAGGTGTCTTTCATTGCTTTGGCTCTTCAAAAATATGGATAGGTTGTCTTATGCCACAGACCACTTAGAACTTTAGTGACAAAGCAGTGGTTTGTTATTTGTATGAAAGAAAAATATATTTTATTAAAATAAGCAATATTGCTTATTTTGTATAATTTTTCATTTGAAAGTTGTACACACTTTTTTTTTTTAAATTGTTAAGACACATTTGTAAGGTATCACATAAAAACAAAATCTTTACGTGTATCAACTATTAGTGTATTATGATGTAAAGCTGCAAGTATTGTAGTAGGAACAGTGTTGCCTGTGCATTGGGAGTACCTAACTATTACTTTTTGGTTGGCGTTGGGACTTCTGCTTTGATTTTTGGAGATTCTTCTATATGAAATACGGTTGCAATACCACATGGTTCCTCTTGTGTTTCCTTAGGCAAACCTTGCTGTCATTAACGAGGAAATTGCATAACAAACCTTTATAGGGGGTTTTGGCTCACAGACAGAACAATGCAAACCAAAATCAGGCTGAATGAACACTAAATCCGCAAAGCATGCTGATCATTGAGTATGCTGCTGAATAGTAGCTTTCAGCATGTTTGGAACATTTTCAGTATGTTTCAACATGTTATGAGTAGTAGTGATGTAGTAAGGGTTTAAGGTATTTTTGTTGTTCTCTTACCCGGCATTTTATCGGCCCTATTCTTTTGTTTCCCTGTTTTCTTGTCTATAGCCCTCCCTATTTGTACATGTGCAAGTTACTTGGTACACTTCTTTCTATCCCTCCTGCCACCAAGGTACTTGGTACCGTCTCCAAAATAATACTCCAGGTGCATAGGTGGTAACTGGTGGGTTAAAATTTTTATCAGCTGTAAAAAATAGTTTAATCAGGAGGTTTACTGTGAAGTATTTACCATCATAGGGTGGACTGAAAACATCTGCATTTTGAAAATAGTATTTGCAAAATACGCTTCTCCTATACTGACAGAGAATTTGTACACCTCAGATGTTGGGTATTGCAGTCTGTCACGCATAAGTTGACACAAAAAGGAAAAACAGAAGGAGTTCCAAGGATTTAATTTATAGTATATGATAGAGTTATAAAATTGTAATCTCGTTTTATGTGTTTAGTTTTCTCTAAACTGAAGTTTATGGGGTAAAAAAATATAATGAATCCCTATATATCCCTTTCCTTTATTCCAAATTTATTACTTTAAAAAGCTTCAGTGAGAAGCTGTTTATCTCAGCTCTGTGCATTTTGACATACAGGACTCATGTGGCTTCATTTATTTAATCTAGAATGCTTGTGAAGGAAACACCATTTGCAACTGTGGATATTCAGAAACTTAGTGTGATAATATAAGAGCAGGATATCTTCTTTACTGTATGGTCTTGATTTTTCAATATTTTTACTCTTTCATGAATAAAGTAAACATTAAGGTAAAATTTGTAGAAATTTAGTATAATTCTTTTAAAAACATCTAAGTGAGGACATGAAATAACATGTTTTTGTGTATATGTAAATGTGTGCACACACTAATTTATTAAATAGCAAATTTCAATATATATAATGCTCTTAATATTTACAGGTGATAATTTTAGTGGAGCTTCCTGACAATAAAGCCTTAGAGTTGTGTAGGTTTTCTTCTGTGGACATGTCGCCTTTGCTGTTCCACAAACTGCATTTTGCATTCAAGTAACAGTGTCTGGAGCATATTAATACTATATAGAAGCTACATAAAAGAAGGGAGCTGCAATAAATTGCAATACATTGCAGCATTACATTATTCCAACAGTAGAGCTGAGGGAATTGATAAGCTGGTCTGTAGTTTTATATAGGGCAGGTGGCAGAGGTAACATACTTGAGCTATAGGAAAAGGAAATTTCTGTTAGCTTCTTAGAGGTGGGTTTGGGGGTCTTTTGTTTGTTTTTCCACAATGCTCAGTGACTTGGTAATCTTACATTTTCTTGGTGTCAAAGTCAGCTCTTCCTCCTTTTTCGTGATCTTAATTACAGGTCCATCGCAAGAAACTGTTTAATTGATCTTTGTGATGTTTATAGTGAAGCTCAGTATATTGCCCTCCTTAAATACACATTAGCAATTGGTTCCATTAATTGGTCTGTTCCCTCTGGGCAGAGCTGTTACATCTGGGCTCACCCAGAGCTGAGCAGATAGTGATGTGGTCACTGCTGCCATGGCCATCAGCCATTTTACAGATAACATCACAGCCTGATGTGATGCATGTAAATAGCTTCTTGCCCTGAAAACAATGTTCTACTGATTCAGCCTTCCACCTCTTTCCTGATCCTAACCACCGTGTCACGTGGTTTTTCTCCTAGAGGTTGACCTTTCTTGATTATGTAACTGCTTACATTCTTGAATTTTCTGTGCTTATGTATGTGAAAGGAATACGTAGTATATGCTAGGAGCACTTGTGTTCCTTCCTTCCTAAAGCTCTGTGTTTTGTTCCTCCCTCCAAACCCAACATATCAGGGAAATATATTTCTGAGATGCAGTCTTCTCATTCACCTCCTTGTCTGTTTGTGCAACATCCTTTATCACTTCTAGGTGCCTTGCTGACCACAGGGTAGCTCTGTTTTCCCTTAGAGGACTACCATGACTGAGTTTTTAATTAGGACAATGTTGTGGTTTAACACCAGCCAGCAGCTCAGCACTACAGAGACACTCGCTCGCTCCCTGCGGCAGCGTCGGGGAGAGAACCAAAAGAAAACTCATGGGTAGAGATAAAGACAGTTTAATTATTAAAGCAAAAGCCTCTCACACAAGCAAAGCAAAACAAGGAATTCATTCCCATTTTCCATGGGCAGGAAAGTGTTCATCCATCCCCAGAAAAGCAGGGCTCCATCATGCATAATGGTGACTTGGGAAGACAAACACCATCACTCCAAACGTCCTCCCCTTCCGTCTTCTTCCACCAGTTTTATACACTGAGCATGATGCCATATGCTGTGCAATATGTCTTGGGTCATGTGGGGTGAGCTGTGGTGGATGTGTTCCAGATTTTTTTACACCCCCAGCCTCCTCACTGGTGGAGTGGGCTGAGAGGCAGAGAAGGCCTTGATGCTTAGCAATAGCAGAAACATACTTGTGCTATCAGCACTGTCTCCAGCACAAATCCAAAACATACCCTGTACTAGATAATATGAAGAATCTATCTATTCTATCCCAGTGAAAACCAGTGCAGATATTTAATTAAACTCTATGACCTATGTCACATGAATAGTAAGGGGATGTGTTCTTTAACAGCAATGGATGAACTTACATAGAATGGCCAAAAATTTAAGCAGAGGTTAGGAGAAACTATAACAGCAGAGAACATGTCTCTTAGCTCCCCTGCCAAGCAAACATCTCCTGCCTTGGCTCTTGAGTAGATTACAGCCATTAGGTCACTTCTAACTCCCCTGTACAGACCAAACACCTTGGCTCTGTATTTTTCTCTGTTCTGCTCTAATGAGCCTGGAGTGACTAGAGAGCCTAGTGAGTGACTCTGTCTTGTGTGATGCCCTTGACATATGGTAATGTTTTACCACACAGTAAAGCTGGAGTTTCGAGGTATTTCTTGTCTACTGTTTCAATGTGTTTCATTACCTGTAGAGGTTCACACTGCCCATTTTAATGGTCTAAGTATGTCCAGGTGGCTCCTGACCTTCTCTTCATGACTTTCTGTGCATCTATCACAATGAGGCGTAAATGAACTGTGACTGTCAGTAGCAACATTTTTTTAGTAGCAGTGTGTAGCCCAGGTGATCGCTAATCAGACCCATAGCCTGTTTTACTCCTGTGGATGAGTGCAGAACCACAGCAGTTAGCTGTAGCTATGAATTTTGATCAGAGTAAACACCAAGGGCTCATTTGTTATGGAGATAGGTGGGAGCATGACAACAGGTGATGATGGTGAAAAGCAGGGCTGTGTGCTGCTAAGAAATGAGACAGTCAAATAATGTTACACTTCACAAATTTTCAGACACAAAATATAGTATGAGGGTTTACAAGGCTGGTATAATGCAAGTGCATGACATTATCTGGTAGCATTTGGAATGTAAATTTTGGGTAACTGAGTGTCTGTGCCTACACTGTACATACAAATCTCTTAGGCAATGCCTCTAATAAAAATTAGAAAAAATTGAAAATGCTTTCCATGAATGACATTTACAAACTGCCTATGGGTGCACTCAGCCTACAGCTGTTATGGTCGTAAGAACATCTGTGTTAAAATTGGCTGCTTCATCAAACGGACATAATATCGGATGTCCAGTTAGATGTTGATTTTGCTTGTTTGTAACATTTTCTTTGGTATCTCTTCCCACTCTTGGGGACATCATTTTGGGATTGTACAAATTCCAGTCTTCTATCTAACACATTGACATGGTTTATCAAAAGCAAGATCTCTTTTCTCCACCAGTCTATCATTTTCATTTTATTAGTTAGCTCACATGCTTATGGTAAAAATACGCTAAAAGAAGGCACATGGGAACAGGTAGGACTGCATTTGAAAGAAAAGTGACAATCACAATCTGGGTTAAATTGCTAGTTGGTAAGCTCCAAAATATTTTAGGAAAAAATATTTTGTATCTCTAGGACCTTTATTTTCTTATGTTCAAGCAACTCTCAGTTTTACATAAAAGACTTCTAGTGATAATTAGCTTTAAAGAATATTGAGATAATTGGAAAAGATACTGGTTTGTTCACTGTTTGCACTGTACAATATTTCTCAGGCCCCAGGGCTAATACATTACATTTTAACAAAAAATTCATCCCTACCTCTAAAGCTTTATGTAGTCTGTTTAAAAGAACATTGCAAAGTCAGAGGCTCAGACATTATAATGCATTTGCACAGACTCCCCATGCAGCTTACAGCCAACACTGTTTCCGTGAGAATTATGGCATGCCATTCCCTATTTTTCCTACCCCCTGAAAGCCACTGCCTCACCTAGTACTGAAGATCTTGATGAATGCTATATGGAGATTTAATGTCACTGGCTGTGGATCATCTGCTTTGTTTCATCTCGTTTGACTGCATGCAAATATTTTCAGTGCCTCCAATTGCACAACTGCCTTGGGTATGTGCATGTGTGTGTGTGTACATATAACCTCTTAGAAGTGTTCAGAGTTCATCAGAGTTTGTGCACCACACAGATTCTTCTGTGATTGAGCAGCATATAACTAACCACATACAATTTATCAATTCTGCCAGGATTATTTTGGGGTGCCATGAATATAACTCAGGTTAACACACAAGTTCATGAAGTCTGACTGTCCACTGGGCAGGTTCTGCACAGAGATAAAAATTTCAGCACCAACATTGCACAACCAATACTTTTCCCACTGCGAAATATATCTGTGTATACAAGTTTGATATGCTTATAATTTTGGGGGTTGTATTTGTATGTATTAGTAGGTCATATAGGTGCCAAGATGGCAGATGCAGAGAATTTACAAATTTGTGTTCAGTAACTTACTGAGGGCCTATCAGTGAAAAGGAAAATGTTGATTTTAAAGAAGATATACATAGAAATGAAAGATTTCTCAAATATGGACAATGTTTGACAGAGATTTTATGATTAGCACTGGTACTGTGTTTCTGTAGCACAGTTCTGTGAATCAGCAATCAAGTGATCAACTTTATATTCAAAGGGATTCACCCAGCATTGACATCAATTCTGTTCACACTGTACTGGGTAAAGTACTGAGCAAAGCAGAAAAATTAGATATTTGTTTTTTATTAGAAGTAAATTCTTTCATATTTGTATGGAAGAATTGCAAAAGTATGCCAGAACTAGTATGCACAAGTCTATTTTATAAAACAGCTTTATTAAAATAATACAGACATAACCCCCTACCCCTCAACTTTACAAACTATATTTTAAAATAATAAGTGACAAGCATTGGTCTAGAAAACAAATTCTCATGATTTATACACTGTATGTTCTAGGAGGAGTCCATTCTCAACCACTGGACCGCTGTCAACTTTTTAAGTGCCACAGTTGATAGAGCTCTCAAAATATGATGAAATTGTATCACTGCTGAGGGATTGCTATCAGAAGACAGTGAAGAAACTGTTGGTCTGACAGATAAGAATCTACCTATCAGTTCTGCTGTAATTAATGTAGAATTTACAACAGAAAACCCAGACTGTTGGTGAAGTGTTCAGTAACTCGTGCAAAGCTCTCTTATCTTCTCTTTGGAAGAGGCATAGTTAATTTCTTCAGTAGTCCATACATTACTACAGAACATACAAATCTGCTATAAAATCAATGCAACTAATTGTAAATTAACAGATTTCTAAGTGTGAAGGAGCTTATAATAATGTAGATGAGTCCTTGAATGAGCATGCCAGTTCTGGTGTCAGGGGTGGGAGCTTCCAACTGTTTTATGTGACATCTTCGAGTGTAAACACATTTCTTTTCCTTTCCCCAACTGATTTAGCTTGCTAGTGTAGCGAGTAACATTTCCATTAGCCTCCTACCGTTAAATCGTGGAGTAACTATAATCACAAAAACATCCACCATGCAAGCAAACTAATAGAGCAGCAACTGTGGTCATGGCTTATCTCCATCTTACAGGCATTTTTTGTGAGTTCACGACAGTTGGTGCAGAAACAAATCCCTTTAAACTGAATCTAATGAAGGAGAATAAAAATGGTTGGTTGCAATACAGACTAAGGATGTAGATATTATTGAGTGAGCTTGCTAGAAAGAAAAATGTTGTGTTGTTTCCCTTATGTGCAGTACTTAGCAGCAGGGCAGTGTCCTGTGTGTTGATGTCTAGACTGCTCAGGGTTGAAGTGGCAGAAGAGGAATAGTATGAATTCAGGATACTTCAGATTTTATTTAAACTAAAATGTATGTAGACGCTGACAGGTTTAGCTGTGTTACAGGCAGTAGGACACAAACAATTTTAAGACAAGAAGAACTTTCCTGCTTATTGCTTGCACTATTTTGCTTCTGGGCTATAACATACTGTGTTTGCATATGTGCAATAGCCATAATTTTCAGTGATTTAGCTTTCTTTTTAACTAAAATCAAATAAAAGATCACCTTAATTGCATAGCGTACTAAGCTGTTCTTTTTCTATAATCCCAGTTTTGTGAAGTATGTAGACTTGAAGCTGAAGTGACTCTGAGGCAAGGTTAACTTTTACACACAAGTTTTTCTGATCTGGTATTTCAAGGTGTCCTTATCTTCCTCTGAGACTGAAGTCTGGAAACTTGGCAAAAAGCCATTCATGCCAAGGGCTTATCTTGCAGCACAGCTTCTCTCTTCTGGATACAGCTGTAAAGGTTCATATTAGTGAATTTGATGGTAGCACCTATAGTACCTATGTGTTGTGGGTTTGGTTTGTGGTTTTTCAAAAATAATAGAATCATGAACAGGAGGGTAACACAAGGTCTGATAAAGAGTAGTCTGTATGTTAATATATGCAGTAATGGAACCTTTGCAATGTGTCGTAGTTTGGAGGGAGGACAGAGTTTTAAAAAGCTTTGTAATGAACTACTAGAGAACTAAAGTGTGCAGAAAGTAGATGCTTTTGCTTTTTTGCCTTTTTTTTAATTTTCTCATTTTAATTAAAAGTGAAATATGGGACTTTTCTAACAGCATGTTAGATGATGTAACAGCAGGGCGACATGGAGGGGGGAAGCGCAGCTTGATGTGCAGCCCCGCACAGGAGGAACAGCAGCAGCAGAATTGTGAGATTCCTACCTCTATCAGATGCCACCCAATCATTCTGACAGCTACCGCACTTAAACATTTTGGTAACTCTTTCCAGGATTGCTGCTTACAGCTGAGTAACTCTTAACGCTTATATGCGTTTGTTAAAAGCCAACTGTTGTACTGGGTTTCTAACTGTTCTGTAGCAGGAAGATAGTGGTAGAAATAAGAGGTACCTTAGAAACAGTATCTGACCTTTGCTCTATGTTCCCAATCCTAGTTTTTAAAAGGTATCATGAATATGATTTTTAGTCCGCTTTGAGCATTTTTTTAGGGCCTAATTTGAGTCCTTTCCTGCAGATTGTCTCTTTGGGTGAAAGGACACAGAGAAACAATGTCTTAGCTAAGAGTAATTGCAAACATCAGGTGAAAGTCTGAAGGGAAATTTATTTCTCACAAGGTCTTAATTTAGTTAGCAATGATATAAGTTTTTAAAAAGTGAGAGTTAATGAAGAGTTTTACAAAGGTTGAGAGAGGGGGTTTTTTGGTGTGGTGTCATCTTCATTATGCTGTTTTCTTGCCCTTGCCCCATCTTGCCTCCTTACCCTTGGGAGGAAGGAGGTGGGTAACTGGTGATATCTGCTGAATATGAATAGAAAATAAGTACAGTGTGCCAGCATCGGTCTGTATTCTCATGCCCAGCCAGGAGGTCCTGGTGGAGGAACAGTCCACTATGGTGCTGCTGAGAAAGTACCCCCATCTGCCAAGGGTCCGGTGAGGGTGAGCTCTGTCCCCCTGGACCAGGGCATGGCACATTATCCATTTTTCTTGGTAGGTCTATGATGAAAGGGGCTCTGCAACTATGCTGCATGACACAGCCTTCTGCTAATTAGATGGCATCTCAGTCTCCAAACTAATCGGAACATTCTTGCTGTTTTAAAAAAAACAAAACTATGCACTTTAAATATATTTTTGAATGGTACAACTGCATACAAACTATTTAAAATCTTCTGAGAATTAGAGGTTTATTATATAGTCAACTATACTCTGTAGGAAATCCTTTGTTTCTCCTTAACAGGCTTTTGAAGTTCCTTATTTAAATGTACAACATCGTGTTCTAAATGATACAAATACTTCCCTATGATGGAAAATTTAGAAAAGAAGCAGCGCAGCTCAAAGGTGGTATCAATTTTAAATGAGAGACTTAGTTCTTTTCCTTTCTCTTTCTCCTAACCTCTCTTTTAAGTGTCATTGTGCATTAAGTATTTTGTGTGGTCGAACAGTGGTGTGCCCTCAAACTACCCTTTCTTTGATAACACATGCTAGTATTTAGAAAGGGTTTGAATGTCTATGTGCACGTTTACAGTGGAGATAATATGTTCTACTTTTTAAAATCCCATATTCCAGGAACTTTCAGACATTACCTCATTTCATATTTTGTTGAATTAATTTTTATTATCACAATTTTTGTTTACAAAGATAACAAATTATGGAGGACTTCTGATCTAATCATTCCAGTTACTAAGAACTATTTAAGCAAAGTGGATTAATTGCTGGGTTTATAATGATTTTCACTTGCGCTTGACTAAGACCACTGAAGTCAATCCACCCAATTAGAAGGGGTGAAGCTGCCTCAGGTGTGCAGTGACCGAGTGGCAACTTCGGCTGTTGCCTCAGACAGAAGGATTATTCCTGACATAGCCCCCTGAGGCAGTAGGAGGGTGAGCTTTGGGTTTGGTCAGGGAATTGACCAGAGTAGCTGTTCTGTCCATCCCTGCCAGACAGGGTTTTTCTCCCCACCTCAGTTCTCCCTGTCACCCTCAATGGTATATCCCTTTTCTGGTATTCTGAATTTCTGTGCCATTTTGAATAAGAGGGGTATTGATGAAGATGTGTATTGATTAAATATATGTGCTGGTTTGTAGTACACATGCAGAGTACTATAGTTTCTTCTCCCCTACAGAAAAAACTCTCTTTTTTTCTTCTTTTTTTTTTTTAATGTGGGAGAGAGGAGGGAGAAGGTAGAGTCAAAACTAAGTGAAGAAAAATTTCTTGCCTTTCTCTAAGTGTCAGATCTGTAACACAGAGTTCCTGATATATTTTAATCTTTTTTCTTTTCTTTTTTTTCATTTTAGGTAAGTGGAAGCTTTCTCTTCATGACTTGGGGATACATTTAATTGCTGTGGTAAGTGTTCTTCATCATGTGAATATAGGGATCAGCTGTGTGTAATTTAATACCTTAAGCTGGCTGCATAAGTTGCAGTGGATGGTTTCTAGAATGCTGCATATATATATACACATACTGCTTCTTCTACCTAAGTTATTGGTATTTTTGAACACAGATGATGATCTGTCCTCTGCAGATGTGCTCAGTCGTACAGTTTGCAGGTATCCTAACTCATTTTTATTCATGTAACTGTGATTTAGCATTAGCTTTGTTATGTTGTATTTGGTCTCGCAGTACAGAAATTTGTTAGCTGAAGTGGTTTACTTGTTTTTCTCTTTTGGCTCCTTATCCTCCAAATTTCATATGTTCAGTTATAGAAATAAATGTTGCTTTCCTCATCTCCTTTAGCATTATTTCACACTGCTTTGTAGTTGCACAATTCTGATTGCTAGTGGCTTGGGCTTATTGCTGTATGCAATTTTTTAATTGCAGATTACTTTATAAATTGCATGTGTGTATAAAAAAATAAATTTGAACACTTAGACATTACTTCTTTCACAGTAAAAATGAATGCTTGAATTTTCTTTTGTGCAATAACTGTTTCTAATTTATCATAGCTGGGTGAAAGGGAAGGATGGACAATTTTTTTTTGGAACTTAGTTTTTAGATGGTAAGGGTGACATTTTCTATTGGGAGCGCGTGAATTCTACAGTGTTTGGCTTGGGTTTTTTGTTTGTTTGGGGGTTTTTTGCCTTAGCAGAGATATGATGAATGAGGCAGGGTACTGCAGGAGGGACAAGCTTCCTTTTGTGTTTATGGCATTTTCCTGGAAATGGCAATATGTGTGTAATCCTCCTGTTGAAAGGATTATGAGCACATGTTCTAGCGTCATCTATTTAGTTGTGGCTTTAAAATGAAACTTGATGACTCTGCTTGGTTTTTGGTGCCTTTTGGAGAGGTTTGGGAGTTTTGTCATTGTAAACCATTATCCTATGTAATTTTTGGATATATATTGGATTAAAGAATACAGCCATAGTATTTCAAGCATAACCATCATGCTCAGCCTATACCAACAGCATTATTTATATTGATGGTATTTTGGGATGCAATTAAAGAAGGTTGTGCTGGTGTAGAATAGTTCTCCATTAAAATGGTATTTTTTCAGCAGTTCATGTTTTCAACCAAATGAAATCAGTTTATTTGTATTGTGATTATCTTTTGTTGCTTTTTTGAAAAATATAACGATGATGATACTTCTCTTAGTTTTTAAACAATCAAGGCTTGGCACTCCATCTACACTGGCCTGGATATTTTGTGTGGAAATAGTTCATTATATAGTTAAGTCTGTACTTGTAAAAGCCATGTTTAACTCAAGACATTTGTGAATTAGGTGGAGGATAGCCAGGTGTGCTTTTTTTTTTGTTCTGGATTTTTTTTGGGTTTTGTTGTTGGTTTGGGTTTTTTTTTTTTGCTTACTTAAGGGAATCATATTCAATACCATATGTAGATCAAAATTGGATATATGTTTTTTTAAAGGCTATAGATTATTGCAACTGTAGAACTAATACTGGTGTGAAGGAGAAGCTTGTATAGCATACAAAATCACAATGTGTGATTATGCACATACATAAATATATGAACTTTTTATTTAAAGATGTTTTCCAGTGAATCAAAATTCTTCCAGTGTTTAAAGTAACTTAAAAAACCCAAATGAAAACCAAAAAACCTTTCAATAGCATATAAGTTTTAAGTAGGTTGTATTGAAATAATTTTTATAGGACTCAGTGACGTTATTAAGAATGTTACATACTTGTTTCAAGAATTTTGAATTTTTAATGGAAAAGTAATTCCTTGCTTCAAACATCCTTTCCCCTCACCTCCTTTTTTCACTGAATGCTTGTTAAAATATTTGATGGGGGGGGGTTTTGGAAGTCTTAAAAAAAGTAAATTTGTGCAATGAAACAAGTAGATCCTAAGTAACTAAAAAAAAAAAAATCCAATCACCCCTTACCAACACAAAAAGTATTTTATTGCCTGGTGTTGTAAGGTAGAAAAATGTCAACTCTAAGAAGTACAAAATGTCCAAAGGGAAGAACATTTCATGTCAAAGTTGAATAAAAACCCTTGTTGCATTAGTTGAGCAGGGGAAGGAAGCCATATACATATGCAATATTATATACAAGCTATCTGCTGAAGAATTGCCAGCGGTCTATATATAATGGAAGCTCTTTGCTAGAGAATGCAGTTATATCAGTGTCAACTCTAGTTACACTGAGAATACGCTAGTATTCTTTTTCAGCTTTTAAATTATATCTCGTTGTTGGGTAGGACATTTAAAAGTGAATTCCTGGCAGACAAATAATTTTTTTCTTGAAACATACTAAATCCAGTAGATTTTACTTTAAATGCCACATCGAGGTCTGTGCCCCATGCTGTTTCCAACCCTGTTATAGTTTTCTTTTCTATTGAAGAAGCAGGACAAGAAGATCAGAAAACAGAAAAATGGGAAGGCGAAGGTCAGTTTTTCTGCTTGCATAGGCTTTTTATGCTTGTGCTTTGAACCCTTTTAAGAGTGACAGAGGCACACATATCCAGATGTTGTTTGAAGCGCTACCTCAAAGGAGGTGGGTCAGAGCAAATGACACAGTGTCAGGGCAAATCTGTGATTGTGGTTTTTTGTGACCATATATAGTCCAACGAGACCCCTGGTGGCCTAGTGGTTAGCGTGCAGGACTTTCACTGCTGCGACCACAGGTTCGATTCCCCGGTCTCCTGGCCTGATGGAGGTCGTTAGCCCTGTGTGGCCATCCATCTATGAGAAGGACACTCTAAACAAACCTACGTCCTGAGGACCTCACTGCCATTGTCCAAGCTTGCTTGGCCCCGGCAGATGAACCTTAGGATTAAAGGGTGGGCTCAGTTCAGCGCAGGCTGTGTCTCACCTAAAAAATCCATTGCGCAGGCTGGAAAGGTAAAAAGACCTTTCCCCAACCATTTCAGGTGTTAATGGTGTACTGCAAAAACACCCAACCAAACCATTCTGTCTTGTCTTTTGGTACAGATGTGAAATTTACAATAACAGATTGCTTCTAATACATTTACTTCTACTGCATTAATCTGTTAAGTAACATCTAACTTTGCTTTTCATTATTATACCATTGAGACTTTTCTAAGCAGTCTTATTTCTACAGTGGGCCGATTAGAGTTATCTCTCAAAGAAAGTTTAGCTTCCACGCAGTGTCTTTCACTGAAGTAAACCATAAAATAAAAATCTAAAAGTTTTGAAACCTTTTTGAGTTTATGTGTGTGTGCATGTGTAAACATGTATGTTAACAAAGCAGGTTTACAGTACCAATCTAGATAGATTATTTGTTTCAATTTGTTGTTTTGACGGTCATAACTAGGTTACTTTTCTGATTATGTACACAGACATTCTATATTGTATTGTTATCTCTTGTAGTCCATGACTTCACCTTTATCTTACCTCATTTTTAGAGGGATTAGTTTGGATTGCCTTCCATAAAGCAAAAAGCACATTAGTTGCATTAATTCAGAAGTCCAGTCCAGAGGGATTGTAGTCATAAGCTTGTCATTGTACCTTTTAGTTTATTAAATTTCACTCAAAAGGCTTAATAATAAGCTTGTAGCTGCAGCTTCCTTCCCCCCCCTTTCTTTTTTATCTTTGGCTTCTTAATTTTGAAAGTGAGGGGTGGATTTGTATGGAAATAATCAGTATAATCTCTGAAGATGTGCATGGTCCTCCATAGCAGGATTTGTTTTTTTATTCTAGAGCGGGCAGAACTACTATCTCAACAATAATAGTTAGCTTGTATGTGACAGCGTTTCAGATTGCTTGTTTTACTTGGCTTGTGCAGTGCCTGCAGTGTTCCTTGTACGTTGTCTTGTTAAACTGGAGCTCTCAGATTTGACTGAGAGCCTGTAGAGTGCATTTTGGTATCTGTGTACCTGCCCTTATTTATGCCAGTGAAAGCAGGACTTTGAAAGTAAGCATCTGCTAGTTTACATATTGATGGAGGAGTTGGCTAGCCTAAAGACGTTTTATGAAGCCATGATCTTTTTTGTGTTTTTTCTCTATCAGCTTGTTAGGGCAAACTGAAAGTCAAATTATCTGATGGTGTGTATCAAGACTGGATGTTAAAAAAGAACTATAGTATGGTTTTATGGAGCAGTATAACTCTGGAGAGGTCAGTTGCTCTGAACATGCAAAAGTTAAAAATCATATTAGGAATTGCCACATAGGTATTGTTCTATGCATTTTTTACCATTATTTTTTTAAACAAAGTGGAATTTATGAACTGCAACTGAAATCCAAGTTTTTTAAAATTATTTATGAAATATTGAAGTGAAACATTTTATTTTGTGATCATTATTTCAATGAGTTTTCCTAATTACATGAAATATCTGCTTTCCTCAGGCTTTGCCTGGCAGCAAACAATAAAATCCTATTTTATTTTTTTTAATGATTTCTTTTTCCTTTTCCTTTTTTTTTTTAAATTTTGTTATCTGTGATGATTTCTCTTTGTCGTCTATATGCAGAACTTAATTTTCTTTTATGAAAAAGAGATGAGAAGAGAAGCTTCTAAATATCTATAAAAACACCAGAATGAAGTGACAGCAGAGGTGTTGACATCAAATTGTTTTAACCTTTATTTACAAATGTAATTAAGAACTGAAAAGATTACCTTAAAATAAAATCATGAGAGAGAGTCTTATGCATGGTAAAATCTGCTCTTTCATTACTGCACACTTTCAGTGCTCATTTACATTGTTATTTCCCAAAGTCCCTGCAACTGTTAAATTATGCAAATCAAGTTACCATAATATTCACTGCCAAAATGTTTTATTTAATAGCAGTCATTAATTTATTTCTCTAATCGAATCCACTAGGAAATCATTTTAAATGTATCATTTTGCTTTAAACAGGTCCCAGTTCAGCAGAAGGAAAACCTGTTGGGCCTTTCAATCATGGGGGGGGGTTTAACACACGCATGACAATTCAGCAGTGATACCTTCCTCTTTCCTTCCCATTTACCCAGTAATCTTGCATAATGGGAAAATCAAACAACATATTTAAATGTGACATAACTGGTTATTTTATAATGCAATGAATAACTACTATTGTTAATGCTTTTGCTCAAAGTGAAGCATTATAAGAGACAGAAGAGTTGAAGACAACCTGAGAGAACTAGGGTAGCACCTCTGAGAGATAATAAAGGTAATGGTAATGACACTGAAAAGAAAAAAAAAGTAGAAATTCTTGTATAGCTCCACTTCTCTTAGTCACATGGTATTTAGAATAGAATACAAGAACATCTTGAATGCAAATAGTGCAGTGAGGTAAGTTCAAGTCGTTTCTGATCTCCCCAGGAAAGTGATACTTTTGCTAAAGTCTTAGCAAAGGGGAGGCAGGAGAATTTTCTGCTGATTCATCCTTCTGCCATCCTCTCCTTGTGTATTTCAAATGTGCTATATAGAGGAGGAAAATTTTGAGGGACATGATTTAGTTTACTGCAGTCAGAAGAAAAAGCATGGTTATGGACTTAGAGTTGCCCTAGGTTTTGGGAGGGCTAAGCATTATTTAAATGTTCTGTGATCTGGAAATACAATTTGAGTAACTTTTTGTCAGAGGAAGCTATTGCATTTGAAGTCCTGAATTTTAGGTATAAAATATAAGGCTTTATATGCACATATTTTATAAGCAAAACCTGGATATGGATAGATTTTCTTTCCACTTAACTTTAAACCTTTGCACCCCTGCCTTCATCCCAATACTCTTATGCAGCTGTGGCAGGAAATTAAATTCAGTACAGGACTGGAGATTGCAATCATCTCTTCTCCTGTATCTCTCCTTCTGTATCTGATACATTTTGCCTTGTTTCATTGCAGGGAAATTCTGGCAATTTGTTTGAAAACGCAAGTGAAATACTTTTGCAGGGACAAATAAGGTTAACCTATTTAAAAGCCACAGGAAGCAGAATATCCTGTTGTCTTTGAGAACATGCAAATGAGATTCTTGTCTAACTGAAAAATAGGACATTTCTGGGTTAATTGCTGGAAAAGACCAATTATCCAAATACCTCTACTAAAAGAAACACCACCACCCCTCTGCTATCTTTCTTCAAAGAAACTATTATCATCTTTAATCTGTAGTGCATTCACCAGAAGCCTACATGACTCTTATTATTCAGCTTTGTGAATAACTGGTGAGATTGTTACCCAGCTGTCGTATATGCAATTAGATGGAGCTACAGTTCTGATGTCAGTGTGTTGCCTCAAACCTGTGAGTGCTCGTCTTAGTGACCAGTTATAGGTCCTTAAACACATGAAGTGATGTGAAATAGTAGGTAGGTGGCCATCATCTCATATTTTCCCATCTTCCCTCTATGCAATTTAATCCAGCCCTAAACAGGTTGATTCCTTCCACTTCCATTCTTCCTTTTCCACTTCACCTCTGTAAGTGTTGCTATAGGATGCAGAGAATTAAAGGAGTGGAGGACCTGATCACTGTTGGTATGGGGTGAAGGGCAAAACAAGGCTGCCCTGGTCTCAATAGGCTTCCTCTCTCCCTCTCTCCAGCAGGTAGGCTTCAGGAAGATCTGGCAATGAGGAGGAACACTCCTGGCTTTAATCTTAGAAACAATCTATAAGTGTTCATAGGTTTCTTTATATAGTTTTGTTTTTCATGCAACCCCAACATAAATAACGTCATGGGGTATATGTGTCTTTTAGCCTAGTCAATGGTGTTTACCTCAAGTAACTTTGTCTCTTTATATGTAAAATATCAGGACTGAAAATACATTAGAAAAATAAATAGGTCTTTTGGAGAATTCTGGTTATATTTTGTTGGCTTGAAAACTAGGAAGTTCTTCATACTGAATGAACACTTATTTTCGTGCTCAGGACAGGCTTTTTAATAATCATTTTCTGAATCATAAACAAAATCTAAATAACAATGGCACATAGAAAAAATATATTAACATTAGCCAAAATAATTATTTTTTACTAATCTCCCCATATATAGATTTTGTATTGTGAGACAATTAAATATTCCATTTAACTAAGATAAAACAATAAATAAAAGCAACAAACAAAATTGGTCACTATCTCCTCTTTTTCCTTACCTTTAGGCTTTGTTCACAACAGATTTCCTGTCTGTGATTATATATTTCTGTATTCCCAAAATATAAAGCTCTCTGCTCAATCTCAATGACAAGAAAAAATCTTAGCATTTTTATTCTTTAGTGATCTGACCTTTCCTCTGTTAACTTGTTTACTTAGAAACAGTTCTGCATCTTTGATTCAACTGGCAGTTTACTGAAAGGCGAGAAGCAAAACTCTTCAGTTTACCTCTCTACTTTCGTGGTCTGTAATTTCTTTTGCAGAATAATAGTTTTGAAGAATAAAGGGAATATTTTTTTTTCTTTTTCAGGAGTTCAGGGTCTTAGGCTTGGAATTTTGTAGGCACTGTTTGCTATCTTGAGGGCTGTTTGCCTTGATGCAGTGCTAGATATTAATTGGATCAAACGGAGGTAACCAGCTGCTAACACTTCAACTCCTGAAACTTCTGCATAGAGACAAAATGTAGTAGGTAAAGTGCTTTTTCCATTTTCCTGGTTGAATTTCTTGAGGGTGATCTAGAAATACTTTTAGAAAATCATCGGTGTGAGAGAAGCCAGTTGTGAGGGAAGCCTCTGTCAAGGCTCATTTTCAGGAAAAATAATTTACATCTAGGTCCCCTTTCCTCCTCACCATGTTTTCAATTGTCTTTAAGGACCAAACTTGTCTTAGCTAAACTGCATCTACCTAATCTACCTACCTCTAGCATTTCCTGTGTGCATAGATGATTTTCTATTGGTTTTGCTGCTTATGGGATGTTCATGTTTAAGTATTGGGTTTTTTAATTCATAACAACAGGGTAAAGACCACACTCATACATACAAGTGGGCTTTTTTAAAATCTAACAGAATTTCCTTAGCTGAAGACTGTCTATCCAAAGCTCAGAAAGTGCATCTGCTTTTATTGGGATGTTTATTCTTTTTGTGTATCACAGCGTGTCCTATAAAACAATGTGGATTTTTCTTTCCCTCTTTCTCCTTTTAGGATTTGGTTTTAGTGATGAGAATTTTATTTTTTAAGTAATACAACACTGACTTAAAAGGTCTTTAAACAGAGAAATGTTTACATAAACTAACTACCACTTTGGTCATCTTTTGTAGTTGTCACTAGGCTTCTCCTCCCCTAGATTTCTCTCTAGAAGAACCTCTTTGCTCAAGGCTTGGGAGGATGTTTGGAGACCTTGCCCTTGCTTGGCTAGGGCTGAACTCTGAGGGTACCCAGGGTGGCAAGGTGGGCTTCTCTACCAGCACACAGCAAAGACAGCTAGTAGTGAGGATTTTTTTCAGAAGTTCAGAAATTCTTTGCTCATTACCTGCCCCTGTTAACAACTAGCATTAGCTATGAATAATGTGTTAGTTACTCATTAAAGCCCAGATTTTTGAATTTATTTATATGACCAACTTATAACATAGGTTTCAGTATGGAAAACCTGAATAAATTTTGTGAAAGACATAAGTGACTTCTCAAACTTCCCAAACATCTATACCCAGTTTGCGCTTAGCTTCATTTCCTGGATAGTCATCTGCCATGCTGCTGCGCACTCTTGCTTCTGGAAAGTGAATAAGGGAGCTTAAAATGCATTTGTAGATTGGTTGCTTGTTTGTTATTTCCATCAAGAAGACAGTGTCTAAGAGATTTCTTTTTGGTTTTGTTTTTTTTTTCTCTTCCCGATAGCATTGGGATGAAGCACCTGAAGATGTGCAAATGGAAAATAATACTTGTATTTTTATACTTGCAACTTTTACTATTCTGTATTCTGCTTTATTGATCATCATCAGAGATGTTTGTTTATCTGCTTCTCCTGAGTTTATTTTTACCAGGATATGATTAATTTGTATGGAAGAAGTAGAAAAGTATTTAAATGTCCCTACTTGTCTGCAAAGATTATTGTTCAAAGTGTACAAAGGATAATGTTAGCATGTTTATTATCCTTTAATGACACCGGTTTCAAGTGCCATTTGAAGCCATTAGTACCTCTGAATAGTCTTCGGAACAATCCACCTGAAATTTTGAAGTGGTTCAGTACATTTACATTTCATCAAGCACGTAATTAAATTGGTATTATTCAAATAAATCTCTGTAAGTTAATGTACTCTATACTTCTCTCTCCTGATAGAATTAAGCTTGAAAATTTCTAAGATTTTTTTGTAAGACTAGGTGGAAATCTTGTGTAATTTGTCAAGACAATCATTGTGAAAACAATGCTGACTAAAAAGAACTAAGATACATAACTAAAGTTATTCTGAGTGAGTGATAGTGCTAGTACAGCCTATACAGTCTTTCAGGCAGAAATTTCATCTGTTAGATATCTGGTTTTTTTGGTCATTTGACTTAGAGTAAGTCTTGCTGGAAACTATACTTCCTCTTCTGATTTCAGTGAAGATTTAGTCTTGAAAAAAGCTTCTCATGTATGCATTTGCTGGATGAAGCTGAATGCTGACCATTGAACTATTTTTTGCATGCAACAGGAGTGTACTCAAAAGAGATGGGAAAACTTGTATATTTGTCAGTTTTGAATGTCAGATTTTTTTTATTGACAAATTATATTTGTTTGTTTTCAAGTTTCAATTTTTTAATCAGTACTGGGTCTGCATTTTTAACAGAGTGAAACTGTGTAGCGTTAGGGAAGTTGTTAAATGTGTCTTGGAATGTTGAAGAACAATGCATTGTTAAAGTAATCTGAAGACCATTAAGAACGTGTCGTATAAGTAAAATGTATGTCCTCTCTAATTATATAGAAAATTTGATTTGAGAAGAGATCAAAGTCCTAATTCTGGTCTTAGCAGCTTGCATAAGATTTCTAACCATGGAAGATAGCAGAGCCCTTTCCACACTAAACAAATTAATGATATTAGTGAACAGTAGTACAATAAACTGAAGAGTCTAGAAAGCATGTAATGCTGATATTACTTCATTTTGGATATTACTTCATTTTGCTTTGTAGGAGTTCTAGAAACTGCTTGGCAGGTTTATAAACTTTACTTCTGAGGAAAATGCTCTGCCCAACAGAAATGCAACCACAGCTAGAATTAGTGCGTGTCCATTTACATTCTGAATAGTGTAGGCCTTGTGTAAAATCCTTTCAGCCTGTCTTGTACCTAGTAAGCCAAGGAAGGAAGATGCTTGTTTGCTGAGATTCTTCCTATTTTTTGCTTTAAGTATCATAGTCCCCTCAAACTTTTATTATTATTTTCTGCTAAATTCTTTTCAAAAGAAAGCTAAACATAGAAGTAGCACAGCAGTTAAGTGTATATTACCTAATACACTCAAAACCATACTTTTTTTCTGAATCAAAGATGTTGGCCTTTAGTTGACTACATCATTGCTGCTAATAGACACCATCAGAAAACTGATAACAATACTCACTCTGTTAAATGTATTTGCTCAGCAAATGCATATCGCTGAAAATGAAGTTCACTCAGAAATCTGGGAAAGTGATCTTCGGTATGCTGTAGTTCTGAAAATTGAAGGGATAGCTGACTTAATCTTCTCTGACAGGCACTTATTTGCATTTCTCATACAGAAACGCATTGCACATCTAGAAAGCCACTGGAATGTGTTGCAAAAATTAAAAAAATTATTGTTTAAAAAAGATTCATCTATCGTCAACATGGATGACATTTCATTTAAGTGTGATGAATGCATATTTGTATAAGAAATGGGACATCCTGATTCTATTGCACATACATCTTGGCAATTACTGTTGTGCTCTCTTCTGAGAAGCAAGTTTGTTGCAGATAAATATTTTTGCCAAAGCATGCTTTAGAATGTTACAGGTACTTGATGCCCTAGTAATACCCAAGAGAGCCTTAGAATATATTACACAGTTCAGAATTTTCTCTGGAAGCAGCAGTAGATCCTGAAAACCACATGGACGATTTCTTGATTGGGCTAGTGACCACAGCATTGGAATCCCAGTTTTCATATTCTTTGCTGTGCTGGTGTGCCTCCAGTGCTTTGTTGGACTCTGTATGTTGATGAAGTGGAATACCTTTGGAATTATTTTGCCTCCTATGTGGCCATGATGGCAGCTCCAATATTAAATGTCTGCTAATATTTATGCCTCAGAGGCACTTGTTTAACTGTGCCACATGAACTTTCCCATCAGCTGTTCAAGTGCAAGACTAAAACTTCCAGCAAGCTGAATGTTTAACATCTGCATTTCAAACCATTTGTACCTTCTCTCAGCCTTGCATGGCACAAGCCCACTCCTTCAAAATTGCTGTTATCCTATGTTTCAATTACATGATCAGATTCCCCCAAAATCACGGCTGGGTCTCCTGCAGACAGTCTATGTGCTCCCTAGAGAGCAGGAACCATTCCTTGTTCTTCCAAAGCTTTGTTAACTGTGCAAGAGGATGATGACGGTCTGGTGAAAAGTGTGACAGAACTGGATTCATAAGTCTAGGGAAGTAGGATACTCTGGTGCCTGTTTTGTAATTGTTTTCGTAAGTTGCATGCTACAGGGAAGTTGATTCCTTTCTGCATGTCCCATATTGGTTTCAGTCATTGCATGTAGCTGCTCTTTACTTTTTTAACTTGTGGGGCGTGTTTTAAACTGTATGTAAAAATGATAGGGAGATTGTATCAATAGCATTTCAAAACATAGCATTTCTGGTTTCCTTTCCCTGCTTTGATGTCAGGGTTTTGACAACTGCCCTTTACTTACGTGCCTACCTGCTGCAGTCGGAAGCTTAGCTCATATGCCATATTCTGTCTTTAAAACTATAATATTTTTCCTTTGACATTTTTTATCTTTTTTTTTCCTCTTGAAGGCTTTCATGTTTTCATGCTGATTTTCTATTACTCTGTTTTTTGTACTTGTACAAACGAGTCCACCCAGGTTCAGTACTTAGGTGGGTTTTTTTTGTTTCTATAGTTTTCCAGCTTCCCTGTTGTTCACAAGGTTTGCATCAACATGCTGCACTTTACAGACATTACTCTCTAGTCTAGCATTACACTGTATAATAATTTGTAATCAAAATTGCTTGAGATGATTTAACAAGCAACACTGAATGCAATTGCTAAGTATAGGTATTATGGAAGTAGAGCCCGATTTAGGGCCTGCTCTTAGGTCTTAAGGCATAAAACTAATGGTGTTAAGCTGGTAATGGGCAGACAACTATATGTTATCTGAGACAGGTGTGATAGAAGCCTAAATTATGTTAGTGCTTTACTGTAGTCATCACACGTAAAAAATACTGCTATGCATAAGGAGAGCACGGAGAGACATAAAATCAGCTCTGTCTGTCAAAAGTGAATTCACAGATGATTCTGAAGAGGATGGGCAGCCTGTTTGTACAGTTCTGTTACTGATGGTTTCCTTGTTCTGAAACAATGGGCTTGTTGACTTTAACTTGGAAAGGCTAAGCTGGGAGGAAAAGTGTTTCCCCTTTGAAGAGGAAAATAATTCCTGTTAAAGTTGCAAAGGATAAGAAAGCTAATGAGGATAAGTATGATTAGGTTTTGTGGTGCAGAATGATGAAGAAAAATATTCTTGCAGTCTGTGGTTGAAGAGGTTACATATGATTTTTACTTCTGCAGGTGGCTATAATAAGCCTTATTCATTATATTTCTTCACCACCATCTCAGTATTTGACTTACAGAACTCAAAATTTAGAACTGACTTTCGTGGTGCTACCATTGATTTGCATCAATTGCAGACATCTATATCTTAAGTGGATTTCTAACACAGGCTAACATGTTGTTCTATTGATGTGTTGATTAGGCTCTTAATTAGGTAGTGGTATGCTATGATGGTATTGTGTAATGTGACATCTTCCCCAAACTGTTCATGAGAAGTTATGTGTTTAGAACAAAGAGTGGGGAGTATTGCAGGTAGCAAATTAATTTCCACTAAAATGGTAATAATGCAGTTTTTAAAATCAAATGTATTTTGTTTTACCATGGAAAAATACAACTTCAGATTTATTCTTTTCCTATGCTTAACATTTTTGTTTTGTAATCTAATTCTGAAATATTTTCTTTTAGTATTTTTTGGTTATGTTTCTTACGTTTATCGGCCTTTTCATTCCTTTGCAGTAACTTTGTCTACAATTTAATAGGTTTTAATTTTTTTTCTAAGTCTTTAGAAATGGGAAGGTAGCGGTGCTTCAGATAAAAATGTCCAGGTAACATCCTGATGGTGAACAGAAGGGAAGAGAGAAGGCTTCCCTGGGAGCATTTCATTTGCCTAAGAAGGCAGTGTCTTTCCAGTTGAAGGAAATTTATTATTATGAAAAATAAAAATGCATTCAATCTTTTTGGTGATAAATTGTCTTGTTGCAGTCAGGCAACCCTTCTTTCAAAGACAATGACATTACAAACTATTTAAACTGAGAGGTGTAACAGGCAAAGGGAAGTGGGTTTCTAATTGTGAGGTTTCCAAGACATTTGTGGGGTTTTATTTTAATTTGAGTGATCTGAAGGTGAAGAATCCAGAGGAGGGCAACAAAGGCAGTGAAGGGTCTGGAGCACAACTCTTATGAGGAATGACTGAGGGAGCTGGGGTTGTTTAGCCTGGAGAAGATGAGGCTCAGAGGTGACCTTATCACTCTCTACAACCACCTGAAAGGAGGTTATAGCTAGGTGGAGGTTGGTCTCTTCTTCTAGGCAACTAGTGAGAGGACAAGAGGACATAGCGTTAAGCTGCACCAGGAGAGGTTTAGGTTGGCCATTAGGAAGAATTTCTACACAGAAAGGGTGATTATTTATTGGAATGGGTGGTGGAGTCACCGTCCCTGGAGGTGTTTAAGGAAAGTCTGGACATGGCACTTGGTTGACATGGTGGTAATTGGTCATAGGTTGGACTTGATGATCTTTGAGGTCTTTTCCAACCTGATAGTTTCTGTAATTCTGTGATCTTAGGGAATATATTAGTGAGTTAAACCACAGTCAGAAGCCACTGATGCTGCTATTTCACTTGTGGTGGCAAACATAAAAGTTGCAATGTCAAGTTTTTTACAGATGAGTGATGTAACCTGTACCTGGGCAATCGTATGCTACTTACTGGTGAATAAAGTTTGAGAGGGTGAAGTGGTGACAGAGAATTGTGGTTTAAATCCTCTGATTGGTACCCTCGTCCTTATGTACACTTGGATTTTTTTAATTTTTATATTTTTTTTTAAATCTTTCAATGTTATTTCTGCCTGCACAGTGTGATGGTGGGAGCATTGGTATGGAAAGACACAGCTGCTCTCTGAAGCTGTTTACAAATACTGCAGTCTCAGTAGCTGCTCTGTACACTTCTATAACTGATACATCCTAACAGGTGGTACTAACATCGGCTGTCCTAGGAGAAGAATAAAAAATGCTGTGGTAAATAAGATAATAGTGTATCTGTGTAGTATTTTTGATTCTGTAATTATATACTAAGGCTTTGAACTATAATTATTTAACCCGCCTCCAGTTTACAATTTGACAACACTGCTATGTAAGCCTAGAGTTATAACAGAGGATAATTTCAGGCTTCAAAGCTCCCAGCGTAGATGTGTCCAAAAGTCCATTCTGCACTCTGAACTCTCTGTGGTTTTCAATTACTACACACAAAGGTCATGATTTCCAGCCTTATTGTTCTGGTCTACACTAGCTTTACAACCTCTGATTTATTATAGTAGAGAGTGAGATAAGAGCCACTAAGTTAAAGTGTGTATGTTTAGATGGGGGATGGGAGGAAAGGCTACAAATGCTATTAGTAAAGCAGAATGCTCTCTTGGTGGCTGCTTTGCTGGGGTTTATTATTTCACCTGCCTTCAAATGACTCCTGCAGGTGCTTTGACAAATGGATTGAGATATTGCCTAGTAAATTCCTCTGCTTCTTGTAAATACTTCTGTGGCTATGTAGACGATTTGTAACTTCCTGTGCCAAGGTGTCTTTGTAAATCACATCAGAGACCTCTGTGCCTTCCAAAAGCCACAGTGTGGCTTGGAAGGGGAAGTGAATGAAATCTGAAGAAAAATACAGAAAAATTATTAATAGAAAATTAAGGCATTGAAATTCTAAATGTTTTGAGGAAAGTGATGTCATTTTTCCTTTGCTAGTTCACACGTGCTTTTTGCCCATGGAGTTATAAGACCAGTTCTCTCTTCTGCCAAGAGCCAGGGTCCTAATTTGAATCTCCTCCTCCTAAATCTCATTTCTGTTGTGGCTTTTTCCTGCATCACCAGTGTTCCTCAAGTGATACTTCTGACACTTGAGTTTGGCTCATCCCAACACCTTCTCTGCCTTGAAAGAGAGGTTTAGACTTGACATAGGGACTTGAATTATTCAGAGCTCCTGTTGACAAGATAATGTATTTGATCTCTCAAAATATTTAGAGAAGAGATGACAGTGGTGGGTGTTCATGATGCATGACGGAAGTGGGAAGATCATGTTCTAAAAAACTGAAACAATTACATATGTAATAATCAAATTCATTTCACCTTGAATATACTTTAAAAGCATTTAGTTAGTCTTGTATGCAGCTCTGAGGTAGGGAAGGGAAGAAGTGTCATTTCCAAGGTTCAGTCTCAGGATCTGCAAATTCCTGAGTCCCTCACTTCAGTCCCTTCCTTGTTAAAAAAGACCTTTTTAGTTTTCTGCAAGATCCTGTAGCTTAAAATTCAGGGCAGCACCCACAGGTGAAGGACATCTTGGTGGTATATAAGCTAAAAGGACTTCTTAATTACTTTTTTTTGCTACTTCCAGAGCATGCTTTAATTCAAATGAAAGATATCTGGTTCCATACTGGGATAACTGGATAGAACTTAATTTGCTGTGATCTAGTAACACCTGCCTGATTCTTCTTCTCTTGGGGAGCAACCTATTAGCAACCTAATGGCTCAGATTTGTTTAGGCTGAGGAAAAGCTGTTTTACAGAACAGGGTTTTGGGTTTGGTTTTGTTTTGTTGGTGGTGCTTTTTTTTTAACTAGAAGTTTCTTCACTAAAAGAGTTGTCAAGCATTGCAACAGGCTGCTCAGGGAAGTGGTTGAGTAACTGTTTCTGGAGATACTTAAAAGATGTGTAGATATGGCACCGAGGACTATGGTTTAGTGGTGGACTTGGCACTGCTTGCTTAATCATTGGACTTCATGATCTTTGAGGTCTTGTCCAACCAAAAAATTCTGTGATTTAATCAATTCTGCATACATTTCCTTCTCTATGTAAAATATTTCCATGTATATATACATATGTGTGTGTTTGTGTGTGTGCGCTAAGGCTGGGAATGGTACTGCCATAACTTACTATGTTAACTTTGTAGATGTTTGTATCTTATAATTTCTCCTGAAATGTTTACTGTCAAAGCTGGGCTCAATGTTTTAAGATTGATCTAATTAATTATATCCAAAATTAATAGCATTTGAAAGTTAAAGATACTGATTTTATTTTTCCTAGCAGAAAAAATTTTAGAAAGAAGAATTTTCAAGTTTTAAACATCTCTTGTAAATTCTTTTGGTACTTTGTTTCATGAAACATATCCTATGCTCTTTTATAGAAATATTTCTGGAGTCAAACTGAAGAGAGAGTATTTATGACAGAAAAAGCTCATGAGAAAGTTTGCTAAAATTGTATCTTACTTTTAGAGAATTTTATAGAGAAATTTCTAGATACTTGGAACAATCTAAGCTTTTGTTACAAATATTAACAATTTCCCATTAAAAGAAATTGTTTTTCAGTGTGTACTTGTATACATTTTATTTAACTTCATTATCCTTTTAGTTTTTAACTCTTTGCTGTAGGCAGTGTCTCTTCCTATGCAGAAGAGAGAACATGTTCTCTTAAGTCATTCAGGTTACTGAAAGTGTTTAGAAATAACAGAATAAAGTCCTTTTGAGTTCATTTAAAATATGACTTACCAAAACAAACTCACGCAAGTTGATATTTGTTTTGACAAATCTGTGCACATTAAGTGTAGTAATTTCAACCTGTACTTAACTAATGAATTAGACAAGTTTTTGCTTCCATTTCGCATTCTTAGTGTCTAGTTTTGTACTGTGGGTACTTCAATGAACCAGGCAGATTGGTAGAATAAGAAAGGTGTCAGGTGTATCAATCCCCAGCTAGAGAAGCCTGTGTAAATAAACTGAACACCAACTCAGAAAACTTTTGTTATAAGCCTTAATATAAAACAGAGCAAAGCCACTGTGGTCAGTAGGAACAAAAATAGCAGTATAGAGGAAAGCACCACAGGACGAGCTGCCTATTGAAAAGAACTGAAAGCTGCATTTTGTAGTGGATATTTTCTGGATTCTCTCTCAACCTTTACAAATAGATCACAGCTGGAGTAGTTGCAGAACTTCACATCTTTGGGGCATACTCAACAGGGGCTTTTAGTATAGATTCATTTTTCCTTTTGCTGTCTCAAAAGGAATTGAAGTTTAGGTCAAAAAGAACATCTGACTGAAAGTACCCAAGTCAAGATAGCAGGACAATTAAAACAGAAAGAAAAGGGGGAGGATAACAGCAGGACTCAGCAGTCACCAAAGCATGGTAACCTTTGTTGTTGAGCCTGACCTCTTTGCCTTTCAACTCCCTGTGTTGTTTTTATATTTTGGGAACAAAAATAACTGGAAAAAAAAGAAAAGGGGGGGGGAAAGAAGAAAAAGCAGACACTTAAGAATACTATTATAGCTCTTTGAAATGGGTTATTGGTATTGCAGTATGAATGCTATTTAAACATTGTTTTAAAATGCTAATTTTCCATTTTTTTTAATCTTTTTTCTGAATTGAGAAGAGATATACCTGGGGAAAAAAAACACTTGGCATGGGGTGATTTGAAAATCACTGTCTGTCCCTTGATGTCTTCATCTGACAACATCTATATGTTGCCAGGTTGCCATGACAACTAAGTACAGTTGTAATTGCAACCCTGGAAAGGTAATTCTGTCACTCAAAATGTGGCATACATTTAGCCTGTCTGAAGTTTCAAGAAACCATCTTTTAATGACAAGTATTTTGAAAGGCCTGAATGAGGTAGTTTCTTTGATGTCAATTTTTTTTATTATCTCATGTAGCCTAACTAGAAAGATATGTTGGCTTTTATTCAGTGGAGTCTGTATTTTTTAACCTTTTTATGCCTTATTTGAGTTTCAAATATATGGTATCAACTGTAAATCTGGAATTAACATATGAAAGCAAAATACCACATAAAGTGTTCATTGACTCGTATTGGCAGTTGTGAAAGCAGAAGTTCTTGATACATTCCTTATGCTTACTGTCCTTTGGGTTAAATCAAATGACTTTTGTTGTATGGCTGACTGTATTTCCTTAAATTGAAAAAAAAAAACCAACCAAACAAACCAAACAAAAAACAAACAAACAAAGCCAACAAAACCACAACCAAACAGCAAAAAAAGCACACCCATCAAACTCGAAAAATAACTGCAAGTGTTTCTACTCAGCAGGCCACATAATCTTTATAGTAACACAAAAGCAATCTTAAGAATCAGCAAAACTGCAGTAATTCTAAGAAATTTCCACCTGATTTGTATGCCTGCAGAGGGAAAAAAATGTGTGCATATCTGAGCCATCTTATTCATCTACAATCCTGGATGCTGAGAATTGGCAGCATTGGCTGCACTTTACACTGTTAACAGTGTGACCTGTCTCTTCCATCCACGATGACATACAGTCTCTCACCATCCATTTCCGTGGCACAAGGAAAGTAATATGACAGTCAACTACACGACTTTGTAGTAGAGGAAAAAGTCATCTTCCTGGGATGTTTTGGTTGTCATTTAGTGCTAGCATATTGGGCTTTATACTCTCTGAGGATATAAACTAGCTTTAGAAAGTAAAAGAAAATGTGGTACTAAGCTTTCCACATTAATTTCATCAAAATGTGGTATGACTCCATGAGCACATGGTAGGAACATTTCCTAGGTTACTGAGTTCTTGCTCACTAAATGATAGTACTGTTATTTTGGATCTCTGGGATAAACCGGGCGACTTTAGCCTTCAAATTTGTTAGAGATTCAGTGAAAACTGAACATAATCCCACACTATTTAACTTCATATGGGATAAATGCCTGCATTTATCTGCTTATTTGTCTCGGCGATCCCCAACACATAAAATCACTCTCTGTAAGACCCATGCAGAGATGTTTGGGATTTTTTTTTCCCTTCCCTGAAATACGAGAGCAGGGTGGGGCTCTGAATGTGTTTTAAAATCCAGCTGATTTTGCTACCCCAGCTTTGCCTTTCCAGCATACACTTCAATAGTCAGTTAAATAGTTTAAATGCATCAAGGCCATGTTGTAGTTCAATCCCAGCTGGCAACTAAGCCCAACACAGGCACTCACTCACTCTTCCCCCTGAGTGGGATGGAGGGAGAGAATCAGAAGAGTAAAAATGAGCAAAACTGTCTTTATCTCAGCCCACAAGTTAACAGGTAAAGCAAATACCACACACACAAGAGAAGCAAAGGAAGGAATTCATTCACAGATTCCCATGAGCAAGCAGGTGTTCAACCACCTCCAGGAAAGCAGGGCTCTATCACAGATAACAGTGACTTGGGAAGACAAATGTCATAACTACAAATGTCCCCCTTCCCCCTTCCTTCTTCAGCCTTCTCCTACAGTCCCTTGAAGAAGGAGGACTTCAGGGTGTTGGTTGACGAGAAGCTCAACATGACCTGGCAATGTGCATTTGCAGCCCAGAAAGCCAACCACATTCTGGGTTGTATCAAAAGAAATGTGGCCAGCAGGCTGAGGTAGCTGATTCTGTCCCTCTACTCTGCTCATGTGAGACCCCACCTGGAGTACTGCATCCAACTCTGTTGGCGCCAAACAGAAGAAAGACATGGACCTATTGGAGTGGGCTCAGAGAAGAGGCACAAAGGTGACCTGGGAGCTAGCACACCTCTCACATGAAAAAGAGCTGAGAGTTTGGGCTGTTTGTTCTGGAGTAGAGAAGGCTCCAGGGAGACCTTACAGCAGCCTTCCAGTAAAGGGGGCTTAAAAGAAAGATGGAGAGGGACTTTTTACAAGGACATGTAGTGATAGAAGAAGAGCAAATGGCTTCGCACTGAAGGAGGAGGATAGGTTTAGATTAGATATGAGGACGAAATGCTTCACCATGAGGGTAGTGAAACACTGGCACATGTTGCCCGGAGAAGTTGTGGATGCCCCATCCCTGAAAGTGTTCCAGGCCTTGTTGGATGGGTCTTCAGGCAACCTGGTCTAGTGGAAGGTGTCCACTAGAGGGGTAAAACAAGATGAACTTTAAGGTCACTTCCAACCCAAACTATTCTATGATTCTATGTTGTACAAAATATCCCTTGGGTTAGTCTTGGTAGCTAGCTGTCCCAGCAGTGCCCTCTCCCAAATTCTTGTGCACCCCCAGCCCACTCACTGGTGAGCTGGAATGAGAGACAGAAAAGGCCTTGACTCTCTAAGCCCTGCTCAGCAATAATGAAATCAGTGTTTTTCCTCGCACAGCCCCATATAAGCTGCTATGAAGGAAATTAACTCTCCCTCAGCCTAAACCAACACATCCTGTCTTTTGTTTTTTTCTTAATAATAGGTCTTGTAAGTCTAGACATCTATGATCATTTCAGAAGGACAAGTCCTCTGCAATAACTGTGGCATTATGCCAGCTGACTTGTTTCTTTAACTATTTTTTTGTGCTTTAACTTATTCAAATAATTTTTCTTTGGCTTGTTTTTTTTTTTCTCATTGCCCCTAATGAAACAGAGGACAAAACCATGGTATTATTCACCAAAATAAAACTTGAATATTTTGAAACAAGTCACAGATGCATCCCTTGAGATGTTCTAAAGCTTATTATAACCAAAGTACTGAACTAGGCTTTCAATATTCTAACACATAACACGGTAGTGTGTGTATAAGTTGCAGAGAAAGAATCATGATTGTTTAATTTGAAATAATCCTTTTACCTCTGAGGCCTGTGCTTTGCATAGATATGCTGTATCATTTGAGTATTTTGTGTGATCTGGTAAACAGTGTTCTAATTGTTTTTGCAGATCACTAGTTTAAAAAGCTAGGCACACCTTCTACACATGGTAGAAAACAGCCATTCTGTGATTAAAAGATATTGAGCATCAAGCACGTAACAATACCAACTGGTAAGGCAAGTGGAGTGGGGAAGGGACAGCAATCCCCATGACTCTTTATGCATCTTACTCTGAATATCAATATGGGGAGATATTCTAGTGCTTCTGAATAAACAAACTAGGGTGTGCTGGTGTAATTCAGCTCAGAATTTGCTGCCTAGTATATGTGAAATATATGAAGTGTTTTATGTTGAAAGTTAATTTTCTGCACTGGAAATTTACCTAGTAAATCCCCCATTTACTTCCTTCCATAAACTTTAAATACTCACTTTAGTACACAGGAAGGTCAACAAGGATCTTATATTCTGGTTTCTGGTTTATGCTGTATTTGTTAGTTTTCCTTTCCTGAAAGCCATTGAGATATAAATTTGGCCCAGTATTCTTGCAGAAAAAAAGGTTGTATATGTTTTGAAAGCTAGTTATGACTATGCCTTTGATTTCTTAGTCCAGTTGCTACTGTTTCCTGGCAGAGTCACTCTGTTGTGCTTTCAATGTTTAGAAATTCTCTCAATCCCGTAGTAACTCCACACCATTAGTTTGTTGGTTTGGATCTTCACCTACTGCACTGTTGTGCTGTGAATTTTCTCCTGGCCTATGAAGGGATGGAATTCTCCTTCTTTGCTTCTCTTTCCTTCTCCTCGCATGCTTGCTGAGTACAGGTTCTTGCCTTCCCTTAATGAGAACTGTGCTGTCTGACTAATCTTGAAATCACTTACATGCTCTTGTACTCTGTCTCCTGAATTCTCTGTATCTGTTCAGAGTTGAATAGTAGGGTATAATTTATACATATGTTTATGTTGCATAGGATTAGAATGTAAATTTTTCATAGCTTGCACAGGAAATACAAAAGTGGGAATCCCTTTAGTGTGCTTTCTCAGTTGCCTCAAGGTCCTTCAAAATCCTGATTCAAACCCACTTGTTTTCCCCAATTGTTTGACCCTGTACTTAAACAGGACTCCACCTGCTAAGAAAGCAGGTTTTTCACTTTCTGTATTGTGCCTATGCTCTTTAGGGGCTTGGTTCATCTATTGTTATTGTGACTTCATTGACCACTTCAGCTCTCCTTTGCACAAAGTCTTAGACAAACTTGGTGCCCACCGAGGCAGCTTGCTTAGCCTGCCTGCCCTCGGGTTAGGGCAGCAATGTCGAGAGATAACCACTTCACCTAAGCCTGCTTCCCACAGAGATGTGTTACAGTTCCCTTTCCCACAGGCACACACTCCTCCTTAAAGCAAATACATGTCAACATCCTAATGGTCCCAAGAATTTATAAATTATATATAGGCTGCCTGTATCATCTTATTTCTTCTTTGTCAAGGAAATCTCATTAGGAAAGAGGTAAGCTAGTCCTCTGGGTGTCCTTCTGATGTTTTGGCATCTCAGTCACAACACACCTTATAATCCTTATTAATTGAGACTTCAGCACTCACTTAGTGTATGGCCCCCTATCAGGAAATCGTTTTAGGTCAGTTTTCATCTCCCTTGTGTAAATCTCTTTTCTTGTTACATGTGGGAAAGCTGTACAGAAAGAAGCACTCATAGCTCCCACTTCTCCTTCAGTTCATTCACCTATGAAATCTATGTTTCACACATGAATATTAAAAGAGAGGATTTACATGTCGTAGGTGTGAATTAACCTGTAATGCTTTTGCAAATCTCTACATCTGTGTGATCATTGAGGCAAATGGGTGACTGTGGTGCCTGTATGAAAGAGAAGCCACTTATATGCACTTTTATCATTACTGTAGAGCCTTCTTGAAGAGGTTTGGAGTCCAGAAGCGTATTTGCCTGCCCATCAGGTGGGACTTCTAGAGTAACGAGTATCTTTTTTGTATTGCCCACTCAGCATGCATAAAGAAGTTGTTTCTCACATAGAAATGTGATATAGAGATAGTGCCTTGCATACTCTGTAATAGTTCTGGTCTTTAATATGCATACTGCGATTAATACAGTCCTCACAGCCTTTGGTTATAGATGTGGAAATGAGCTAATCTGTAAGAATCAAACTTTCAAAATGTATGATCCATGCCTATAAATCCAAGAACCCATTTTGGTAATGAAATATATGTTTGAAGGGAAAACAGTATTTAAATCAAAGGGTCACACAACATTTTCTTGAAATTATAATTCAATAAAGAAATTTATGTTAATTAGCATTTAAATCTCTCATCTTGTCAGCTCTGTGTGGTGCCTTGTTTGAAGTGAAATGTTTTTTAACAGAATCTCCTAATGCAAAATTTGTTTTCCTTAGTTCTTTGATGTTGTTGTTAAAGGGAAAGACATAAAAAAAAAGCTTTTTTTACAATAGTAGTAAAGGAGGGGAATTGATTTGATATTCGTATATGCAAAGCCCCAATGGATTTATCAAGAACTCTGACCTCTCCTCATCAAGAATGGAGAAAAAATGATTTATTTTTTTGTATTATAGTTATACCTAGAGGCACCTTCCAAAATCAGCTTTATCATATTTGACATTATACATGTCAGTAAGTCACAAATAGGCCAGGCAAAGATTAAAGTAAAACTGATGTTGTGGTAAGCTGTCCTGTCTGGATTGCTTTGAGAAACTGAATGCAGCAATGGTAGCATCAGCTTGAGATAAGCTGAAGGAGGGAAAATGGTGACAGTAAAGGCTTCTTACAGGCACACTTATACTCCACCAATTTGTACTTCTTCTGCACTATATACTCCTAATGCAGTGTAGTATAAAAACACGTGTGTGGAGGTTTGACCCCAAAAATCCAATCTCCAAGCCCTCCCCACAATTTGCCTCAACACAGAAGAGGTTTTCAGACAGGCACAACTCAGCATGGGAGAATCATATCAAAATTTATTACTAACACGATAAGTACTATAGAAACTAAAAAGCAAATAAATACACAGTATTAATACAATCTCTACTACCCCTGGGGGTCCTCCCCATCAGTTCAGAAGAAAAGCCCTCCCGGACGATAGTTAAAGTCTCTCTGTCATTGGGGTATCAGGGAAGGGGTCTTTTGCACCCAGCTCCTCAGCTTCTGCTGAGGTCTCCTCCTGGACTGCAAAGGAACATTTGCTTTACCAGGTCTTCATCAGGGAGTCAGCTTTGAGTCCTTTCTCCCTGGTTCATGAAGGTTCCTCCCAGAGAGTAAGATGTTCATTCTTTCCTCTCCAGGTTGCAGGGTTTCTGGGTCTTGCTCGGTTTTTTTATACCCCGAATAGTTTTCACCAAAAGTCCTTTCCCAGAAAAAGCCTGCTTAGTTTGGCTTCTCTCTGCTCCAGCTGCTGCAGCTTCTCAGCTTCCACATGTCATGCGGAGGCATCCCTCCCCCTGCATTCCTCCTTCGGTTTTCGGCTGCCCCTGCCCAAACCTTGTGTAGGGCCTCCTTCAAGCTCTTCGTCCCGTCTCTCCGTTGCTCAGTCTCAGCTCAAGGTTGCTACCTCTCCCCCGCCATTAGGGGGGGCAGAGGGTAGCAGCGAGACTGCTTCGGTCTCTCTCCTCTGCCTGGAGTTCTTCCAGCTCTGTACGATCGCAGCTGCTTCTCCAGCTCCAGACTACCCTTCGACCCGTCTCTGGCTCGGCTCCAAATGCTGTGCCGGCCTGCCAGGGGGGGCTAGCTCCAACCCCCTGGCTGGCCTCTCCAGTCCACACCACCGCCTCTCCTGGGCAGTGGGGGGGAGAAAGCCCCCTAGCCTTTGACCACAAGCACCTGGTTCAGTTTCAATACTGTCCTGGGCTCCCCGTAGCCTGGCCGGGGGGGGAGAGAGGGCCTGGCCCCCTGCAAGGGGCCCACAGGCCTCTCTCCTCTCACCTCATGGCTCTGAATCTCTCTCATACACTGCCAATGACTTCCTTCTGGCTGTTGTAATATGCTAATTTCACAGGGGCGAAAAACAGCTCCGATTGGTCTGTGATCGGAAACTCACCTGGGACCAACCACTTCCAGCCCCCCCTGGGGGAGGTGGTGGGGGCGGCTCAAACCACCACAACGTGCTTTAAATGCTGTGATAGTACAGTGCATTGTAATCTGCTGTTCATCTTCTACGTGGCAGGTGCATAAAACAAAGTATTCCAGGTGTAACTGAAACAGAAATAATAAAATATGCACAAAAAATATTAACACGAGGATGTGTTTGTTGGGGAATGTATGTGTGCATATAGACATTGTATAAGTCATAAATAAACCAAATTATATAATATAATATGCAAAAGCAGCGTTAAAGTAGCCTTGTGAAGGTCATCACATTTAGCTTTCACGAACTAGGAGGTGTTGTTGTGAAGACTTTCTTCCTGGTCTCTATTTAATCTTCTTTTCCCTTCTCCTGTTCATTCTTAGTGCACAGTTCCTATACCTGCTTTATTGCACGTCATTCAATTCCCGTTCAAAGAAAACAATTTATATCCTTGTGAGTATTCTAAGTTATCATTACACAATCCAAACATTTAAATGTTAATAAACCTGTCACCAATACTACTGTGAAATTGTATTGATATCATTATCCTCATGTAAAGATAATTTTATCGCAAAAAGCACAAAAAAACTGGATTATGAGTAGTAGGAAGTCTAGAACTGAGGCAAATGGGTTACAGTTTTATTTGCCTGATCCAAGATGTCTGGGATTGTGCTTCTCTGGGTATTGTTCAGTTCAAAATATAGCACCTGCAGGGATCCACAGCTAAGAAGTTTGGACCTACATCACTTCTACAAATTGGAACCAGACTCTTAGCTAAGAACCTCAACAATGTCAAACACAAACGTTTAACCAACTATGAAAGTTAACATTCTCATTTGTCCAGTATTCTGTCTTCTCACACAGTGAATATGCAATTAAATTCACCATGGCAACATCCTTAAGACATGACTCATTTTTTTCTGCAATATCTCTCCAGCTTTCAAAGGGACAGCCAAACATGAAACAAATGTCACAACAAAATCATGGGTGTTAGTAATCTTTACAGATCCCCAAGGGGAAGTAAACGATATCCAACTGCATTTCACATACATAGTCAAGTAAAACAGGTCAATTTTAAAGATATGTTATGCAGCTAGCAGCCAATGTGACACATCATTTTATTATCTGCCTTATGTCATTGTCAGGAATGAAAACTGTAGGACTATCCACAAATGATGACTGAGTTAACAGAGCACTCAACACTAATGGAAAGTTATTTTTCTTTAGATCAGACAGAAGAACTGAAGGTTTGGTGGGGATGGCTGGGTCTTGTGTTTGGGTTGGAGATTTTTTTTGTTGGGGGCTCTTTTTTCATGGTGTTTTGGGTTCTTTGTTTTTTCTTCCTGAGACACAGTACAGAAGACAGTTGTTTAGTCTTAAAATCAAAATGGCCTGTATCCTACTTTAATTTGTCTATATTGAGCATATTGTTTTCTATTTTAAAGAGAAATTAAATTTTGATGGTGCATACTGAAAGTTTTAAAGCTTTTTCTCTGAAATTAAATATAACAAAAACAGATAAAAGTTATATAAACTCTGGGTTTATCTTTTTTTTTTTTAATATCATAATTTCTTTTCAAGACGCCCTGATGACTCTTGAGTGGGTATAAGAAATCATAAGTTAGGATAAACTTGATGACCAGATTTGAAAAAAATAGAAATCTACATTAAAATAGATTCTTCTTCTCTATACATAGCACAGAATTAACTAAAATGCAGGATGCATCTGGAGACTACTTCAAATGTGTTTGTATTAAAGGAAGTTTCATTTCCAGTGATCTTAAATAATAATCAATTGCATGAAGCTTTAAATTTCTAGATGGATTGGTTTATTTTGTTTGTGTTATTAATGATGAATTGCAGTTGCATTAATGATGCATCTTCAGTCAATAAACAGCTTCCAGCAAATATTTGAAAACACTAGCAAATCTGTTGGTATTTTCCAATAATTAATATGTATTGTATGACATCTGATTTTCTGCTCAGAAATTTTCTCTCAAAATAGCAATTATTATAATGCGAACTTTGTGTGGAATATCTTTTACTAAGAAATCTGATAATTATTGGTTTCCTTATGATATTAAAAATTTTCCATTAACAGCTCTACTGTTTGTTAACTTGACAATTTGAAATTTTCAGTCCTCCTTCACATTCTAAAGCAGCTCTAAATGTAGTATGATAGTGCTTGGGAGCAGTGAGTGTAGAGAAAACATCTCACGGATCTGTTTGTGAAAAAATAAATTCTACTATGTATTGCTACTCCCAGGTATTTTGTCTCTTTGGATTAGGTTATGTTCCATTTGAGTTTCTTCTTCCTTTGCTTGCTGTGTGCTGTAAAAATGTTAAAGCATTCAGGCTATTTTAATAATCTTTTTAAGTACTGCTAATACTGTGTCGGTTAGCTGATCCACAGTGGAGCGTTATTAGTCAAATGAGTCATTTCCCATGTTCTAGTAATAAGTGGCATATTTAGAGATATTAATAGCATCTTCAATTTGGGTTGGTGTTGCGCTGTTATTTCAGTATATGAGTAGCTTGAAAAAGTCAAAAAGTCTCGCTTCCTTGGGAAGAAATATTTTTGTGATCTCCAGGCAAACCTCTGCCAGCAGTGTGCTTTGGCAGCGGGTACCAGGGGAGGCACAGAGTATGCTCCCTGTTGTTGGCTGGTTTCTTCTGTTGTGTCATGCATTTGTGTCTTTCAGTCTGTGACTTCTGCTTAGGTCAAGGGCAAGCTTTGACAACACTGTACCTTTCTGTGACTGGAGCTAAAGGCTGTCTGTTCAGGCTTAAAGGAACTAATTGTAGTGTTAGTATGGTATGTCAAAACATTTGTACAGTCAATATTCATGGATTGTTTAATATAGCACTTGCTTTTAAAGTTTCCTCAAAGTAAGGAAACCCAGAACATCACTGATTGTATTTGCAACAACCATCAGCACCGCTGCCTATGGAGTTATGTGAACACCCACTGTCTGCAGGAAATACTGCGGTTGTTCAGCTCTTGCTCTGTCCAATTCAAAAACGTCATTATTGTCAGACAACACATCACCATTAGTGTGACCATTTAGATGGCAAGAAATTTTTCTCTTGTCATAGGGTAATATGTTAAATAGAATATGTTAGTAATGTCAACCTTAAAATAAAAGGGTTTCTATATGTTTTGGGTTTTTTTCTATTATGTAGCAAAAGATCTTTCCCCTGAAGGTCAGATACTCCTCAGTAGCATTTTGATAAAGAAACTTCTTGATTACTGCAAGATCTGTTTAGCTTAGTAGCACCAAAAATATCTATCTCTGAATTAGTGAGAAAACTGTAGATCTACCAGAGCAGTTTAAACATTTAGGAAGCGTAGCCAGGCAGAAGGGATATTCTAGTGGTTCTGGGGCTGGAAACAGAGAAATGCTTGTTCTCAAACTTATCTTTTCCAACCATATAGTTATGCTGAAGGTCTGTTGGCTTTCTGTACCTGTCTGACATCTATATGTGAATCTGTTTTGTGTCCACAGTCAATTCCTTAGTATTTCATTTGCCTACAAGCATAAAAACTTTAGGAATATGTTGCTTTCCTCTTTGATAATGTTGGAAATATAGGCTCAGTGTTTTTAATCTCTCATTAACCAGGAGAGTAAGGAATTTTGCAGGAATGCTATCTGAATTTAGTTAATTGCATGTGGAGGATAAATCCATATTCTAAACACAGCCCTCAAAGGCCCTAAGTTTGAAGGTACCCATGCTGTGCCTACATAATTCAGACCAGTATCCTGTGTGGACTATATGTGTTACTTTTAAAGCTAAAAACTCATGTATACTTGAATCTAATATTGCTAGTGGCTGTGCAGGTAAAAAACAATTAAGATTTTGTATTACATCAGTATGCGTTGTCGTGAAAAAAATAAAATAGCAATAGTTTTTCTACTTGTGACAAAACTAATGAATTCTATGACTTTTTTTTTTTTAATCAGTTCATGTGAATTTAGATTCCATAAAAAATTTTGGGAGGCTCTTTTCTCATGTTCTTCTTGTAATTCTTGTACTGACAACATGACCTGTGTTTCACCTCTTCATTGAAAATGTGGCTAACAAAATATATTTATAGATGGATGGATGGATAGATAGATAAATCTACATATTACAAATAAATATTATTGCATATTCAATTAATTTAAAGGTAGAGGTAATTTTTGAAAATACTATGAATGTGATTGACTACATCTGTAGAAATGATATCATGCTTGAGGATTTCTGAACTTTAGGGGAAACTAGGAGAAATGTTTTGCATGCTGAAAGTTGGAACACTTGCTCATATCATTTAATACTTTTGCTACTGAATTATATGAAGGAAAAAATAAAACTAAATGCACCTGAAGCAAATACACAGAGTTTAGAAATAATCAGAAGATACTTCTGTAATGCTTTATCGATGTTTATTTTCTTCTTGGGATAGATTTTATTTTTTGGGGTCTTTTCAGCCAGTTTATATGGCAATTATTTGGAGTTCAGTCTGCCAGATAAATAAGCAGAGGAGTTAAAAGGAAACTTGCTTTTCAGTACCTCAAGAGACTTCAGGATAATTTTCCTTTTTAACCCTCTCAGACTAAAGGAGCTGAAAATATGCAGGGAATTGATGTGCTGGCACCCCAGAGAAGGAGAAAAGCTGCACTTCTTTCTTATGTCACGGAAACACTCCTCTGTGGGCTGAAGGGATGGAAGCTCAAGTGGAGAGAGCTCACTTGGCACGAAGCAGGCAAACGTAGGCTTCTGCAACTTTATCCTTTATGTCCAATGATAAAAAATTTTGATTTGGAAGAATACATTTGAAGGTGCCTTTACTTATGCACTGGGTGGGTTGAATGAGGAAGATCCAAAGGCCCTTAAGCTTCAGTTAAAATTCCTGAAAGACAGAATACAGTCTGAATCTCTTGTCTCTGAAAGCAGTTAGGGTAGCTCATGAATAATTTTGCATCAAATAATTTTTGAGAGAGCACAGTCCTCAGGGCAAAAGACTTTAAATCTTGATTAGATTCAAGCCTCATGGGTTGGTCTTGAAATAAATTTATGTATTCAGTGCTAGAAATTAAAAGAAATTGCTGTCTCTTGAAAAATGAGAGTCAGCATGTGTTGAAGAATCCCTTTAATTATATTTCTAGTCTACATTTTTTTTTTAAGTTCATTCAGCATAATCTTCATTGCTGCCTCCAAAATGAAACTTACCTTAGTTAATTGGCTGCTGAAAATGAACAGGATCTTACAAAGTTGCAGCATGACCCTTTCAGCGATAAGATGGGCAGTGGGCTGTATCCTCTATGCAGAGTTATCAGGACATGCATATTGCTGCTGACAAATCTTGCTGCACTTTCCATTATAATACTTGTTTTTCTTCTGTCTGTATTCCAGACAAGCATGAATATTTGTATGTGTTTTCACACACAGCTCTGTCAGCATATTTTGTCACTATACAAACCCCTCTTATTTCTTTGCAATATCTGCTAAACATCAAACAGCACAATGTTTTTTTGAGGTAAAGGTTAGATGACAGTGATTTGTTTAAAGCCCACCAAACAAGTCTTCAGCTTTAGCCAGAAATGTATTTTTAAACTAGTTCATGGTGATAGACTGGCAGAGTAAGTAGTACAGAAGAGTCATAGGTGATATTAAAGTAATAACTTGGTAATGCCATTTTTGTTATTGAACTGCATATCAAGTTGCTATAGAAATTATCATTAAAAATAGTTTAAAAAATCTTTTGTTAAACAGAATTAAAAGGCTGAGGAGTTCTGATCAAATTTAATTGCATGATTTTAAATACTTTAGAATAACTTCACAATAAGTTATTTAAAAAAAGATAGGTCCTTTGTGAAAAATGTTATTAGTGGAGTCCTTGAAGCAAGTGCTGGAAAATGGCTTTTCCATTACTTCAGAGGCAGCATTAAAGTACCATGAAATTCAGAGCTTCTGGTTTTATTACAGACATTTTTATACTACTATTTAAGCATTTCTCTAATAGAACTTATATCTAACAGCCAGCACTTTAAGAGAACTGATATACCTGGAGAAGGATCACCAAATGATCACTTAACAGCAAGTTATAAACCCATCAGTTTTTCTAAGTGTTGTAAATACTTTATATCACTAACTTATATTAAAAAATGTATTTGGTTTTAATTAAAATTTTAGTGCACGTAGAACTTGCTTTTGTAAAAGGAAGTTGTAAATTTAGCTGACCTGAAGCTAGTTATTGGATCTTTCAATTTGTTTTAATCAGTTAGATTGGCCTTTTACAAGTTAAATGAAACTATTAGTTTGTCTCATATAAATGAATAAACTTCCAGAGATCATTCAATTATGGTACTTGGTCACAATAGGAAATTTTCTTTCCTATTGCAGTGTCATCTGCAGTCTGTTGAAGAAAAGATTTGCATTTTATTCCTCTCTGGAGACAGGTTATAAGAAAGAAGAATTAGCAGGTAAAATGGAGCAAGTCTGAAATAAAGCACTTGTGTTGACTGTCCACCCTACCATCAGTCTTCCCTTGCCAGCAAATTCAGTGAAGCAATATTTTTTCAGACCTGCAGATTATTTAAGGTAGCTGTGGCTGATGACTCCAAGAACACAGCTGCTAACACCTGGGTTATAAATAGGGGTAACTGCAGAGGAAGAGCAGATACATACCTGTCTCCAAGCCAAAACATTTTATTCAAGGAGCATTTTCAGAAAAAAAGACTAGGACGATGGGAACAGTTTCTAAGAAATATGCTTAAATGGCACTGTGCCAGGGCAAGGCAAGAGTGGTTACAAAATAAGAGCAAAGACTTTGCTTAATATTCAGAGTTATGGCTTACAGGAATCCTAAATGACAGAGGAGCTGGGCAACTCAAGAGATTTAGATGGGCATTGCCACACATCTTGCTATGGCACTTCTTGAATCTTAAATAATGACAAAGGAGAATGGTGTTACAAGCCTCTTCCTTTTGTGAGATATTTGGTGAGCTTTTGTGAGATATTTGGTGCCTGCCTAGTACAATGAGGCAGGTGTATTGTTCTTTTCTTCCATTGCTGGTCAGATGACTGCTCTTTGAGTATGTTGGTCACTGTTAACATTACAGAAAAAACTTATTATATTATAACCATAGTGCTTCGTTGTCTTCTCTCACCATGATAAAGGACAAGGCACAGTGAAGGCTTGGTCAGTGCTTGGTTGGTAGGTCAGTTGATTGGTTGAGATGATTCATAGGACTGGTTGGTGAAGGTGAAAGGGGGTAAATGATTGTGTTAAGAGAATATTGTATAAAGTTTCTTCTCTTGGAAAAGTGATAAATCTGATGTTTGATTGCTTGGAGTTTTGACATTCTATTTCACCTTTCATAAGGTTCTTTCAGAAGTAACAACTACCAATGTGCAGACCAAATTTGACTTCAGGTAATTGTCTCTGACTGTGTTGCAATGCTTCTAAAATAGTGTAATCACATCCTCCTGAAATATGGTCTGGTGTTATTGCATTTTATAAAATAATTGTTCATTCTTCCCTAAAGCATATGTATTGAAGGAGAATAGGCAAATTGCTTCTGACAGAATAATTTTAGGCAAGCTAGAAAGGAAATAAAGTTGCCTAATGCTTTCCATTATTGAAGTCTTCTTCCTGTAGCTTATAGTTTTACCAGACTTAAATTTCTGGTTTGGATTTTTCCATGCTTGATCTCTGTCTTTTTTCAGAACATTTTTTTCACCATATTACAAACAAAACTTGAGACTGCAGGTATAAACTCTTTACACTGAACAAGGTTCACAGATATTCCATACAGCTATAATTATAAGACTAGATCATTGGAAGTAGATTTGCTTTGAATTGGTGGACTTAACTCCTAAAATTTTGTGAACTCTTGCATGGTTTTAATAAGGTGAAGTATTTCAATAAAATGGATGTGGCAGTCTTGTGTTTGGATAAGGTAAGAAGTACCTGAAAACTGAGAAGTCAAAAGTTACCAAATATTATATTATGTATAATGTTCTTTCCAGAAATTTAAGGTCAGTTTTTAGTATGATGAATTCATAAGTTTGAAACAATTTCATTTGTTTAGTCACCAAAAAGCTAGGGGAACTACACAGAGGAAAAGCAGTGGCCTCTGTTTCATTTGATCACATTATTGTAGTTGGGAGGCAAAGTTATTTAGATTAAAAATTTTTCATTTTCTATGAGATCATATGAAATATCCTTGAAAATGTAATTCCAATGGACTTAAATACCCTTTGATGGATGAAAAACTGACAAGCAGTAACCAAAAACTACTGAATGATCAATGAGAGTGAACTGATTATAGGAAGCAGGATCCATTGTGGGCAACACCAGTTGTTGGTACCCCTGCTTACGCTGAGCGAAGAGTCTCAGTAGTTATTTCTTGCAAAAAAATGCCATGTATTTATAAAACATATAGATTATACTAAACTGGAAGAGGAAAGAAGAATTGAAACCCCAAACAACTATTAATACAGAAAGGCAATAACAAATTTAAATTTGTTATATGACATAGGGAAGAAAAACAGATGCATATTTAGTTTAAAACCAAATCTTGTCATGGTGAGGATATCTCTTTTTATAGTAAGGGTATACAGTTTGGCGCTATCAGGCTCTAGTGCAACAGCATCAAAGCTGCACAGCTTGGTGTTACAAAGTTGTGCACTGAAAGAGGAAATGACAAGTTGAACCTACAATAATGCATCCTTGGTTAGAGATTGATCTCTAACTTGCAGAATAAAGAAGTCCGGAAGTGCCTCAAGTCCACAGCATTCACATTAATCCCCTTTAGTGATGCCTTAAGCTCCTATTAGTTTTTATTTTTCTAATTTTTGTAAGCTTTATAAGTTTTATAAGTACTAGAAGTAGATTTTAAAAGCAGCAGCCCTTGTCCCTCTACCGTGTAGCACCCTTTAGTTTACAAATTCCTTAACCCTCTTACCCCATTCTATGTATCCTATATCAATCCTACCCCCAAATCCAGTAGAAATGTTTAGTCTTTTGTCAAGGCAAGGCCTGTTCTGTTTGGAGAACGCTTGTATCTTGGCCTAAACCGCAGAACAGAGTCAAGAACTGGGTGACCATCTACCCTTTGTGCTCTGAAGATGGTGAAGATGATGAAGAAAAGCCCCCAGACCCAATTCCTAGGGGGTGGGCCAGGGGTGGATCAGGGCAAAAGTAACAGGGTGGACACACTTGGGATTGGACAGAGGGGGTTATAAAATGTAACATCTCAGGTGCAGCCTGCGTGCGTCATGTAACGTCTCTTGCCTTGGCACAATTAAACCCTTTCCTTATCTCACCCTCAATTAACTGCTTCTGAGTTTTTTCTTAGCACCAGCTGAGCAGGCATCATTAGAATGACTTGATGGTGTTCCTGTTGTGTATTTGTTGGTCTCCCCCAGACTACATAGGGTACCCCTGCCACTCCCAGACATACTTATATGAGCATTGGGTGTGGACAGAAGGGGAGAAGCTCAGTTTGTAATCTTAAATAGAGAGAAGGCTAAGTCACAGCCCACCAGACTGGTGGTTTATGGCATAATGGTGAAGGTGTGACAGCAGGAGAGCTGGTCCTGGTAGAAGGTGACGTTAAATGGTGCTGCCTTATTCATACTGCCCCTTGGAAGGAAAAGCTGAAGAAAATCCCCACAACCTCACTTCAGTTGTGTCTGAGTGAACACTTCCTTTTTCCTCAAAGAAAGAGACACAGATAGTCCCTGAAACATGACCCCTTATCGGGCTAGAAATCTGTGTTGTTTGGTGGCATATGTGTATCTTCACAGTTGTTTGTGTGGGCTGGAAGGACATTGAGTCTAATTGTCCTTATATATCACTGTAATGATATATAAGTAATGGCCTACAAAGATTGATTAATAAATATGCTAAATGAAGATAGAAAATCATGATAGCTTGTGTTGGACTAGTTGCAAAAAACTTATGACCTGATGGATCGTTGGTCTTTTATATATATCTCCAATGTCTTCCACACCATTGAGATCAACTGTGTATGCTATATGCCTTTAAAAAGCCAGAAGTGACTATACTGGAAAAAAATGTCATCACTGTGATGATTATTGTTCTTCCCAAGCTAATGTGGTTGCTGACTGTTAACCTGAGGATTATTAGGTATGGAATCAATGATGTGTGCCATCTGTAACAATGTAACAACTTAAAATGGCAGAAAGCATTAATGTCTAACACTGAATATTAATAAAAAGACTTGCATTAGAAATACTGTAGTTGACAGAATCAAGGTACTAATGAGATTTACATCTAGTTCTATTAATCTCAAATATCTAGGTTTTGTTTTAGAATCTAAAATAGAGATCTAAATCTAGATAGAAATTCCCAAGGTGGAGCATCAGTGCATATTGTCAAAATTTAGCAAACTAAAAACTTATGGACGTCTTTGCAAAACCAAGACAGCTTTTTTTCATTTGGTTTGGGGTTTTTTTCCTTTTTTTTTTTAGTCTCCACCATATTTCCCATCTCCATTTTAGAGTGGAGCTTTTGCTGCAATGAGAAGCTGAAATGGGATAAATTCTTTGGACAAAAAAGTCTGTTAAGCTCATTGGTAAAAATGGCTACTTGAAAATATTGTTATTATAGTTATAGAATCATAGAATAGTTTGGGTTGGAAGGAACACTTAATGGTCATCTCCAGTTCAACCCCTTTGCAATGAGTAAGGACATGTTCAACTAGATCAGGTTGCTCAGAGCATCATCAAACCTGACCTTGAATGTTCCCAGGCATGGGGCATTTACCACTAGTCTGGACAACCTGTTCCAGTGTTTCTCCACTCTCATTGAAAACCTTCCTTACATGTAATCTAAATCTACCCTTCTTCAGTTCAAAATCATTACCCCTTGTCCTATTGCAATAGGCCCTGTTAAAAAGTTTTTCCCCACCTTCGAAGGCACCCTTCATGTACTGAAAGACTGCAATAAGATCTCCACAGAGCCTTCTCTTCTCCATGCTGAACAACCCCAACTCTCTCAGCCTGTCTTCCTAGGAGAGGTGTTCCAGCCCTCTGGATCATCTTCATGGCCCTCTTCTGGACCTGCTCCAACATATTCATGTCTTTCATGTGCTAGAGACCCCAGAGCCAAACATGGTACTCCAAGTGGGGTCTAATAAGAGTGGAATAGAGGGGCAGAATCATCTCCCTTGTCCTGCTGGCCACACTGCTTTTGATGCAACCCAGGATACAAGTGGCTTTCTGGGCTGCAAGCACAGATTGCCAGCTCCTGTCCAGCCTCTCATCCACCAGCACCCCCAAGTCCTTCTCGGGAGTGCTGTTCTCGGTCTGTTCATCCCCCACTTGTATTAATACTGGGGGTTACTCCACCACAGGTGCAGCACCTTGCACTTGCCTTTGTTGAACTTCATGAGGTTCCTATGGGCCCACTTCTCAAGCTTATCCAGGTCCCTCTGGATGGCATCCCATCTTCCAGGTGTGCCAACTGCACCACTTGGCTTGGTGTCATCTGCACATTTGCTGAAGGTGCACTCGATCTCACTGTGTATGTCATCAATGAAGATATTAAACATTACAGGTCCAATAAGGACACCTTAGGGACACCATTTGTCACCTATGCCCATCAGGACATTGAGCTGTTGACCACTACTCTCTGGATGCAACTGTGCAACCTACTCCTCACCACCAAATGGTCCACCAATCAAATACATATATCTCCAATTTAGAGAGAAGGATGTTGGGGGGGCTGTGTCAAAGGCCTTACATCCAGATAAACGACATGTGTAGCCTTTCCCTTTTCCACTGAAGTAGTCACTCCATCATAGAAGGCCACCAGGTTGGATTTGCCTGTGAGGTGCTTAGAAAACTAAAATTTCAAATATGCTTGTCATTAAGATGTAGCTTATTGCTTATGAAAATACTCCACAATTTGGTCCCAATATATATGATGTTATTGCTGTACATTGAGGCAGATCTTCCAAGATGAGAGCTACTATTATGAGGCACTTTCTGTGATTTTTCCTTTAAGATGCTACTTGATCTATATGCAGTTCCCGGTGTATCCCTTGCTGTTGTGTGAAAAATATGTTATAAAAGTTGCCTGTGAATATGTTTACATCAGTCTCTTTGTATGAAAACAGAAATTACATTTGAGCAATGACCTACAGAGAGAGGGCAAAAGAAGAAGCAGTAGGATCTATGCCAGTGGTATGTCTTATATCTTGAGTAGAATGACTTTCTAAGATTAATTCATTTTAGACAAGAGGAATCACCTTGTTTTATGACCATGTAGTAATCTCAAGGTCTGTGCATTAAGTTTTGTCATTATGAAAGGAGGTTTCTGAAGTCACATAAAAACATGACCTGTTAGAATAATCCAGTGCACAAAGCCTATTTGCAAAGATTATGTTATAAATCATGATTCATTTTGTGATTGTGATCAGTATGTAGTAGAAAAAAATGATCTTTGGTGGCATATTCTTTTATGACCTTCTTTTTATACAGTTAAATTGCTTTACTACTTTATTCTTTATCTGAGTTTAAATAGTTTTTACATCTTTGCTTACATATTTTCACAGGATCTGTTTTATTGCACTGCAACCTTTAAAAGAAAAGGAAAGCTTTCTTTTCCTTCTTTTGTTCTTTATAGAACCTTATATTTGCATTCATGCATTAATGTTTCAAGCACAAGACTAGGCACGTAATAGTGAAGTATCACCTTGCTCATTTTTGACCCAAACTGTGGACGATGCCTTTTGGCAGAGGAAGAATCCCTAAATGTTCTGCACCACCGACCTGTTCTATAAGTTGTAACCCAGTGGGCAGCAATCAAGTGCTGCTAAGCATTAATGAGAGCTGAAGTAGAAATCCTTCCTCACTGCTGCTTTTCTGCTACAGTATGCCTGAGCTGTCACAGAGGTGGGAACGATTTGGACAACCTTAAAACTGTCACTATGTCCTGTTCCTTTGAGTTACTGCCTGACACAACTGCAACTATGTGTTTCTCCCTTGGGTTTTGTATCAAAGGTAGAATTTAGTTTTTTATAAGCAAATAGTTTAGGTGTTTGCAGTCTTTCTGGAAACTTCATTTTCATTGACTCTTAAATTATTTGAAAGTATAGTTTTAGTCTAAAACATGATGACAACACAGACTTGTAACTTTCCTTTATATGACATACACCTTGATTTTTTTTCACTCTTCTGTGCTTGAAGTACTTGAAAATATTTTTCCCTGCCAGCAAGCGCAGAGAGCTTACAGACCCTCTATATTTAAGTACCCCATGTATTTAAGAGTGTTGCCAGTTACCAAACTTCAACAGTATAAGGAACAACAGATGGAGAGCATAATAACTTTACTATCTCGGTAGAAAGCCAAAAAGCATCAAACTGACACATATGCCCAAAAGCACATAGAATGATACAATTTTTCCCCTAGAGAAATTTCAATCTAAGATCTCATTTGACCCACATACTGTGAAAGGTACACTTGGACATATACAGTTTTTGATATAAAAATGCATTTGCAGTAACTTATTTATACTCAGATCAAAACATTCAAGGATCTATAGCCATAATAATTTAAAAATAAGTAGTTATAATACTTCACTCTAAGAATCTCTGATACAGACTACTCTATTATTGAACTGAGTAAGACATAAATCTTTTACTTGTGCGCAGAATCTTGAACTCTTCTACTGCATACTATCAAACTAAATGTCATTTTTTCTGCATATTATGATTAACAGTGTGCAGGCCTTTGAAATTTTGAGCTAAGCTTTTCTGAACATATCAGTGAATTATTTTTCTTTCTTTTTTGTTCCAATGACATGACCTCTGAATCAAAACATGCAAGCCTTGCCTTAAAATTAGTCTCTGATGCTTTGAGAGCTAGCCAGCAAGGGATGTGTAAATTATGCAGAGAGCAAATCCTGACTGTGTGTCGTTTACTTGCACAACAAGCTCAACTTTAATTAAGCCAGGGCCTAAGATCCTTTGCCAAGTTGCTTTCAATACTGATTTTACAGTTCATAGAGCAACATCCTCACCTATATGAAAGCCTTTTTAACCCTTCAAAAACCTGCCTGTGGTAGAATGTATGTGATAAAAGGCAGTAATAATTCAGTAGCTGACAGAAAAGCTCTTTGATAAACATAAAAATTTTAGCAGATTGCAGACTTGAATTTAAAGCTGTGGATTTTTAGAATTCTTCAGTGCAACAGGCATAATGATTGACATGTCCTATCACTGTAGTGTCGGTATTAAATCTATGAGATTATCACTTGCTAACATCAACTGGAAGGATTAGAAAGAGATGACCTGGAGGGCACACCCAGGACTTGGAAGTGAGATAAATTCTCATAACTCAAGAACACTGAACCTCCCATGTGAACTGTGAAGGTATTTCCTAGTGTGTAGAATCCATTTTAGGGAAGCACACTGCAGTGTGAATTCTTTCCTCTATGAGCAAATAAAATATTAATCCATTTTGCTTATATTCTACAGGGCTATATATTTCAATTCTATTACAGCTGCCAGCTAGCAACTGTGACTGTTACATTTCAGAGGGATTGTAGCTACAGTAATTTATGTTCTAGTGTATTAAGCATTATTTCTAAAAATTATAGGGTTTGATTTCCAGTACTAAACTTCAGTGTTGTACCTAGTAGTAAGGTCCATCTAAAATGCTCATTTTAACAAACAAGAAGTTGAAAAATATTGATCACCTTACAAAATGTAGTGATATTTAGCTGTAAGTGGTTAAACTTGGTATGTGGTGTTTGTAGTTTGGGCTTAATTTGAGAAAATCAAAGAGAAAGAAGTTTTAAAGAAGAAATACAAATAAATATTGGAAGGCTTTTCCTATTTTTTTTATTGTTATGCTTTTTAAAACCATTGTACTAGCTCTGATAAAGGACTTAGTGCCTTAAACAATGTGCAGAAGCAAAACTTAAAAGAATGCAGTATATGTGCTGAACAATAGGTGGCAGGTGGGGCAGGGAGGACTGTTTTGTTTTGTGCTTTTTTTGGTGTTTGGAGGGGTGTTATAGTGTTTTGTTAGGATTTTTTTCCCAAATTAGGCACCTCTATAATGCTCAAGAGCTCGTTTTCTCTAATGAGCTTCAACAGGTTCTCTTTGCTTACTCAGTTAATTTCAAGTTTCTGTTAGACCTCTGCAGAGGATGGGGATTTGGACTTTTAAATAGGATTAAAGGGGAATTTTTGCTGTTGACAGTCTGTTTTACAGTTATTACTGTATGTCAAATACAGCCAAGTTTGATTCTGTCATTGGATTTTGAATCCATTTATTTATTAGCAACTTCAAAAATAGTCTAAGCTTCATTATGCCTCAGACCTTTTGAATTAAGCTCTCTGGGGCTTAATGGTGATGTTTAAAATTGCAAATTGCTGTGAGTCCTGGTCATCGAGCTGAAAGCCATTATCAGGTAGTGCTGTTTCTAGTGCACTGATCATATACAGATCTAATGCATGCCATGATATGTTTTTATAAGAGATTTCCCTTTAGTGCAATCTCTGGAAATATAAGTAATAATTTAATAGTAAATGTGTGTAAATATTAATGCCTGGTTCAAATGAATTATCTTTTTCTTACGTGCCAGCAGTGTTTCTTCTCTAATTCCTGTAAGACACTCAATGGATTTCTTAAGTTATGTGTTTGTGTTGGTATTTTAAAAACTCCGTATGGTGCTGAGAGGTAAGTAATAAATGTTAGTTTTCAGCTCATGGTTAGGCAGAAATTCAGTGGTTGTTAGTTCCCCACTAGGCACCCTCTGTTTTACTGGAGTTTTCACTAGGGTTTTGGTTTTTTTTCAGAAACTTGCTATTGATAATCATGTAAATATTAGACATGGGTATATTGTAAAGGTTCGATATTTAGTTATCAGACATAGAGGCACAGTCTCTACAGAGACTTCATGCTCTTTTGTTTCTATCTGAAGGGCTGCATGTATCTGCATACTTTTTTTCTAATTCTTTCAGTAGCTTCTTTTAGTATGTTTTTTTCTAGTCATTATCTGATTTTGTCATGAAATCTTCTGGATTCTCATAATTGTGTCTTACTCATTAGTTAAAAAAACTTGTCATGGTTTCCTTTTCCAGCATCATACAACTCTTGCTCCTCCCCCCCCCCCCTCAAAGTTCTTGTAATATTCCTCACTCTACTCACTATAACTCATGGGCCAACTCATCTTGGTTTAGTGCACAGTGATTCCATAGCTCTCAGTCCTGAGATATTTTAGAAAATTACTGAGTCTTCATTCTTATGAACTCAGTTGCTTGTTTCTGGATCTTGAAGCTTTGAACGAGTATATTTTTGGTGGAGTCTACAGATGAGTCTTAGCTTGTTTCAACTTCTGGTTTTGTTGATGCTGCTGTTTCACTCCCTACAGTACTCCTATTGGGTCTTTTTGGAGGGAGCATCTTCTCTTCTGATATCACTTCTTTTTGAGGTACTTTGTCCTTGTAAGGTAGCATTTGAGTAAGGACTTCTAGGAGTTTATAGAAGTTTTGATAGAGACCAAACTTACTGTCTAGAGACGTGTCACAGGTTGGAGAGGCTACAGTTGCCTGAGTGTGGGGAAGGGGCTATTCCCATAGCTTCATATGTTCAGATGACCAGAAATACAAGCTAGTTAAGAGGAACAGACAAAGGTGTAGATTAATAGTAGCAAATATAAATAGAGCAAATGCACATTATGGAAAATGTACCAAGCTTTTTAAAGGAAGCTCTAGCTAGCATGTGCCAAAGAAGACTAGCATTTAAAACCATCTCTTGCATTTCTTAAAACACTGAAGCTCAAGCTCATGTTTGGTGGTGTGTAGTCTACAATAACATCAGGCCAACAAAACAGTGAAATTTAGGCAGGGAATGTATGTAATATTAACCTAAATGTTACTTAAGATTTCTACAGGGAGATTCACTCGTAATGGAAAGCACACAGCTCTGCTCTTCAGGACACTGAATTTCAAAGTGAGACCTTGGAGGCATTTGCTCAGCAGAAGTCAGCCATGGTCTTGTTAATCACACTCCACTTCAAAGATGAAAACAAGAATGATACTGAAAATTTCAAAAAAGCCAAGGGTGATTAAAATGGTTAGGGGGCTGACAATTATAACATGGGAAGAGAGATTGAGAGGGGTGGGCTTTACAGCCTAAAGAAGAGAAAGTTAATCAGGGATATAATTGCAATTTTCAGTTAACATGAGGTGGAGGAAGGTTTTAGAGGAAGAGATTGGATTCCTCTTGGAGGTGCGCACAGAGAAAGGACAAGTAGCAGCAAACACTTAGTTGTACGTATAGGGGGGAAAAGTGTTCCCTATGAGGGTTCAGAACTGGAACAGAAGCCCAGGGGGGGTTTCATCTCTCCACCCTTAAAGATTTTCAGAACTTGGCTGGATAAAGCCCTTTGCAACTTGATCTAGCTTTGGAGATGCATCTAAACTTGTAAGTCATCCCTGCTTTGGCAGATGGTTGGACTCGGTCACCTTCAGAAGTTGTTCCCAGCCTAAATTATTAGTTGATTTAATGATTCAGTAATAAATCTTCTACAGGACATTTGATTTGAAGTCATATGGTTAAAAGTCCAAAATTAATACGGCATACACAGAATAGGTTTCAAAATGCCAACCATTGTATGTTTGTAAATGCCAACCAGTGTGTGTAAACAGGGAAGAATTCCCAAAGGATTATTTTCTAGTTGGGTCTTGAAGGAATTTATCCTTGTACCATTGCCAATTGATATTTTTACCTGTCACCCTATTTTCCTCCTAAAATAGAAAATATCCACTGGCTGGTGAGGTAAAAGGAAAAAACCTTTTCCTTAGTTTATTTATTTTTCTCAGTAAGCAAATGTACATAAATTTAAGCAGTGTTAAAATGGGGAAAAAAATTCCTACTGTCAAAAATATGATGTTACCAAGAGGAAAACTGGCTGTGGGTATTTGAAAACAGAAAATGTCAATTCCTAATGTGTGAAGTAAAACTCACACCTTGTTTCTAATGAAATACCTTGTATAAACTGAGAATACAGTATAGAGAATAGAAATGAAAAAATGTACACAATCTTCTCCATATATTTGATTTATTGAAAGAAAACTCTCAAGTAAACTTACTTAGCTTTCAAAAATTATTATTCTTTCAGTAAACTGTTTTTAGTCTTACTTTATTTTGCTGTCCTCATCACTGTTTAAATTTTCCATTAGGTATTGGACCATTCTTGCATCGAGAGCTGTAACCTGTCTCTTTTCCCACCTCCCATGTTACTCCTAACTAGGACTCCTCTGGAGTAGGGAAGGCTGTGACTGGAAGTGAGCTTTAGGGCAAGATCATGTTCCTTTCCTGCTGTGCCTGAGAATAAACATGCTGGTCTCATGGCAAAGTATTCACAGCCTTTAATTCAGTTCTGTTAGTTGTAATTGACTTTGCTGTTATGTTGAATAACTGTAATGCCCTTAAAGGGAAGCTAGGTTTAAAGAAGCTGTTTTAATCCATTTGTATCAAACAAACCAGTAGGAAAAGTAGGCCTATCTTAAAAGGGATAGAAAAGAAAAAAGCTCTTAGTCATTTGTGAGCAAAGGGAGGGAACACCAGAGATCAAGGAAAGGATGCAACAGAAGCACCCTGTGTCCAGTATTTTGCTTAAAGAGAAGAGGAGGTGGGAAGTCTTCTAACTCCTGACTACATCCTCTCTCTTTCCCTTCACCTCTTGAAATATTTTTTGGTTTACAGTTCAGACAGTACTTGTCTCATTTTAAGCTGACAGACATTTGTTTGAAAACTAGAACTAAGTTGCCATTTTTGATACTTTTCTTTTTCGTTTATTTAGCTCATTTGAAAAAGGTAGAAGAAGGTAAAAGAGAGCAGAAGAGAACACCCCACCAATTATAATGCCTGGCAGAAAAGTCCTTAATATTTCGAAGTGAGCATTTTTATACTTTTTCATTAAAATCTGTAAAAGGAGAGTGAATTAATTCAGGACTCTTCATTGAAGTGCACGTTTTTGGATGAGCTGGGATAGACATGGGACAGACAAAATGCTGGCATAGTTCTTGGTTCCTTTGCTGGACTTGTATGATGGGGAACAGATAGAAAGTTATCCACTACTCAGGTAATGTTAGCCATTTCTTACCTCAGGCTCATCCGTGGAATGGGTTTAAATATGCCCTAAAGAGACTATTCGACATCTTTAGTGCATTGGATTAAACTCAGCTTAGATCTCACAGGTATTACCAGCAAAAGGAGGGGGAGAAGGAGGAAGGAAAAAAAAAGAAGACCCTTCATAGGATTCTGCCTATATCAGCAAAAGTTATGCCCAAGAAAGAATGCCACATTTGTGCTATAGAAAAAAAAAATTAATTAAAGTGCCATTATGTAGCAGGAATTTGTATTTGTATTGTTTTTATTTGCTTTAATTTTTCATTCATGCATCACCCTTAACCTTTAGGGTAACAGATATTTCACATTAGCATAAATATTAAGCAGATGCCATTTCTGCTACATAAAGAACCTTCAGCTAATCATTTTTCCATGCATTTAAATAGGAATATTAGAATGAGGGTAATTACTTCAGTTTTCCATGAGTGATCCATCAAGACATTGACTTTTGCTGTATTTTGTTGCACAGATTAGTAAGGGTAGAATTAAATTACAAACCAGTGTTAGAATATTTTAAGTGTTTTGACAAGTTTGATATTGTTTTGGTTTTTTCCTAACAAAGATAGAGTTTTATTTTTAGAATGTATTCCCTTCTTATGAAGAGGTTATTTTGTCAGGAAAAGGTACATCAGATTGGCTGATAGAGGAAAGTTTTAGTTTTAAGATATGACCAGTTATATGAAGGAATAACTTAGGAGCAATATATAAAGTGTAAAAAATAAATTAGAGAAGTTGGTTTGGAATTAAAGATTTCCAAATTAATGTTGTTGTCATTATTTTATTTCACATCCAAGATAGCACTGTTGACATTGGTGAAAGACCGTACAGCATTGTTGAAGCAAATGTTATTGTAACAAGTACCACTTCAACATAAATATGTCTGGTGTTTCAGATTGGACTCTTGACAAATTAAAAGAGCTTTTATTTGCTTTTCCAGTTTTTGGCCATTACACTCAGATAAATTTTATTTTCTAAGCCTTTACAAGAGGATTTCACATTAAAATATCACACTGAAATAAGTGGAAGAATGTACCCTTCATCCTTTTTCCAAGTGAAGAAGCAAAGCTCTTTTTGTGTCCCTCTCTAGTTAACTGTATGCTTGAAAGCAGATCATCAGCTAAGCAAGTGATGGGACTTTGAAAGAAATTTGCTTTTTGAGTAAAACAGACTGCGTTGCCAGAATAATGTATCAGAGGAGCTGCTTATTGCATGAGCGCAGATCTGATATTAATAGGATGCTTTGTCAGTGGTTGGAAAAATCCTAAGTAGGCATTGACTTCTCTTGCCAATATCAAGATTTATTGGCACAAGAGATATTGACTTCAGCAAATCCATGACATTATTATATCTCAAAGACTAATAAATCTTGTTACCAACTAAAAACATAAGTCAATATAATTATGCTTGATGATGCATGTTTTCCCTAAAGATCTCAGCGTCATGTTATACTTCCAAGAAATATCAAAATGTCATGAAAAAAAAGGGAGAAGTTAGTATAAATAGCCACATTCACATCATATGTCTCGTAGTCTCTGGGTCTTTGCAAAAGGTACTTGCCTGTTTCTGTGCCATTTCATATGCTTTTTGAAACAGCTTGTTTTCTCTTGAAAAGTTGGACTCCTTTTCAGCAATAGGATTTAATTTTTATTGTTGAAAAACAGCCAGATGACACATAAATGTGTCCATGGGAACTTCTAAACTCACAGATAGTCTTGTTTCCAAATTATATAGTAAAATACATAGGCCTAAGGGGCTTTGTATGACTGTGGGCTGTTTAAGAGACCGTGTTATGTAATGCTCAAAGAAAAACAGTTCTCCAGTGTGTAATTTAGGTAGAAATCAAAAACATGCTCCTTAGGAACCTGATTTATTTTGAACCAATTTATTTTTCTATGAATTAAAAAGTAATTTTATTTTTTTTTAAAGACCTTCTGCCATTGGTTATACCTAGGGTTTATTTTCACTGGGTTTTTGTCTTGGACTGTGTTCTTCATAGCAGAAGGAAGGTGGGGAAGGGCCAGGAGGGCTGCTCAGCTCTCCTGTGGTGGGAGGGAGTCCACCTCACCACACCTCCTGGGGATGGCATGGTACCAGCTGGGATCTGAAGCACTGTTGTTCCTTGGTGGGAGGGCTGGACAGCATAACTGCTCAAGGTTCACAATTTCTGCAGCTAATAGATCATGGGAACAGCATCACTTTGGGACTGTGTTTGTGATTGTACAGTAATTTTGGGTTCTCTGTGAAGGGTACGTATGTAAATAATGGCGCAGAAGGAGGGAAGAGTCATGAAAATTCCTTTGCCTGGGTTAGTATTGACTTCTTTCTGGATTTATACATTATTTTAAGAAGTCTGAAGAAACTTCTGTCTGAAACTATATAAACACTTCTCACTTCTTTATTTCTCAAACTATTGCATATTTCAGATAGTTCTTTTAAATCATCCTTTTGCTGAACTTTTCTTTGTTTTCTCTTAACCATGGTATTTTCTTTTCCTGTTGACATAATCAGCATTAATAGCTTTTCTTTCTGATTTACAAATTAGGCATCAATCCTCTTATTGTGATTAATCTGTTAACTTGCAAAAATATACTACATCAAATGTTGAAGCTGTATCACATCAAACGTGTAAATTTCTGAAGAAAAGGAGGAAGGTTCACAAAATGTAACCATACATTAAATTACATATTTATATTTCTACAAAGTAGATAGAAAAAACCCCTGATATGAAGACCTGCAATCACACAGCAGTAGTGGTAATAGCTCTGCACAGGAGTTGAATTCAGTTTTGTAACAAACTGAAAATGTATTTTAGTAAAATTGGAGATACTGATGGCATTGAAGAAGAAGGGGAGTCTGAAGTTTGTGCTTTTTTGTCAACTGCTTTAATTTCATATTTGTCACTGATTTGAGGTGAGAGGTCTTTAATAAAATATCAGGTCACCTTTTTTCTGAAAAGCCTAAGGCATTTATTAAAGAAGGGGGACAGTGTTAAGAATAGGTGCACTGTCACATCTGATGCAGTTGAGGTTGCAAAACAGTTTACATATAATGTGAGAGGATGTAAAGTATTAGTGGCTCTACAAAATAAGACAGCAAAATCCCCCCCTATAATCTTCATTTTGCTCCCACAAATTAGTTGAAGGATTGCTTCACTTCAAAGCAAGTAAGAATTGCCAAGCACTTCTCAAAAGCACAAAAGCACAAAAGGCAGATGTATCATGTTACAGGATCATATCAGTCAGTATTTTAATATTTAACCACATTATGTGGTTTATATGTTATGCAAAAGTTGAGACAGTTGGTCCTACACAATTTGAAGCAATTTATAGAGATTAGGGTTGCAGCCGAAAGAAGAACATGAAGATAAAAGTAAAAAAAGCTGCATACAAATGCTCACAAAATTACAACGGCCTTTTTAACCCTGTCTGTCCTGTGCTACTCAGGGGGTTTCAAGGTGGCACCCCTCCTAGAACAAATGTGTTCTGCTGATCAAGACAGTACTAGCATTGCAGGAAGAAAGCAGTTGCCACTTCATCTGTAGACTCAAATAGCATGTTTTTTCATGTGAATGTGTACATGCTCTCCAAAATAAATTTTATTTGATTATGCTTTTTTGAATATGCCAAATATTGTGCTTCATATTTTAAAGACAGTTTCAGAAATATAGTTTCTCCCTTAACGTGTTATTCATCACAGCACAGAGCATAGCAAGGAGACTGTATCAAAGAGAAAAGGTAAATGAGTGTAAAGTCTAACTTGATCACTTTCTATTGTGATAATCCTTCTCCCTTTCCCTTCTGATTTGATGCACACTCATCTTTTTCTTAGCAGGTGAATCTGTCTGACCTCTACAGTCCTTTGGTAGAGATCACACCTACAAACATTCACTCTGATTTGGGGGGTATTTGTGGCAGTATTGCACTATCACATTGTGGTTTAGTGGACTATCACATTCTGGAAGATGTGAACACATGGTCAGATTAACTGTTGTCTTCTCAGAAGGTTCTAAGAGTGCAAAGGAATGTGTAGGAGGAGAGAGTGAAGCAAAATTTGTGGAAAAGCTGTACCAGAAAAACAGGAAAAGCGTTATAACTTCTACAGATACAGTCAAAAAGTTAATTCTTTTTTGCAAAGGTAGTAGGGATTTGAAAAAAAAAACAAAACTGTACAGTGAGAGGATTCCATGAAAATTAAAGACAAATTTTAATCCTCTGGGGAGATAGCAGGGAATTTTCTGAGACTGCTTTGGCTTCTTTGCACTGCTTTGAAACCTGTGTCTCTGATGTAAACCAAGGCAGAACTGTGACTTACTGAGGTACACGTGACACATAAGAATTTCATCCTTTTACAAAGTGTGTAGGCCAACCCTCTGTCCTAGTACAATTTTAATGAAAAGTCTCTAAACTGCTGAAATCTGTAGCTAGGCTGCATGTCTACAACAAAATAATTTTTCATATTTCTGGTAGTTGTTCATAGCAAACTTCACTGAGTCTTTTTAATTTTCATTTCAAGTTGATTATAATAAAAATAGTGTTGGCTGGCTGAGATGCTATTACAATATTATATTAATTTTACTTACATATATTGTCTTTTTCAAGGTGAAACACAAGATTTCTCAGTACGTTATGCAAAGGTGAAAGCAAATATGACACTTGCTGTTCTTTAAAGATTTTACAGTAGCACAGCTAGAGCCAGTTTACACTGCAAATATCAAACTATATACTATGAATTTCCTGATGAATCAGTAATTCTTTTTACTTATGCTGTATGGATATACTCCAAATAAAAAAATCCTGTGCAATATCCCTGATCTACTGATCAAATAATTTTGTTTATGAACAATATAAGATGATGGTATGTTGAACTGTGAGTGTAACTGAACTATAAACCTTTGCTCTGGTAGGGGTTCAATTTGTAATCTTTGATTCAAGCCATTGCTCATTCTTTTTATATTCTTCACTCTCGGTTGGCTGAGTCCCAACACAGTTTGTTCTTTAAGCAAGCACTGGGAGCAATAACCATTAACCTTTTTTAAGTGGCTTTTTAGCATGTCATGAGTTTAGATGTCTTGCTTCTTTTCACCATTAACCTTTCTGATGGGACAATGCTCTGTGTTTTGCTTACTTCATCACGTCATGCACATTATCACCCCTCACCCATCTGCAGGTGCTGTATTTCATTACAAGAAGGATGGGGGAATGTGGTGGGGAAAGGATAAAGGCAGTGCATGCCATGCCTTTTCCCTATGCGCACAAGCAGCTAGTATGACCCTAGTTAAGAAATGCAGCCCCTTAAAGAAGTATCCTTGTTCAAGTGCAGAAGCAGTTCCTCTGACACTATCACTGGCATTTGCTACCAGGCTATAATTGTCAACCATAAGGCATTGCAACCAGAGCCCTCAAAACAAAAGCTGTTCATCTGAGGCCAGCATCAGAGAAAGGTTCAGTTATTCTTGCTTTACTGAGCATGAAATGGAACTGAAAGGCAATATTAAATGGGTTATTAAACTTAAGACATGGTATATTTTGATCTTCCCTTGCAATTGCCCTTACCAAATGCATATATAATGTATTCTCTATAGGGTTAGTCACTTATATGGCCTTTAAGTTGCAAGAAATGTTAGCATTGCAATTATTCAGTTTTCATTTTATGATAAAGCAAAAATGTGGTTCCTTTGGAAATTAGATGTCTGACCTCTGCTTATTTTCATCCTCTCTCTACACTGGCAGGTATCTACCACAAAGGATTAAGTAGAAAGAATATACATATTTCTAGCACAGTTTCCCTCTCTCTCAAAAATTCTTAAAGTGAGAAAGATGTACTTTTGTTTCTCTTCAATATTAGGACTAGTGTCTCAAGTTTTTGGTTTATTTTACATATATATGGCTTCCTACATGTCCTATTGAAAAGGTTCTAGGACAATTGACATGTTTCCTGAAAAAAAACCACACAAAACCCCCCATGAATTTAAAACGGAATGCCATTGTCTAGTAGCATCTTGATCAGAACCTTTTCTCTAGTGAGCACTGAAGAGTTGTTTCAATCGACTGTAGCTGATCTGAAGGCAGGCCCAAGGGAATTGCATAAAAACCCATTTCTAGTGCTGGATTCAGCATTTGTTCAGCTTACACTGAAACCAGAAAGGGCTGGAACATCAAACAACAGGAATGATCTAAAGGACATTTGCCAATTAAACCCAACAGCTAGTAAAGGTGCCTGGTAACACAGCGTTTCCACTGCTTACTCGAAAACTACAACCAAATTGGACTAGGAAGCTCCCATGTAAAAATCTGTCATTTGCCTGGCAAAAAAAGTATTTTCTAGATATTAATTATCTCCCTAATTAATTGAAAGACTTATGCAGACTGGTCAGTTATCATCAGACAGGACCATTCAGTATCAGTAGTACTGAAGTAGAAGTTGGAGGAACTGACATTGCGCCTAACTGGCAATTAAGCAGAAGATAGAGCATCCGTTAATTTTGCTAAATGAAGCTTATCTGATATCCAATTTGTGTTTAACCATTTACCTGAGAGTTCTTGCTAAAGATTTTCAAAATTTAAAAGAAGGGAAAAATATATTCCCTGTGGAATTAAAGAAACATTACAAGATAATTCACAAAAGACATTGCTAGAAATGTAATCACTTCCACTGGGATTTGTCTGTCTTATTTTGACAGTTTGTATTGAAAAAAGCAACTTGACTTAGGAATGGCTAAGAATTATGGTATAAAGGGGTATATCTGTATTAGAATTTCTGGTATCTATAGCTACAAGATATGAATGTATTTCTAAAACAGCAGTAGAGAAATGCAACCTTTTCTTTAATGATGCTAAAATGTTTTCAGTGTTATCTCTTCAATAATTCAACTAACTCTGGAAGCTCTGTTAAACAGCAAAATAAAAAAAAAGTGTTGATACAGTCAAAGCAGTCACAGATAGATCAAGAAAATATTGACTGGAATCAAAGATGCCACTTTGATGGGAATTTGGGTTTAATCTAATGACTTGGTTTGGTTTATGTCTGCTGACAGGTAAACTGCCACAGCTTCATTTTAACACTGCAAAATCATCTTCCAAATTGCTAAAAGCAAAAAGAACATGTAAGGGCAACTTTCACCTGAAAATAAATTTCTGTATCAGAAAAAAAGTAAGATTAAAATTAAATGCTTTTTCAGATCAGGTTTAAGTTGCTTAGACCAATACAGAGCATGTAGTGTTACTCTGAAGATGCTTTGAAATCAGGATTCTATCTTATTCAGAACTAAAACTAGTTAGTCACAGATATTTAAGGTCCTAACAAATATTGGTGTGTTTTATGGTGGTCTTTCACAGGAACTCTGGAATGTGACTTCTAATTGTGGCGCCACCTCAGCCTGTATCTAAAAATCATAAATAATTTTTCAGTCATAGTATTTTACACCTATACATATGCAGGGGAAAAGATTTGTGCCAATTATTTTGTGTATTTTCTTATTTTTGTTTACAGTAATGAAATTCCAAGTTGTATTTTTTTCACACCACATATTTCCTTCCCCACCATTAAATCTTTTGTTGTTCTTCAGCACAACCTCTGGAGTCCAGGGAACTGCACAGAAGTGCTTTTTATTTCAAACACTAACACTAATGATCCTACTTGCTGTGTTAGGGAAATGGGTAAATCCATCCTTTCTTCATGGCTCAATCAATTTCCTTTTTAAAGGGAAAACCTGTGCTCCTTTTACCTTCAGACAATATGTCACTATTTCTACTGTGTTATATAGACAGAGGGGGTTTTTTTCCCCATAAACCAACTATATCCACACTGCCTCTTTGCTCTGAAGTTCATATTTGAAATATGCATACTACACTTAATCCTTCAGGGATTGGGTTTAGCATTGTAGTTTGTGCTTCTGCCTGCACTAATTCTGTTCTCTTATCTCATACTGAATCTGCAATATAGATTCATACAAGTGGTGCAGTACTCTATGCAATCAGTGATACTTGGTGTGTTCTGTTTTCCAGTGACTCCAGACGCAGTAAAAAGCAGGGTTTGAGTGCTCTCCATAGAGCTGCCAGTCTTCTCTGTGTCTGAGCTGCATGTGGTTCCTGCTTAGCTTGCTGAGGTCCACTGAAAGAGTGGTAGTACAGTGCACAAAGATATGGGGAGTGCTTTGTGATTTTGTACAATAATCTTTTGTAGCCTTATTAAGACATGAGCTCTTAGAGGCTTACTCTAAAACAGACAGAGAAAGAAAGCTGCTAGTTGGCAGGAAACTTCATTTGGGCCTAAAATTTGCATTAGGTCATATTGGGCTTTGATGCTTCAAATCCCCTCTTTAGCTTCTCAATAAAACATCAATTTACTGTAGCAGGTGCAGGAAGCTCCAGTGTCTCTCTCCCCACCCAGCCCAGAGAATCCTGTAAAGAAGCTGAGCTCATTTTTCCTAAAGAGCCTTGTGTTCAAGAAACACAAAACATTTAAAAACCCCAATAAACAAAGCCAAAGTCCCATCCAAAAAAAGTTTATAAAGATTGACTTTTTGCACTTTCTTTTTAAAAGATCAGTTGTGCTTCCCTGAAAAATCTTTAGGCCAGTTCCCTGATGTGAATTGCAGCTCTCTGACATTGGCAAGGGCAGGGCCACAATGAGATGAACGTACTGTACCGTCTTCATCATATGTAGAAACTATATGGTGAAATCTAAGAACTGCATATAGACTTTTATTTTATTTTTAGCTCCTACATCTTATACTTTATTTATCTGGTTTTCCTTTTATAATTCACAAAGCATATCTATTAATCACACCAATAAAAGATAAATAACGTATTTAATCTAAATGTACACAGTTTTAAAAGAACCTCAGTCTGGCATTTGAAACCTCCACTGAGGACAGAAGTAAAAGTACAAGTTTACATTGCTTTGCAGGTTTTGGACAGTATGCTGAATATGGGAGAGAATGGTAGAGAATATAAAACAGAACATGGCTGTCAAGCCATCGTACCCCTCACTGGGTTCCCTTGATAGAAGAGTGACTTCTGTAACCTGTCAAGAGGTTTAGAGGCAGTTTAAGCTCAGCAGCTTTAAAAAGATTGAAATTTATTTTCTTTTTTATTTTTTCCATTTTTTTAGGGTACTTCTAAATCTCACTGGTGTCTGCTCTGACATGCAACAGGGATTCTTTTTTTTACTCTGAGGCAAGGCCTGAGGCTCTAATCCATGTCTGCAGGTGACCTGCAGTAAAGGCTTGTCAGAATAATTACATCTTGCTGTGGATAGACATAAGCATTCTTTCTCTTTTTTTAAGATTATCCCCTGTAAACTACCTGACCTGAGCTGACTAACCTTCACAATGGGGGCGAGGAGCATAAAGTAAAATTAGCTATGCATGTCTTGCTGTCAGCCTGAGATCTCCATCATTGACTTCTGTCAACCTCCTTGGCAGGAAAACACTATTCTTCCCACTCTTTGCTTTATGAAAACGATGTTTGTTCATTAAAGTTAGGAAGAAGAAACAAAACAAAACCCTCCATCATATATTTAGTTTATATCAAATAGTCCCAGAAACCGAACCCCATATGTTTATTAAGATGTGTCTCCCTGTTGCTGTGACCACCTGGCATAGCAAAGAACAGACAAGGAGTGATTGAGTGTGGTTTTTTCGTCTTTATGTATTATACTTGAGTTTATTCTCTGTCTGGCTCCTAAATAGAATAATCAATGCCATTATCTCTTCCTCTCTTATCTAAATCACATCAGGAGATCAATAGCTACAACGAAGACGGCCAGTGCTTTCTTTCCACTGGGACTCATTACTTTGCTGCCCAAGATGGGGGTATAGATATTCTCGGGAAGGTTATCTGGTGTTCCCTGGTAGTTAACAACAACTGTCAGTTATTAATGGTGCTCTGCAGCCTCACCTTTACAGTGCTGTGACTGATAGCAGGACATGTTTATAACAAAATAAATCTCTTCTGCCTTTTTTCCTCACCCTCCTGAATCTGGTTTGCTCTTTAGTTTCCTTCCTCTCCTCCTGTCTGCTGTTGCAATCTCGGGCAGCATGTCTGAGAATATCAAATGTTGGGGGCCTTCTCATTGAGATTCCTCACAAGTGCAGGTTTGCTTTTATACAGGCTAACATCTGCTGCAGTATTACAAAGGCTAATTAAAATAAATTCAGATCCTAAATTAGTCTTTTCAGTAACATTTATTACACAACACACTGGGTGATAAAGTGTATTATATGGTTAAGCTGAAGCAAAAGTTGTATTTTTATTGGGTTTGCTGGCCAGTCAGGAGCAATATCCCCAATTGCAATACAGTATTTTCCACTAGACTAATAAGGAAGTCTACCACAATGTTCTCGTATTTATTTATACATATCAAATAAATGTAAAAAATTATGCTAAAAAAAGAAAAAGAAAGATACCTTTCTCATGTTAGTTTGGACTACACTCCCAGTTTTTCTTGTCAGAAACAGACAGCAAGTTCGCAAATCCTAGGTGAAAGGCATGACAGACAATTCACACATCAAGTCATCAAATCCTCAAAGGGTAGTTATCTGCTAATTTAATGGCTTCACTCTCTACAATGGCACAGCCTCAGTGTAAGTGCAGATCCCACGCTACACCATAATCTCCTGTGGGGAAGCTGGGCACAAAGGTTTGGTAACCCCAAATTTCTGTGTATCAATGAGCAAAGAGAAGGAAGGCAATGGTACCTGAAGTACACTTTGTATATATCAAGCATTTACATGAGTTAGAAATATATGGATGACCAGGATTGTGTTTATTCCTTATTATGTGTTCCAGAGAAGCAGAACAGAGTGCTCAAACAACAACATTGTCACTTTTTTGGCCCCCAAGGGTGTAAATTAATGAAAATGAGGAGAAAGCAGTTGTGAAACTGTGCCCTCCAGGCACGCTAAGCTAAGGAGCCAAAACATAAAGCAGTCACACTGCATCTTTTTTCTAATGCAACATCAGGATTTGCTTGTCGAATCTTATAGGCCTGACCTTATGCCAAGTGAAAATAATGTAAGTTTAGTGGTTGGATTTGATAGGAACAAGAGTCATCTTTCTCTACAGGAAAACTAGGGGATTTCTGACACATGGAGGAGAAGAGAATGTGGGATATTTCAGATCTTCAGACCATCAATAAACATCACCATGATGTGAAATATGTAGCTGTAAAAAGGCATATCTTAATAAGGAACTGGATTATTTGTATTTCCAGTTATTTGTGCTGCTAATTGGGAGAGGTTATTATGATGAGGTTTCTGTGGCTCTATGTTAATAAATTCCTTTTAAACCTTTGATGATTACTTTTACCTGCAGTCATGCTTTATTTTTGATGATATAGACTTAGACAGAGCAGAAACCATTTTTACTTTTGTTTTGGTTGTTTCTTAAAGTACCTAAGAAAATATTCAGGAATGTGGAGTGTTGGAGGTATTGCTTTCCTTTGCCTGCACAGCATTTCCAGTGCAAGGCGTCTTGACCTGGACCATTCTCACTTTTATTTCTTTATACATTTTAGGTGCTTTTTTGTTATCTTTTTCTTTAAGTATTTGGATTCTTTTAAAATTAATAACTTAGCATCTCTACTGCTACTCAAAGACTTTGTATGCCTTCCAGTGGATGGGAAATAAGTTGGTTGGCAAATATCTGTATTTCTTTGTGTATGAAAGAGAGAGGGCCCTTACATATACTGTTTGCTTTGATAGCTTTTATTCAGAGCCTAAAATACAGCTTAAGACATATTTTCCAATAGTTCTCCATTGACTACTCATTTTTTCTTACACGAAAGAACAAAGCAGTGCAGGAGTTAATAAAAAGGCAGGTCTGTAAAAGGGCATAATATGTTAAAGACAACTCAGCACCGATATTTATGTTTTCTTTTACTCTGACAGTGCCCAGATTATAATATACAGATTGAGTATTTCCAAGGACACAACAGGGAAACGTGCAGAGAATTCAAAATGGGCTATGGTAGGACATAATCAAAATAAATAAGAAAAACTGTCCAAAAAATAGCCTTGTAAATAACCAAGCTTCAGAGTAAGAAAATCTCACCAAAATACTTAAAAGGAGTGAATGAAAGAGGTGAGCAGTAGAAATAACTGAAGCTGTCTTAAATTAGAAAAACACAAATTAAATGGAGTTGTCTGTGACTAGATTTCTTGAGAAATCTGCATGAAGTTTCTTTTTTTCTCTGATAGGGTTCTTTTGATTTGGTTTGGTTTGGTTTTTTGGTGGTGTAAATAAAATTACTTTTATCTAGTTTGTTGCCTAAAATCAGTCTAGGAGGAAACAGGAACAGGTAGTTAAATTTTGGATTGGCCAATATCAGGTTCTTACATTTTTTTTACAAGGGTGACATTGTGTCTTTATCTCACAAGATTATGAAAGGCTTATTATATCTGTTAGAGTACAGTGTTCTTTTCTTCACCTGGAAATGTTTTTGAGCTTTTTTCTGCCGATTTGGGGGCACTAGTTGCCATCCACCACTATCTCTGCGTTACTATTGCTCTCAGTACTGTTCAAGACCAAGAGATGAGAGCATTCAACTTACATCAAAGTGTGATCCTTAACTAACACAAACACAGATCATTGCAGTGTAAAACTGGGAAGCTACATTAATGCACACCTTCACCTTTGCCACGCTGAAAACTGAGTGATTCTGGATTTCAGATTCAGTCCCCCAGGAATAATAGTGAAAGTTTGGTCATATTGTTCACAGTGTAATGTTTGGCTACAGTTCAGCAAAAAGATGAGAAGGGAGGAGCAAGGCAACGAGACAGGTATACCATGCAGGAGTGCTGATGCTGATGAGATGTTTCACTAAGATGATTAATGCCCATTTTCAAAATTGGGCTATTTACAAAATTGAGCTTGTAATTTAAAGACTGCCTGGGTTAAAAGGAAGTGTCCCTGCCCGCTGACACCACTTTTATCCCACACTGTTCCCTCTGTCCCATCGTGCCATAATTACAGCTGAGCATTGTGCAATGGCCTGTCCCAGGTGGCATTAGTCCAGGTCCTGCTCACTGCAACAGCTCCTGTCTTTCCTGGTGTGTTGTGCGAGGCTGCGGGAGCAAGGGGACAAGGGAGCACTTAATGGAAGGCAAGAGATTTCCATTTATGGCTGTTACTCCACTGCGATTCTGGGGTAAAAGCCATTATAAGGGTGTTTCAGAGCACAAAAGGAAAAAACTATCATAACTAGGAGTAGTGGGTTAAGATTGAGCAAAGGCAAATGGAGGCCATTTCCTGACAGTGAGATCTGTTAGACTGTGGAATGGATAAGTCTCCCAAAGGAAGTGGTAGAAGTCCAAGCACTTGAGTCATTTAAAACTATAGTGGACAAAGAACTCAGGAGTGTATAATAGGGAATAACGTACCAGTGACTACAGAATGAAAGATTGATGTAGTATGTCCTTCCATCTCTAATTTTTGGAATACATAAAGACAGATTGAAGCTTTCCAGCTAAACATATTTTGTAAAGTGCCTTTGTAGAGAAAGAGTAATAGCTGCAGGTGTCTCTTAAAGGAACTACTGCTTGTTTGTAATGTTGTTCCACAACCTTTCTATAGATGTTTCCTCTTCAGGTGACAAGTTTCAGGCTTTTACAGCTGAGTGAACTCCAGCTAGAGGGACAGCTTCCATTTCAGAAATGCCATTTTTCCTCCTTTTGTCCTTGTACGTGCCCTGTACTCATACATGTCCAGCAGTGCTGTACCCAAATATGCATGGCACTGTTAATATCAGTTTCAGGCTCTTGGATGCCTTGTGCCTTTTTTAACCATTTCTATACATTACCTGAAACATAGAAACAAGGTTTCCATGTTGTCTGTGAAACCATATCCTTCATCTTACAGGCATATGTTGGCATGATGGAGTGGGCCTTGCAGGAAGAGAAGTTAATGGTCCTACACTTAAACTCAGGGAAGGGAAAGCACCTCATACATGAGGGACAGTAACAATGGCAAGCACAAAGAAAGTACATGTGAGAAACACAGCAGTCTAAAATTTCTAAAAGAAAAAGAAATGGGGAATGATGTGGTGCCAGAGAGCATCCAAGGTAGTAGCAATGAGGTTCTTAAGCATACTTGAGCATGAAAATATGATGCAGAGGGATAGTGATGTAAGCAATACAGTGCTCAAGAGTGATAGACCTGAAAGACCAATATTTTTGATAACTTGGAGGTAAAATTAAATGTGTCCAATGGGAGTTACTGGGGAGAGCAGAGAAACATGTGAAATATTTTTGATTTTGGAAATTCCACTACCTCCAGTGGACAAGACTGATGTTATGATGCATTGAATTAACAATTGCATCTAACCTGCAGCTTTGTCCTTCTTTTGCTATTGTATTCATAATATAACCTTAGATTAAACCTCAGATTGCAGAACTCAAGAGCAGGTGCAATGTATCTATGACTCGCTTCTCTCAACCTTATACCTCTTTGTGGGTGCTGGCAGAAAATAATACTCGCATAAGAACAGGCTTGATCTAATCTGCAATGTTGTTTGTGCTAGAAAATGGAGTGGGCTAATATAGTCCGAAATCTTTAGCACCCTGTAATGATTTGCTGTCTTCAAAAAGTTGGTTTCTTTTTTACTGTGACTTGGATTCTTTTTAATGTTGCAAGATTCATTTTTAACAAATCTGATCTGAACGTTCCCTTGTTTACTCCATATTTTTTACCTTCTTTCCCTGTTTTGCTTTTTAACATGTATATGTTTCATGTTTGCCATTTACATCTAAACACACTTGTGCTGCTATCTCAAGATCCTCTGGTTAAAAGCCTTATCTGAGAACTGAAACAAACATATCAGCCCACTCTGGACTATGTACATATCACATCAAGTCTTTTTTATCTTGGGCTGTTTAAAGGCAGGATTTTATTTATTTATTTTTATTAGCTGCAATGGCTAATTCTAAAATTTTGACCTCTCACTAAGATGGCCATTTGGTCAGCACCTCCACTTCACTGATGTATGTGGTCAAGATTTTGAAGAAAATGTATTGTGCTGCAACTTGGTGTGTCAAAAGAAATGACAAAAATTTTGTCTTTTTTTAATTCAAAACTTCTATTTTGCTTGAGCCGTAATCTCCAATTAACAATAGCAGCTTCAGACATTTTTATATGTTTTCTGTTGTCTATACTAAGCAGACAGATCTGTTTCTTGCGAGTCTGTTTTATTGCAGAGCAACTCCATAAACTTTCTGTCTTAGAATAAATTTGTATAGGATAATAATAAAACCTAAGTATCAGAATTGTACCTGAATAGTTCTTGTTTTTTATGTATTTTATATTTATAATACTTTTCTATATTTAAAATAACAAAGGAACACTAAAGGAGGAGCAAAATTCCAGTGACTATACCAGTATTTATCCACTAAATGAACACCTTTATTGTAACATTTAGATGAAAGATAGGTATATTAAAAAGCATATGTAATGATAAGATATAGAGTGTGTATGCATACTTTATATAGTCCAGTAGAAAGCTATGCTGAAATATGTAAATAGATAAACAGCGTATGTAACCATTTCCTATCAATAAATATATTTCCACATTATTTCTTGTAAAGAGTTTTCCAAGAGGGAAAAATAAAAGCATGTGAATGGAATATTGATTCCACTGGTGGTAATGGCATCTGATCGAGAGAAGTGGCTAGACAAATCATTGTCAGCTCTTGCCTTATAGATAGCTATTTTTCAATGCAGGATTTACCACAAAGATCAGAAAAATAGATGGCAACAAGCAACTTGTTATAAAAAAGACTTTTAAATGTCGTCTTCTATCTAACTGTGATGTAGTGTGACTTACTTTAAATGTAGCTATTGAATGCACAAACTTATTCAAGACTCCAAACTCTATTTAACTGGCAAAATCCAGTTATGACATTAATTGTTTTAAGGTTTCTATGGGAATATGAGTAAGTGGAAAGCTGAAAGGGTGTGGGGATGGACTATGTTCTGCAAATTCAGTTACCAAATTGTGACAAGAATGTTTCACTGGACATATCTGACATATCTGTCATTGGCGAGCAGAGAGACACATGGCAAATATCACAAGATAAGATACAGCAAACTGTAAAAAACTATAGCTGAAAAGAAAAAGAAAATTGATGGTTGAAGGACATATTGGATGTTTAAAGCAGGGGAATAACTGAGATAATGATTTTTCCTTTCACTCAGTTGGAGCAGCAATGCAGGTGTACAGTCTATACAAACTCATGCACACTCTGCGCTGCTGGTGGGAATAGTGTTTCTGCACCACAGTCAATACTGAGAGAAATGGATTGGGATGGTTCTGAAGATGAATTTTCAAAGCACCTTCTTTCCAAAGCAGAAAACTGTGAAAAAATGAAGTTGCCATCAGCAGGATTTTTATTTCTATTTCTTTTGTAAGATGCTAACTTGTTCTTCAGTCTTCTTTATTTTTGTTTCCCTCCACAATTCCTGGAGCTCTCTCTGTATTACCAAGTATCCAATTCACCTTTCATATCTGTTTTAGCTATCTCTTTGTTATAGCTACATTTGAACAAACTAGCTGGCTAAAATATTCTGGTCTGAAAACTCAGACCAACAGCTGAGAAGAGTGAGTTTGGATGGATAGATAAATAAATGGTTATTCAGAATAGTTCTTAGAGCTGTCTATTTTAGCAAACTATTCAAGCTGTCAGCCTCTGTGTATTTATAGCCTACTTATCACACTGGTATCTGAACACCTATCAATTTAGCATTAGAAATCCAGTCCAAGTCTCAATCCAACTGTGGAGACTCACTGGCTTGAGATGAGTAGAATAAAAGATGTGATATCCAGCCATACTTTGCTTTTTGCTTTCTAGTCTGTTATCTGAAGACTTCATCCACGGCTTCCTAAACTGTCAGGACAGACTCTTTTTGATGATTCCTTAGAAAAGGTAGTTTGTAGTTGTTCACAGCTCTTACTTGAAAAAGGTTTACCTCTTTCCAGAAATGAATTTTCATTTCTTGCAAAGTTTCCAAGCTAAAATGTTAGTTTCCATTTTTCCCAAACTTCTTCTCCTTTTTTTGTTTTTTACTCTTTTCTATATCTTGTCTTTTATCTGTAAAGTTGTTTTTGTTTTTCACATTCCTACTTGGGCAATATGCTGTGCTAGTTTAAAAGTAAACTGGCTGGATAAATGAACACAGCTCAAGCAAGATTATAAATCAGAGTTACAATTTACTAAAAAGATTATAATACATACAATGATACAGAGAAAAAAGTGGTTTTAATCCACAAAGACAGATGTATAACCCCCCACTCTGGGACAAGAACAGAACAGTGTTAGTCAACTGTGCTGAGCACCACGTGGTCCCCCTGGGGCAAAGTAAAAGGAAAGGAAACCTGTTGGTCTGGATAATGATCGCAGTTCTGTCTAAGTGATGATCACAGTCTTGTCAGGAGTGGCAGTTGCAGCCCCGTTGAAGTTCTGGCCCTTCTTTGGATCCAACAAGTGGTACCAGAAGTCCCCAAACCCAAAGTTTATATATGCTCAGGTTCAGGTGGCAATGCCCAGTACCTCCCCCAGGGTGGGAAGTTTCACAATGGGTGATTTAATTCTGTGAGTGTTGGGATATTTTTGGATTCTTTGATGGTCTAGGTCATTGCAGCTGCCTATTATGCCAGTTGATTAGCATGGTCGATTAACAGAGATGACCCCTCAGGCTGGGCATGAAGGTGCTAATGCCTTCCTGGAGGGGAGTTATCACAACTGAGTCATTGGTGAGAAGACAAAGAAACATTCCCCTTCCTCAAACACTGCTCTGCCTCGCAGGGTTCTTTAACACCCAGCTTATAGCCTGAGGTGTCAGGTGTGCCCTGGGCAGCTGCTGCAAACAATCCATTATTAACAGTCCATCAAAAATTACATAGAGGGTTATACCCACATAGTGATAGACTGGTCCTGGCCCCTCTAACTAGGACATATGCCGAAGAGAAAGTGAAGATTTTTTTTTTTACCAGTAAAGACAGTGGATAAGGACAACACTTTGTTGAATGTATCACCAAGGCAGAGATAGTCACTTGACAGTCAGAAATGCTAAACTTTGAAAGGGAAGCTGTTCTACAGAATGCACAGCTGAGAGTCATCTAGAAAGAGGAAAAAGGAAATCATAAAAAAAAATGAAAGTTTCACCTCTGATAACTGTCTATATGTCGACCAGCAAGAGTAAGAGCAAGTTTTTCTTGCTTTTGTTCTTCTGATTCTTTCCCCCGTCCCACTGTGGGGGAGTGAGTGAGTGGACTGGGTGATGGCTTAGCTGTCAAACAGCATCAGCCCACCACAGTTTATGATGACTTAACTTTGGAAATGATGAAAAAGACTAAGTCTCCTCTGCTGGAGATAAGAACCTGTTATCAGCTCCTCCTTGCTATGCAGCTTTGTTTACTACTAACTTACTTGCTGTATTCATAGGTTATTTGCAATAAAAACTATAATGGGGAGAAAAGGACATGCATATAAAAATAAATCGCTGGAGGTGTTAGTGACAAGTTGCTCTCAAAGGAAACAGCTGATCAATGTATAGGAAAGATGAAGGGGTGTGATCATGATCAGACAACAAGGTTAGCAGTATCAATCAAGTCTCCTAAAATAGATGGAAGATTTGCCATTTCATGTCTTCAGCTACAACCTGGCCTTGTTTTCTGGTTTCAAATCTAAAATAGCAATAAAGCATCCATCTACCTGACATCCTTTTATGTTCTCTTTCAATCATGGGCCGCAAAATGTTTATTTTCAGGTTTACTCTGGTTTGACAGCCCTGTTATTGCCTATCACTTTAAGGAGTTGAAAGGCTGGGGATTGATTTCATTTTCTTTTAGCTCTCGAGCTTTTTTATGTGGAATCTGTTTCTCACTTGGTTTGCATTTCATCTAGGATAATGCTGGCTATCAGTGCTTGAATAATAATTGAACTGAAGCAAGCTGTTCAGCCTAAGGTCTCAAGCTGGGAAAGCTGTGTATGCCATGTGTGGGTATTTCAAAAGAATTTAACATTCCAAAATTAAGTTGCAAGTAAAAACAAATGTAGGGGGAAATCTGTGCAGCTCTGGCTATGCAGCTGCGCTACTGCCTTCAGTAGTTCCTCACTGAACTTGAGCTAGCCCTTCATATTCTTTAACAATTTTCATCAGTGGTATGTAGTAAAGCACTGAGGGGTGGAAAATGGCATACTGGTAATTTTGAAACATGGATGAGCCCTGTTTCTCCCACCCCTTCAGATGCTTACCTTCTGTTGAATGGCCTTTAATAGTTACCATGCTTGAAACTGAACTTTTATTTTGATACCATTAGTGCTGCTAAAATATAGATGCTGGTTGTAGCTTTTGTAATTATGTTGCTACACATTATGTTGACAATAATGCTATATCATTATTGTTCCACCATCTGTAATCTCTGCTGATAAGTGTTTGAAATTGTGGCTCAACTGGCAGATAAAGCAAGCTTATTTTACAGAATCAGTCTGTAAGTGGATGGGTGATCACGCAATTTGTAGATTGCTTTTATATTGAATGTCACTGTTTGACACATCCTACTTAAATTTGGCAGATCTTGGTAATTGGATATGAACAGTTTTGGGTTGCAGTTTTGCTTCACCTGCACCAAGTACTCAGAAATCTCCTGTCTGCAACAGGCTTTAGCTGTGACTTGGAGGCAGCATTTTACTTGGGAATAGGGGAGCAGAAAATTTTTCACTTCATGAAACTTAACAGACTTCTACAAAACTACAGAATATTTTATCCTTTTTTTAATTATATTGCTGTTTGAACCACTCTAATACTCTTATAATCTCGTATATACCATTTTTTCTTCAACTTGGGTGAAAAATTGTATTAATGGTCCAAATAATAATCACATCTTGTAAGTCACAATCTGATGGCTTGAAAACATGGGTTAATTAAACCTTTGCAGAGTGTTTTTTAGAAGCTTTAACCTTCTTCTGGCCTACTTAATCCAAACATGGCAGTGAAACTTCACCAATATGCAAGCACTTTTACATGTTTTACTAGTTATTCACATGCACAGTTACTGTGCTGCCAGACAGACAGTGTGATTCCACTGTGCTCTGGAGATAAGCAACAAGGAAGGATATGTTAAATATGATGAAAAGGTCTTTCTATAAGAAATACTTCCATTTGCATAAAAGATGCCACAAGACACAAAAATGTGAGTTAATCACAGAGGTTAAACTATAAAAGAAAACACCATGCTTAGAGAGAGAGAGAGAAATTCCTGTTGTAGCTATCTATGAATTTATGATACTGCTGATGGATATCTTTTAAACTTCAGAATTAATGAGCACCCTGAGGACAATGAATGGCAGTTGGTTAAAAAGGAATAGAAGAGTGAAGGGGCAGTATTGAATGTAGGCTTTTTTGCTCTGCAGGGTGAGGGCATTTTAAAATCCTTTTGCTGATAAATATAAAATAACTTCTGTTTTGAAAAAAAATATACTTCAGCCAAATTAGAAATTGCACAAACAAGTTACAGTGTAGCCCCTGCAGCTTAGTTCCCTTATCGTGTAAAAAAGAGAGCTAAATAGCATAACTTAAACCAAAACCCCTTAGATTTTTCTTTACCTTTGAAACTTCAAGGAGAAATGCCAGGCTTTCAAATGTCATATCATACCCAAACTGTTAGTGTCTTCCTTTTTTTATAAGAGAAGAAAGGAAATGTGCTGCACTGGGACTGTATTTTGGTGTATACATAAAGTTAGGAGAGGAGTGTATACACTTGAAACATCCCTTCCTGAGCAGGTGCCTGCAGAATCCTATAAGACGTTCATTTCCAGCCTTTCTGAACTGGTAAAACGTTGCAATTCAGTGTGAAGTACTTGCTCAGTATTTTCTTTCTTAGGTCTAAAGTGCTTCTCATCACTTTTGAGCACTCCAGATCAGCAATGAGATTTGCTACTTTCAGCACTGCCCATGCTGATCCACATGATGAGTTGATTGAGATTCTGACTAGCCTCAGAGTCACCTTTTTTTTTTTATTATTTTAGAGTCCTAGTACAAAGTAACATTACTCACACATACAGTAATCCTCAAGAGATATTCAGCTTTTTTAAAGGTTGCAAAAATTTGCATGGGCATCTCTTGGCAGTGGATGGTCATTGTCATGGCACAGGGGTTTGGATTCAGCTTCCCTCTCTTAGGAGTTCATACTGTATTATCACCCTTGTGCAGGTCTCTGGGGTTGTACCTGGTCTCTTGCCTGGCTGTACCAAACCAGAGGCCATAAATGTGTCAGCCACCCGTCAGTAAGTGGTTCTCTAGGTTGTGAATCTGCCACCTGCATTATGGAGGAAGGGAGCAGTATATTTTAGAGAGTTGTCTTGGTCACACAGCATTGTGTCTACACCAGATGCCTTCATCTTTGCTCCATTTGTAAAATATTTGGGCAATTGCCTGCAATTTTGCAAGTTACACACATTTAATTGTGAAATTTCCTGAAGTTTTTCCTTGCCTCTGGAAAAACTTTTCCGTTAGCCTTTAAACATCAGTTCGGCAATTTGTTGAAAAGCTCTCTATGAATGACAAACTCCTTTTAATCTCACTTATCTATTCATTCTCTGTCGTCAGCCCTTGACATAGGAACCCCTCTTTCATATGGGTATTTTTTCCTTATCAGGCCTGAATGAGTGCTGTTTAATATAAAGCCCTGAGTTATGATAGGGTTAGACAAGTGATTTCAACTAGCCTCATACTTTTTGAGTCTCAAGCTGGTCAGTTCTTCTTTACCAAAACAAACTTGTGACAGGTGAACAAACGGATGAATGTGCAACTGAACTAAGTAGGACAAAATCTTCCCTCCCCTTGCAGAAGTGGAGTTCAAATGGTGAAGAGGAGGAACATAAGCAGTGTTCCTCTGGTTGGATTATGTTATCAGGGGAAAGAGCAATTCTGCATCTCTTAATCACAGTGGATATCAGATGAACATAGTCTCCCAAGGCAACAGTGAAGCTAATACGATCCGCGATATGTGGATAATTACCAACTTTGGATACTGAATTTGGTATGACCTCTTCTGCACTACTGTGTCTAGTTCTGAAGTCCCTGCTACAAGACGGAAACCAGCAATTTGGGAAAATCTCAGGTGAGAGCCTTGCAGTGGCTTTCTAAAAGATCTTAATTGGTTCAGTTGGTCAAGAAAATGGTTGAGAAAGAACTAGATTATTAGATTAGCACTACGTGCACACAGAACAGAAGTGTGATGTTAGAGGGCTTTGTAGCCCAGCTGACAAATGTATCTAACAAGTGGAAGCTAGACAAAATTGAGAGAAATAAAGTGATAAAGACTGGCAAATGTACCACAATCAAGGAAGGATTTTCTAAACCATATCAGTGGTAGAATTTTCTAATTCAAACCGACATTAGTTCCAGGAATATCAGAGGTTCCTTCTAACCTCTCATATGGAAATCTTTAAAAAAATCATACATAATACACCCTCCACCTTTCTGTTTAATACTGTTACAGGTGTTCTTTATAGTATGGAATAATGCCTTTTACAGTATTTCCAAACTCTCCAGCAGTTTCTCTTTCTGTTTAGGCGCACAGTCTGTACAGTATACCAGGGCAGTGATGTGAAGATCCTGACTACATTTGATCTGATTGCAGAAATAGCAATGTAAAATGTGAGAGCAATTACCTGATTTTTCTGGGCTTTGAAACTGCTGTCTTAGAGGACAAAGGAGAACAGAGGTACATGAGAGCATTTCTTATTTTCAGACGTCACAGTTCCTACTTGACAAACAAGTCTATGCTAGGTTTGAAGTGTTAGCAATAGATTGCCCTAGTAATAACATAAAGATACATAAAGTGTTAAGTGTACTAGCTTCATTAAACGTGGAGGTTTTTAATAATCATACCTGAAGCCCATTCCCTCACTCTACAATTCACTCACACTTCTTGCACGGATCTCTTGAAAACAATCCCTAGTTCTACAGTCTCTTGAGTCTTCACCAGGGCTATGGATGGCAGCTATGATTTTTTTTTACTTTTTTTTGTTAAAGGTGGTTCAGTGCCTGCAGTACTTTATGCTCAGAATTGAGAAAATGGCAATATGCTCCCAGAAAGCATCGGAATATTTAATCCCCAGGGCTAGGAGGTGTGGTGTTTATACCTATATTTATTTCTCAGGAGGTTTTAATGTCTTGGGTTCCTTTTACAAAATAGGAATGTTTGCAGTAGATATATTTTTTGATGATGATGAGAATACAGACATGAAAATAATAACTTCTGTTTTCATTAGCTACATCTCTGCTTGTCCTGACATTTTCTGATGAATACCCCCTAGAATTTCAGCGGCAGCAAAACCAGCAAAAACTACCAACTTGAGGTTTCTTAGCAGGTTGAGAAACAGGGAAGGAGAAAAAAAGAATATTCCAAACGTATGTTGACAGTGGCAGAATTTAGGTCTGCTTCTGATTAATACAACCAAAAATACACTTGAGAAATAAATGAGTAGGAAATTATTTGTATTCTCAGGCATGCAATTTGTATATCCTTTCTCCCACTTTTTAAAAATATGAAATTCCTGAGTATGAGATCCACCGTATTTTTAAAGCTTCATCTGCTCTGTGTGTAAATGCTATAGATCAGGTACAACTGGTGCCATTTGTTTCAAACACCCTGTTGAATTGAACCATTTTATGGAGAGTTGGCTGACAACTGACTTTAACTAATGGCAGCAGCTAGGAGGCCAGCTACGCCTTCAACTTTCTCAGCAGTGCTGAGTTGCTATTTAGTCTGAGTCCTCAAAGCAAGTATAAGCAATTCCTGCAAAATATTTATTGGATAGACAAGCCTTTGCCATTTTAACAAAAAAAAAATATTTCCATTTGATCTACGCAATTATATATCTGTCCTAGTGTTTCTATCTCCAGCAGTGGAGAGTATTAGATCTTGGAGAGAAGTGTTAAAACTCCCACAGTGGACAATTATGGAATAAGCTGCTCTAAGGAAAAGTTCCTTCCTAGCCTCAGATGCCTTGAAATATTTCTATTCTGTTTAATGTAATTGGAGATCTTCATATTAGTCCTATAAATGCCAAATCCCTTTATTAATCCTTCTGCAAGATTAGTTCTTTTAAAAGTCAATTCTGCACAGTGGCTGTTCAAAAAAGTAAAAATCGATCTTTAAAAAAAATTCTTTCTGTTTTCAAAGCAGGACAAGATCTAACTGATAATTTGAAAATATATTTCTCTTCATGCCTAGCCTGATACATTCCAGTTGAAAAATAAGAATGATAATTCACTCTGGTTGTAGGCAACTGAATCAATTATGTTGCTACTGGAGAGTATACTCTTGAGACTTCTTTTAAATGTTACTATTTTTTATTTACCTGTTCCAGTTTCCTATAATTCTTTGTATAACACTTGTTCCATAATCCTTTGTAACATACCTCAGATGCTCTTCAGAGCATTATGCACCTTTTTTTTTCCTGCAGGTTCATGATCTAAGTTTTAAGCATGTAATTCACTACTAATCTTTATAAGAAATAGGATCATAAATTCAGGCATTTAAGATAAATATTAGGTAAATTATAAGGCTAATGTGTTCCCAACTAAGCCATTTTCTGATAAGCATTGACATTTCTAGAAGACATTTAATTATTGATGTGCAATAGATCAGGAATGATTAATCAAAAGGGTATTGTAAGTTCAAATGGATATAAATTATATGCTTTATATTGCTGACATTATTTAATTTACTAGGATTTTAGTTTAGTAGTCATCTTGGATTAGACAGTGTAGGGGCACACTCTGGGAATATTAATTTTTTGTCTGACATCCACCAATTCTGAACTGGCAGGAACTGGGCACAGTTTCCAAGGCTAAAGCCTATGTCAAATTTCAATATAAATGCATGCCTGAAAGACTGTTTAACATGTATAAAAGTGTCAAACACAAGCAATCTTTTAAAATAAAATTACATTTGCTTCACTGTTCTATAACTGATGGGGAGGGGTGGTATTTAACCTTTTAATGATCATAACAGCAAGGCCTATGTTGCACCATAAGGTGTTGAAAAATACCATCCTCTATTTTTATCTGAGACTACATATTCTAAAGTTACACTGAATAGTTTAGATGCTGTTTATTTGATTTTTCTTTCTAACCCAAATTTTTCTCTGATAGGGTAGTGCTGATGCTGCTTTCTCATATTCATGAATATTCAACAGCATAAGGAAAGAGCTGGACAGTATGTGTTCTATATTAAGAAATCTATTTTCTCATCATTATAAAACACAAATATGTTTCTAACAGAACTATCCATACCGTAAGTATGTTTAAATCAGCTGTTACCCACTGGTCTTATGCAAAAATGCAGTTCTTTTATATTCAGTTTCTGAACATGCAGTTGATTGTGCAGTCTACATGCTATCTGACAGATTCATTGCTAGTAGGATCAGGTCTGTGGTGATATTTTCTCATCCCTCATAAAGGTTGTATAAAGTTTCTGGCCTTTCAACTCTGAAATGAGTTTGGGTTTCAAGGTCAAACTCATCTCTAAGGTGCCTTTTCCAGCTGAACTATCAGCTTACCAAAAATCTTCTAGTGTGGCACAGTATCAAACTAATTGTGAATTTAAAGCTTAAAACAAACAAAAAAAAACAACCCAAAGAGAAACATTTCAGTGCCCTTCAGGCAAAATCATGTTTTCAGTGAAAATCGGGATGCAGTTTTAACTAGAGAATCTGTAGTAGGAAATGTCAGCAGATAAGAATGTTTGAGCAGTTTGGTATTTTCTCTCAATCTGACTCGCTCAATTATTCAAAGCAGATAGGAAGCCCATTATTAGGACCTTTGGTTATTGGGTCCCTTAAGTGTATTGGGGTAATGCTGTTCTTCCCACAGCTTCCATGGCAACTGAGGAATATTTAGAGGTCATGGCAACTGAGGAATATTTAGAGGTTCAGTTCAGCAGCACACATCAGTGATAGTAATAATAATAATGGCCCATCTTCGCGAACGAAGATTTGGGGAAAGGTCTTTTACCTTTCCAGCCTGCGCAATGGATTTTTTAGGTGAGACACAGCCTGCGCTGAACTGAGCCCACCCTTTAATCCTAAGGTTCATCTGCCGGGGCCAAGCAAGCTTGGACAATGGCAGTGAGGTCCTCAGGACGTAGGTTTGTTTAGAGTGTCCTTCTCATAGATGGATGGCCACACAGGGCTAACGACCTCCATCAGGCCAGGAGACCGCGATTTGAACCCGTGGTCGCAGCAGTGAAAGTCCTGCACGCTAACCACTAGGCCACCAGGGGTCTCCCACCAGGGGTCTCATCAGTGATAGTAGGAAAATGAAAATAGCTGTCTGACAGTAACCTCTGTGTTCTCAGTTACCCTAGAGAGCAAGCTAATGGAAGGAAAAAAAAGAAAAAAAGAAATACCCCATCTCAGCTACAGGTGAGAGCAGTCCAGGTTCTGCCTACATCTCATGCATGGAAGTATCAGTGGCTTCTTAGGCATTTTTGCTCTCCCAGCATACCATCCAGCCATTACTGGAAGTCATGCAGACACATATCAATGTATTACTTTTTTGCCCTTTTTTTTTTCTTGAAAGAGGTGACAATATCTACTGTATAGCCAATATTTTGCTATAAAAAAGGCAGGGGGAAAAGGTCATCTCCTTAGTATGGCAGACTTCAGCCCTTATGATAATAAAAATTCATGCAATTTTTTTTACACAGAATCACAGAATATGCTGAGTTGAAAGGGACCCACAAGGATCAGTGAGTCCAACCCTTAGCCCTGCTCAAGATCATCCACAAGAGTAACACCATGTACCCAAGAGCATTGTCCAAATGCTTCTTGAATTCTGTCAGGCTTGGTGCTGTGACCACATCCCTGGGGAGCCTGTTCAGGTGCCCAACCACCCTCTGGGTGAAGAACTTTTTTTCTAATATCCAACCCAAACTTCCCCTGACACAACTTCAGGCCATTCCTGTGGATCCTACCACTGGTCACCACAGTGAAGAGATCAGTGCCTGTCCCTCCTCTTCTCTTCATGAGGAAGTTGTAGACTGCAATGAGTTTTCCCCTCAGTCTCCTCTTCTCCAGGCTGAACAGACCAAGTGACCTCAGCAGCTCCTCATACAACTTTCCCTCAAGGCCCTTCACCATCCTTGTGGCCCTCTTCTGGATGCTCTCTAATACCTTAATATCTTTCTTATATTGCAGTGCCCAAAACTGCACACACCAGTGCAGAGCAAAGTGGGAAAATCCCCTCCCTCGACCCACTGGCAATGGTGTGCCTGATGCCCCCCAGGACAAGGTTGGCCCTCCTGGCTGCCAGGGCACTGCTGACTCATATTCAACTTGCCATTGTTCAAGACCCCCAGGTCCCTTTCCACAGCACTACTTTCCAGCATTTCATTCCCGAGTCTGTACGAACATCCAGGGTTGCCCCATCCCAGGTGCACTTCCCCTTGTTGAACTTCAGAGGTGGAGATCAGTGCAATTTTAAACAGTTGCATGAAATTGCATTTTTAGGAGAGATAGATTTCTGTATCAAAATAGAAATTATCCAATAGCCTAAGTATTTAATCTGGCTAGAAGTTATTTAACCAGCTGTAAGGTCATGACTGTGTAAAAAACTTTTCTGTTCTATAGCTATTGGCATGTTTTTTTAAAAAATTGTTTAGCCTCCACTAAACTTTCTTCAGTGCATTTGAAAATACCAGGGTACAAAAATATAATTTTAAGCTGGCAAGTTCTGTACGAGTGCATGTATTTTAAACATGTGTGAGGAAGATCTCCTTTGTATTTTTCATCATATGTCTGCAGATGCCTTTACAAATGTTCCCAATTGTCTGCTCTGACTCCTTCATGATCAGTAGGTCTGGTCCTGATGTCCAAAGTGGAGTTATAACTTTCATAGTGGCTGTTTCCTGTAGGCATTACTCAATTTTTCTGGGGTGTGTGCTGTTTTCCCAGTTGTGTGTTTGAGCTACTTTGGTGCAAGATAGCATGACTGAGATTTTGTTCAGGATTTTAGTTTGAATTTGGATAAACAATGATTTTGTTAATAGCAAAACATTCATGTAAGCAAATACAATGGAGCTTTAACAAAGCTAGAGAAACATAATAATTAACAAATACTAGAGAAACATAATTCCCTCATGTGTCATGTGGTTTCCCTGGTGATGACAGGGCCAAAGCCCAAGGAATGATGAAGGGTGAGGTGGTGTATGTTGAGGACGTTTTATGCTTAGTGTCACCCCAAAACCAGTTCTGATCTCTAAGGTTAAAGAATTCAACTGTCATGATTAACCGATGACAAGGAAAGACTGGAAACAGTGAACAGTATTCAGTGGAATCAATCTTGAGGGCTGCATATAAGTTTGTATACAGTAATTTTAAAATTGCATATTTTAATGCACGAAATGCTAAGATTGGTTTGTAACTTCATAAAACACTGTAGAAATTATCACAATATAGTTTCTGTATTTTATAGAGTACATCTTTTCTTCTTTTCTGTTTGTTTACTTAGAGGCTTAAAAAAACACCCACATACCTTCTTGGGTAATTAAATTGTTGTTCTGTGGGGAGTGAACCTTGGATGCCTAAAGCAAAACCTATAAGCTACACATTGCATTTGGCCAAAGAGTTATCTTCAGGTTTTTGTTTAAGTTGCTCTCTGCAGAGTTCAGATGGGCACAGTATTCTGAAGTGGGTTGCATTTGTCAAAGGGGGTTTTTGCTGTTTTCTTGTAAAAAGGTTCATGAGCACTGAGTCTACAAGCATGCATTTCGAATGGGGAAAAATACAGAAAAGGAAAAGAGTAAGCATTTTGCATTTGAGAAATATTGGTGTATTCAAGGATGTTCTTATTTACCGATAGAGATTTTCTATTTCCTTTCCTCTTACACACTATGAAATGTGGCTTAATATTGCTGATCTATTGCATCGTGTTTATGAGGCCTAGTTGCATGGTGAGGTGCAGGGGGCAGTGTGTCTATCTGAAGGCAATCTAGTAAGGACTCATTCCAGTGTTGCTGAGTTAAAATTAATCTGTTTAGGGAGAGAATTTATCTTACCACTGTTTTTAAACAGATGAGAAAAGGCTACTTCTGTGAGGGTTTGAGGCTTTTCAGTAGTCAGAGTTGTCAGCCAAGTGAGTGCTCTGTTTGCTTTCCCTCTGCAGGGGCCTGTGTGCAAAGTGGAAATTCAAGGTTGAAATGGGATCTCTGCAGTCATTTATGTGAAAGTTGTACGATGATGCCCCTAGATGAAAGAATACATAAAAATTCATAAGATATATGAGGAGCAAATTTCATTAATATTTATCAGCCTTCTCCTTTGTGAAATATACAGATGTTAGCTCATTGTTGCATTTAAGTGCAGTATACTCAAGATAGGAAAGAAGTAATGGGCAGTAAATTTCAGCAACCTAATGCTTCTGAGTACGTGGCCATGCAGCCAGAATGATAGTAACCCCGCTTTTAAAACAGCATTTTCAACTACCCTTTTTCTCATGTGAGTTTGTGAAAATTAATCAACTCTATTATCATCCCCAAGTTAAGTATGGCATTAAAGCACTTTGATTTTTAAAGGTTGGCCTTCAGATTTTACCAATTACTTACCATCACAACACCATCAATACTGGAAAATTAAACTGTGGTGGTAAAACACTATTTCTGTTCACATACATGGTTTTTAATCTATTGCATTCTTTCTGAGAGAGGACAAAAGTTCAACCTGTAGCTCATCGTTCACTGCTGCTCCAGAAGTGTAGCTGAAATGGAGAGGATTGTTTGGAGTTTCAAATGTGCTAAAGCCTATCAAATTCTGCTGTGGCTACTCTGGTTCTCATGCTAAGGAATAATTATTTGGAACTGTGGTTCTTTGCAAATGTTCTTTTTGTCATACCAGAAAACCAGGCTGAACAGTGCAGTGTAATAAGTAGTTTCATGTAACAGGTTGTTCTAATTAGCTCATTCCAGGACCTATTAACAGCACTTTCTCACATTTTTACCTCCCAGCCAAACACAACAGTAATACCACTGGAAAACACAAGAGAACAATTACAATCAATCCATCAGTTCTAACTAAATGGCAATACATAATCAGTTCCTGAGAGGTCCTGAACTGTTTGTGTTGACTGATGGGGCTACCCTGAAGTAAAACCAGAGTGTGAGCAGTCTTACTGTGATAATTCTGCTTGTGCTTCAAACTTAGCAGTTTCACCTGGCATGATCTCACCTGAGACTTGCTTGAGCAAAACAGCATCCCGCTCTTCTGAGACATGGGAAAGATACCACCACCTAATTCTGTGTAAAAACTGCCTATCTTGGTTGACAAATGCATGCAATGCCACCTACTTCTTGCGATGTCCTGCTATCTGCAGTCATCATTTTCTATTGTAGGTGTTTGTTTTCATGGTAGCCTCCAGGAGCCATGTGGTATTAACTTTTGCCTTCTCTCTCTCCTTAACAACTGCAAGTCCTGGCTGGGTCTGATGTTGGGTTCCAACAGTGCATGCCTTCTCATTGGAGTTTTTGGTTGAGCAAAATGCAATAGCTATTGAGAGAATTTCTCCTCAGTCCATGTTTTAGATCACATATTTGTGCAGATCCAAGATATACAGAAGTGCAGAAACATCTGTGTGAACTTCTGTTAAGTGGGCCATCCAGTTTCATGCTGCATTACTGTGAGAGTCAACTGTCAGCTGTAAGATAGCAGCTAGACCCATTCACATTCTCCAGGCTATCCAACAGACTTCAGAGAATTACAGTATTAATCTCTGTGTCAAAGGTGGGAAAAAAAATTGAATAAAACAATCAAAATTGATGCGGTTCTCTCTGCGGTGGAGGCTGGCTCTAATGGCCTGTCAGAAGCACACTCTGGTGTGGAACTGTGTGTGTCAGACCCGGGCGATGCTCGCCACACAATGGACTATTACACAAATGGTACCAGAGGAGCAGTTTCAAACAGCCCTGAAAAAAAACAAAACCCAATGATCTAGAAAAACAAAGTTGAAGAAATGATGATAGGAGTCCTGAAGGAATTGAGGGTTCTGACCCTGAGAGGATTTTAACTAAATGGCTGCTTAGTTGATTGGATTTACTCAGGGACAGAGGGTTGGAGAAGCAGGAAGCAAAAAGTTTAAATGAAGCTGGATAGAGAAAAGATTCTCTAATAGATCAGACTGAACAATAGTAAGAGCTTTATTACAGTCTTGTTAAAATTCCCCCAGCTGAACAGTTATTTAGTTATCATGTTAAGATCCCACTATAACATGTTCCTAAGGGGATTTTTTTCAGTCTTAGAGATTGTATCCATGCCACAGTAGAAACAAATCAGTATTTCTCCAGTTTTTGCTCCAAGGGGAGACTGAATTCCTTCCTTGTGAGACATCAGCAGACCTGTGCAGAGCTCATCAGCCGAACAAGAGCCAGGTATAGACCATTTAGATCAGACTTCTACAACTGCCTGTTCATCCAAGCTATAGAGAGTGTCTTTAATTTCTTGCTCTTTCCTATGTACACCTAATTTGCTTCTTTTTTCTGCTGTTAAAATGTCACTCTGGTTTTCCTTCATCAAATGGCATGTGTCCGTGAGTCTTCCCAGCAACTCTTGGATCTCAGTTTTTAAATCTGCTACTAAGAATTACTGCTTTGTGGTACTCTGGATACATTCCACTGCTCCAAACATCAGCCTCCCTCCTCCCCCCTTGTCTTCTAAACATTTCATTTGGCTGTAGCTCAAGAGCATTCTGATCTTACAGTAGGGCACTTCACCTCAAGTGATGGCTCTCCAGCTTCAATGATCTTTTGCTTTCTCCACCCAGGAAAATAAGTGGTAGAATCCCAAATGTATGTGATTGACTGCACGTGCACCAAGGCATTGCTAAAGGAGTACTTATTGCCATACTTCGTCCATTCCATACAGGCAAATTCATGAAACTATCACACTAGGTCTAGTAGGGGGGTGGTTAGGTGTTTCTATACAAATGCAAAGATGAAATGTAGTGCAAAGAACACTGTCAGATGAAAATGTGTCAGCAGATGGCAAGCTGCTGCTGCTACTAGTACCACGGGTTTATTTGTTTCCATAGCAAAAAGTGTGTAGGAAAAAAATACTCTTGGTCTACTAACTGAGCACATAGAATGCTGTGTGGATTCTTTAGGGCAACTTTTTATCTCTTTAGAAGAGACATAATGCCTGCAATATGAACAGGGAGGTTGAACTAGATAACCTCCAATGGTCCTTTCCAATCTTAACCATTTTGTGATTCTTTGAATTTTCAGTGACGTTTATACATAATCGTAGCAGCAGTGCTATGAAATTGTTCTTTTTAAAATATAGCACATTTATAAACTTCTTGAAGTTACTAGTAGAAATTTATCTGTATTTCCTTTAGTGATTTGTGGAATGCAGATGGACAATTATATTGACAATTAATTTACAAGATTTGTAAATATAGGCATGAAGTCTGTGAATTTAAATACTGATATAGGAATTAAGCTTTGCTTCAAGAGACAGTTCACGATAGTTCTTTTGGAAATGCTGCAATCTGTTAAAGCTGAAATGACATTAAAATACACATACTAAATATATATTAGATAAATCTTAAAACTGAAATATGCAAATGTTGGAGACTGTAGTTGCAATTTTTGCTTTTCCTGATGCATCTATTGATTTTTTTGATGACACCAAATTTGCCTCTTCTGATCTTTTAACACTTACAAAAAAAAAAATAGCAGTACCAGGGTTACTTTCATTATCATCAAATCCACAGTGGATTTTTCTGTTGAACTAGTGACTCACCTCACCTCAGTATTTACAAAGTACATTTGGTATATCTTAGATATTAGGGGAAGTAAATAGGTATATAAAACCAATTTCCAGTCAAATGCTGTTTGAGACTTTGGAGTAAATATTGCATTATTATATGCACTATCATTTATTATTTGCATTGAATAAAAATAAGACTTTGACCTTCAGTTATTCAATTGTTTTCTAGGACACAATGAAGGTTTTAGTAAGTGTAATTTAATGGTCTAGGACATGGGTAAAAAGATGTGCAGATACAGACTGTAAGGAAAATGCTAATTATCTTAAATTTAATTACAGAAAAAGATCATGATGAGAATACATAAAAACACTTGAAATGCAGCCAAAACATTTTCCAAAGAACATTAAAAATGATTGCTGTTTACTAATCACAGATGATGTAGACACAAAGCTGCAGCAAGAAACACATTTAAATTTCACCTTTGTGCGTAGCAGTGGAGAATCAGGGCCAGATACACAGAAAACTGGGACCTTAGTCTTATAAAAGAGTAATGAGTCTAAGGCTGAAGCGGAGCCTTCACTATTACCTCTGAACCATGCCAGCTGGACACCTCAGCAGCCTCCATAAATGACAAAAGTGTCCACAGACTTCCTCATCTCTGAGGAAGATCACGCACACAAATTGCATGATCTTTGTGAGCAGTCCTGCAGCTTTCAGTAGTCTTCTTTTGTGTTTAATGTAAAGTCTGAAGATTGCAGGTAGGAAAGAAATAATGGTATATGACAGCAGCATTACCTACTTGGTAATGGCAAGTGCTACAGATTACTGTCTCTTACATGCAGCTGAGAGCTTTCTTCATAGTGGCAGAGATGGAAGGTTTCACAATTCTGCACTTTCAGACAAGAAATATGTGGTAGCCGGGGTGAAGCAGAAAAGTCTGTTTATTGGAAAAATTGTTTGTGATTATTGATTTTCATCTCAGGACTTTGACTTCCAGTCCCTTTGAAAGTACTGCTAATTTCTGACAAGCCTCATTTTTATATTGTTTTATGCCAAGCTGAATGTTGACTGCTCCCAAACTGAATCCCAGAACACTAATTTTTGTCCCTATTAAATGTAATATTTGAGATTTAGATAAGTCACTAAATTCAAATGAGGATTAGGACATTCAAAATTATAGTTTCCTTTCATTTGAGTTTTTTCCAGTTTCGCTTAGACAACTTCTTTACCCCTGTTCCACTAAGGAAACAAAATGTAGGCAATTGGGCTGTTTGTCTGGCTGGCTTCCAGTTCTTCTTCCTAGTTTGACGTGAATAGGCAGAAAAGACAGCAAATAAAAATATCCACGGAGACACACTAATGAAAATTAATTGGACTTCTCACTTCGCTTCAATATCCAGGATATTAAAAGGTAATAAAGGATATATCCTTTATTTTCTATAGAATACTACCATTTCTCAGACTGGTAGGTAATCTGAACTTAAACTTCCCAAATTTGAAAGTCAGATAAATGCATATTTTAAGGTAAGACGAAGGACAAATCTTCAGCTAATAGTCGGACAATCCTGGGACAAGGGATCAGAATCATCATCCTGATGGTCTATATTAACTCCCTCATCCCGCCCATATCCTTTTTCATGGTCTTGATAGATGAATCGATTACTCCAGTGGCAATTAGTCTTAAAGTGAGAAGAGGACAGAGGCCTGAGATACTGCAGGAGAGAAAGAAAGTACTGGAAAGGAAATAGAAGAGCATGGGATGAATGGAAATGGGAATGCAGAGCAGTGCAGGTGAGCCTTGGCCCTGCATCCTGCCCATGCTTTCTGTTAACAGTGAGATCTGGCCTGTCACTAACCTAGCCCCACCATCTGTTGAAAAACCAAATTGGAGAGTAACGACCCATGGACCACAATTAGAAACCTCATGTAGCCTTGGCTGTGGATTTGGCATGTGTTTGCAAGATGTTTTCAGGGAGCTTTTGTTCTGACCTTTTAACAGTGAGTGAGTGTTGTGAGCTGATGTAGGGCTGGCCTCCATGCCTGAATGGGAGCAAAGGGAACTAGCGGAGCAAAACAAGTACCTGTCAGAGCCTCGGGAAGGCTGCTGGGTGTGGCATGTTTGGGGAGAAATGATTCATTATAATTTAGGCAAATCAGAAATCACTGTGGTTCCTAGACCCTTCAGGCTGCGCAACAGATGGTGGTGTTTTGGCTGGCACAGAAGGCAGGTGCTAACGCAACTTCCAGAGATAATGGAGCTGCAACCAGTGGCGTTGAAAAGAGTACAGAGAATTAGAAGGCATAATACATTTACATGGAGAATAGTAGAAGAGGAGCTTTGAAACTGAACTTGGACTTCAGTGGCAGCCATCTGACTTGTTTGCTGCTTTTAGGTAAAGTCACTGGTGACTGGAAAAAGGGAAACATTGCACTCATTTTTAGAAAGGGTAGAAAGGCAGACCCTAGGAACCACTGACCTGTCAGCCTCAACTCAGTGCCTGGGAGGATCATGGAACACTTCCTCCTAGAAGCTGTGCTAAGGCACATGAAGAACAGGGAGATTGATTCACGAAAGCTAGTACAGCTTCACCAAGGGCAAGTCCTGCCTAATCAACTTAGTGGCATCCTTCTATGATGGAGTGACTACATCAGTGGACAAAGTAAGGGCTGTGGATGTCATCTGTCTGTAATCTGTAAGGTCTTTGACGTGGTCCCCCTTCTCTCTAAACTGCAGAGATGCATATTTGATGAGTAGACTGCTTGAAGAATGAGGAATTGGATGGATGGTCACATCCAGAGGATAGTAGTCAACAGCTCAGTGTCCAGATGGACATCAGTGACAAGTGGTGTCCCTCAGGGATCCACCAGTGCTATTTAAGGTCTTCATCTATAACACAAACAGTGGGATCGATTGCACCCTCAGAAAGTCTACAGATGACATCAAGCCAAGTGGTGCAGTTGGCAAACTGCATGGGATGCCCTCCAGAGGGACCTGGATAAGCTTGAGAAATGGGCCCTCATGAAGTTGAACAAGGCCAAGTGCAAGGTGCTGCTGCTGGGTTGGGGTAAACCCCAGTATCAATACAGGTGGGGGATGAACAGACCGAGAGCAGCCCTCCCGAGAGGGCCCTGGGGATGCTGGTGGATGAAAGGTTGGACAGGAGCCAGCAATGTGTGCTTGCAGCCCAGAAAGCCACTTGTATCCTGAGCCACATCAAAAGCAGTGTGGCCAACAGGTCAAGGGAGATGATTCTGCCCCTCTACTCGACTCTCATTAGACCCCATTTGGAGTACTCTGTCCAGATCTGGGGTCCTCAGCACAGGAAAGACATGGACCTGTTGGAGCAGGTCTAGAGGAAGGCCACCAAGATGATCAGAGAGCTGGAGCACCTCCTAGGAAGACAGGCTTTTGGAGTTTATTGTGGCTTTTCAGTACTCAAAGGGGGCTTGTAAGAAAGATGGGAACAAATTTTTCAGCAGGGCTTGTTGTGATAGGACAAGTGGTAATGGTTTTAAACTAAAATGGGGAAGATTTAGACTATATATGAGAAAGTAATTTCTCACAGTGAGGATGGTAAAACACTGGAACAGGTTGCCCAGAGAGGTGGTAGATGCCCCATCCCTGTAAACTGAGCAATCTGATCTAGCTGAAGATGTCACATGACCTTTAAAGGTCCCTTCCAACCCAAACTGTTCTATGATTCTAGATGGAAAAGAGATACGATGGCATAAGCTGCTTTGGGGTCCCATGGGAATGGTGTGAATTGCTGAAAATATGTAACCTTGTCAGGGCTGAGACATTGTAGTTATCATCTTTTATTGCTGATGTTTTCCGTTCTCATATATCACTGAAAGAAGAGCTGTGCTGTCTGGGAGAAGTAAAAGTTGTGAAAAAATGGGTATAGGTGAATCCTGAGCATGGTGATATTTATGCATCAGAGCAATCTGCGTGCAGAAAAAGCATTCAGCCAAGGAATGGGTCTTCACGTGGCAGAGGATCTTCTTGGAGACAAGATCTTGTTGGGATTAATCCCAACCTGTCAATTTCTGGGTTTTCTTTCTATGGTTGAATTTCAGATTATAAACCCTTGCTGGGCACACCTCTTCCAAGCCACAACTCCTGCTCTGATGGCAGGCCTGGCCTGACATCTGTAGTGTCTGCACTGCAGCTTCACCCCTCCACCATTGTGTATGGGGTGGGTCACAGATCTGCTGGGCTGCAGGCCCTGGATGCAGGTGCCAGGCACTGCCTGGGGAGCCTGCTCTGGGACACACACAGTTTAGACCATGGTCAGCTATTTGCTGCTGTGGCCAAATAGTGCTTGCTAGCTAACTGTACTGGTTTCCTGATCTATTCAATGCTCACTTGACTACAACTACTTGTACTGCAACTACAAGGACATACCTGATATTCAAGTCCCAAGGCTTGCGGTACAGGCTCAATAGAACGACAATATTGAATCCTATTAACTCTTTGTTCACGTTTATTTGCCCCTTGGCAAAGACCCGCTGCCAGTCTGTCCAATTTATTTTGTGACTCAGGCATAGTTTCCCACAAAGGGACACTTGAAATTAGAAAAAAACAAAGGGCTATCACACTCTGTGCAGAAATTAAGAAGCGCTGGGTGCACCTGCATAGTTTTCTTGCAGGTCAAATACAGATATTGCTGCAATCTCATCAGGTCAAGTGAACCTTAAAAGCGCAGCGACTAGCGCATGTGATGCCCATACAGTCATTGGTGTTCACCCAGCTTCAGAGACCCAGACTGAGAGAATGACTTTTTAGGTATTGACTTTTTAGGTATTTCTTTCAAGCTGTAATTTCAAGGGTTATTTCCTCTATTTCTTCTCTGTCTTATTTTAGCTAAATTTATTTTCATTTCATTGTGACATATTTCATCATGGTTACAACAAAAGTAAATAGTAGCATGGTTACTATAATAGTTGCTATGTACAGATGATTAAAATAGAAAATATTATTCTACTCATTTCCTTTCACTAACTTAATGAAGAGTCATTGAAGGTCTCAAATGCCACTTACTGTTTAAAATGCACTTCATGATTATGCCAGCTGCTCACTTGGCAGATAGTATAAAGAAATAGGAGCTACGTGTCCCAGTTAGGAAACTGTAATAATACCTAGGTTATTGCATCACAGGGATCCTTTTCATCTAAGGTTTGGTGTGAATAGATTTTGCAAAATATTTTAGACTTCTAAATACTTAGAACTCTTTTTACAAATTCGTCAATCATTTGATCTGCTCTTGAAGGTCTGCATGGATTATAAATGGCGTACATGGATGAGCAGATAAAATAATCTAGGAAATATAATCTCTCTGGTTTCTAATTTAGACTGCTGAGGTTAATACTGAGTTGGTTATGATCTGCAAGGAAGATTGATGCTCAAATTGTCTAAATAAACAACCAGAAGTCTCCTTTACAAAGACAGCTACAAAACTACTCATTTTCCAGTGACTGAATGATACAAGTATGTATTATTCTTGAAGTATGGTTTTCTATTTTAAGTAATTTGGGGACTTAGTTTGCAATAGGACATTGTGTCTAAATTATTATGTCTAAATACGGCAGTGTTGTGATACCATCCATGTCAAAATAGGTGCAGTACAAATTGCCTCTTAGACATATCTATGGGAGAGGGAGTGAAACACTATTTGAACTGTCTCTGATCTATGCATATTGGTTTTGGCTGTATGCTGCCTAGTAGTCTTAAGCCCATAACTTTCAACTTTTGAGGCATTTGAGGTTGACTTACCAAATGACAAAATAAACTCAATACCACTCCACAAAAAAAAAAAAGAAAAAGAAAAAAAAGAAAAGAAAAAGAAAAAGATAAAGAAAAAGAAAAAAAAGAAAGAAAAAGAAAAAGAAAAAGAAAAAGAAAAAGAAAAAGAAAAAGAAAAAGGAAAAGAAAAAGAAAAAGAAAAAGAAAAAGGAAAAGAAAAAGGAAAAGAAAAAGAAAAAGATTGTGCATAGAAACAAAATGTGAAGAATATTTTAAATTTTTTGTAGTCCAAAATGCTTACTTTTTTTTTAAATTGTCAATCTGTAAAAAAGCATGGGTATTTATACTTCATTTCTCATTGTCTAGTCAAGCAGATTTTCCCCTCTTTCAATTTGCATTTACTATAATAGGAGCTTTGAGGAACTCATTGTAATTTATTTTGACATGTAGTTTTTATGTGCACAAAGTTATAATATGTAGCACTTAGAACACTAAAGGCCTCAATCTTACTGAGTTTTGCTAGGCAAAGAAAGATGAACAAAATAATCTCATCATGAGTCTTTGGAAAAGTCAATATGTATCCTTCATTCCAAGTAATGTGTTTGTCTCGCCTGTTGGCCTAAGTTATACATGTTCTCAATAAAATGTGAGATTTTGCATGTCAGTTGGTGTGAAGTTAGCAAGGTGCCTAATTTCTTGGCAAGAGTTATCAACAAGAGATATGAATATAAAATTATACGGTTACTATCATTAGTTTAGAAATTTGAATTGGTTTAATATTCAAGAATAGATTGGTCTCATTTCCTTTTTTTTGAAGTGTGAACATATCACACCATAATTTAAGTTCGAAGAAAGATCAGGAGGCATCTACTGCAACCTCCTGCTCAAAGGAGGGTGAACTATAAGTTCAGATGAAGTTGCTCAGGGTTTTTCCAGTTGGTCTTGAAATCCTCCAAGGATAGAGACTGTGCAGCCTCTCTGAGCAATCTGTTCCACTGTTTCACTGTCCAAGCAGTGAAAAAAACTTTTGTGTGATAAAAAATCTGTACTTCGCAGTTCAGTTTATGCCTGTTGTCTCCTACCATGTACTACTGTGAAGAGCCAGCTCCATCTTCTCAATAACTTCCTTGTAGGTACCAAAAGCTGCTGTCAGGTCTTACCAAAACTGTCTTTTCTCCATGTTGAACAAGTCTAGCTCCCCCAGTCTATCTTCATATGGTATGTATTCCAGAGCCTGACTGTGCTGGTAGTTATCTTCTGATATTGGTTGTTTAATTGGCACTCTTTTGTACTGGAGGGCCTAAAACTGTGGTCTAGGAAGTGCTGAGTAGAGAGGAACTGTGGTCACGAGATTCCTGTTCATGCAGCCCTGGGTGATGCTGGCTGCCTTTGCCAGGACCACTCCTGTCTTCTGGTCAGGTCATGCCTGCTCACACTCACAGGGTGATGTCCTCAGAACTGCTCCCCAGCCATTATTGTTGCAGGCATTATTCCTTCCCAGGTGAAGGCTTTTTCATTTGTCCTTGTTGAGTTTCACAAGGCTTCTGTCAGCTCTCTCCTTTAGCCTGACTAGGTTGCCCTGAATGACAGCTCTGCTCCCAAGCATATTGGTGGCTCCCACCATTCTGTAGTGACCTGCAAATCTCATGACAGTGAGCTCCTCTACCTCCTCCAGGACGCTGATAAAAATGTTAACCAGGACAGGTCCCAGGACAGACACCTGCATCTAACCAGCCTCCTGACAGAGCACAACCCATTGACCATCACCCTCTGAGCCCAACCAGCCAATTTTGTACCTGCATGGGCTGTAACATCCTAACATGGATTCAGGAATATTGTGGGAGGTGTGTTGCAAGCCTTTCTAAAGTCAAATGGGCCCACTTGTTTCCTTTTTTTGGCCTTTAACTTCAGGAGTATCTGTATTGTTTCCCTGTTTTAAGTGCTGTTTGCTGTTAAGTGCTGTTTGTCCCTGTTCTTTGGAAATTTTTGAAGCAGCTCTTTTGACTGCCTGGATCAGAATCTGTTCTTCTAATGAGTGACCTTTCACTTTAGTTTAATTGAGTAAAAATCAAAATGAATTATATTTTTCAAATAATAAGAGAAGTAATGGAGACTGTTATGAAAAGGCATACTGGAGTTTCATAGTTTGTTCAATAAATAATAACTTGCTGTACTAGGCTCTTTTAGGCTTTTTAAAAATGCATATCTGTAGTGGAAATGATTTCTATTAATTATAAAGACAAATTATAATACAATCTAGTGGAAAGTTTTGTTTTCATAGCAGTATCTTTCAAAAAGGTCATCCTTCACCTGTGGGCAGAGTCTGTTTGGGCTGGTTTTTAAATGTGTTCTTACAGACATCCTGTCCAGCTAAGTCCTATTAGAATACAAAATATCATGTCTCCGTAGTTGTGGTCCCTAAATTATCACAGTTTAGGAATGTAATCTTTGCAGTAAGAAACTCCACTATGACTCTATGCACATGCACAAAACCTTGCATCTTTGAAACCAAACCACTGAAGATCCTGAATTTCATTTCCCAGTGTGGCAGACACTATAGGTCATTTCTAAAGACACCTGGGTACCAAAGGATTTATGAAAGCAGTGAGATTGTTAAAAGCATAAGTTTATCTATCTCCATCATTCTTTACCTGTCTCAACTTCAGTCATCTTAAGAATGTAGTAAAATAGAGTATCCTAGATTCCCCCAACCATCTGGAGAGAGACACTGATGCATCACAGAGTGAAGTCTTCAGTGCAATCCAGATACCTTCTGGACTGCTTGTGCTCTGTACAATTTTAGATTATATAATGCTGCTGTAATAAATATTAATTTATATTTGTGCCTAAATAACATAATTGTATCTAGTTAATAATTTTATATCTAGAGCCTGAAAAATCCAATGCTTGAAAGAATTTATAAAATGGCGTTTATGAATTTTTTCAGCCCTAATTTTTATTGTCCGTATTTATTGCAAAAGGCTGACCTCCAAGTCTGAAAGACTTTGCAGACTCCTTTTTGCATGTAAAAGAGAAATGGAAAAAATGAAAAGCATTCATAAATTATGGTAAACCACACTTTTTTTGCAGCAGCAGTTTTCCTGAGGGTAGCTATCTAGTTGTCCTCTGCTATGTATTCAAGAAAATGGGAGCTTGGACACTTTTCACTTCAGTGGTAGAAATGAAAACAGAACATATGCACAAACTGTGGAACAGCTGCCCTGATCAAAACCCACTCTGTTTCATCAATTCAATTGCATTTTTCCTCATGCCTTCAGATAATAGGAAAACAATGTATTCTAATTTCTTCATCCTGTTAAAAAAAAGTATGAAGCAAAGACTGAGATTTTATTAATATTAAAGGGAAAAAAGTGTGCTAAGACAGGTCAGAGGTAGTAAATGCAAATACTTCAGAGAAATATTTCACGTTATAAAGAAATCTTTATGCATGTGGTGAAAGACTGCATAAACAGGCTCCTTTTTATTTTGGGTGGTAAATGGTAGTGAATTTCTTACAGAAAGGGGTCTACAAGAAGCTATGAGACAGGATAAATTGGAGAAAGATTCTTGTTTGGGATCTGAGCTCATCAAAATAACCAGATTGTGGGCTCTGAGTTCGCAGCCACTTTTCAGGGAACAGCACCTAAGGCTAGAAGGTAAATAGGTGTGTCAGCATATGCACTGCAGAGAAGCAGGTGAGTACCCATGTACCTCTGCTGTGAGCTGAGTTTGAAGCAGCAGCCTGGGCAAGGAGGGGAGCGAGATGGGGAGGCACTAATGGGTAGCTGGAGGCACACTGCAATCAGGATGAGCAGCCAGTTCTCAGGCTCCTCAGCTCTGCCACCCTTCAGCATGAAAAGCTCTGGGAAAGAGATAAGTCAGTCGGTTAAACACAGTAATTATATTCCTTCAAAAGCCAGTGAAAGTGGCACATGTTCAACATGGATCTTCTCCCCCCTTCTTGATTGTAACAGAAGATTTGGGCGAATTTCCTATTTGGAGGCAATCAGTGAATGTGGAGAGCGAGGGATGAAGGATGCCCCGGCTGACCTTCAGAAGAATTATTGTTTCTTTCACTCATAGTTTCTCCCCTCCTCCCCATCCCCCATCGCCCTTGTACAAGGTTTGGGAGATACAGAGGCTTTTTATTTAAAAACAGGTGCTTAAATGGAGCTGTCTGCTGTGGGGATGTAATTGATTCAGGACAACAGTGCCCCTAATCAGACAGCTGCTTTTGTTGTCTTGCCCTTTTGTATGAGGGAATAGGAAAATAGCTATCACTATGTGTTTTAGTCAGGAAATATTCAGCAAATATTTGTCAAATAACGTGTGTTTAGAGTATTGCTTGAAATTATACATATATTTAACACTTTCCCCTCCTTTTCTGCTCCAAACTGCCAGGCTTTAAAGGATACAATTTAATTAGCAATGGCATTTTAATACAGTTACTGGCACTGGCTGTGCTCTATGCAAATAATTTATTTCAGGGAAATTGTATTGGGATTGAAAACGTTTTTTCTTTCCCAAGAAGTATTATAATTCCTAATTGACTGAAGCTTTGCCGATTTAGAAATGCGTTCAAAGAAACCAAGGCACAAGTCAAGGGTATAGGGGGATTAAAGTTACTGTCACTCTTATGCAAATGTCACCCCGCACAAGGCTCACAAATTAAAATTGAAGTGCTGGTTTGCTGCTGCAGTCATGCTTTCAGAATAATCAGTGATGAATTCATCTGACATACCACAACTGTTTCTTAAAACCAGAGCATCATTCCTTTATAAAATTGAATATTTACACTGTTAGACAAAATTTATATCCATTTAATTCTACATTCAGATGTTTGAAAGTTGCTAGATATGAACCAAGTGCCTTTGCTTGCCCTGAAGATGAGTTTTCCATGTGCAGTGCCAAGCTTGTCATTAAAGATCAGCGCATCATTTAGAGGGAAAAGGAATAGATAGAATAGATAAAATATTTTGCATATGCATAATCAACACAATTGCAAATAAAGGCAAAAGTCTTGGGAAGCAAAACACAGCTGTAATGCTAATTCTGAGTGAATAATTTTCTTGATGAATTTAGCGTCTGTGTCTGGTCACCAAATAGCCTCAAACATATTGTAATTTTTGAAAATGTGGTTAATCTTTAGAATTGCTGCACTGTTTTGTTTTGGCTTTTTGTTTTATTTTTAACTCTTTGGATTGCATTCAGTTTGGGATTATAAAATATCGCTCTCCAGCCTGCAGGCTTTATTAGCTAGTAGTATCTATCTTATAAATATACCTTATTTCTGTCTATTGGTTGTAGTGGTGTAATTCCTTTAGGAATACCATCTGCAAACAGTTGGCCCATAGCAAAGAGAACTTTATTTCTAGTGGTTTATGGCATGTCCTAGAAATATTTGCTTTTTGTATAGAAAGGAAAATTTTAAAATTTATGTAGTTGCAGTCTTTGAAGGAAGCAAAAGGTAAAATGATCTATATGCTTCCCACAGGACATATATGTGCTTTGTTCACCACATTTTCATCTACTTGGTCTGATTGGACTTACCATTATTCTGTGGAAGGGAAGGTTGTCTTTATCCAATATTTATAATTTAATTTATAAGCACATTGATAATGACCACATGCATTTTGAGAAAGGATCTCTAAAAACTATCTACCTGAAAAATGTTAGAACCTCTTTCTGGTACAATACAAGCAATTTCTTAGCAGGGAATAAGGGAATAAGCGTTATTTTAGAGCAGCTATTGTACTTCCTACAGTGATTAGATGATTGCTTGACATTTTGTGGAAGGAAATATTTAGTTTATTGGTAATAAGTTTTATTTCACTTTCTTATTCTAGTTATTGGAAACTGCTGCAACGAATCCAATAAGGCAGTTCAGTATTGTCACAGAATGCCCAATGATTTAGGAATATTTTCTGTGATTGGGTTCCAATGAGTAGCAGACAGGTTATACCAAAAGCCATTCCATAAAGTATAAAGCTATAAAACTTTTGAAGCATTTTCATACAGAAATAAAACCCTATGTTTTCAAAAGCAGTAAATCAAGAGTATAAGTGTCCTTGCAAACTGAAAAAAAATAAAAGGCAGTAAATGGACTTGTATCAGTTCATGCAATTTAAAAGTATTTAGATGTACAAGCACCAAACAACAGGCTGCTGCTTCTTCCAGTAGTGTCTGTATTCTTGCATTTGCTTCTCCATAAATCCATTAGGCAGGCAACACTCTTCAACAGCCTCTGTACTGGGTTTTACAAATCATTACATTCAGTTATTCTAAAATCAGCAAGTTATGTATACCAGATAAAAGCCAAACACTGTTTGTCGGGGGCTGCATACCGCTGGTAGGGTTGCAATCAAGCTCCCATACATAATGGTTCTGATTGTGTGATAGTCACCCTCATAATACAGGCGAAGGAATGATTGCCCAAAGCAAAACGGTGTTTGCAAAGAGCTCATCATGTGCCATTTTCTTTCATGACGTGTTTGATGACCAAGTGCAAAACCTTTCAAACTCCATAGCTGTTATTCAGGAACATGATTTGTTTTGATGTGGCGACGGGAAGGTCAGATTCACTTAACAGTACTGTGCATTCCCCACCTTTGTCTTTGCTATATTTTATGGTTTTTTAACAAACTGGACTAACTTAATGGCAGTTTTCAGTAGGACAGACAAGGTTAAAAGCATTAGTGGATGGAGAGAACAGAGTCATAGTCTGTCTAGAGAATATGTACTGGAATAGTTGAGGTTGTTTTAGCAAGGAAACTATAGTTACAACCCTAAGCTGGCATTTGCCGCTTACTGTCTTTCTTCTTGTTCAAGAAGCATTTGGACAATGCTTTCAGTCACACGGTGTGATTCTTGGGGCTGTCCTGTGCAGGGGCAGGAGTTGGACTTCGATAATTCTTGTGGATTTCTTCCAACTCAGGTAGGCACGGCTTGGAGCTGCTGATTTCTCATGTTTTAAGTCTTTCATGTCCGTTGCCCCTCAGCTCCACTGCAGCAAGAAAAAAGTCATCTTTCAGTAAGCAGTGTATATTGTAAGCAATATTTTTTTGTTGATTCCCTGATCTAGAACTGAAGCTGTTACTGTAATTCTTACTGTATTTGTGGAGTAGCTGCAGGCCTGATTCAAAAAAAAAGAAAACAAACAAAGAAAAAACTGTCTTAAATGTGTGGGACAGTTAAACTGCTGGAGGGCTGGTTAAATGTATTTGAGAAATGAAAGCATTACTTTAGAACAGTCTAGACCAGGGCATAGTGACAGTTATACTCAGGACCAGCTATTTAAAACACTACACCCCATTAAAGTAGACACCTTTATACTACTATTAAAAAGTCTTTGAAGTATGAGATGGAATAGCAGAAGAACAATGTAAAAGGAAAATTGAAGAACTGCAAATAATTCTTCCCTTTCAAATGCTTTGTAATTAAATGCCTTGCTAATCTCTACTAGTCATTAACTGAGATCAGCTAATGAAGAGTCCACAAGACAGTTGGGCTGTAGCTCTGCTGTACAGTTGGTCCTGTGAATAAAATTGTTACCTGACGGTAATGAAGTGTTACTGAAGCTGATTGATAGTAAAACTCTATCTGACCTTGATGGGGAAGGAGAGGAGTCAGGATCTCACTCCCCATGTATAGCTAGCAGAGAGACTTTTAACATTATTGAAAAAGGAAAGAAATTCTGCTTCAACTTTTCATAGAAACACCTCAAATAAATAGAATTATATATGTAAGCTGTTCTGATCTCAAATAAATTCATTAGAATAACAAGTGCATGCTCAAACAACTAAGTCAGTGGTCTGATTGCAGAGGGTGAATGGTAATTCTGAAATAAAGGCAAGGTATGTAAATTCAAATCATTCCCTTTTTAATTTCTCCACATGTATATTGGGAGAATTAGTGAAAAAAATTGTTCTCAATTGCCAATGAGAAATGCAAATTACAAAAACAGTTCCACATACACTTTAATGGAATATTCCCAAATGACAGGAATCTTCTCCACTTCTAACATGTTAAAACCTATACATAAAATCAGGCTGTGGGTGAAAAGAAGCAAACGTAAAAATTACTGGATGAAAAGGTGAAACACTGAAGGGCTAAACCAACATTTTACTTTAGTCTTTCAGTCCCTAGTCAGCTGAGCAGCAGGAAGCACAAGATCCTTTTAGATTCTCCACAAAACTTCAGTACTGGTTGTTTTTTTTTTCCCTTTAAGCTTCAAGTTCACTTGGAGATGTCACTCCTTCCTCCCTAATAAAGATTTGTGAGTCATGCACATACTAACTCCAGGCTCAGCAATCCTAATTTATAGGCTTTGTAGCTGCATGTGAAAATGCAGTACAGCTCCCAGCTGGCAGGCTGTCCAGCTGCCTTGTGGAACAGCCCCTTGGACTGCACTCAGGCTGGACTCCTTCCAGCAGCTTTAGTCACCCCTTGCTAAACCTGCTAACAAGGATCTGGTGCCCATTTTTGTGTGGAGAGTGTAGTGACAGCAGCAACAGCTTGTTAGTTTAAAGCTTTTTTACTGCTCTTTGGCAACTCCTTCCCCAATTCAAAGGGACAACTGAGAGGTCATAGTTGCAGCCCTTCTGCTTCCCTTCTCCACTGCAGGCACGTGCATTCTCTGTTCACCTTGCTGCAACAAGGTAAATCTTTTTTATCTTCCAGTTCAAAGCCAAAACCAGTAGAAGGGTGTTCATAAGCAATAATTACTTTGCATTTCTCTATCATGTCATCATCTTAAAAATTGTATTCATCAGTGAACTTCTGTGAAAAGTCAAGAACATTTGGTCATGGAAAGGCAAATATTAGATGAATGTCTATATTGACCATTGTTCACCATGAAAAATTACTTTCTGTCATAAGAAGATGATATTTACTTGGCATTGCCTTATATCCATAAATCTCAGCTCTTCTTACTCTTGCCAACATAGTTTATATTCTGAAAAGAAAGTGTCAGATAGTTGATAACTTGAAGACTTTTGTCTGAAATTGTTACTGTTATATGGAAGATGCATGAATGTTATAATGATGGAGAGAAATGTAAAAACCTTAAAATAATCTTTTTTTGGAACTGGATTGATCCAATAAAATGACTAGAATTACTAAAGTATAAATCATGGTTTGGCCCAAAGCCTGAGGATTTCTGCAGGTTTTGGTAATTGTATGTAAGGGTATGTTATTTTGTCGGCATACAGCTTGTACAATCAGTGTTGCCATTTTGTTTAGGTTAATCCTAGTCATGCTTGTTTCCATTACTTTCTAAATGTTCTTTTAGGGCTGAGTGGTGGCAGGTTTTTTTCCTCACCTGTGAAGAAATACAAAACCAGGGAAAAGGATCCCATAATGCTTCCTTAAACAGAATTGTTGACAAAACCTAACTAGTTTCCACAAAAAGCAAATATTCACTTATGTTTTCATAGCACAGAAGCTATCATCTCAAACCAGGAATAGTGCCAGCAAACCCTGATCCCTGAATAAGCAGTTTACTTGCTCGAACTCCCAGGCCATATGGGAATCAGCACTCTTCTCCCCCACAAATACCTCTGTTACTTGAAAGAAGCAGTCCCAGTATTGCATATATTTGTGATCAAAGGTTCATACTTTGAATTTCACTTGAGAGGGTTATTGTATGTAAAACCTGATATCCTCCCTTCACTCAATCTCTACCAGATATTTCAAGGTGGGTAATAACAAGGTGCAACTATACAAGTAAGGGATTTTTTTCATGTTATTACAGGATTAGATTGAATGTAGTCTGATGAGATTAAATCCAATTTTCTTTTTGATACGTTTGTGTGCCTGATTTTAGAGTTCAAGATTTTGGGTAGGCCCAGCACTTCCTGAAAGCTGCTGACTGGAGGAGCTGTAAAATCCTCAGTCATAGCCTAAATGTTAGTGTCAGCGTGACATCCAGCAGTTTCTTCAGATCTAGCTTGGTTTGCTCCTAAAATCATGACAGAAGAGGCTAAACAGTCTCAGGCACAAGATCTGGGGGTATGTGTTTGGTCGCTTGCCTCCAAAGCAGCAGGAACAAGTAGAAATGTCAGGGGATCGCCCAAGACCTGTAACAATCTTGTGACACAGCTTGGCACATGCTGTTGCAGTTGAGTCTGCTTTGGACTACTGCCAGGCTGGAAAACAAGTCAGGGGTGCTGTTAAGAAGCTGCACACATGCTCCTCATTGGTACTGTGCAGCTCTTTTTTGGGGGGTGTTGGGTTTTTTTTAATCAGTTTGTTTAGTTTCTTTATTGGCTTCCTGAAATTCTCCAAGGGGAATGGAAAAGCTTTAATAGGTAATAAATTAATCCTTTTTACAACAACAATAGTGAAAAAATTACATCCATTTCTCCAACTATGTGGTGTTGGGAGGGTTATGTAGTTTTTGGGGGAGGATATTTTTATTTTTTAATATTTATATTTTATAATACTTATTGCATAAGTGGGAGCATGGGAAATTCAGATAATGTGATCCAAAGAGATAGGGACTGTAAAGTCCAGGGTCACAGGTTATTCCTGCTACGGGTAAAGGCACTACAAACACTCACAGACTTCACAAAGGTGCAGAGACATCCAGAGTGATTTTCTCCTGGAAAAGATTCTTGGAGAATTAACTGTCTTAGTGCTTATCTGCAGGGAAAATTTGCCAGTATAATTAAACTTCTCTAGTTACACAGGTATAACTCCTTGTTCAGTCGCTCTTGTTTCAGAAGTGCCCAGGCAGGGAATTTACACCAGAGTAACCCCAGCAGTGTGCTGCTGTACAAGTACAGTGAGGCCATTTGCCAGCTGGTGTGTGCCAGGTGGTTGCCATCTGAGATGCTCACGACAGCATTGCTCATGGTGAAAAAGTTGCCAAGTTTTGCCAGGGCCTTAGGCAGGACACACATTCCCATCAACGCCCTGAAAACAAACATTTTAAATCATAAGTCAAATCACTTCCCTATGTGTATAAGCTCCAGCTGCCTTTGAAAACCTCCTGTCCCAGCTTTCTTTTGCAGTTTAATTTGAGAAAAAGATGAGTTTAACTGTTAATATTCAGCAGGCTTCTGAAGTTTGATCCTTAACTCAGTTTCTTACCCCCCCTCTTTACTACCATTCTTCTTTTTCTCCACCCTGCCCTTGGCTGCAGAGTGATTTTTGACTGAGGAAAAGGTGAGGAAAGACATAAGGTGACTAGGTGGAAGGATGGGGGGCCTGGCTCCAAGTCCTTGCTTTGCTGCAGAATTTCTGTTTGGTCTTGGGTAAGACAGTCTTGCTGCAGTTTGATTTCTGTCCTACAAAGCTGAGGACCAGCATGTCTGCAACTCCATGGAGAGTTGCAAGTTGTGGTAACCACATCAGAGAAGATGAATTACACAGGTTGTGCAGGACGAGGGATTGGGTCAGTATCTCAGCTGTGTTGCATTTCCCAGGAGGCAGGAACTGAGAAGTTGTTCATTCCCCAGCCAGGCTGCTTTTCTGGAGCAAGTCCAGCTTGTCCTCCCTCCTCTTCTCTTATTGAGCAGTGTTCCAGAACCTTAACGGCCCAAAACATATTTCTGTTTGTCTTAATGCATTAAAAAGCAACTTTCTGAACAGGGATAAAGTCCCTTGGAACCCCTTCTGACCTCTGATTATTACAGCCTGAAGAAATAACTTATTTTTAAAGGGGAAAGGTTCATGACACTTCTCAGGTCTTGCAAAGATTTGGTTGGAGAAAGACAAAACTCATTCAGAGAGGCAGGTTGCAAAGAAGTTGACTTTTCAGTGTACAAGGTATCACAGTTCATTATGGGACAGGTTCTTCTATTGCTGTCAATGTTTGCTAACAGCAGGTTCAGAAAAATCAGCACCACTGGATGTTAATGTTAGATACCAAAAAAGAGAAAAGGAAAAGGAAAGATTTGGGGGAAAGGGGGGGAGCACCACCATGAAATGTGAGCTAACGCTAGGTTGCTCTTCATCTCTTCTTCATCCACGTGTATCATCCCTGCTTGGCCTTGTCTGGACTGTAGGTACTTATTTGGTTAGTGGGTTTTTGCAGGGTGTTCCTGAACTGCTGAATATTTGTGTTCATCTGCTTGCATAATTTCCTCTTACTTATCTTACAGCAATCTTTGTCTGAGGGGAAAAAATGTATATCTTATGTGGGAACTTTATTATACAGCTGATAAAAGCAGCTGTTTGAATCCTACTGTTAAGTCTTTACTTCATTTCAAATGGGACAATTCAGATTGTGAGTTTAGCTCAAGGATATACAACAAGGGTAATCCAGAGTCTTTATATAGCCTTAAATTTGTGTCATAAAGAACTGCAAAAAAAGCATCCAAACACAACATTGAAAGTTAGATGGCAATTTATGTCTACAGTGTAATCTGGCAGTCGTTTCCCTGGCCTACAACAGGTTTGGAAGTGCTGTGCTGTGGTTTGTACACTCTAGAAAGAACAAATATACATGCTGTGTTAAATGTACCTTCTGTGTTTCAGAATTTCTGTTTGCTTGTGTCACTGTAGGCCTACAATGTCCCTGACATAAAAATGAAGGGATAGGCTAATGCTTTAACTATAATAATCTGTGTTCCCACTTGCAGCCATACCACTTTTTCAGCATTAGATGTCTGGTGATGGGAGAGACAGGCCATAGCTTCTTAACAGTACATAGATTGTGCTAGCTGTCCACTCTGATCCTTGGACAGAGTAATGGACAGGGTGATGGAGAACGCTTAGCGAGTGGGAACTGCTGGGTTCAGTGCCTTTCCTTATCCAGGATTTGGCCGTCTTTTCCCTCCCCAGGTTAGTGAGTAGTTCAGCAGGGATAGGGGTGGGCATCCATCTCTGTTTTCTCTTAAAAGCCTGGCTCTGGTTGACAGTCCTTTTCATTTTTCTTTTATTCCTACTCTGCATATAATCTTTTTCTTCAAAAATAGTTCATTCCTCTTATTTCTTTCTAGGTGCAAAGCAACCCAGTGCTGTGTGTTTTCAGACCACTGTTGCTTTTTGTGAGGAGGCATCCCAGGGTGGCACAGCCATTCCAGGACCCCATTCTAACAGGCACTATAGTTCAGAGAAGGGCAATGAAGCTGGTGAAGGGTTTAGAGCACAAGACTTACGAGAAGCAACTGAGAGAGCTGTGTTATTTAGCCTGGAGAAGAGGAGGCTCAGGGGTGACTTTATTACTCTCTACAACTACCTGAAAGGAGGTTGTGACCAGGTGGGGGTCAGCCTCTTCTCCCAGGCAAACAGCAAGAGAACAAGAGGACACAGTCTTAAGCTGCACCAGGGAAGGTTTATTTTGGACATTAGGAAGAATTTGTTCACAGAAAGGGTGATTAGACTGCCTAGGGAGATGATGGAGTCACCATCCCTGAAGGTGTTTAAGGACAGATTGGATGTGGCACTTAGTACCATGGTCTAGTTGACATGGTGGTATTCAGTCAAAGGCTGGACTCAATGATCTCAGAGGCCTTTTCCAACTTCATTGATTCTGTAATTGAAATTTGCATCAAGCTTGGGCTGCTTTTGCAATCGTAGCTGTTTAGGGGGACATGCACACAGTATAGTCAGTACTTTGTAGGATTTCATCAATGATGGAGCTTGATTGCTTGGTCCTGATTGTCGGGCTAAACAGCGATACTGGGGACATTTTGTTCAAAACTTCCTTTGTTAAATTAAAAACAAACAAAACAAACAAAGAAACAAAAAAAAACCAAAACCACACATGATATTTCTACAGCCATACTGCGTATAAATAACTGACTTTGGGCCACTGCTGTGTTTTGTTGCAAGTTTTATCCAAGCATGACCCCTTCGGAAATGACTAGGTATAGTCAATGTGCTGCACCTATGCCTTTGGGCAGGAGTTTATCCAGCGGCGGCTGTGTGGGAAGGCCCCTCCTGGGCCGCAGCCCGGCCGCCGTCGGCGGCTGCGCGAGCGCGGGCTGCCACCCAGCGGCCATTGGCGGGGCCGCCGCCGCCACGGAGCCCGCGACGGGGCCGCCGCTGGCCCAGGTGCCTGCCCGGGGACGGCGCCGCTGGGTTGAACTCTGCGGGGCCCGGGGCTTTCGTACCGCTTCGTACACACCGTGTCACGTTCATAAAAACAAAGAAACAAGTAGATAAATAACTCCCAGCAGAGCCCAGTCTGGCTGCGCCCCCCCGCCCAGCCTGGCCCCGGGTGGTGTAAGTGCTTGGGTTGGGCACGGCCCCTGCGGCAGCAGCTCTCGGGGGTCTGTGCGGAGGGCATTGGGGGGGGTCCTCTCCGGGCTGCCCACCCTGTGTGGGTTCTTTTGGGAGCTCCCGCATCATCGGTAACAGGTGGGGAGTCGGCTTTGCTACTTGCTTTTGTATTTCAAACGAAGCAAACGTTTGCAGAATACTCTGTGTCCACTGGAAAAAGTCCAAACAGTCAAACTCCAGCGAAATGGAAGTAAAAGGATGAAAACCGCAGGACAACTTAAACAGGCCAAAGAGGAGAGGAAAACGTGGTTTGGTTATGTGCAATGTACAGCATCACAACTTAAACATGATATGAAGAGCTGGTATTTTGTCCTGATTATAATCATAATTTTACTTGCAATTTGCTTTTTCAAAAAAAATTGAAATGCCTCTGATCAGGATGATAATGTGACAGACAATTTAGTCATTCAACATGTTCTTTGAAAGTATCTGGCATCTAGTAATTGATATGCAGTTATGCTTTTGTCTTTTTTCAAGGCCTAGATTTGAAATTACAGATTTATTAGCCATTTACAGTTGCTTCATATAAAAAATCACTACTGTAATGTTGCTAGCATTTGCACTGTATTTTGGTATTAACCTTTGCAAGATCACTAGTCTGTAGCACAGAAAATTTGTTTCACTGTGTGCTTTCCCACTAAGCTACACTACCTGAGCACATTGGAAGAGAGAGGAAAACTTGGTGTTTATAACATTCTGCACAGATCTGGACAAAAATAGATGAGGCAATTAAGTACACTGTGTTTTATGATAGAGAGTTGTGGATATAAACAAAATGCTTAGGGATTCTATTGGTGCTAAGAGATTTTGATTGCCCCATTGCTAATGCCAAATATGTAAAAAAACCCCAAACCAATTTTATTTACCTGATTACATTTTTTAGTTTTTAGACATGAAACTTTGTATCCTTTCTCTGTGATCCTGAGTACTTAAAACATCATGATATTCTTTGTGAAAACTGAACTTCTCATAAATAACACGATTCTAAGAACCGAAGCTTAAAAATGAAAACTCTGCTTATATACCTTTGAGAAAGCACAAAATAATGAATGTTATATTATTTAAATTATAGCATTATTGTTTGTGGGGCTTGTGTGTCATTTTTAGTTATCAAAGCATCTATGGATATTATATATAGATAAACAGGAATCAGACTTACCAAAAATACTGCTAAATCTTGTTCTATTAAAGCCAGGTGCTGGGTAGGGGATGGGGATATAGCCACTGCTTTTGCCAAAGAGCCAGATTGGGACTATATCAACATTTAGCCTTGGACCCTTTTTTCCCATCCACTATCAAACCTTGACTTAACTTTCAAATAGTACTGTCAAGGAGTTTGATAAATATCTTGCTGATTATTTATATGCTTTATATAATTCTGGCTTATTTTTCATAAGTAATCAGTCTTCGTTGCATCCTTGCTTGGACTATAAATGTTTTTCTCATGCTGCCAGGTTGCTATGTTAAATTGAACACAAGGACTGGCTGCCATGGAGAAAATGAGAAAATGATGTTTAAAAGTCTCTGTTTGCAAGTCTGAGGAGGAGAGAGGAAGAACATTGTTTACTGTCGTTTACTGGGGACTTTGCATAAGAAAAATCAACTTCTTTTTATTTTCAATCAAGATCTTTTGACTGAAAACTACTCTAGCTTCTAGGATTTAGGGTAGTAAATCCAATAATTAGTAACAGCCTCCTAATAATGGGTAAGAAAGTTGTGTAGGAAACAAGAAACATGAACACCATAATTTACAGAGCTATTGGAAAGTTCAGAGAAAAATTACTTTTTCTTCTCTCTCTTTTTTGGTAAATGAACTGGTAACTTTTTCTAAAATCAGTATCAACCTTTTCTGCATTTTTTGAAAAAACACATAATGTTCATGTGTGGGTAGGCCTGACTGAGCAAAGAGTGTCAGTGGTTTTCTGTCCTATCTTCTAGAACAGGCAAATTTAGGATAATGTTCTGTATAAGAAATTTATGTAAGCACAAACCCACTTTTGACAGAGATTGCTGGCGTCATTCCAGCGGAGGTAGCAGAGCTGCATAATGGTTTTCTCTCCTCTCTCTGGAATGGCAGCGCTCTGTGTACATTGTCTGAAACATATACATCACAGTGTATACTGTCAACAATCTAAGTACACAAAACTTAGGTCAGATGAAAATAAGGCAGCTAGCAGACATCAAGTATTGTCAAAAGAAGTTTTTTTGTTCTGATTTGGTTTGGTTTGGTTTGGTCTGGTCTTTACCTAAGCTTAAAATGGCTGTTGTCAGGCTGCCCAAGATGGTGAACTCTGCTAAGGAAGAAATACTGAGCCACCTGCTTAGAAAGCAGCTAAAAATGCATTTTTTTTAAATCGGTAAATATTTCATTGTGCACTCCCTCGTTCAACACAAACCCTTGCATTACTTGTATTAATGTCCAAGTCGTGGTCTGTGCATGAGACATATGTGTACAGATAAATGTCTTGAGTTAGTCTGGCTGCAGATGGAGAGCAATGCCATCTGCTACCTGTAACTCACAGCCCCAAAGACCGTAGATCTGATCCAGGGAAATGACTTTGTGTTCTTCTGCTTTCAATATTTCTTAAATGTTTCTTACACCTCACATAGGAGTTGATCTTGATGTCCCAGATTCATTTCAGCAATGAAAGGTTACCTGCTACTGCAAATTCTTACTCATACCACAAGTTTCTGCTACAGAATCCATAAAAAGGAAAAGAGTAGTGGGAACTCTTCCTGTCAGCATCCTGAATTCAAAAAGTAGTATTGTTCCTGCAAGGAGGGAGAAGGAGAGTTAAAAAAGCAGAAATAGTTAGAAAACTAAAAGCAGCACTTCCCTGCTCCTCCAATTTGGCAGAAGTATCTGGGAACGTGACAAAGTTTTAGTACTCATTGATGCTGAAGGCCTGTGTAGGGGTTCCTGGAGGGTGAACATGCTGACCTCTGCTTTGAGTTACCAAACCTGACATGAGCTTTACCATCCTCATGTGGTGTCCCAACCTCTCTGAAGACTCCATGCTCTTGCAGTGCTGTAAATAAATGAAAACAAGAACTGAAGAAAATTGAGTAAAGGGGTGATAAATTTTTTCCTAGCCAAATTTCGTCCTGATTTCGCAAATCTCTGTAGCACAACAATCAAGAACAACTGGTAAAATTTAAGGTTCCCTTAGCACAGCTGTGTCCAGATTTACTATATAGTTTGCATTTGAAGTCACTGTTAGAGATACTGGAGACCTTTTTGTCCCATTTCCTCTTTATTTTATCAATCACCAGTGTCCTTTCTGTTGTATTCTTATATGCTGTTCTGTAATCAATAGGAAAAATAATTCCTCTAACACCTCAGATTTTGTAGTTAAAACTGTCACCATTTCTTGTAATAATTCTCAACTGTAAAATTGAATCCAGCATTAGAGGGTTTACTTAGGGTTCAGAACTGTGTGATTTCATGATCAAAACTCTTGATATTTTGTCACCAAAGGGTGTCTTGGAATGTCAAAGGAGATTATATGCACAGATAACAGCAGGGATTTATAGCAGCATTGTGTTTGACCACTTACCTTTGTCACAAAGGTTCCAAAACAGTTATTTTCAAGGATCTTCTACTGTGTTACATAATGAGCACACAATCATTTTTAATATCCAAGGTCTAGAATGACTGTTGCTTCTTATGCCCCTACTACACTTTTAGCTCCTTTTTTGTATTTTAGCTTGATGAGTCTGATTCAAATTCCATTGGCATTAATGAAGAACACTCATTGACTTCAATAATCTTTGAATTGCGTCTAGTCTCAACGACATTAACATAATCAAGTGAGAGGCAATTGTTATGGATGCATTATTTAGCACTGATTGGGGAGGTACTGTCAGCTCACAGTGTCAGCTGGTGTTAGATATTATTTTATAAGGACTTGATTATTAAATTAATATTGTCGGTTATGAATCTTTCAGTTGTGCTTTCACTTCTTATTGTGCAATATTCTGTATTTATATTATAGTTCCCCTAAAATGTACATTGGAAGGGTTCAGCTGCTTTATATAAATTCCAAATCTGTAATCTCTACTTTCGTGCAGTGACATTTCTTACAAAGCAGAGTGAAGGCCTCGCATTTCTCTCTACATCACATAGTGAGATGCATCCTGCATTGCTGCAGATAAGGCTTTGACCTGAGAGCACTGATTTGGGCATAAAGCTTAAGACAAAGAATATCAAACTACTGATGGTACATCCCAGGATAACTTCATCTAGCCCTGTTCAGGGGGTGTGATCAGTAGTCACAAAATAGGCAGTTGCAAGTAGGAAGCAAGATACTGGCAGGTTTACACACATATATGGCAAAGCTCATGTCCATCTCTTTATAATGACCATTTTAGATGTTGCCCTGTCACTAGAGGATCTGCCTGTGCCCAGGACGTGCAGTAATGTGGGACTTTAAATTTTTTAAAATCAGTTTTCAGCTTGACTGAGTCTAGAAATGCCATGGTGCCAGTTGCCACCAATTTAAAAGCCCTACTTGATCGCAATTTGAGTGAACAAATTTAAAGGCCACAGTGGTATAAAACTAGGAAACAGGATACTTTCTACAGTGATAATCTCGGTTTTGTTAATGCCTATGGTGCAGTTAAAAGTAGTTTTGTTGAGTTTTCTCCAAAGACCTGCAGGGGACATAGAATTCTGCTGCAAATCAGCTGCTCACCTTAAAGGAGCATGTAATTTGGTTTTAGTGAAGTCCAGAATGATTAACTGTCATATTAACCAGTGTCAGCAGCTAGAATAATTTCACTTTAGATCCTGACTTTCAGACTGATGGGCTTCTGTGCTGCTGTAAAGCTTCATCAGTCAATAGAAGTCAATCTGCAAACGTATTTCATGTTGCAAAAACCAGACCTCATTCAGTAAATCAGATCTGAAATCTTCCTCTGCTTGTCTGGTTGGAGTGAAGATTCTGAAGAATAATGTGATTTAAATTTTGGGACAAAGAAATGTGTACATGTTGTATTGAGCTCAGTAGTATCCCTGTCTTAATCACCCCCAGGATAAGGCAAGCCTGCAGTGTGACACCAGTAGGTAAAGAAGGCCCCTCACTGGGGTGAATTGCTGCACTTCCACAGCTCAGAGAGGAGAGATGGCCCCTTAGTATGTGACTGCAGTACCAAGGTCTGCTTCAGAAACAGGGCATGAGAGACAGAATATACTTGCACTTAATACAAGAACCAAACCTCAGAAATATTTCTCACAAATCAAAGCAGGTAAAGTGTGCTGAAGCACCAAGGAAAATTATTTGTATGAAATTAGTATAAGTACATGGTTTTAACATGTAGCTATTTACATAAGTATTGACATTAAAATATAAAGTTGGTAGAGACAAAAGCCTGGAGCTAGATGATGGACATGTGAAAATGTTCAAACCATGTTTGGGGGAGGAGGGGATCAATATAGAAGAACTTCAGGAAGGGTACATAAAGGTGATTTCCTTTTCACCGTTTTCTGGCTTACTGCAGAAAAATGTAATTGAACTTCAACTGGTCTCTGAATTATTTGGCCTTCTGTTAAGGCAGCAGAGAAAGATCTTTGATAGATGTTTATTGTGATTCTGATGAAAGATTTTATGTTGTCTAGCATGAGAATCAAGGGAGAAAAAAAATAAAAAATAGAGTTTCAAAGATGGTTTCTACTGCGTGCCATTTCACCTCTGTGGTTTTCCTTGTCATATCTATCCAGGGCTCCTGCTTATAGGAGCCTGTAGCACACAAGCTGCCATCACTCACCCTTTGCTCTTCTTTTTTACTCCTGCCCTCCAAATATTAGTTCAAAACTAAGAACTTAGCATTTTCATCACAGTTTTTCACCACAATATTTCTAACTGTGGAAATTGTTTTCTAATTTTTTAAATAACTAATCTAAGATGAGGTAATTTTCCATGTAAACTAAATTTTATAACACAGTTCCAAATGCTTCTCAAAATAAAATAACTAAGTAAAGTAATACTAGCGTGGTAAAATAATGGATCTACAAAAATTCCATAGAGCTTACAGTGGAGACATATTTCCAACTCACTGGGTTCAGTGTACATGGCTCGAAATAACAGCTAAATTTTTGGAGATGTTCTCTTTGTAACTGGAAAGTTCAGAGGGTTAAGGACCCTTTGCAATAGGACAAAGATGCCAGAAGAATGATATTAATTTACCAAGTTGCAAGACTCAGAGAATAAAGCAAGAAAAACATGCATCCTGATAAGAAACAGTTTGCTAGTTTTTGCAAATCAAAAAGCTTTAGAAGAGCTAGTAATAGATTTATTGCTGAATGACATCCTTTGTAATTATTTATTTCTGGACAGATACAGGATGATCTGCATCCAGTTTTATTTCATTTTGTTTGTGTAAGTAGAACACTGAAGTGATTAACTGGGAAAAAGTGCTGATTAAAGGTGCATCTAAATTTACCCCACATTGTTTGGGAATGACACAGACTCAGGAAATCTGAAATCAGATAATTGGATTGTAAATGTTGATCAGTGTGTTAAACAGGCCAAGTATATCTCAGACCAAAGTGCGCAGTACTACTTTCTCACCCAGTGAAAACCACCAGGTAGGTGTTTCATGCCCCAGCTGTGAGGTCGAACCACCCCCAGACAGGCTGGCCTGGGTACCTCCCATCACTCCAGCCCCAGCAGGGGGTGCTGGGGCTCCCCCAGGAGCTACTCTCTGCTTCAATCCGTGTTCTTACCTAGTTTTGCCTGTCTGCTTCTCAGAGTTATGAGAAGAATCCACAAGGACAGCAAGGGCATCAGAGGAAGATGTTAAAGATAGAAGCTTGGAAGAAAACATGAGCTTTTTAATATTAAAACTTGTAGCTGTGAACATTCATCTTGATTGTCTCAGCAGTTTCCAAGGCAGTAAAGGCTGCAGCACATGCAGTGCTCTCAGCTAATTAGGAAATGTCAGGTGGTGTAGAGTGCATACTGCCTCAGACCTCAAGGTGTCAGAAAAAGTAAAAGCTTGCAAAGAAAAAAAGGTTATCCGATGAATCTGGTGGGGGCTTGATGGTCATGTAAAGGTCTGCAACAGCATTTATTTGCTTGCAGTGATATTTTTGGTCTGGAACTTGAAAGATTTTGAACCTTCACAAGGTTTACCTGTCAAGGCAGCTGACATAATCTTTAAAGACTGATGAAAAATTGACACATCCTGCACTGGAGGCTCCCAACTATCAGACTTATAGGTTGATGCAGATTTCTTCTCTTTTCATTTTGCATCAGAGATTTGTTATTAAACAACTCCACCTCTCTTCCCAGGTCATAAACAGGTCTGCATTTCTGTGGAAAAAAAGACACAGCATTTAGATTGCCCCCAGATCTTGCTATCCCCGTTTCTCAGGAAATGCTCTGCAAATTCTTCTGTGCTTTTCTTGGCACTTGGAGGAGGGGAGTGGTAATTGTTAAGGGTTGAAATTATAAACCTTTTTAAATATGGTTTTTTATCATCTTCCTATTGAAGTAATTTTGTACATTAATCCAGTAATGCATTGGGGCAGACTATATGTTTTTAATATGTAGCTTATAATGAACTTTATGATATCTATATATGTAGCAAGCAGGAATCCACAGTTAGATTCCATACACAGAATGTAACTTCATACACCTTAGGGACTTAAACTTCAGAGACTTTTAAATACAAGGCTCTGGCTTGAAGCTATCTTTCTCTTGTCTGCACATAGCACCCAGTAAAAGTTTGTATCTGGCACGTAGTTTTTGAGGTGTGGCAGAGTTATAGATGGTAATACGAGTGGAAGTTTTACAAATGATTATGTTAGAGACACGTATGAATCCTTGAGTTCCTTTATTATATGTTGTGTGAGCATTCAGTTAGCTGAGGCATTCTTCACTTTTGAATCATAAGGAAAATGCCACTACCCAGCTTGCTTGCAAACTCGTTTGCTTAGAAACCTCATTGCATCAGCAAAAACAACAGTGTGTGTTTAGAGTGCTCTGTGGAGCACAATGTTTCCTTTGCTGCGTTCAGTAATTTAAATGACTGGAGTGATACTTTTGACAAAGAAGAAATAATTTCATTGTTATGGATCATTTTTCCTGTGAAACTGAGTTTTGGAATAAAGTGATGGTGAGTAAACCATGTGAGTGGGTAAAGAGGGATTGTTTTTGTTCTGAGTTTTATTCAGCAGTTTCTGAAAACTAAGATGGAAGTGATTTTGGTATTCTGACTCAGGGTTATATGTTTTTTATTAAGCAGAAAACATAATGTAACCATTATAGACAGTAACAGGCATGCTTGCTGTCGTGTTCTGTGGGGAAGAGGAATGTGATTTCTCTTTTAATATCGAGATACAAATCTGATTCACTGTTAGTTCATCTGGCTTCTTCTGAGAGGGAAACATGTCAGCTCATTAAATAAATGCATTTTGTCTAAGCAGCTGCTTTTAACATAAGTGTAACCTAGATTTTCAAAATAATTTGTGGTATTGCTATCTAGATATTTAAAGAGGTGGGTTTTTTACTTTAAAAAAATTAAGGAAAGATAAAATCAAAACCTAATTTTATTTCAGATTGGGGAAAAAGTTTTAAAAGTGACTAATTATGATTGTTCTCTTTCTGGGAACTGTATTCTGCATGTTCTGTAAGTAGGATTTTTTTTTCACCTCCTTTTTTCTTTTTTTTTTCCTGTCAGAATGCAAATAATATTTCAGTCATCGAATTATTCATTTCATCCAAAGAGAGACTGTGGGTTTTTTGAGCCCAAGTTTTGCCCAAAAGAGCAGAAAGGTGAGACAAAATAATGCTGCTTAAGTGTAGGGAGGTACCCATAAGCATAGCTGCAGGTTAGGACAAGTAAACTTTATTGTGCCTTCTCTTGTTGCTGATGGTAATCAGGACATTCATATTATCCTGATGAAAAGGAAAAATCAGCTGGAAGTTTTCTAAAGTGACTTTAGGAACACTTCCTTTAGGGAGAAAGGCAGCCTGAGCTATCTGGTAAAGCTTATAATCAGTGTGTCTGGCTTATCGTCTCAGGCACTGCCACCAGCAGCCTTTGCTGAGTTTGAGGAAGCCAACGAAGTACAACGAATTTTACTACACTTGCTTACAAAGTGAATTAGACTTTGTGTGCAAAATCTTTTGGTTTCCATATTCTTAAAATGTCAGTAATTTTTTCTTACTCTACTGGTGTATTTAGTCTTTGACAACACCCTTTCAGCTATCTCTAGGTCTGTCCTCCATGGGCAGCACTGCAGTTGGCGTGATTAATATAAAACTTGTTCAAATTTGTGCAGGCTTATTCGTAGTTCCTTGTTTTAAAAAAGACAACTAAAGTAACCATTTGGCTGTCCAACTCCTGAAAATTTGGGACTACCTAAACAACGTTCATATTAAAGATGTATAAGTTAAGCTAATCTTTTTCTATATACTTTAGTTAAAGTCTGGAAGCTCTGAAGTTCTTAATTTTGTTACCTTGTGTGTATGATTTGCGCAAATGTCATTAGCTCATGACAACAGGTCTGCAAGTGGAAATTATTGTTCTGTTGAGCCTTTAGGCCATGATAATGTAATCTGGTTGTAAACCAAGAGGTTTTTGGGTAAAGACAACCTCTGTGGTTGTCTGAATATAAAGATTGAGCAGGTTCCCATGTGTGGAAGTTGCCTTTGCAACTTAGTCATTTCAGGTGAGCTGCAGTCCAGAGACAGCTTTGGGAACGTGTCTCCATGATTTATTTGCTAAATGGCTTAAATATTTCCTAAAAAATAAAACTAGGACAGCAGCTCAGTTTGTTCTTATTTTGCAGCAATTTCTCCCAGAATAGTAGCACTTCCATCTTCACCTGACTCTTCTTCTCAGATGAGCTCTCTCTACCAAGAGCAGAGCCCTGCACTCAAAGTTGAGCTTTAGAAGCACTACATGAAGAAGATGCAATGAAAAAAAGTTTTGTCTGTGGGACTTCCTATCTCTTGAAATAAAAAAAATGGCGCTATGGTTGTGTAACACTAATTTTAAGGAAGTATTTTAAAAGAAAGGTGCCTGGAAATGTTGGTTGTAATTTCAAAATACAACAGCAAATGCATTGTGTTCATATGGAAGAAGCCAGATGGTTGTCATGAAGAAGATATGCTGGTATTCACATTGTTAGTGAGGTTTGCAGTAACACTGCTGTGGTGAGCTGAGATTTGGAGGGGATTCTCAAGTTGCTTTGCAGAGCATCTGAGCACTGGAACCTGGTGAACTGGTTCCCTGTGTGTCTTGACTAGGGGGTTATCTAGCCAGCTTGGTAAGAGTGAGTCAGGATATCTGGGCCTTATTGGATTATTGGTCTGAGCCACCTCCCCTGTCAAAGATAAAAAGAAGAAAACACTCTGAGGCATGCTTAGTCCTTCAAAGGCAGTAGTGGACCTGCTCTCCTGATCCGCAGACATTTTGCTTCCATTTTTGAGTTTTAGAAAAGAAACAGATGATAACCATAATGTGGCTCTTGATGTCAGGTTAGCAAATGTAACAGTGGTAGAAAAGTGTTTATTTGTGTAGTCATTTTACATTGAAAACTGGGGAATGGGAGGGACGTCATTAGAGCAAAATGGCTGTTTGATGTAGGGCCACGCTGCACTGTGGAAAAATTGGGTTTTTTTTCTTTGGTTCTTGTTAGATACTGAGTTGCTGCCTCTGTTTATATCTGTGGGTCAGGTCTGAGCTGTGACTCACATCAAGGGACGATGAATGTGGAAGGTCTCGACTTTGTGGCTGCTAGCATTCTGAGGCCAGGCATCACTCTTGTGGGCTCAGGAGTGCCCTGCCGTCCTTATCATCTTCTGGATCATTTCCTTTGAGGTACAGCTGGTCACCAACAAAATCTCTTAGTGATGCGAGTTTTCTTCCTGTAAATTCAGAACTGCTGTGGTGTGCCTGTTGGTGTCAATGCAGCGTTTGAAACTGGCTGGAAGAAGGAGTGTAGAACAGAAGGACTGTTAACTCTGCCAAGTCACAGATTCATGTCTAACCATACGAATAGGATGTTCCAATGTTTGCTATTGGCAAGTGCAGTGTCACTCTGCTAAGACTTTTGGGGTGTAGCTCAGAAACTTGGTTCTGCAAAACTGTAAGTTAACTGTGTGTGTTGCCAGCTTCACCACACAATGGAAAGAGTGATCACACTTTCCTTTAATTAAAGTGCTTAAAGCAAAAAGATAAGCTAAACAGTTCTTTAGCAATAACATAAATAAAAGCACTGGTAGGTTTTAAACACAAAGGCTGAAGAAATCATGGTTTAAAATGAAAGCAACCCTTAATACAGCAAGGAAGCGGACTGCGTCTTCTTCTTGTTCCAGGTTCTGGAAATGCTGATTGTAGCCAGCTTCCCTTAGCAAGCAGAGGTCCCACCATTTTTGAGAGGCTAGCTCCTGCCTGCATACAATCCATCAACATCTGAAATGTTTTACCCATCACCAACCAGGTAGACGTTCAAATTAACCTGTGTGAAGAAACTCCTGATGCATTTGCATGACACTGCACAGCCCCGCTTCTTTTAATGTAGTTAGCTGGTAGCTAGCCAAAGATACACAAATATATTTTTCCACAGTAGTTGCATATAGACTGCCTTTTTTCTCCCTTCTTCCTAATTTTCATTCCCATTTTATGAATGCTATCTCTATTTTGTGTCTCTTTCAGCCCATCTATCAATCTGCAAGCACTGTATCTACTGCATACCTACATTTGTTTTTTGTCAAGGCATCCAAATTCTAAAAACCCAAACCAAATGTTTACAGGTAATCTGCTGATCTGGAAGCCAACAACTTTTTTAGAATCAGGTTGAAGGCTATATGCTTCCCCAGAGAAAAGACATATATATTGATGTGTTTATGCTTTGCAATAATAATATTTGTCCATGTGAGAAAGTGTGAAGTTTTTTTCTCCTGCCACACCATATGGCTTATGACTATTTACAATCCAAACAGTAACAGCTGCTGCTGTGTAAGAGAATCCATTCCTGTGAGGTGGAGATGCACTGAGTAGGGAATGACAAAGTATATGTCCACAGATGTATTCCAAATATCCTTGTTTACCACTCAACATCCCGTCTATCTTTCTCCTCTTGGAAACCACTGGAACTTTTTTCTTATATGCTTAGCTTATGGGGAGAGCACTGACAGCTTTGTTTTGAACTTTGGGAACAGATAGAGAAGCTGTGTTCAATAATGACTATCCAAATGGGAGAAGGGAAGGACATTTTGGTTGGGTACTCAGCAAAATGAAAATGTGAATCATGCTCTTAAGCCCTTTCAAAGAAAAAATCAGTTGACTCAATCAATAAATTAGAAGTTTCTAGTTGGAAGAATAAACCAGGTAGTCTCTGGTAGTCCAGGTAGTCATTTTACAAAGAGACATTTTGCATTTCTCAGCTAGTATCAGTCATTTTGGACTCCTATCAATAACCTGTTTGAGCCTCTTTTTTTCCTGCATTTTTCTGCTGACCATTTTGGTAATTCCTGAATTTTGTATCAGGCATTATAAGAAAAGAGTTACCATCGTCAGTCCTGTCAACAGCAGGAGGACAGTGTCCAGATATTATACAACTGAGCTACATGCCTGGCCTTTACCTATAGTACTCTTATTGAAAATGGCATTTAAACAATGTCTGTGCCTGTCAGCAGGTTCTCTCATATTTGCACCAAGTTGCTCATGTACCTGCTCTTTCCCTATAGGTTAGAAAATTGACACATTATATTTATTATGACTTATCTCACTAAAGCATGTTCCAGGGAGGATGAAAAATTCAGGGGGGTATTCCCTGGGTTTATTCTTCCTGTCACACAATAATCTAACAATGCTCATTAGCAAAGAAGAATTGCAGGTTTCTTGCAATGTATGCTTTATCTGCCATGAAGCTTTGCTGGTAAATAAAACCCACTGGACTTCGTCCCACTTCAGAGTACGTTGAAAGATGGCTATGAATAGAAGTGATCACACTTTCTAGCAGCATTTGCTGTTACGCTGGAGCCTTCTCATTGAAAAGCCTTAAAATTAAACTGGATTAATTCCCTGACAGTATATAATGATTTCTAACATTTGCATTTCATTTTTTTTAATGTATCTGTAGTACTCCTGTGTCACTGGGAATTTTTCATGTGAAGGCTTAGAGCTACCATAGAAACAAAAGGACTGAGAGGAACTTTCTGAGTCTTACTGGTAATTATGCTGGCAGCCCCAAACCTCACTGCTTTAGCAACCCTTTAATTTGGATACCCTTGTGGTCATCTCACAGAGGCATGTTTTTAACTCAAATAGTTTTATTCCCTCTGCTTGGTGTGAGCAAGTCTCCATCTCAGACTCCACTTACTAAGGTCAACAGTCTCTGCTCCTCTCCTCATGTATGATAGATGCTCTGCTGCTGTGATTACACTGGCTGCTTACAATTTCTTTTTCATGAAGTGAAAATGCAGTGCAGTGACCAGAAATGTTTTGAAGAATAGACCCCCACAAGAATGAATACACCCTTGTGACCACTGAGAAAAACCTTTAGGGAACATCCCATCTGCCACTTCAGCATATGAATAAAGTGGAGCTCCAGGTAGATACAGGTCAAATACCTTATTCTAGGGCCCAAGCAATGCTGCTTATAGTTAATGCAAAATCTTTATAAATGTAAGGGCTGTAATATGCCACCATGTAGTTGCAATTCCATAATTCACATGCTGAGTCAGCTCATTCCCACGTGAAGAAAGGAGTAACTTGAGAACATGCTCCTTGGCCTGAATTTCATCTCACTTGTCACAGATAAAATGGAATTATTTGTATGAAATATTTGTATGAAAAGGCATAAGTGCAGGCTTAATCTACATCAGTGCTACAGGAAAGAACTTCTAACATATTTCTACCAGAAAAAAAAGTGATTATAGGTGCTGTCTTCTGCCCCATTTCTACTTCACTAGAAGAGACAAATTACTTCAGCTTTCTTGGATCAATGCAGCTGTGCCCGGGTTAAACTTGGAACTGCATGGTGAGAAATCAATATAAACCAACTGACAACAAAAATGGCAGATGGGAAAAATTTCTCTGTATAAACTACAGCTATGTTTTGTCATGTCCTTTACTTGCCAAAGCTGTTCTGTAAGCAGTAACAATGGGTTGCATAAACAAATTTAAGGGATTGATGGAATTTGATTTCATGCTTTGTTCTTGCTAGCTGTCTGCTGTATTAAGTAGAGAATCCATTTCAATACTAACAATGCAAAATTCTAGAAATAGCTGTGAGTATTTACTTCTAGGGTGCTGCTTAGGGATACTTGGGCTTCTTGGTAACTTTGTGTTAGAGCAATCAGTGTCAAGAAATCACTTAGAGAATAAAATTGTTTTGCTGACCTGTGACATGATTTGATGCCTTCAATACCAGATATTGAAGCCTCTGCTCCTCCTCCGGTCCTGTTCTTGGTTTATACAACACTGAGATGAGAATTTGCTTTTGAAAGCTGTCTCTGCTTCCTATCAGGGAACCCATGAGCAGAGACTGAATTTACACCCATTTCTTTCTGCTGCCCCATGGCTTTAGAAACACTGTAGAAATAAATTGCAGAGGGTCTGTGCTTTACTATCAGCTTTCCAAGCCACTGAAATGAGTCTTATGTGCCCAAAGGCAGCCTTGCATACTAAAATTGCTTAGCTTCGGGACTTCGTAGGTGTTGTCTGCACTTTGGCTTCAGACCAGCAAGCTAGAATCTAAAAGAGTAATCTCCCAAATCCCATATGCTTGGTTTAGCATAGCAAGTTAGAGCAAGAAGCTGTGTTTGGACAGCATCCCAGTGAGATACCATGGAAAGTATGGAACCAGTTTGTGACAGAAACCTGTACCCTGATGTGAATCCTGTCCTGGTGCTGCTGAAGAACACCTCTCAGAAGGCTCCTTCTGGAAGTTAGGCTCATTGATTTGCCCAGAGACCTCTGCCAGGACCCAAGTGAGTGATCTGAATGCACTTAGCAATAACCTTGCAAAAGCACAACCATTAGCATCAGACACACATCTCCAACAGCGACTGTATGGTTTTTAGCTGGCATGCCAGAAAAGGCTGAGCAAGGCATGAGGTAAGAGGGCATTTGGGGACGTCTTCTCTGCACTCTACTCAAAAGCAAAGAAAGTCCTCCTCCCTCCATCTCCTTTCCATGAGGGATCTTCTTTGCTGTGTTTCTGCAGGATGATGGTATGAGGGCTCGTTTTGTTGGAAAATACAAGGTAGGGAGAATAACACAGTGCAACAGCAAAATCTTGCAAGAGAAGAATTAAAGCGCAAATCCTGTGTCTTCCTCCTTTCCCCTCCAGAAATACCCCACTCTTAGTTCTGCCAAAGAGTAGGGATCCCAGCAGCAGAGAAAGCTCAGCAACACTGAGCCTCTGAGATCCTCAAGAGAGCCTTGGGCCCCATTGTACCATAGGAGAAGCATTTTGGGGCGAGAGGGTCTGACAGGCTGGGAGCTGTGCGCAGGCATTTTAGATTTAAAATGCGCTTGAACTATCATCCTAGATTAATTCCTGCAACATGAATTGCACCTTATAGTGCCATTGATCGCATTATTTCTGCAATTTCATTCCTCTTATTGGGAATTTTATCTGAAAAAAAATAAAATGAAAATAAAAAATGTTCTGTCCCCCACTTTGTGCTGTCACAGGATAAACTTACTTCCTCCAATACTTTACTAAACCAGTGGTGCAGATTCTCTGTTAAAAACCTGCAGCTGGTACAGGAATTTCAAACATATATCTTCAAAATCCTTCTTTTGCCTCTTGATTTTATAGTCCTCTAAGCCATTACTTCAAAAAGGGATGTTGCCTATTTTTTATTTCTTGGGTTCAGTAGTTAGTGATAAATGAATCTCAAGAGAGAAAATAGCTAAAGATGATGAATAGAAGAAAAATGTTCATTATTAGCTCAGGCAGAAAATTAATCCCTTTTCAGAAATTCAGGAAGTTGATAATAGTGGATTTTTTTTGTATATATATAGATGATTACCCTCATGACAAATCTATCACTTTACCTTCTCAAACAAGTATGATATGTTTTGTCTTTTTTTTTTACTCTTGACAAGGGAATTCATGACATAATGTCACCCTGTTGGAAAATGTGTATGTTTCTGGTAATTACTGGAAATTATGATGTTCTTAATTTCCATATTACGCAGGGTGGTTGTGATTAAAAAGTTAGACATTGACATGCAAGAAAGTGCTAGGATAAGTCAGTTAATTTCTTCTAGCTGTAGCAGGCATTTCTCTTGTGAGGAGACACACTACCACTCGTGTGCTATTTTTTTAACTGTTTAACAGCAATCCCTGTAAAAAGCAGAGTCTGATCCCTGACAGATGCTGAATTTCTTTGCTATCTTCCTTGGAAGTGCCCCATCCCTCATGTAATTTTTTACTTGATCAGGAACTCTGGGATACTTTTTATTATTGCTACACAAATCAAAAAATGAAAGAACTGTCTTGTTATCCATTTCCAGGTCTATATGTATTATTTTCAGAGACACAGAGGTGAAACTTCATCTAAGCACCTATCCCCCTACAGTGATGTGCTGCATTTGAAACTTGGACAGAAAACAAGATGTCGTACTCTCTTTCTTATCTGTAAATCAAAACAGTATCTCTGCCTTCTTAGACATACCCTGCCACTGGACTGCATTAGTATTTCTCTCCAAATTGTTCTGTTACAAAGTCAAAGCCAAGAGTGACAGAACCATTCTGTCACCACATGTACTGGTCACTCCTCACACTTAATGAGTGAAGTCACCGCTTGTATTAAACCTTGCCCAGCCCTTTTTAACTCCCCAGCCACATTTAACATGTCACATCTGGCCACCCTTAGGCGTGGTCGTCATCTTTATTCCAAAAGTGTGATGCTTACCTAAAATGTTTGCCAAAGCAGAAGAGCAAAGCAAAGCCAACACTTAAGGTTCCCTTGGGAAATGGAAAGAGAGGCTGGCAGCACAGACCCCAAAGGGGTCCTTCTGAAAACCACTGAGAGAGAAGTATTCAGTAAAAGAGGAGGAATCAGAAGAAAGGCTGATCTACTCACGAATGTGCCAGAACAAGGCAAGGTTTGGGTTAATGGGTTGCTGCAACACAGGCAACCCCTTAAAGCTTTCTGAACTTAAAAAAGGGTTTTTTTCTAACTGCTCATGGTAGAGACGTAATCCTTTAATGCAGTGAGAATTTAAAGCATTGCACCACATTTTTCACTCTCAAAGTAGGAGGAAAAGCCTAACTCCTGAGAATCATCATAAATTCACAAACTAAAAATAATTAAATAAAAAGGAATCACAGCATCTCTTTTTGTTTTCTGCCCCCTTTCCTTCCATTTTGCACCTTGTTTTGCCAGTGTTTTTAGTCTAAAATTACTAATCGTAAAAAAAAATTAATGCCACAGAAAATACAAACCTCTGCAATGTCAGGTTCTTGGCAAATCGAAATATTTTATAAAGATAGGATGTGTTTATTGAAAAAATTTGCAGTTGACTTGACGCCCTTCTTGAAAGTAGTCCCTTCACAAACATGCAAAATGCAGATAAAGCCCCTCCTTGGCAGTCTCTTCCCATGGACTATGGTTAAGGAGTTTAAGTCCTGTGGGCTCAGGATGCAAGATGAAAGCCTGTTGCATGGACCAGACTACAGGATAACCTGGGTTGATTTTTATAGCATGTGACCCAAAGTCTTCTAAAATTCCCTCTCCAAAGGGAAAGGAAGAGGAAAGAAATCTTGTATTAAGTGCCTAGATTAAATTCTAATAAGATACTGTGTTATAATTGAATGATTGATAAAGGAATAGCACACTATAAAATTATGTGAAAAAGATGAATACTGTTCACCAAGATTTATATGCTAATAAAGGACAGTTTTTGCTCTAAACTAATTATGAAATCCCCCTCCTGCAAATGACTGAATAGGCTCAAGTTGATTCTTCCTAGAGTTTCTTTGCCGTTGGTTATCTTTTAGCAAGAAAGTTCATTATGTGCAATGTAAAGGTATAATGAAAAGCAAGAGAAGGAATTGTCATCAGTTCAAGAGGGTTTGGTTTTTTTTAATCTTGACAAGCTTTCTGGGAGTTTCATTTAGCTTTCAAACATCCAAAAATTGTATTTAGATCTTGGATGCAATGTACAAGAATTTCAAACAGATATTTTTAGCCTGAGCACCAGTGAAGATGAGTGGACCCCTCACATATGCTCTGGAAACTGATGTGTGATGATCCCTGTGTCTGCTCCAGCAAGGTGTGTGCTGGATCATTTTGGCTTATTGAAAAGGTTTTTTCAGGTACAACTGACAAAACCAGGGTCTTTTTCATATTATTCCTATGAAACTGTGGAGCACAAGGAGCTGTCAGGGTGGAGTTGGAGGAAACATAGGATAATTGAGCCAGAGAAAGACAAAGACCCTCCATCTAGTCCTTTGCTGGGAAGAGGTGGTAGCAGGAAGCAGGTGGTACTACATAAACAGGACAGATGTGTGCCAACTCTCTCAAAAGGCTTCCCTTTCTCCTGCAAGGCCCTCATTTGCAAAGGCACCTTGCTTTCACACAACTTTTGTCTGATCTCAACCTCTCTCATCTAGCATCAGAGGCCTTTTGGTCCTACCAAAGGCTGCTTGAAACTTGTGCTGCCTGAAAGAGGTCCTTCTTTATTTTTCTGAAGCATCTGTTCACCATCTAATTTCAAAGCATAGCTGAAAATCTTTTTTGTTTGGTTTTGCTCTTTTTTCCCCATGCCAGTGCTTTTAAATTTCTTAATCACTTTGTTGTTGTTGTTTAATTTGTAAATTTTTAGATGTGGTCCTTTTCCTTTTTCTCTTTTCAGAGCAAGAATACGACTTCAGATTGATGTAAGGTAACATATATCAAAAATGTATTAGTTAATAATACTTAAGAAAACCCTAACAACCCAACATTCTTATTCCATTTAAATCAGTGTAATGATCTGGACCTGTGTTGTTTCACCAAACAAAAAAGCACAAGAAAGAAATCAGTTCTTTGGGAAGATGAAATGGTTAACCCTGATGGATTTTCACACATCAAATGTGGTCAATTTTTTTAGGGTTTTTTTTCCCCTAATAGTACAAGTCCCCTGTCTGATGGTGGGATGCTTGCCATGACACTATAATTCCTGACATACAGAGATGTATGTGCTCCTTTGTGCATAGTAGAATAGCTTTGGTTTTCCTTTCCAATCCCTTACTTCCCTCTCCAGCCGTTCCACTTTTCACTTCATCCATATTTATACCAACAATGATGAAATGAGGAAAACTACATCCTATGGTTTACTTTAGGGCCTAAGAAATTGGAGTAAATATCCAGGTGGGTTACATTTTTCAGTTTATGTGGATTTTTTTATTCTCTCAATTTACAGACTGAAGTCAAGAAACACCTTCCTCTGACAGCCAGGCACAATCCAAGGCTCTTAGAGAAGAAAGAGGAAGGGCAACAAAGCTGGTGAAGAGGCTGGAGCCCAAATCTTATGAAGAATGTCTGAGGGAGTTGGGGTTGTCTAGCCTGGAGAAAAGGAGGCTCAGGGGAGACCTTATCATTCTCTACAACTACCTGAAAGGAGGTTTGTAGCCAGGTGGGGGTTGGTCTCTTCTCCCAAGTAAAAAGTGACAGGAAATATGAGAGGAAATGGCCTCAAGTTGTGACAGGAGAGGTTTAGTTTAGATATTAGGAAAAAAATATTCATGGAAAGAGTTGCAAAGCATTGGAACAGACTGCCCAGGGAAGTGGTTGAATCGTGATCCCTGGAAGTGTTCAGAGAACATGTGGATATGGCACTTAAGAATATGGTTTAATGATGAACATGTTGATGGTGCTAGGTTGACAGTTGGACTCGATATTATAGGTCTTTCCGACCCTAAATATTCTGTGATTCTATGACTGTGAGAATTTCTTCTTTCCCTTCCTTCTTCCCCCACCATTTCCCTCTTGAAATCACTGGTCCAGACAGTCTCATCTCAGCCAAACACATCTTTTAAATTGCATGCAAACATACCTTTCAGATCTTTTCAAACTCATTTTTCAAGGAAAAGGATTGGAAAATTCACAGTCCTTAGTGTGGGTGGGAAAAACCTTGAGAAAGAGATATCAAAATACATCATGCTGAACTTATGTCAGAGCCTGCTTCCCCTGAGAACCTTCTGAGCTGTGTTAAAACTGAAAGTTGCATCCTATTTCTCCTTAAATAATATTTTTGTACCAAATATTTTACTTCTCTTGCTAGGTATTTGGGGATAAAATCTCCTTTTAAAAATCGCTAATAATTATGAAAATAACATTTAGGTTTCACAATTCTCAGAAATGTTTGAACTTGGGAAAATTCATGCTCCAAGAACAAGAAATACAGATGATGTTAGTCTAGAAAGTAGAAGTAACTGAAGCTGTAAACGTATGAAGATCAAGAAGTTCCACTAGAGGTATTCATGCAATATGACAGTTGCTATTCTTCCCTTTGTAACAGATGCCTGTGGCTGAATAGACAGGCTTCGATATATACACTCAGATTCTGTAAAACTCGACCTACTGAATCCAGGAATCCTGAGAATTCAATTGAGAGGTTGGGAAAAAATTGTGAATGTTGAGTTACAGCTGTAGAAAATAAGAATTCTGCATCTATCATCAGCACAATAGTTTGGAGGGAAGGAAATCTCATCTAAAAGCAAGTACAACAAGTATGATTTGCCTGAGTTTATCCTTTGAACTAAGAGAAAAATGTTCTCCACCTAGGTGAGCAAGAGCCAACTGCCTTCTTGCTTATACACATGCATGTCTGGTCCTGTAGAGTGGGCAGAAACTGAGCTGATGCACTGAGCAAGTGTAATTTAAATAACAGGTTTAATTATAGTCCTTGAACTGGAGTGTCAGGTTTGTGACAAACGTGTGGTAATTTCCACTGCACTTTATAGTCAGCAAATGTTGATCAACAGGTGCTTCTTACTTGGTATTTTTGAAGTTTTGATTTAAAATAACTGAGATCAAAGCAGTTCTAAGAACAAGATATGCATGCATTAGATTCTAAAAGTTTATTCGTTTTATCAATTTGTTGTTTTTCACAGTACACAGTAGCAACAGACATTGAAAAAGAACTGCTATGATAAGATAATAGGGTTTTAAAAGCCAATACCTTTGAGTGCTGGAAAAAGAATGAGAGAAGTTAATAGCTTTTGTACAGACTTAAAAGTTGTGTGTGGTGACAGTTGTTTTCCTGGATATCAGTGGTATGTCAATAATCACATGCTATTCAGGGGATATATCATCAAACCATTCTAAAGACTAAGAGCGATACATTTTCATTAATCAGTTAGAGCTGTATTCCTACACCATTTGGAAAATCTGCCCTTAAATCTTCCTTTTAGTTTACAGTATGAAGGAAACCTCTTATATTAAAATTATTTTGCCTCTGTAAACAGAGAATAATGTTGCTAATGCAAAAAAAAAAAAGTAAAAACTGATGCACAAGCAGTTTCTTTTTAGAAGCCATTTTCTAAACATTTCATTTGGTTTATGTCCATTACCTAAACTAATAGTGAATGCCGAAGTGGGAATTATATTTTAGAAAGAAAACTTTTTTCCTCATTAAAATATACTTTATGCCTTTTTATGAGGCTCTCTAGAGAATGAAAGCAAATAGTTGATTCTCAGGAGGACTTTTATTTGCTTAAAAGTTAGAATTTTTCTTTTTTTTTAATAGAACAAGGTAGTTTAAAAAAAGTTATTCAAGCAGAATGGGTTGTTGAATTCCTGTTCCTTTGTTTTTCCCGGTATCTTTTGCTTTTCCAGAAGACTCTCTAAAACACCCCCTTCATGTATTTGAGTGTTTTTCTGGTAATGTTAAATCAGTATTAGAAATAAATAAATTACTGAAGGAGATATTTTGAAATTCAAAAACCATCAATTTTATTTTGTCCCTTCTAATTCAGGCACGCTTTTTCTGTTCCCTCAATTTTTCTTCCTTCTCCTCCTCCCCTAAACCTCTGCAGCATTTCAGAGACTTATATTGACAACTGCAGGATTTTTGGCTTGTTTCTATAGTCCAATAATGGAATTCAAGAAATGAGTTGTATATAATCTGTTCAATTTAGATGCCTCTGATGTCAAAACCCAAGTGAGATACACTGAATACCATTTTGGTTTCCTCAAGATAAGAAGGCAGTTTTTTGTTGTCTTGTATCTGCCCCTATGATTTCCATAATGCTCCATTAATAGAAAATAAAAGGGCTCATTCCCTGTGTTTTTAATCACTTCTGTTTTCAAAAAAAGGAAACATTCAGTGAACAAAAAATTTACTATGTGTTAATTCTCTGCTCTTTTTCTTTGGCAAATTTTAGACAACCTTGCCAATTTCAATCATACTTGAAAAATAAAGTTTCGGTTTTATTTTTCCAGCTGTGTTGGTCAAAACCTATGAAATAACTGAATATAAAACATATATTTCATTTATACATTAGTAGATTTTTGCTTTTCTGTTTGCAACATGAGGATAAGCAATTCCAATAATCAGTTATTGAATACAGGTCCTGATAGCAAGAAAATGAGAGCTTTATGAGCCCTACTGAATGAGAGCCATTGCAGGCAATCACAGGGAAAGAGCTGTGGGTCCCATTCTGCAGTCCCCCAGCCTGGTTTTTATACCTTTCCACCTGCAAATTCCCATCCTCACTAAGTGTCTTGGCAATCCATAACTGACAGAATCGAGCACTATTTTTCAGTGCATTGGTTCCAACCATCCCCGACTCTACACCCCTGGAGGGATCCCCTCCAAGAAGTTTTATGTCAGTTCTGCCCCAGAGTATCCTGTGTGAAAACGAGGCTTGAATTTTTCCCCGCGCATAAAATGTTGTGCACTTGTCCCAAGACTTGACTTGACAATTGCTTAACTCCATGAACAGGGCCCCCTCAAGTCCAGCTCCTCTCGGGACGACTCCAGAAAGAGAAGTTGCAGTTCATGCTGCTCCACCACAGGGAGAATGGAATGATGTATGGTCCGTCCAGGCTTTCTGCTTCTCTAAAAGGCACTGATCAAAATGCAGCTGTGGAACCAGAAGACTTGGGGGATGATGCTGTAGAGGCGTTCATGACTTCCTGTTGCAAAGTGGAGGAAAGATCTTCATGAAAGAGCCACAGCAGGACTATATGCTGGTTTTGCATTCTAATAATATTTGTGTTTCTTCTTGAGGGCCGATGAAAGCAATAATTTCATTAGACACCAGTGGTTTCTTTCTGTAACTTATATCAATCCTGTTAGGTGTTCATCCAGAAGGAATTAAAAAAAAAAACTGGCTGATTAAGAAAGACCCAGTTGTCTGATGTTATAAATACTGGCCTATGGCTTTGCCCTTAGTGACCTAAGAGGTACCATAGGTTGAATTTTTATTAGCAGTGCTTCCCCAATAAAGCTATTTTCCCTCAAACCTCACATATTAAATTGATTATGCACCATGTCATTTTAAAAGTATGCAGTTGCTGTTGATTTATATGGTCAGACTGCCTGCCAACTCAGCAATTTCCATCCTAAAATAACAGATCCAAAAAAACCCCAAGTCCCACAGTCGGCTGCTTTATGTTGTAATGAGTCAGCTACAGATCTGTGCAACCACTGATTTTAGCTTATTTGTCCAAAAGGACAAGCAGAAACATGCAATTTCATAGCAATTATAATCAGTGAAGAACTCTACATGGAAATGGTCAGCAGAAATATCAAGAAAAGAATTTAGACCAGGAAACATTTTCTGCTGTTTTCTACGTGTGCTCAGTTACTCTCTATAGATACATATATATGTTTCCAGTAAACAATTAAGTGACAATCACTGACCTTATTGACCAGTTTTAGGAAAAGAAAAAGATGATAAAAAGTCGAATCAAAACAAAACAAAAAAAGAAATACCCAAACCTGATGAAGTCAATGAAGTGGCTGAAGGTTTGCAACTAAGTGTGTAGTTAAGTGAATGGATGCTGGCAAGGCAGTGCAAGTTTTAGTAGTGTCTCTTAATACCGTAACAAAATGAATGAAAAATTTTCTATGCATGGTTATTTGAGATGTAAACCAGACAGGCCTGTGTGTGTCAAGTGTGATACTTTACCACTTTACAGCACACAGACTAATGGAGAGCAGTAGTAAGTATGGCAAATGTACAGTCGTAACTAAAAGCAAGAAAACATAAAGAGGCATCCCACAAAGCAAAATAAGGCTGCCACACTCTTCATGTGTATAATATGCATCTTGGTATTAATTACAAAGGAGTAAGAGAAAAAATTAGTCTATGTTTACTTCTAGTAGTTTAAGATATAGAACTTGCTGATCTCTTCAGGATATTATTATATGGTTACATGTGTTGACCAATCAAAACCTACTGCACCATAGTGCTACAGTCCTTTCTTTGTGCCTGGAGCACAAAAAGCTGTAGGATAAATGCAGAGAAAGAAGTGGCATTCTTGTAGTTCTCTAGTGGTAGCAGGAAACACAACAAAAATTCCAACCTATGTAGTATAGCTTGTATGGCACAGGAAGCCCATCTCTGTTATCTTCCCTTTTCACATTATGAAGGGCAGCCGGCACGGAGGGCCTTTTTTGTTGTGAAAGAGCCAACAAGCATCTGACAATCACTGCAAATGCTGGCTTTCATCATTCCAATTACTTATGACAATAATCATGTGTGACTTCTTCGTTTTAAGGTGATCTATAGAACCTCATACTTAACTTGTGTGTTGTTTCTGTTAATGATGCATAGTTAAGCCTAGAGCAATAATGTAATGAGATGAATCCAACAGAGTTCATTTGTGGGTCCTGTGAAAGAACCATCTTTAACAGACCTTGCATTTAATGAGAATATGGTATTGATTAAATTAGATCCACAATGGCATAAACAATAACACCGAATTTCCGAAGTGTGCTGATTGAGCTGCTACTTCAGATTTAGGCTCTAGGGTTAGAAATGGGGGGAATGCATATCCATAAATAGTCTTTGCATGGCATCAGTACTAATTAGTGTAATTATATGCCAATGTCATTTGCTTAATTTATGAGCTGGCAGCATGGCTGAAAATAGGGTTTTTTTCTTGCCTTTTCTGTTTCGAATTTGGTTATTAGGATGAGATCGTTAGTTTACAATTAAGTCACTTTATTTCCTCTAGCTCCAATATTAATGGAACACTTCATCATAGGAGCCCATATCTTGCCATTCTGGTAAATAGAGGGAGGAAGTCCTATGGGGTTTAGCTTCCCACTCCATCATTAAAGCTGCAGGAGGAATTTCTTACATGTGTTATATGAGACAATGAGGCAATTTCTTACTAAGTCATTTTTGTACTCACATTCCCATCTCCATGCCTCCAGTGGCTCTTTGGATCTTCCCTTCAACCCTCTGCCAACACAATCCATCACATCAGATGTGGAAGAAGGCTTTGCTTTGCAGGGAGGGGAAAAGTGAAAGTGGTTATATGAGAGTTTTACCAATCCAAATCAGCCCTAAATATTCAATTCTAGGATATGTGTCTGGCAGCAGTTGACATCAGGTCACTCTGATTAAGCTTTTTCTCCTTGATGTGGAAGAGGAATAAGGGAGGAGACCTGTTCTTTGGATCACCCTAAACTGTGAGTGTGCCACATAAATAAACCCCTGTTGTTATCACCATGTGATGCTTAAAAACAAAAAAGTAAAAAACCCATAAAAAGTAGGAGAGATTCCTTTTTTCCCCCACCTATATTAAAAAAAAAAAAAAATTGGCTCAGAGGTTTTTTATTATTGGTACAGCAGGATGTGCCTGAGCAATCCTGCTCTCCCTCCATGCCATTCCCCTCTAGCGGTGGATCAGAGGAGGAGCACTGCTACCTTCCTGCAAAAGCTGCTGCAGAGCACAGCAAGCTCCTTGCTATGGAACTGGACAGCAAATGTTTTGAGTCGCCTTTTAGGATGCAAGTTTAGAAGCAGTTGTACCTGTTGTTTTAAATACTGTATTTTCCGGGCAAGTAATCATATCCTTTCATAGGTTTTCTTCTTTTGCCCCCTGAAACTAAATAACCTACAACTGTATACCACTGTTTTAAAGCACATACTTCCCTTTTACAGTTCTCTTTGCCAGCAGTATCCACTCAGAGCACGAGACATGCTATTACAATAAAACACTATATTTTAATCCCAATTCACTAGTTGTGTCTTTTATCCTTCTAAGTCATTCTAGATATGTTTTAAAAGAATCTCAAACCTAATGCACCCAAGAATGTGTGCTATGGCTTTTTACCACCATAGCTGTGTTTCATTTACACACAGGGATATACGTCCCTGCATATAAACTCTGTGCCTGAACTTTATGAACTGGATATCTTGAGTTCATTGAAAATTCCCCTCTGTGAGGCTCCTAATAGAAGCCCTGGGGAGCTGCAGTGGGCGACCATATGAGAATGTGTCAGAGCGGGACTGTTGCCAAGGCTGGCCTCCTTCCACCCTCTCTCTTTGCCCATCGGCCTCTGGAGGAAGGTGCACACTGGAGAGCTTTGCCCCTTGACAACAGGATTAGCTGTTTTCTCGATTTGCTGGGGTGGGCGAGACTGCAGAAGGGCTGGAGCTGAGCAGCTGGCAGGGCTCTGAAAGCAGTTAAATGGAGGGCTGGGTATATTGCCTGAGAGTGGAAGTCCTGTCCTGGCATTTCTTCGTTCATCCCACATTCCAGCCTCCTGCATTCATCTCAGATGTCTTCCAGAAACCTTCCCAGGAGAAACAGCTGCCTCATGCTTAAGAGAGGAAATACTGAAAGCTCCTGAGATATTAGATCTTGGAGGACTAAGGCAGTCTCTCCCCTTTGGCAACGCAAACAGTGTTTAACTCATCTCTTGACACTGTCAGGGTCAGAAGAACAACTGTAAAATTTTTTGTTTGGTTGAATAAAGGATGGTACCTTTTGCAGGCTCTCAATGGTCCTAAAAGTGGACAGCTCTTCGGTATGAAATCATACAGCTTAACAGGATTTGAAAAACCATATTGAGAAAAGGATGGCAGTTGATGTGATTTTGGCACATGGGCTCAGATTTTCAAGGTCTCTAAGGTACCTTAAGGTTGTTCATCTAAAGGTGGCCCTTTAGTGGTTCTTTTCAAGTGTCCACTAATAGTTAGGACATTGATAGATCATTTAGCATATATCAATTTTTGACCCTTTGAGACCCTAAATAGCTTAAAAATAAGAAGTGTGTGTCTTTCTGTCCTACAATGGCTGAAGTTCTTACTCTAATGCCATTGGAAGGGAGAGACAAATATTAGTCTGGTATAGGGCTGACTCCTAGTGATCACTCACAGACAGAAGTAGCAGCCTGACAGGAGTCTGGCAGAGAGAGGCTGAAGCCTGAATGTCCACATGCATGGATTTTTTCATGCTTGTATTGATGCAAACAGGCAACTTCTGAGTTGGACTTGCAGCAGATTAATGCTAATTGTTAAATAAAGTGGTTAGATTTTTAAGTAGATATTTTGAGTCATAGATGTATGTTCCCATTCTCGTAAGAGTATGGGTCAGCTTGTGATAACACTTGCAGTGCTGTAAATCCAGAGTAGCTTCCCTGAGGCAGTGGCTTCAGCATAGATTTTACCAGAGTGTAAAGGGGAACAGATACCCTGAAGAAGGGTGTTAAGACATGGAAGGGAAATTAGTTGCTGTGGTATACTCAGTAATTTTGCTAGAGGTAGGTAGGATGCAGAGGAGGTAGAGGTGACTCTTTAGAAAAATAAACAGCAGTTGTTCTTAAAAATAAGACACCAAACATCCCTAACTAAATGGATATGAAGCACTTTTCCTTCTCTAAATTTCTTCCAACTTGCTTGCTTCACACATTTGACAGCATTTTGAGGATAGCTTCATCTGCTGTAACCTCTAGCATATCATTTAATCAGTTTTCAGTGTTGTTCTCAGGTCGCTGCTGTTAAGCATTTATAGGAGTAGCAGCTGTATACCTGGCACGTGAGGATAACAGCTTGGACAACTCTAAGGCAGCTTAAAAATCAATATGTTTTCAAAGCAGCATGTAGGAAGTGAATCTGCCAGGTTCAGGTGAAGCAGAGGTTTTGGGGAAATTTGGACAGAAGAGGTAATATGGGGCAAAAGACAAGGAACCTCCAAAAACCTGGTAGGCAGTAGGGCTGGGAGGAAAGGTCGGTGGGGCAAGGAAGGGGGCAAGAAGTCAAGAGAAAGCTTAACAAGGGGCAAGTAGTTAAGAGAAAGCTTAACAAGGGGAAGATAAATTAAAAGGACTCAGAATTACACTGAGCTTGGAAGATGCTGACATGTTATGATTCTGAAGGAAATCTAATGGTGAGCAAAAAAAGACATGGAGGGGAGAGGAAGGAAAAGAGGTGATCAAATTTTCAGGCAAGAAACAGATGTGTATTTGGCAGCACTTTCATTTGTATGTCTTCATGCTCATGGGAAGTTAGAAAGGAAGAATGGAGGCTGCAGTAATGAAAACAGGATTATGTATTAGAGATGAAGTAAAGGATTGCACTGTAAGGATGGAGAGGAAAGGGTGAATTTTGAAGAGGATAAAGAGAATAGTGTCAATACTTGGAGATGGTTTGAATGTGGCTAAGGGGAAAGGAATCAAACACAACCCCCAAATGTGGACTGGAGTAGTAGAAAGAGGAATAGTATTGTCAACATAACTAGGAAAGTTTTGTGGGGAAAGGTGAATTTGTTTTGGCCATAACCCATCAAAAATGACAAAGAATTACACACTTTCTTGGTTAGCTTATTCGCACTTAAACAATGAAATTTTTTTCATGGAATTAACACAGTGCTAGCTTCCAGCAACTGAAACAGTTGCCAGCTAATTTAAACTACTCTTACATAGATCTGTAAAAGGCCTCACATTTCATAGCTCTGTTGAAATGGTTGTTAGTCCTTGGATTATATAGGTCTTTCAGATACGAGTGAGGTAGGAGAAAAGGGAAAGTATAATTGGAAGATCCTGGAAGTTGGTAAGAAAATGTAAGGTGAAATGTTAGTACCTTAAGTAGGTGGTCTGTATATGCAATGTGCTCTAAGATGACCCTGCTTGAGCAGAGAGGTTGGACCAGGTGATCCACTGTGATCCCTTCCAACCTTACCCATTCTGTGATTAGTTGCAAGTTGGTACTGCATTTGTTTGTGCATTCCATGGGCCTTGGCCTTCCTTGTCTCCTTTCTACTTAAAATGACAACCTCTCCGTATTCATTCCAAGTGTCCTGGCCCTGATTCCATCTCCTGTGTATTTCCTGCTTATGCTTGAGTAATGACAAGAGTCCTTTATTCATCCAATTATGATGGCTAGTATTACTCTTGATGCCTTCCTGGACCACAGTTCAGGAAAAAGCTGTTTCTTGGCCCCTATTGATATAGCTACATAGAGCCATTTGTTCCAAGAATTTTTACAGTAACACAAAAATTATCAGTTTTAGTCTATATATCTGAAAGTCATGGCTCTTTCTTTCAGGATTGACAGCAAAGTTTGTTTTCTGCCAGCTGTCAGGTCCAGGGCATCCATGAGAAATCATCTCCTAATGAACCATTATGGACTACCCAAGTGGGAAAGCCTGACAGGTGTTTGACAGACATTCATCAATAAAGTGGCAGCATCATGACTCAGCTGATAAATAGCATTGAAACTATGAGTTGCCAATATTATCGCGGCATTCACAAAACTAAAAAATCAGTGAATTACTCATTTCTTCCCCTCTCTGAGCCTCTTCTTTTGCTATCCTCTGCTACCAAAGCGGGATGGTGCTGCTGATGCCAACCTGGCTGTTCTTTCTGAGGAGGTGAGAGCAGCCCCTCCTCCTGAGGAAGGCTTGAGGGCAGCCACACTTTTCTTCTATTCCTTCTGTCAGGCCCCATGCAAAGCAAAGTCCCCCAGGAACATGCCTGGATCCTAGCAAAAGCACATAGTTTTAGAAGCAGAGGAGTTAGTATGGGAAAGAGATTCCTATGTCAGTGGGATACTCATAGTAACCAATCTATGGTGTGACAGTACAGATCTAAATTCTTGAGGAATGTGGTGCCTTTTATCAACAAACAGATGAACATACAACTTCTTTTCAATGTCTCAATGCAAAAGAGAGACTGTAGTGTGGTTGAGTTAAAATGTATTTATAAACCTAATGCTTCCTCCAGCTGGGAACTGGAGCAATTTCTGTAGTTTGTTAGCTACCCAAGGACAGTAGTGCCTGATCTGCGATAAGAGAAAATTGTTCATGTGATATGTCTGGAATACAGATTGTATCCTTTATTTTTAAACTATTAGAGGAAGGACATGCACATGCGGGGTGGAAGGAAGTAAAAAAAAGTCAAAGTTTTAGGAAAGGCAGTCCACCTCCTGCCCCTCCCCTCAGCAGATATTTCCTTCTGCAACATCAAGGCCAGTTTCAATCATTTATCAGCAGTTCTGGCTAACCAGGAGGGTCCTGGTCAATTGGAGATCAGCAAATGTGACACCTATCTACAAGAAAGGTCAGAAGAAAAATCTGGGGAACTACAGGCCTGTCAGTCTGACCTGGGTGCCAAGGAAGGTCATGGAATAGATCATCCTGAGTACCATCATATGACATGAACAGGACAACCAGGGGATCAGGCCCAACCAGCATGAGTTTGTGAAAGGCAGGTCCTCCTTGTCCAACCCTTTCTCCTTCTGTGACAAGGTGACCCACTTGATGGATGAGGGAAAGGCTGTGACTCTTACACAACGGGACTTTAGTAAAGCCTTTGACAGTTTCCCACAGTATTCTCTCAGAGAAACTGACTGTTCATGGCTTGGACAGGTACAATCTTTGCTGGGTTAAAAACTGGCTGGATGGTTGAGCCTCAGGGGTGGTGGTGAATGGAGTTACATCCAGCTGGCGGCCAGTCACAAGTGGTGTTCCTCAGGGCTCACTGTTGGGCCCAGTCCTGTTTAATGTCTTTATCAATGATCTGGACCAGGGGATCGAGTGCCCCCTCAGTAAGTTTGCAGATGAAACTAAGTTGGGCAGAGTATCAATCTGCTGGAGGATAGAAGGAATCTGCAGAGGGATCTGGACAGGCTGGATCGAAGGGCCAAGGCCAACTGTATGAGGCTCAATAAGGCAAAGTGCTGTGTCCTGCACTTTGGTGACTTTTAGGCTTTGGAACAGGCTGTCCAGGAAAGTAGATGTGTGACCATCCCTGGAGGTGTTTAACATTTGCAATCGTTTAGGGATGGACTTGGTAGTGTTAGGGTAGCAGTTGGACTCAATGATCTTAAAGGTCTTTTCCAACCTTATGAAATCTATTATTCTATGATCAGGAGTTTTGGTTTCCTAGACAGTATTAAGTGCTATCATCAACTTACAGTATTTATTATTATTATTATTATTTTTGAAAACTGAGCCAGAAACTACCCATTTTTAAACCAAGCATTGTTTGCTAATCAGGGTATTATGTTTCATTTAAGGAAATCACAGTCTAATTTCCTGCTAAGCAGTCTATTATATTGGGGTGGGGAGGAAGCTGTAACTACTGCTTCTGCTACTGTTGTTTTAAACTGCTCGTCTGCATTTTCAATAGATAAAGTTTGAGGTTGTCTGTTTCATATGTATGTAATGATTAGGAGAAGGTGCTTTAGAAGGTTCTGATGACTTTTCTCATGAACCAGACTGTGCTGTTGCACCCCTTCTGGGACACTGCGAAGAATTTGTGGCAGTCAAAAGAGCAGAGAGCAAATAAAAGCAACAGCAGCAGCAGCAAAGGTCTGCCATTACCCTTTCAGCTGCAGGTTGAAAGTTATTCAGAACGTGATAACTGAACATTTATTTCCTTTGTAGCAATTACTCTCAACATAAGTTCCTTCTAGGACATAATTGGGTCACTTGCAGTGTGTTTTGCTCTCTGTCTGCTATGAAGTCTTGCATGAAATGTATAAATGGGTCAAGAACATTAAAATCTTGTGGGGAACAGTTTTTAGGCTTAGATCAGGATATGTATGTGGTCACAGAGACCGGGTTTAAGAAGTGTAGCCCTGCATTCATAGACTGCCTGCTGCAGCAGGGAGGTCTGTGCATACTAGGACAGACTGACTTCTTTCCACCTGGACAGTAATAAGAATACAGGAATATGCTAGGGCAGCCAGAAAAAATTGAAACTAGATTACTCTATACTTGCTGCTGAGAAATGCAGAAGAAGAGCATCTCCATTCATTTAACAATTCTCTACTCAGGCATTCAACTAAGGAGGCATGAGGTAGTGCAGCTTTACTCTTGTTAGAAATAAAACAGCCCTTATCTCCTGACTTAAAACCAGTGCTCTTTGGCAGTATTGCTTCTGCTTGGCTTAAGCAATAGCTCCTTTCTTGTTTCCTTCCAGTTTTAGTATTGCGCACCTAAATATAGCTTTGCTTATCATAGTCATCCAATCCTTTACTAGAAAAAGGCTGATATTTTTTAAGCAAAATCATTATCTAAAGACATTCAATTTCAAAGCTCAAACCATCAAACTCATTGATTTCTTGTCTTGCTGAATTTCCAGGTTGACTTGTCAGATCACTTCCTAACATTGCTTTGGGGGAATATTTGGGAACCAGAGCTTAATTTGTACTTGCAGTGTCCAGGACCAGAGCTGAATGATACAGCCATGTTTTAACCACTACCTCTACCTCTAGGGTACCTATCTCTACTTTTCACTGTCACATTGCAGCCTGTTCTCTGCTTCATGTTCTCTCATTGTAGTGACTCAGCATCCAGCCTGGTTCTAGTGCACAGGTGTTAATTGCAGAGAATCACTGGTATCACCTGCACAACACAGTGCCAGGAATTTTGGCATGGAACCCATTCAATCTATGATTTGTGTTGGAGCAGTGCTAGGGGTCCCAGATGCAGTCTGGTGGAGAGGGTTCGTCTTTGTCCATCTCTTAAGTTATGGAAGGACAGTTGTGAAACCACAAATAGTTCAGCACTTTGATTGCATTGGTTAGTAAAGACTGAAGTGGATAAAGATGAAGAGTGAGTCAGCACATTCATTGTTCTACCGACAGAATTTGCCAGGAATTACGTTTAGGATGGCTGAGCAATAGTGGCTGCCTTGGCCAGCTCTGTCTCTTAACCGTGTGCGTGTATGCATATGTATATGCGCACATATACACACCCTCAGTCTTTGATATGAATAGAATTTGTGATGCTTGCTTGGCTCCTTTACCTACGTTTAAGTGCTTCCAGGTATAACATATGGTTCTGGGTAGCACAGTAACATCACTGTGCCAGCTGAGATCTGTGAACAGTTGCCATCCTCTGCTAAAGCAAACGTGCTCTTTGTCCTGATGAGATGCCATTTCTCATTTACATCAGTCCTCTTGCAGCACTGCATCCTTCAGGCTGGGATCCTAGGAGGGCAGTGGAAGAAGGATGGCTTCAGCAGAGGATATGGCTCATTTGGCTTCTGGATGCCCAGGTGCCACTATAGATTCCATTTTTCAGGAGATGCCTGCAAAGAGGTGCTTTAAAGAAATAGGAATGTGGCTTGCTTGTGTGATCTGTATAGTGAAGTAAGTGAACATGAGCACTAATGAGCAAAGTGTAAAGCAAGGTTTGGAAAACATGCAAATCCAAATAATGGTATGTCAGATTTCAGATGAGAAAAAGAAGAGGGAACAAAGATGTGAGTGTTTTCTCTCAAGCCAATATTGTTATTGTGCTTGGTGAAAAGGAAGAACTGTTCTGAAATGCTGAAGCAGTCCAGACCCAAATGCATTAATTCCATTTTCAGAGGCTATATTATTGTTTGGGTTTATTTTTTGCAACCCACCTGCATGTCAGTGGTAAATCCTTGCATTCTTAAAAGTTGCTCTTTCTCTCACTGGCGGTGCCATGGAGCAGCAGAAGGCTGTGCTTGGGTTCACTGAGCTGGAACAGCATATTGATATAAACAGGCCTGGGACCTGCTGAAAGAGATGCCTGCTTGGCAATAACACCACCTTGAGTTCAGACGGGATGTACATCTGTGCCTCATTGATAATGTAATAACCTTCATTACATTTTTGGCTGAGACCACCTGTGCACAGCCCGAGATGTCAGCCCAGGGCAACTATTTTGATTGAGGTGATATTAACAACTCTCATTAAAACTGATGACTAGAGCAGTGCCCAATAGCAGTGCTGTACTAAAGCGTCTGTCAGCATTTCTATTACAGAAGCTCTATTTTCAGGAGTTAATAACTCGGCCATAAAAGTTTGCCTACCTCTGAGCTGAAACTTGAATACAAAATATCAGACTGGGGTTTCTTCAAAGAAAGATAACTTCTAACTTTCACTTTTTTTTTTTCCTGAGTCTGCTTGTCCTTTGTTAACAGTGCAATGGCATTTATCTGGCAACTGTAAGATGCCAAAAAAGTCATCTGTCTTTCTAGGCTGTAATGGGAGAGCTGGAAATGCCTGAAAAGTCTTGTGAGTCTGTTGGAGGAGGCATCCTCTATCTGCCCTGAGAGGAACTGAAGCAGGCTATTACCTAACCTTTAACATTAGACACTGTGCTACAGTATAATATTGTGATTATCTTATTTGTACTTGAACTTTTGCGCTTTTTTTACTGGAATTGCAGATATAGGCTCTATAGTAGTTTATCTGTCTGGATAATTATTGTCTCAGTAATAATGAAGGAATAAGTATTTCAGATAAAATATTCCTGGTTAAATTTCTGTAGGTAGACATGCTTATTTCAAAATAAGAATATCATCTTCATACTAAGTTTTTGTACTTTCGAGAGGGCATTTAAGTAATTTCCAAAAATTAGGCATTCTGATTTTGGAATATAAATTTTTCTACTGAGCTATTCCTGAATCATGTTCAATTTAAATATACTTGCCAGTGGGGACAAGCCTAAAAGACACTTAGATTCATTTAAGCATGTAAAGTTAATGCATAAATACTGACATTGAAAATGTCATCTTTCCCATGCTTAACTTTACTGGCAAGTAACATTAATATGTTTCAAGGGATTAAATTACAATGTTTAATTATACAATTCCTTACAGACACAAAATGACCCGCTAAATCAGTGGGGACTGCAAGACTGCAAATATGTGTCAGCAGAGAAGAATGTGGATAAACAGCAATTATGACACAGATCTGACAAGTCAAAAATCCAGCTGAGCTCTAGCAGTTTATATTTTGGCATCTGGCTCTTTGCCAACACCAGTGCTTCATACTTGACACCTTACATGGACAGTGTGTACTTTTGAGAATATTCTTGCACAATTATGTGCAACTTGGCAAGCCAATGTCCCCCTTGGGGAAAGGAGAGGGTGGGAGAGAGAAAGAGTAGAGAACAAATAATGGGAACATTATTGATGCCTCTTATTAGTCATAAATTATATAATCACATAATAATTTAAGTTGAAAGAGGTTTATGGAAACCATTTAGTTCCAACTGTCTGCTTGAAGCAAGGCTAACTTCAAAGGTGTATCAGGTCCTGTTCACTTTTGACTATCTTCAGGGATGGTGATTCTGCTAATTCCCTGTATATCCCTTTCACTGCTGGACCACTGTCACCGTAAAGAATTTTGTCCTTGTGTCTAATCAGTTTTTCTTATTGCAATTTATGACTACTGGCTCTTGTTCTGCTGTCATTCATCTCTGAGAAGGGTTTGGCTCTGTCTTCTCTATGATCTGGCTTTAGGTAGGTGAAGACTTGTTAGGTTGCCCTTCTGCCTTCTTTTGTCCAGGGTAAGCAAAAGTGGCAATGTTAGGCTTGGGCCCATCCTCTCCTGCATTTCTCACTACTTTATGAGTATTCCTCTTGTGATGTGTGGCCAAATTGGCCACAGTGGTTTGGATGTGATTTCAGGTGCTAGAGAAAAAACTTCTCTCTAGACCTGCTGGTTATTATCTTGCTCATGCAATCTGGTATAAAGCTAGTCTCCATCACTGCAAGGGTGCATTGCTGGCCCACATTCCACTTGATGTTCCACACTGCTTTTCTGCAAGGCTGCTAAGTTGGGCAGGTCAGGCTGTTAAAGTACCACTTTTGGTCTCTCAGTATATTGATGAGTGATATTTTAATTTTTGGGATTTTGTTTTTTTGAGGTTTTTGGGGGTTTGTTTGTTTGGGGGGGGGGGGTGTTTTTTTTTTTTTTTTTTTTTTTTTTTTTAAGAAAGCAATGCAGATGTGAGGACAGACAGGAAAATTAGTTCCTTTAGTCTATGGAATTAAGGCAGTCAATGAAAGAAGGTAACCTCACTTGTGAGTCATATTCATTCTATAACCACTTAACACGTGTATAAAGTTTCATCATCTATAGAATCTGGGTTTTATACAGATGGATAAAACAGGCTAAGCATCCTTTCCGTGAATGTAATTTAAAGCAAAGTGCAAGGCTATGCTAATTAAGCATTCCTCCAAATATTTCAGCAAGGTAGGGGGATAAGCATTATGACAAATGTAGTAGGGATAGGAAAAGTGAGACAATGGTTCAGCTTTTTCCAGAGGTCCATGCAGTGAGTCATTAGGAAAAGCAATCTTTCTTCTTAGTGATGTAGCCATCTGTCACCTAAGCTATTCTATACGTGTATTTTAAATCTAGTATCTCTACACTTTTAATAAAAATCATTTGAAGATGGTTTGAGGAATGCATGAGTGTTCTGCATATTTAAGTTACAAATTAACTAAGTTGTTCCTATTTTTGGCTAAAAACCCAAACACTTAGGAGAAGATAAATAACCTATAAATACCTATAAATCTCCGTAAAATCAAAAAGTGATTTCCGTTTTTGCAAATGAAAGTAGGATTTATCTCTCAGTGTTAGAATGACTATTTTCTGGAGAAATCAATCTAAATAATGCCTTTCTGATCAGTCCTTCCCAGAGCAAATAGATTGTGCTCAGTGTATTGGGTGGTTTAGATTAATTCACACGGAGTCTACCAGCCAAACCAGAGAGGTGGGAAAGCAGATCAGTTGTTTGTCAATCCTCTGTGGCTGAGTGTGGCCAACAAGCTGTTCATGACGGCAGCAGATGTTCCTGCCTTTGCCTTATGCCAAGTTTGCTCTGTGGACTTAGTTCATGGGCCATTCTTCCCAGCTGCAAATTCCAGTGCAGGCGAAAGCCTTTCAAAGCAGAGAAATTGGATGCTGGGGCATCAAGACCTGGCACTAGTCGGTGTTTCCGGATAGATGAATGATAGAATAACAGTAATCTACAATGTAGCAATGCAGATAACAGGAATTGCTTTCCTTTCCAGACTTTTTCCCAGTGCTGTTCTCCTTTGTTTTACTGCATTAACACTGAGGTTTTCACGGCTGGACCCTATTAAAATTTGCACTTCACAATGTCCATGTTTCTTTTGATGTAGGCCGTGGATGTTCAGGGACAAGGTTCTTCAAGGCCATGATCCGGCCATGTGGAACAAATGCTGGATTTGAAAAAGCAAATAATAATATAAGAAGATTTTTTAATTTATACTTCTTTTATCCAGAGAAATCCTAGTTTTGTTAATGAAGGGCTTCACAAACAACAAATTTAAGTCTAAGGTCAGCTCTGTTGCAGAGATTATCTCTAGAGGGAAACAAACTTTATCATGTGCATCAGTGAGTATGACAGAAGTGCAAACTCCTCTCTGGAAGCTCTGCATCCCCTCTGAGCCTCTGAAAAGGCAAGCATGTCTTGAAGCCATACGGAGAGCATGTGTGTAGCCTGCTTCTGCCTGCCATGGGGAGCAAGCAAGGCTGTACTGTCTGAACAGAGCTCTGCCTAGGGAGATGTGACTCAGACTGCGGGGCTAGAGCCTGCACCCCAGGGGAATGGGCTCAAAAAATCACAGTCTTAAGTAAAGAGATCATAATTTCTTTTAATTTGGGGGGGTTTGAAGTGTTTTGGTATTTTTTAAAGAAAATTTTTTTAAGAAAAGGAACTGGATGGCACATTGCTCATAATTTTAAAGGAAATAGGCCATTTTTTCAATTGATTATGTAACCTTGCTATAATAAATACACTCATTGTTTCATGTTTAAGCATGGAAAGTCAAATGGCTAGTTTTATAATGCAGGTTTTTTGCATATTAGAGGAAGAGAAACGGACCCATCTTAAATTTTACATTCCCTTTTTGTGTGACTTTTTTCAGCGTATATCAGCTAGTAATGATTTTTCTATTTTGTTTTTAAAAGTCAGAAAATATCATGCAACATTTCAGAAATAAAACTTTTTTTTTTTACATATTTTACTGTGAGGCATGCTGATTAGTTTCATAGAGGAGGAAGGCGGAAAGCACACATGGATGCTCCTGTGGAAATATGATGACAGTATTTCTACATCTATTACTGCGAGGAAATTTTTAAATATATGACACTTTTCAGTTTTCATAAGTGGAAATTTTGAAATCCCATTTGGGACTTTTGGCTTTTATTCATGCTAGGGAGAAACCTAAGAGTGGTTATACTGCTGAACAGGATTCCAGTTCCTTTAAAGCTCCATTCCTGATTTTCAAAGCTGAAACAGTGTTTAAATCCATTTTGAAAATAGGACTTTGGTTGCAAGACCATTTAACTGCTTCTGGAATGTGTTGTCTTTCAACTATTCTAGAACAGAATCACAGGGTCTGGTTAGAACACGTTTAAAATGTACAGTGTGTCTGGCATCTAATGGCAGCACTTAAAATTTTTTTTTTTTAAGAGGATACATAGCAAACCCCATCTTTTTTCTTTAAAATTGGTCAGTTATGTAAGTCTTAATTTTTCCACATACTTACTGACAGTTTGACTGTCTGTTTACAAACAGAGAAGGGCTGTTGGGAGATGTACTGGTTGAAGGCCGCCTGGGAAACAGTGACCATGAAATAATAGAATTTTCAATACTCAGAGATTCAAGGAGAAACAACAATAAAACCTCTACGCTGGACTTCCGGAAGGCAGATTTTGACCTATTCAGAAGTCTAGTCCAGAGCATACCCTGGGAAACAACCCTTGAAAACAAGGGAGTCCAGGAGGGATGGATGTGCTTTAAGCAGGAAGTTTTGAGTGCACAGGAACAGGCCGTACCGGTGTGCCGAAAGGCAAGCCGGCGGGGAAGACAACCAGCTTGGTTAAACAGGGAGATTCTGAAGGAAATCAGGGATAAAAAGAGAGTTTACCGACTATGGAAGAAAGGGCTGGCTACTTACGAAGAATTCAGGAAGACAGCTAGATCATGCAGAAAGAAAATCAGGGATACAAAAGCACAATTTGAAGTTAAATTAGCCACTTCTGTTAGGGATAATAAAAAGTCCTTCTATAAATACATTAATAACAAAAGGAGAGGCAAAGAAAACCTCCATTCTTTGAGGGACTTGGAGGGAAACATAGTTAATAAAGATGAGGAGAAGGCTGAGGTACTTAACACCTACTTTGCCTCAGTTTTTACCAGTAGGACAGGTGGCCCTCAAGGCAACTGGCCTCTGGAGCTGGTAGACAGAGATAGGAAACCAAATAGTCCCCTTGTATTCCAGGAGGAAATAGTTAGTGACTTACTGAGTCATCTGGATCCTCACAAGTCTATGGGACCAGACGGGATCCATCCTAGGGTAATGAGGGAGCTGGCAGAAGAGCTTGCCAAGCCGCTCTCCACCATCTTCCAACAATCCTGGCTCACTGGGGAGGTCCCTTACGACTGGAAGTTGGCAAATATCACCCCAATCCATAAAAAAGGCTGCAAGGCTGACCCGGGTAACTACAGGCCTGTCAGCCTGACCTCGGTGCCTGGCAGAGTTATGGAGCAGATTATCCTGTGTGAAATCACACAGCAGCTACAGGATGGACAAGGGATCAGACCCAGCCAACACGGGTTTAGGAGGGGCAGATCCTGTTTGACCAACCTGATCTCCTTTTACGATCAGGTGACCCACCTGGTGGACGAGGGAAAGGCTGTGGATGTGGTCTATCTGGACTTCAGCAAAGCCTTTGACACTGTCTCCCATAGCATACTCCTGGAAAAGCTGGCAGCCCACGGCTTGGACAGGGGCACTCTCTGCTGGGTCAGGAACTGGCTCGAGGGCCGGGCCCAGAGAGTGCTGGTGAACGGAGCTGCATCCAGTTGGAAGCCGGTCACCAGTGGTGTCCCCCAGGGGTCAGTGCTGGGCCCAGTCCTTTTTAACATCTTTATCGATGATTTAGATGAGGGGATTGAGTCCATCATCAGCAAATTTGCAGATGACACCAAGTTGGGAGGGAGTGTCGACCTGCCGGAAGGCAGGAGGGCTCTGCAGAGGGATCTGGATAGACTGGAGAGATGGGCAAACTCCAATGAAATGAAGTTCAACAAGGCCAAGTGCCGGGTCCTGCACTTTGGCCACAACAACCCCCTGCAGCGCTACAGGCTGGGGACAGAGTGGCTGGAGAGCAGCCAGGCAGAAAGGGACTTGGGGGTGCTGATCGACAGGAGGCTGAACATGAGCCAGCAGTGTGCTCAGGTAGCCAAGAAGGCCAATGGCATCCTGGCCTGCATCAGGAACAGTGTGGCCAGCAGGAGCAGGGAAGTGATCCTTCCCCTGTACTCTGCATTGGTGAGGCCACACCTTGAGTATTGTGTTCAGCTCTGGGCCCCTCAGTTCAGGAAGGACATTGAGGTGCTGGAGCGGGTCCAGAAAAGAGCAACGAGGCTGGTGAAGGGACTTGAGCACAAGTCCTATGAGGAGAGGCTGAGGGAGCTGGGGTTGTTTAGTCTGGAGAAGAGAAGGCTTAGAGGCGACCTCATCACTCTCTTCAACTACCTGAAGGGAGGTTATAGCCAGGCGGGGGTTGGTCTCTTCTCCCGGGCAACCAACAATAGGACAAGGGGACATGGGCTCAAGCTCTGCCAGGGGAGGTTTAGGTTAGATGTTAGGAAAAAATTCTTTACAGAGAGGGTTATCAGACATTGGAACGGCCTACCCAGAGAGGTGGTGGATTCACCATCCCTGGAGGTTTTTAAAAAGAGATTGGACGTGGCCCTTAGTGCCATGATATAGTAATTGGAGTTGGATCAGGGGTTGGACTTGATGATCTTGGAGGTCTCTTCCAACCCTACCTATTCTATGATTCTATGATTCTATGACTGAATCTTAAGTAAGCCTTGCAAGGGAATCAATTCCTCTTTTTTATGCACCATGTTAAGAGTGATTTTATTATCTCTCTGGCTGAAAAAAAATTTAGTTCTGAATGGAAAACAGATGTACATTAAAGAGCATTACATCAGAATCACTGATATGCTAGAAATGAGTCAGCTGGGAAGTAAATTTTCAAATAAAATATGGTGGAATTACAAGCAATTAACTTCTTCCTTTCAGTAACAGAGATATACAAGATACACATTCTGTTCTTTGAAAATACCTCACACTGTTAGTTGAAGAATAAGACAGGAATAGTGTGCACTAAAGAGTGGACTACACAGCTAACAAGGAAATATGTGCTACACAGCACCAGAGACTTTCACTTCTATCTAACCGTGTAAGCGATAGATGTTCAGTCAGTTCAATAGTCATCACTGCTTCCTCCTCCAGCTGAAAATATGGCCTAACAGTTCTAATCATGCTGGTGCCTCGATAGCATCATATCACGCTCTAAACTGTGTTTTAGATTTGCTCTTACTGTGCAAGAGACTACAACTCTGCAGAGCCAACACATATTTGTAATTCATATAGTACAATTCTTATTCAGAGTTGAGCTGGGTTTGGTACAAACCAAAAAATTACTTACATCATGAGCATTTTTACCTCTCTAAGATAATAAGGAGAACAAATTAGTTAAGACAATTTCTTGGTAACCATCAAATGTATTTAAAAATACCATAGAAAGGTTGGTTTTCCACAGCCCTGTCTCATTTTAAACGTATGTGTGATCTAATTTTCTTCATGAAAGGAAGCCTCATTTTAGCAAATTAAAATGCAGTATGTCAGTATCTCAAAATTTAAAAACCGCGTAAAGCATACTGTAATCATTATCCAAGGAGGATGTATTTAAGGATCAGCTTATGCCAGAGGTGACGAAGCAAAGCACAGAGAATTTTGCTGTAGCTAGTCATTCACTTTGAAGCTGCCCTTGACTCTTTCACCCTCCTTAAAAGAGTCAAAGAATAAAGTTACACTGCTATGCTATTTTATTTCATTGTTTTGGCATTTTCATGTAAAATCAAGTCTTTTCTTGGCATCTGGGACAACAGTGACAAAAATTAAAATTGAATCGTCTAGATATATGTTGAGTTCAAAAAGTCATTAGCAGAGATGGACAACCACTTTGTTGATTGCTTTTGGATGGTCTGCTTGGGACAGGACAAGAGTGTGGAAGGCAATAAGCCTAATTTTAGAGGAAATGAGGCTGTGAATCAAAGCTTGACTCCCTGCAGGAGGTATGAGTTACATCCAGTGACTAAAAACACATGAAGGATAGGGATCCAAATAGCTGACAAAAGTGGAAAAAAGATTTTTTTTTGATTCATTGTAAGAGAAATAATGAAAGATAAAAAGATTTTGGAAAGCTGGGGCAAGAGTCACTGGGAAAGTTTCTTCATTTTTTTCAGAGCTGTTGGAAAAGTGGGAGCAAAATCCGATCTAGTCAGCTACTACTTTCGTTTTTCTAAGTCCATTGATCATAAATATTGTGATGGTGTTAAGAGAATTTATATTGCACAAGATTTTTGTAATTGAAGTTATTGTATTGTCCAGGAGGTGATGTGTTCTTTAGAGGATCCAAAATTTTGTTTTGTTTTGAGAACCTGCCAGCATCCCTTAAATGATGTCAGATTTTTATGTATGCCAGAAATGACTGCAGACTACCACGGGACCATCTTTGTCTTAAAATCAGCCAGATTTTTTCATTTGGTTTTTTTTTTGGTGGCTTATTTGTCTTCACCTAACAGTGGAGTATCAAAAATGTTGATTGGTAGAATTAATAGATTACCAGTATCTCGAACCATTTGAGTAATGGGTTGTTGAGGGTCAGTTAAGGAAGTAGATTGATAGTTTTTCCATCTCTTAAAATCCAGATCACCCCAAATCAATAGGAATGGAAAATTACCTTTTGATGGTTGTATTCATCTTGTTCTTGAATTCATTTTTGATCACGTTAAAGACACATTCCTTGGTTTTGACTCACTGGCACTACTGCTGACAGTCTCATGATGGCAGGGGAGCACAAAAGCCAGAGAGACAATGTTGTCTTGGGGGTGAGATAGGGATGTGCTGTTAGCACTCAGATAAGTCTTTCTGCATTACTTATGTAAAAGGAAGAAAACTGTTACCTGAATGCTTTATCAGTGCACAAGCTGAGTTTTTTAAGAAAATGTACTGTGCTATTATCATTAATTTAGAGGAAGAACAAAGAGCAATGGAATGATGTGGCTGTTGTGCCATCACAAGAACTAGAGTTACTGGATATCTGTGAGATCAGGGAAGAGCACTTACCTTCTCCCTGAGAAATCTACATTTTTCATCATTTAGATTAGATAATGAAAGTTTTGTGTGGAAAAATACATCAACTGTCACATAAATTTTGCTTGGTTGTAGTGGGCTGGCTGCACCAGCCCTGACCAGGTTGTAGTGGTGAGTGGCCTATTGCAAGCCCTGATAAATCTGCCATGATAAATTCACAAGCTAATTGGCTCAGAGTGTTACACCACATACTCAAGTGAGTCTTATTTCCTATTCTAACATAACTAGAGCCCAAACTTGCAGGATGCAGCACTTAAGGATGAGTTAAATTGTAATAACATAAATAGTTGAATTGAGATGACCCACATTTTTATGCTTAAATACATATAATTGTCCTGTTGGACTGACACCACAGCACTTTCCAGCATCTTGTCAGAACAAGGCATTGGTTTATTAATCAACAAACCATGTATGGGTATGTCTACACTACACTTGTAACCATATCATTACATCCAGCTGTAAGACTACTGGTTTTGTCCACCATTATGGGGCTTTTATTTCTTATTTGATTGGTTGTCTGGTTGAAGGAATTTTTGTTTCATGCATGTTGAACCACATTAGAGTGGCTAAGGAATATCCCTGATGTTTATTTCCATTTGTAACCACCTTCAGTGATGGGATCCTGTCCACAGTCAAGGGTAATATTGCCAGTACTAACAACATGCATTCTTTCAACTTTTCAAAAAGTCGATTCTCAATAAAGAGTAGCTTTTTAGTTTTGACTGACAAAGGTAGTGTAGAAGAATAAAGATAATAAACCAGACCGTTACTTTTTGTCGACCATTTCACCAAAACTTTCTATATCCCGTACACCAATGCATATCCATATGTAGAATACTGATTTCGGTGTTGAAGATTTTCTGGAAAAAAAAAAGTCCTCCTTTTCAATGGGAAACATTTATTTTACCCCAAGACAAATGGTCTGTGCGCTTATTTTTTCATGCATTAACTTCAGAAATAGATACCTTTATTTTATTTATAATTTTTGAAGGATTTCTATCATCTCAGCATTTCTAAAGACAAAGGGATGTTGTGTGTTGATTAAAACTCTCTCTGTTTTTATTAGTTAGCAGCAATACCAAATGATTTGAAAGCAGGTTAGTACCTTAGAGGCAGCTATCAGAAAGGTTTTCTTCCTTTATTCATTTGTAGACCACATGACACAAAGGACAAATAAGCATCAAGAACCTACGTATTCTCTGTTGTATCCTGCAGTGTTTTAACAGCCTTGTAATTTCAATCTCTGCTTGCTTAACAATATAGCAATTTTTTAAAATTCAGAATATACGTACATTTGGACATGCATGTAGAAGTCACATTTATTCGCTGCATTAAGACTATTGTGAGCATCATTGCAATTACTGCTATGAGAAAACCAAAAATTGTCTGGTCTGCAAGAGATGTAATCTTTTTCAGACTGTCAAAGCTAAGGTGAATTTAAATCTGAGAGCTTTCAAAGGAATTAGTGGTGACATTTTAAAATTTATGACAGAAAGACAGATAATAAAGTGCTGCCTAAAGGGACAGCACCAAAATGAGGCACTATGTTTGTGTTTTCACAGTCTATGCAATGCCAGCCTCCTCTCAGGAGAGTCCAATGCAGTGTTAATAATGTGAGATCGCTTCAGACAATTCTCTGGCTTCCTTAGAGTAAATTTCAACCTGAACTAGATGATTTGAAAACATGCAATTTACCCAAGCAGTCTATAACCTCTTCTTTTTCCTAATCTGACCTGAATTCTCACCCCTTTGTCACTCACCTTAATCATATCAGACACTTGATAGCAGTTAATATTGTTAGTGAAACAGAAACAAATAAATCTTTACATACATCAGTGGTCTCTGTAGTGCATGTTTGCTTTAGGTTTCTCCTGAAGTGTTGATCAAAGCATTTCCTGGTCCCTACAGTTAATCTACTGTGCTTTCTTGTTAGGCCTCCAAACACAGGAAGTTTACAGCTCAGGTTGTACTTTGATTCAAGTATAAGATATGTAAGTACAGGGAAGGTATTTGCCCAGTCTTAAGCCAGTAATTACTCCATAGAGTAACTTACATTTTGACTGATGTATCTCTGAGTCTTGCTTAAAAAAATACAGCTTTTCACTTTTGCCTGCATCATTATTTACTGCTGTTCTTCACATGTCAAAGTTTATCTGGTAAGATAATTTTATAAAGGTATTATGTAAGGAATCCAGGAAAAAAACACATTTTCTTTTTGAAATGGCTGATACTTCTGTTTATTCTTTGGGGACTGGAAATTACATCCCTAAGAAAAAAAAAGCCCCCTTTGGAACGGTTGTTCCTACCTGTTGTGCAAAAATGCAGTGGACTAACTTGGCTACTGCAGTAGTTTCCTAAGCCAGCAGATTTTCTGTCAGTCACGTAAGGTTGTACAAGCACTCAGAGTAAACCTCACTGGAGAAGCACTGCCCCACACTCTCAGGAAAATATTGCTGAATTCCATTATATGAAAAGTTAAGTGTTCTTCATGCATGAAGACCTCTTTGCAAATGTTTTCCATTATCTGAACTGTTGGCCCAGATACACTGGCAAAAGCAACAGTGGAAGTGTAGAACAAGTGGTGAATATTGTTGTCTCCATTTGGTTTATTACATTTCTTATGTATTTGGTATTTTTACTAATCCCTAGTTGCTGAATATAGTGATTACCTGGGAAAGACAGCTTTCATTTAAATAAAATTAATGAAAAGTTGCATTTATTGCTGTTGCAAAGACTTTGAAAACATATACTTGGGAGATGCAAAACTCCAAATAGAAAAAGAGCCCTGAAATTTACCTTTCACACAGCTATTTAAGCCACTGCAGGACATTGGGGAGTGCAAGCTACAATATTTGAGAGTGGGATGTCCACAATCTAAGGGTATATGCAACACAGACCAGCTGTTCCTTGCTGGCTCCTGAGAGTAGCACATAAAACAGTAGTAGCCAACTCACTATCTATGCAAAACCTCTTGCCAAGTGAGATGGGAACAGATGAAGTCGCTGAGGGACCAGGCACTTGCAGATAACATCAGATGCATGTTAAAAGTGATATGCAGCATCCTCCTACTCTTTTAAAATAACTTTGAAATTCAGAAAGTGGTGATGTTTTCAGAAATGGAAGAATTCAAACTTTTAAATACTAAGCCGGTAAGATTTAGTTGGGAAGATAATGTAGTTGATGTCTGTAGTATCTGTTTGCTAGGACCAAAACAAGACCAAAAAAAAACTTAAAACATAGGCTCAATGCAGTGGGTGTTGTGGGTGAGCAGGGCAATTTCCAAAATCCAGCTGAATACTTCAAGAAACGGTGTTGTTTTGACCTGGCGCAGGAATCCCCCGGGCAGCGCTATTCCTCTGTCCCAGTTCTGAACCCGTGCTCCAGGGGGCCCTGCGAGGCCAAAAGTGACGTTTCCTCCGCTCACCATCTGCAAGCCGGGAGGCTGTGCTGCTGCAAGGACTGTGAAACCCCGCTCTGCAACCTCGTATTAAATAAAGTATCTTGGGGCTGCCTCTTCTGCCCAGGTCCTGCACACTTCCAAGAGTCACTGTGCGCTTTTACCTCTGCGCTGATCAGGGCCAGCGGGATGCTGCTCCGGTTGTGAACAGTTGCTGCATTCTACCCTGGAGAGGATTAGGTTTCTGGACTGAATGCAGAAGTCTCACTTAATCATACATAAATATCAGTTTATATGTCACCTTTAAACTCCTTCAGAAGTCCTTAAATGCTACAAGATATCACAGATTGTTGTAGGAGTGATGGTTTATTTAGAGAGAAGTATTTTATTTCCAAATAAGAAGACAGCCAACACGAAGAGCAGTGAAGTCTCTGTGTGCTGTGTTTGCATGTTTGTGATTGTTTCTGGACTAAAAAAAAAAAAAATTAAGTTAAAAATGACCCATCAAGGGCTTGTAGTGCTTGTGATTTATTTTATGGTTGTGAACTATGGTAGAAAGAAAGTAAGTTTTTAGTTCTATGTTTTATATATATGTTTTAGTTATATATGATCTTGCTGCTTAACAGGTTTAAAAACAATTGTAGTGCACCTTTTAGAGGATTCCTGATCTGTGTCACATTCTATTCTATATCTCTGCTGCTCTCCTTTTCCCATAGTCTTCCAGGTGCACCTGCAAAACGGATGCACATTGCAAAGGGTGAGAGCAGCTGATTCAGTTAGCTGTAAAACATTTGGACTGTCCAACACCTCTTGCTTCCTTTAAATAAAGTGTGTTTCCATATCCCAAATGAACGGAAATTCAGACTTCCACCTTTTCTTTTTGCTGCTTAGGTTTCAGCTGTACTTGGTCATGTGACCTCTAACACTGTACAAGAAAAGGACCCTGTCCTTTTAACAGTTCCTGTCATTAAGACAGGAACCCTTCTTCAAGGAGAAAATGGGAAGTTTTAACCAGCAATATTCTCTGCAGCAGGAGAAGAGGCTTGAAATGAAGCCTCTCGGAGCTTGGCTAGCCTCAAGAGTAACAGACTTATTTCTTGATAAGCTATAGTTACTTCAAAAAACAGTGATTTGGAAGTTGTAGTTTTGAAGTTGAAGGTAAAGATTTTTTCTTTCATAGGCAGTCTCTAGATTTTCCACAAGTAGACACAAGACAGCTTTCTGAAGTAAGGGGAGGGAATGCAATGAGTCAGGCTTGCCTGTTATATGTAGTTGGTTTTGTGCACTAAGATCAACAGTAACTGTGACAGGCCACAGAGTAAGACTTAACTTCTTCAGCTGCCTGCAGATGTATATAAAATGCTTAGCTAGTTTTGTCTCATTGATGGCTGGAGCTTAAAAGTTATAAAACTGTTTAGTCTTAACAACAGTGATCATTCTTGCTTCAAAGCCTTTCAAAAATATCCATGTGGCAGACTTGGAGCGCCACTTAAAGATGCACTTAGACACTGATATGGTTGTAGTCATGGCCTGTTTCCACAGGGCACTATTACCAAGCTTATAAAAACCATGCCCAGCTTTATTTAGTATTACAAGGCTTTAACTTCATGCCAGCAGAACCGCATAAGCCTGTTTCCCCACACACCTCCATGAGAAGGAGAGGAAGTTTATAAAGGGGGCTCAGCTCTTATTAATGAAGACCTGAATTGTGCCCACAAATTCCACTTCTCGGGGACATTAGGAGAGTGTTTTGGCTATGGCTCCACATCCAGGAGCAACACTGTTTGAATTACACCTCCCATAGAGCAGCCTGCCTTCTTCCTCTTTTCCACCCTAGGCTATGCCAAAAGTACTCATGTGGCTTTCTGATGTACCTGATCACATAAGTGATCCAGCTGGAAAAATAACCTAGAATTTTTTTTTTTATTATTTTTTTTTCTCCCTGCCCAGATCAGGTCTTGAAACATTTCACCACACAGCTGCGTAAATAGTTGGCTTTGGCTGAGCAGTTTGAGGGGAGTGGCACGGGCACCAATATCCAAAGAAGAAGGGGAGCCAGGGCTGCTTAAACTATCCTTGCCATTAGAGAAATGCTCCAAGAATCACAGTCCCAGCTGCATGCAGTGCAAAAGCACAGGTCCAAAGTACAGGCTAGCTGCCTTCACTGTGCATGAAGAACCTGTACAAAACTGGGAAACCATTGCATACAAATATGAGGCTCACCCTGATCTGTTCCTTTTGTGCTAGCTGTTCTCAGTGTTGTGAACCATGCCCGTTATGGTTGTTCAACATTGGATGCCATCAAGAAGTAGCTTTGTGCCTCTTAAAAGGCAACCTCCAGATGTAAATAAAATGACCATTAGAATGGGTGGTGCAAGCCCTGAGGTCCCACAAACATCCATCCTACTTACTATGCCATTAAGATCAGGTCTGTGCAACACCAGATCCAAATCAACTGACAACATAGGTGTGTCTCATATCAGACTCAATAGGTTTGGTTACTCAATTAGCCTGCAAAATAACCTGCAAAACAGCATGTATTTCAGACTTCTGTTTATACTGGATTGAGAGGACAGACTGTAACGCCTGCCCAAACAAAGAATTTATCCTTCAGAAATACTTTAAAACAAATTAGAACCAGAAATGAAGGTTTGGGCAGATTCAGTGGTTTATGTCAAAGAGCTATATTTTATTTTATTTGGTACTATGTGCCCTAGAACCAGAGTTAGCACACTGTGTGACAACAACCTGATATTCTGCACAAGAACTACAGCACGACTAAGAAAAAAAAAATCATAGAATCTTCCCTGCTAAATTTAGTTGGTTAAAATCTAGCTAACAAACTTCAAAACACCAGTAGCTCATGAAGTCTAGCATGTTTTCTCTGCTTTTTTTTGATGCCTCAGACTTACAAAACTGCTCTGAGGCAGCTGAATAAAAAATATTAAGAGCTTCTTGTTTTGTTTTTGTGGTGGTCCTCTTCTACAAAGGGGGAGATGGATAATTTTGGTAGCTACAGCAACTGAGAGCAGCATCCCTGTATTTTAATGAGTCAGTGGGTGTGTGTATATTTTAGGTACCCAAGAAAAAACTTTTTACATGATGAGTTAAGCAGTTTTCTGTTTGAGGTTTTTGAAGATGTTTCTGGAGGTAGTTGTACTGCAGTCTGTGTGGACACTGAATACCTGCTGGGTGTCTGCATCCGACTGAACAGGGTGTTCTGCAGAATCCTTCTGGAAGGAAAACTAGTTACAGAGTCTGTTTGAACACTTGGGATGATAGCAGAAAGGAACAGACTAAATTTTTATGGAGTACCATCCTACAGGTCCCAGAAAGCAATTTGCAAACATTGAAGAAATGTCAGGGAAAAGAGAGGCAACAAGGTCCATCCATCTCCAAAATCATCTGTGAAAAATTACATAGCCCAGATGGCTAAAATTATTTTCACATTCATTGCACACGTAGTCTGGATTTAGCTATCTCCAGTGCAGTCATTCTGTTGATCTATGGTAGTTATTCCCCCCTCAGTGCATGAGCATGTTTCCCATCCACATAAATAAGAGTTATGTCTTTGTATCCAGGGAGAGGGGATTTTATTTGTCTAGTGCTGAAGCAGCTTCTCACAGGACTATTTTCCTCCCACATTCTCAGTTTTGTTCAGCTCTCTTGACCTGTGTTTTCTTTGTTTTGAACTGTTTGGACTTTTATATTTTAGGTAATAAATGTTAGTAAATTATGGAGAAGGTGACACGACTAGAAATGGGGTCCTTAGTAGGTTCAACCACCTCAACCTAAAATATGAGAGGTAGCTAGAAAGAGAGAAAAAAATCTAGAAAGTTTTACAGCATAGAAGAAATTTTATTTTATATGATGATATCACCGCATTTTCCCCTCTCCTTCCCCCTGGTACCTATCAGTAAGAGCTTTGTTTTGCTATATGCGAGAAAGTTAAGTTTTTATTTACAGGGCTTTTGTCAATTGCTTTTAAAATCTCTGTCACAAGGTATTATTCAAGCAGTGCCAGTGATGTCTATGGCTATTACTGCTAAAAAGCTTCTAAGCCATGGAGCATGGGTTTCTTTTGTGTATGAGTTTAGGTAGTTTAATTAATGGAGTGCAATACTAATGACCAGGGTACCTCAGCCCATATAGACGCTGGTGCTGTACTAGCAACACTTGGGTCTCATTTTGACACCCACCATTTATTGTCCAAGACTGTTGCTGGGAAGGTGGAGCTGATGTTTGCTCAACATTAGGTTTGATGTACCAGGGTTTTCTGAAGCAAAGGTTTGTCAAGTTGGAATAGTCAATTTTTGCTATTTGTTCTTCCCCTGTGGATTTTACTTGGTTATTGCCATGATGTGACAAGGTTAGGAGTGTTCTTCTCCCTATGAGCTTCTGGAAGTGTTGCTGATGTGTCTGCTTCTTGACCTCTCATTATTTCTTGGGGAAAAGGGGAGAGATGGGAAGAGGAGAGGTAGCGACAAAATTTTAATTATTTTTAATTTTTTTTAATTTTAAAATTTCTCTTCATTCCTCTGGTATTGTTATGAACCAGGCCCTCAACCACTCCAAACTGTTTCCTTCTGTGTGACAGAAGCTGTCATATGACTTCCTCATAATGCTATTTCTCTTTACCTTTTCTGTCTCTTCTCTTTGCAGGCAACAGTTTTCCTAACATGCTCACTTCCTGGTTAATGAAACAAATTGGCACACAGCGGAAACAATTTTATAACTGAACATACCAGGGATAAGGCAGGGGAGGTTTCAGTAGCATAAAATCAGCAGCAATGTGAGAGTAATGAGCTCCTGGACAGCACTGCATGCCTGCTAGCTTCCCCCCATCTGGCTCCTGCATGAAATGGGGTTGGCTAAAGCCACTGGGAAGGAGCTGTACTTGTGCTGTGAGTGCTCTATAGGGTTCTTGGTCACTGTAGCTGCAGAATAACTTTGCATCAGGATATGGGTTGATCCTGCTTTTTTGCATCCTCTGTGCTGATTAAAGGCAGTTTCCTTCAACTTCTTGTGGTGCTGGACAAGCACCCTGTTTGCCTGGCCCCTCCCCAGGTTATCAGGGGCTGCAGAAGAAGCAGATTAGGGCCATTCACACCGGCAGTTTCCTTAGTGCCTTTGCAAGACTGATAACCTCTGGTGGAGAGGCAGTGACGCCAGTAGGCAGCAATCTCTTCCCCAGGGAGGGCTGCCTGCCCTGCAAGTGTGTTTACCCCCACAGGTGTGGCTTCTGGAAACCCTGTCTCTCCCTCTGGTTTTTGGTGCCTGCAATAGTCTCCCAGGCTGGTCATCATGGCTTGTCCGGCTCCAGCCATCCTCCCTGGGGAGCCACTTCTGGACAAGATCTTGTGGAAGTGTTGCTCAATAGCAGCCTCATCCTTCATAGGTGCTGTTATGGTGCTGCCAAGGGGGTATGTGCTGACCCAGCCTGTCTGTGGCAGATGACAGCCCTCACCCCTATTTCCTCTCTGCTGCCTGGCAGCCTGTGGGGAAAGGTGCTGGCTTCAGAAAACATGGGCCAGGTGAGGAAACAAGAAGAGGTATGAGAACAGCTAGGTTTAATTTCTGAGCCTGAGCACTTCAGTGCTGCCAGTCAAAAGGCAGGGCACAACCTGAGTAGCCTGGGATGGGTGGCAGGGGAGGTGCCTACCCCCATGTGCCCCAGCGTGCTGCTGCAAGAACGTGCTGCAGCACAACCAGAGCCGTGCGAGGTAAATGCCTTCACTGGCCCAGCTGGCTGCACCTGGCTGAGTCCCTTTCCACAAGGCAGCACTACGTATGGGCATGCCCTTAATCTCCTGTCCTCACCTTCAGGGAAGTTAGGAAAGCAAAGTCCTACTTTGTTTGAGGATTTATGAACACGGCTGTGAATGTATATTAGCTTGCTTGGCCCAGGATATAGTGAGCCACTGAGGAGTGTTTACTGAAGTGTACCCTGGCATCCTTATCCTTCCTTTGCAGCTGCTATTTACCAGACAGCATTTGTGGTGAATGTAGCTGGCAGGAAACATCGTCTAGGAATGAACTGGATGAGTTAAAGAATTTTTCACACTAACATTGTTACAGGCATTTGAAAATGTTTCACATGAGAGCATATTGTTGTAACACTGAATTAAATTAACATTGCATGAAGCTGGCTCAACTAAATCAGATTTACCATCAAAATGTTTGGTATTTTTGTTTTGGGTCCCTGACTTGTTTACAGCTCCTCTGTGTTACGCTCTGTGTTGTAGAGAGATCATCTCTATCCACTCTATTGACACGTACACACGTGGCAGCAGCACAGTTAATTCATCAGCACTGCGATGCGGGGTGGGAGGGACAGGAGGGGGTGGGCAGTGTTTGGAACATGGTGTGAGATTTAGACTGTTTCTTGGCAATTAAAGAAACTGATTATGAAAATGCATATATTCCTGTTTTAGTCAAAATGGCTTGCTCTACACTATTTCTTTTAGAAACTCAGATTGCTTAACTAGAATGAGAATGTCTCTTTAAAAACTATCAGAATAAAGAAGCAGGATTGTTTCTTCCATAAGCTGTTCTGAGATACAGAAATCGTTTTCTCCATTCTGGGATTTAACTTGCCAGTCGAGTATAATTATTTCTCTTGTAGTTTGGTAACCCATGACTGGAACTTTTTCTTTTTTTAATTATCATTCCAGAAACTGAGAAAACTGCTTAAAAATAGATAGAAAAAGAGACCAGAACCCACAAAACAGACATCCATTAATATGCATGTCATCCCACCATGATGATTCTTTCTTTGTAGGTTGTGCAATCTACCCCTTCCTTTACCCATCGCCTTTGTTTTCTAATTAGATCTTTGTTTAGATTTCATGTAGGACTGTTATTCTCTATTTTGTTGAGAAAGTTCCTAGCAGATTGTGGCTGCTACAGCTGTATGGGAACAAACTGTTTTTGTTGAGTTATTTATTTGAATTGGGACTTTCTAAAACCCTCTCCTTGTCATCAATCTAATAGAGACGTTCCAACAGTGTATTAGTCATTACGGGGGGGATATGAAGCAGAGTATAGTTTTGGAGACGCCCTTCCAGTGAAAGACAGTGAGCTTTAAACCTCCTCACAGATGTGCAGAGCTGTACTAGCCATGCTTAACTCCCTAGCAGGCTTAATGGGCTTTTTGCCTATAAATCCCCATGTGCCATTGAGATATTGGATCTTTATAGAAGGGCTGGATTTAATGGGAAGCCTGGATGTCTCTGATTTATCTCACAGCTCCCTCCCTCAGCGTTGCTTATAGGGGTGGGTGGAGTGCGCTGCTTCGACACTGACTTCTGTTGCCACCCTAGTAAAAGCAGCAGAGGGGGAAGATCTCCTTGCCCCGCACCCAGAAGCAAGCTCAGAGCTGGGGCTTTGTCTCCACAGCTCTGACAGCAGCATGGCCATGAAATAGATGAAGTAAACAAACCAACAATACAGGCATTTTTGTACAGAATAGGTCTATTATTCTTCCTGACAGCATGACTTGGATTTTGAGTTTTCATTCTTTGTATTGTTCCTTATTTAAAAAGAAAGAGAAAGCAGAACAAGGAGTAATACAAATGAGACAGCCTAGGGCTTGTGCTTGCCTATAGGATATTCCTAAGGTCCCGTTGGCACTACAAATTGGAACCATTTTGTAACCCGGTCCCTGAACCCAGCTATATTTTTAAAGCAGTCAGGCCTTAAAGTTTTACGTGCTTGCATGATTGATTTGCCCAGGACTGTTATGCAGACTAATAACCAAGAGGCCATAACCAATCCCTTATCAAGACCAATTCATTGATCATTCAATGTACAGAGTTTTCCTTAGCCAAAAAATGGTGTTCGCAGTCATATAGAGTAGCATCTGTGTATTCGCTGCCCTCTTCATTTCAGCCCTAGGTGGGATTTAGACAGGAGGATGTTGGGTGGGCTGCAGCACAAATGCATACTGCTGCTCCTTGACACGCTGAGCAGTGAGCCCTGTTTGCAGCAGGCTGCCAGTCTGGGTTCTGCCCTAATTGTTGCTGCTGAGCAGGGGCTTCTGGAGGGAGCCCATGCTCAGAGGGCTTCTGGAAAGGTGCATTAAGCTGTCAGGGCTTTCAGACAGCATTTTGTTGCAAGTCTCACACTCAATAAGGCTTAAAAAATTGGCATTAGATAAATTTTGAGTACTTTCTCGTCCTTTGGACTGTAATCCATACTGTCTGCTGGATGCAGAAAAGCCAAGATCAATTCTGGTAGATAACCTTTTCCTCCTTACTCCAGCAAAGGCTGGCTATGCCTGAAAAACAGGGTGGAGATGTTTCACAGCTGCATCAAAAGAATATGGAGTTACACATTCCTAAAAGCACACAAACTCCCTGTCTAGGCATAAGTATTTTGTCTAATCTGGATGAGGAAGCCTTCTGGGGCATTCCCTGGTCTGGGGAAGGTATGGCTGTAGGGAAGCCCTTCCTGTGGAAGAGGAGCGGAAGCATCTGTTCAAACCCTCACGCTCTCCTCACACTGATTTTTTTTGGATCTTGACACCCATAGCAAGGGACAACCAATAAAACCATCATCACTGAAATGAGATGCACTGTTATCATAATCATATTAGCAATCCTGATCCTGCTTCTGGAAAGAGCACATCAGGAACACTAGGTAGAAAATTTTTTTATGTTTAAAAATAGTTAGTTACTGATTGTGCGTGTGAGAGACATAATTTCTTGTGTTTTTTTCCATGCTATTTCTGGTTTTATCTCTGCAGTTGTGATTTTCCAAGGGAACACATGGAGTAAATCCTTATTCCACTTTCAAGACTATGTGTAAACCTCAGTTTAACTGGGCAGTCTGGAAGATCTTTCATTCCACTAGATGCCATTTCTGTTTACATATCTGTAGCATTTAAACATTGCAGAATTGTTTAAATGCATTTAACATTTAATGCATTTATGTTTATGTTTAAATGCATAAACAATGCATAGATTTATGTTTAAAGGCATAAACATTGTGCAACCACCTCAGTTCATAGTCTTAAACTTAAATAATTGGAGGTTTTGGCCTGAAACTAACAAACTGACATTGGAGGAATTAAAGAGAACCACAGAGTATCTCCCCATTATTGACAGGTAATAGATAATAGTATAACTTTATTGACAGATAAATAAATTAGTGGCTGAGAGTCACATCCATTAATGGCAACCAGCAAACCAGCTTCCCCACTTAGTCTCAATACAGTTTGAGAAGCCAATGCCTGGATGTCCAGGAGTGTTGTTCTTTTGCAGCAGGAGGTAGGAAAATGGGGCACACAAGCAGCAAAGAGAAGAGGGTGCATGAGGAAAGGAGGAGGCATGAAGAACTCTGGTAGGCAAGTCAGCTGCTGAGAGACATGGAAAAATGAGGAAGAGAGCTCATAAAGGCATTCAGCGAGAGAGGCAAATGGGGACAGACACAGATCCTGCTACAGGAGGGCATTAAAGTGTCCTTGTCAGGAAATGTGGAGGGATAAGGTGAGGGAACACACAAATATTGTATCCAGGACAGGCTGTGGCATCCAATGAAGGTCAAGGAATGGATGCACAATAGGAAGAAAAGGGTCACACGTGGATTAATACTTGATGATCGTAGACCCAGGTATGTGGAACACAGGGATGCAGATGGCATAGAGGGGTTAGAGAAGCCCACACTGGGAGGACATGGGGTATATACAGAATTACTGGCACAGGGACACCATGTTCAGCTGCAGGAACATCTTGTGTGGCCCTGGGAGAAGTTCAGTCCCTTTCTCCCAATGTCTTTATTGTCCGATGCATATCAGAGGCAGCATATGCAGTGAGACTGTCCTCAGCAGTGCACTACACGAGATTGATGGCAATACGATTTCCTCAGGAAATATGTTATGCATTTGTTATTTTCAATGGATATAAGGTGGGAAAAACAGCTAAAGGTAATTCACTGGCTTACTTCCTTCTCATACTCAGAATGTGGAAGCTTAAGCTTTTTCTTTCTGACATTGTGGCTGTTCAGCAGAGGTTGTAAAGCTTTGCTTTCAGTGGGGAAATTGATCAACTTGACAACCAAAAGTTGTCTCTATCTGACATTGCCAGAGGAATAAGACAGAGTGCCTAGTCTTTTTGTCCGTTTTCTGCTATTGATTTCCTAGTGTGGGGTAGTTGTACCAGATTTTTGGATGCACACGCATGTCTAATTGGATATTTGTTATTAAACATATATAAAATTCACCCACAAACATGAAGCAGATGGAAGTCTTGTTAAGAAGGATTTATTCCCTCTGTGGCCGTATACAAACATTTGAAATACTTGAATCAGACTGAATCATGAGGTTAAAAATAGATTGTTAAAGTCTTCATATTTACTTTCTAAATTTTATACCCTGTGGAAGCATAAGGAAGCATTTAAATTTTTCTCACTTTAATCATTTTCTCTGATACCAGAAGGAGTAAACAAGGGGGTATTCTTTCGTTGTCTTTTAATGAAAACAGGAGATCTCAAGACTTTAAATGAAATCCTAAGAATAGGCAACAGCTTGTTTCCTGCTTCCTTCCCATGTTTTTCCTGCCAGGGATCCTCAGCTGTTGGGCACAGCCCCTGACCCTCCTACACCCTCAGCCCACCTGCTGTCCTTTCCCTCAGTGCTTCTGCCTCTTGCCTCCCTTGGACATTGTGCTCAGTCTGCTCCTGCTCACTTTGGCCCGAAGGCCACTGGCACTGAGTAGAAATATGGTTGTAAATTCCTGTCCTGGAGCATGAGGACTGTGGCTGTTTGTAATATGCATCTCACTCAATCTCAGCCATCATTCCTCTTCCCACAGCATTAGGGATGGTTGCTGGGGTTGGGATGTTGTGCAGCTCTAGCCTGTGTTGTTTGTCCCTGCAATATGAGGTCAGGCTCTCTTTCTCCTCATGTAGACCAGACCCTCCAGGAATTGCCCAATTTAATAGCTGCAGATGGAAATGCCACCCATAGCCGCTGGAAAGAGCTGCTGCTGCCAGAGCACAGCTTTGCTTTGCAAATGCAGGAATTACTGAGCTGCAAAGTTGAGCTTATGCAAGTAATACAGTGTGAGGCAATTATTTAAAATCACTACAGTCATCATCATCTGCAGAAAATGGTTTTCTGCTCTTTCAGTACTCTAAAACAGCAATGCCATTTTTTTGCTCTTGTGAGAAAGACATCAAGACATTTTCAACCTGAAAGACAAAGTCTAAGAGCATCAGTGACTTACAACAGCGTGGAGAGACTTCATATACGGCACTCCATTTCAGAATTATTTTACCCCTTTTGAACTCATGGGGATATACATCTTTGATAGAGTATTTTGGTTTTTAGTTTGCTTCCAAATAGAATTAAAAATGTATTTTAGAAAATCATGTACAGGGACCTTTCTAAAAGCCTAACATTTAAAATCTTCCATGAGTGTGTGCAGGCATATGCCTAAGGGAGATCTGTCTGCGTATGTATATGTAGGAACAAGTCACAATTCTCAAAACATCTGCTTGCTTTCTGCATTCCAAGTTCACCTTCATTTGCTCAGTCACAAAGCTTCTGCTGTATTTAGTCCTAGATAAGATTCGGAGGGCCACAACAAATTGGCAGTACAATCCTTATCAGCTGTTTTAATAACCAGCAGAACTTGGGTTGGTCCAGGCTGGAGGGGAAGCTGTGAAGAAGCCAGCCCGGGCTGGGCACCAGCGCCAAAACCACGACCTCCAGGTGGGACGTACCCTCAGGGTAGCACTGGGGTGATGTTGGGATGATGCCAGGGAGCAGTTTAAGAGGCTGCTCCCCTCTCAAGCCAGAGAGCTCTTGCATTCCAGGCGCAGACCTGCCGCACCGGTGTTTTAGCAGTCGGCAACAGTGGGTAGCCGGCACGCAATGGTGGAAGTGACACATGTCTAGCAGAAAAGGAAAAAGGTGTTTGTCAAAGGGAGGGCTGCAGCTGGGTGGCTCTGCCTTTGTTTCAACTATAGTGCTGGGGAGTCAGCAAGGTCTTTAGCTCAGCTCCTCTGAGCCTTTGTAATGTATCTGTCAATATACTTTTTCATACTTTAGGGAGTGGTTACCCAGAGTTTTTAGGAGGCATGGCTCTTCCTCAGGCATGAGACTGGCTTGCTGATGCTTTTCATCTGGAGTATGAAGTGCTGCTTTGATGGCTGATGGGGCTTTTCACCTTGCTGGGTCTGGAAGTTGATGAAGAAGTGAGTGGCACAGATGCTTTGGAGAACAGTCAAGGCTGTAAAGAAGAATTAACTTAATAATCCCTATCTAGGCAGTTGCTGTTCTATGGGGTCAGATGGTAAGTCACTGAGATCACTCCATCCTCATACATTTCTGTAGCTAGTTACTGTATTTTCAAACTACATTCAGATTACATTGATGCTTTTTAGAAATTTATCAAATGCTTAATTATAGCTGAATTTAGTAGTCACTGGCATTGAATATTTGATTGAAAATTAATAGTTACTTTCAAATTGGTTTCCTCCTGAGAAGTAGAAGCAATGCTTCTGATATTAATGTTTATGAACAGTTCTGCTGCTTACTCTCTTCCTATCATGAAAGGTAAGACATTCAATTAGTTACTTATCCTTACAGGTAGGATTTTAGTGTTATACTTTTAATTTATCTCTTAGAATAAAATTTGTGGATAAATATGAAGGTGAGGAATGTTTAAATTGAATGGAAAGACCAATAAATACAAATTTTGAGCAGTAGGATGTGGATAAAAAGTTGTGCAGGGGTTTTTTTCTCTCTGCTTTAAATACAAGTGAAAACTTGCTTCTTGAATTTAGCTTGAATTCAGATTGTTTCTCACTTGCTACATCTTCTAATTAGTCACCTATTCACATTGTTTTAGAGCCAAGAGAAACTGAATATTGCTTCTATGTATTCACTTAGTCTAGATCTAATTTTCTGTTCAGGGCACCCGTGCTGGAGAACATAAAAAAACTTCAGTGATTCACTGGGTGACTGAAGCTGTTAGTACTTCCCAGGGATGGTACAAGAAATGAAATTTCAATTAAGAGTGACTTTCCCTTACAAAGTAAAGCCTTTGAATCAGAGCATACCTCTAAGCCTTTTGTCTGCCAAATGGGTGGGGGTAATTCATTTGAGAAAATGCAGTCAAGATGTGAAAAAAAGTGCCTGGGGGCATCCAAGGCCTGTTTCCAATGATGCACGGATGTTAGCAACACGCTGAGCTTTAAGATCCCAGAGTACAATAAGACAGAATATTCCCTTCTCACTCTCTGGGAATTAAATTAGGTGTCAAACCAAAGGGCTTTAGGAAAATAAAATGAGAAAATTTTGGTTTTCAGTTGGAACTTTTGCATGATTTACAAACTTTCTGTATGTGAAAGCTTGTGAAAATATTGTTCTTTGTTGGCATGAAATGAGGACTTGTCACTATATTTGTGGCAGTGCCTTTTATGTAAGCCAGTTGTAACTTTTAACTCAGAAGCTGTTCAATTATATGCCTAGTTTTCAAAAAAAGTCAGACTAATCTTCAGCAAAATGAATTCTAAAAATTTTGAAAGTACAAAGTATAATTTATAGTACTTTACAGTATATACACTTTATAATAGATGGTATAAAATTGAACTTAAGATTCTTAATTCCTAGAATTATGTGTAGAACTGAACCAAGTTATTTTAAAAGTTCCAGAAGAGACTCCTGTTCCAACTAAATAAGTGGGTTCCCACAAGTCTAATCGTCTCACATATTGGGGTAATATTCTGTTATAGAAGAATTTTAAATGAAAAAAAAATCTGGACTGTTCAGTTTCACTCTTCCTTCAGTGGTGATAAATACAGAATGCATCCCCATCGACAAGTACTGAAAATATATGTTCAAAGTCCCTATACTTTCAGAAGACTTATTAGGGAAAATTATGTTTACAGAAGTAGGACTCAAGTCATTCTGTTTGCTGAAGACTTATGCTATTTGCATCAGTGGGAACTGCTGTGCCCTAAAGGGACTGATGCTAAATTTCTCTGAACACAGAAAATAGACAAAGTGAAAACATGAAATACATTGTAGTTGTTCTGTACATTTGATTTAAATGAATTTGAAATATACCTCTTGAACATTGTATGAAGATATCACTTTGGAGGGAGAATTATATATCTATTAAGTGCAGATTGTCTGTTTTAAGATAAAATAATTAAAAAAATAAAGAAACTGGGCATTATTCTATGATTCTTCATAAAATCTGAAGAACATCTTTAATACTTTCAATTTTCTTCCTCTTATAGTCTGTTGTAAATAGGCAGTATTCTTGATCTCTGCTGCATACGTTTAGGTTAGGTTTCCTGAATAATGAGAATTCTTCTTTAAGCAATTGTCCCCCAATACATTTTTTGTATTTTTTTATGCTAGCTGGGTTTTTTCAGTATTTGAAATATGCTGAAATTGTATTTTCATGGACTGTAAAATAAAGAGGGCTAAAAATCCCTGCTTTCTTCTCCGTTTCCATTAAAAAAAAATAAATTGTCCATATAACTTCATCTGTTTATAGAGGGGCAAGGAAATGTCAACTGTCATAAATTCTTCGGTTGAAGATCTTCCAACTGAGCTAGCACTAACTCCCAGGCAGTTGTTTTTTTTAGAAGGACATGTTTTGTAGACCTAATAACTAGGCCTCTAGGTTATTTAAGGTGTTCTTCTCTGGATTCTTCATAACTGGTTCAGATCTTTTTTGAAGGGCAGTGTTCAGCAATGAGTCTCATAGCCCAGATGATGGAGGTCTTGCAATGCTGAGGAGAGCAAAAGATTTATTTTACGTGCCATCTGTTAGTAAATCTTTATATAATGGTTGCTTTTCTGTGACAGCAAAAAAGAAGTTGACTCATGTTCAGCCTGAAGCCTGCAGATCCTTTCATGAGAACTGCCGCAGGGCCAGCTGTCTCCCATCTTCTGCTCATTCTCCAACTTATTTCTCCCCAAGTGAAGTATTTTGCTGCAATATGTCCTTTTTGCATACTGCTTCCCCTTTGTCTTAGCCCATTTCTCCAATTTCCATATCCATCTGTGTATCTAATCATGCTTTCCAATATGCCTGAAGCTCCTTCTAGCTTTCTGCAATCTGAAAACTCAGAAATCAGGTTGAATCATCATCAGAGGACATGGTTCTTTCTTACTCACTCATGGTTTTCAGCACTTTCTGCTGGCCTCTCCAGGCTTGGGCACTTCTTGTGGGTTGCTGCTGAGTGTCATGATCTGGAGAGGATGGTTACTGAGGCCCTGCAAGAGCCTCAAAACAGATGTCCCGGTTACAAGATTCAAAATGTGAACAGTTCCTAAACAAGAATGCTCTAAAAATATTGAATAGTATCAAAATGCCTTGATGCATCTTTCCAGTTTGATGAGGAACCACTGATAAATACTTTTTGATATGGTTTCCTTGTCATGCACTGACAGTTTCCTGTAGGCCATTCTCTTCAGGAATATGCCATGTGAAGCAGCATTGGGAACCATATAAAAACGGAAATACATTTCATCTGCCTCCTTCTTATTTGTAAGGTATATCATTGTACTACTGTACAAAAAATAACTCTACTTGACAATAATTTACAAAGTTTCTCACAAAGGCAATTGACTTCAAAATTTTTATGTGCTTACAAATAGTGTGTGTGATTCTTTGTTCCCGAGCATTTTTTCCTGGAAATTTAGGTCAGACTGAAAGGTCAGTGGGGCCCCTGTGAAATCTGCTTTTGGCTCATAAAGATAAGCTTTTACTCACCTTTTTTCTGTCTTCTGCAACATTAACCATCTGTTCTGTTGTGTCTGGATCTATGCTACTGGCCTTGCCAGACTTGTGTGGCAAGAAGATTTTGGTGTCTGCAGTTGAGACAGATGGAGGGCAGAGGCCTGATAGAGCAGGGTAATGGTGTGGGGCAGCCCTGCAGGGGGCTAGCGAGTCTGCAGCAACCCAGACCACTCGGGTGACCTCTTTGTGGATGAGAAGGACTCAGTTTCTCTCCCTGTCTCATGCCTAGGCTGCATCTGCCATGACCACTTTCTCTCACCTGCGTACCAAAGATATGCTTAGTGGCCTGTGGCATTTGTGTCTCAGCATCATTTTCGTAGTTAGGTCTTTCTGCTTTAGGTGATACTATTCATAAACAATCCTTATTCAACCTGCTTTCTAACTGATTCAGTCATCCATAGGAGGTGTTGAACAGTATCAGAACTTACGTTATTTTCCCTTCTTATTAATGCCCCCAAACTAACTGGGCTTTCTGCTCTGTCTTTCCAGAGTTTGGGACTAGTGTAGGTTACCTTTGAAATACAACTGCAGGCAAAAGAGGGGGGAGAGAAAACCAGAGCCCTACGGTAGCCACACATTCCTGCAAGAGAAGTGTAGGGAACAGAACAGAGGTCTCTATGTAACCTTTGTCGACCTCACCAAGGCTTTCGATACTGTGAGCAGAAAAGGTCTTTGGCAGATTTTGGAACGTTTAGGTTGTCCCCCCAAGTTCCTTAAAATGATCATCTCTCTTCATGAGGATCAGCACGGCCAAGTCAGATATGGCAATGCACTTTCTGAGCCCTTTCTAATAAAGAATGGTGTGAAACAAGGCTGCGTTCTCGCTCCTACCCTATTCACAGTCTTTTTCAGCATGATGCTCCAAAGGGCCACGGCAGACCTCGATGATCAGGACGGTATCTACATTCGATATCGTACTGATGGAAACCTATTCAACCTAAGGCGTCTGAAGGCCCACACCAAGACCCTAAACCATCTTGTCCGGGAGCTGCTTTACGCTGATGACGCCGCCCTTGTTGCCCACACAGAAGCAGCTCTGCAGCGTTTAACATCCTGCTTTGCAGATGCTGCTGAGCTCTTTGGGCTGGAAGTCAGCTTAAAGAAGACTGAAGTTCTCCATCAACCTGCACCTCAGGAAGTCCCCCATCATCCCCACATCACCATCGGCCAATCAGAACTCAAATCAGTCCAACAGTTTAATTACCTAGGCAGCCTCATCTCCTCGGATGGTAAGATTGACGGGGAGATAGATAACAGGTTGGCGAAGGCATATAGTGCTTTTGGAAAACTCCATAAAAGAGTCTGGCGAAATAAACACTTGAAGAAAAGTACCAAGATCAGTGTTTACAGAGCCATAGTGCTGTCTACTCTTTTATATGGCTCCGAATCATGGGTCATCTACCGCCACCATCTGCGTCTTCTAGAACGCTTCCATCAACGCTGCCTCCACACAATCCTGAACATCCACTGGTCAGATTATGTGACCAATACATCAGTTCTTGAACAGGCAGCAATCACAAGTATTGAGGCCATGTTGCTGAGAACACAGCTGCGCTGGGCAGGGCACGTCTCTAGGATGAAGGACCACCGCCTCCCTAAGATCCTGCTTTACGGTGAACTTGCCACTGGCTGCCGCAAGAGAGGAGCCCCAAAGAAAAGATACAAGGACTCCCTGAAGCAACAACTCAGCCTTGGGCATATTGATCACCATAACTGGTCTACTCTGGCCTCCAATCAGGAGGCCTGGAGACACACCATCTATAATGCTGCTGATGCTTTTGAGAAAGCACGCAGGATCACCCTTGAGGAGAAAAGACAACGCAGAAAGAATCGAGCCTTGCAGAATATACCACCTAAGGAGTCTTTCTGCTGTGTCTTTTGCAACTGGACATGCCTTTCTCGTATTGGCCTTTTTAGCCACCAACGCACTTGCAAGAAACGTGGGTAGAGCCCTTCCCAAATCTTCGTTCGCGAAGCCTAGCCATGATGACAACTGCAGGCCTCTCCCTTGCCTATAATTCCCAAAGAAGCTGTACACTTTCTACAGTTGTATTTCAGTTTTGTGAATTCATAGAAAGTTTCTCTTATGCAGGTTAAATCTCGTACTTTATTATGCATTAAGATACATAGTTCCTCCTGGCTTATTCCTCATGGCTATTTTATTAGCACACAGGCTTTTAATATGGTGGCCAGAGTGAGCTGCTCTTGTTCCTGTCCCTCTTGTGACCTTACAGTGAACCTCAGTATGTTTTTTCCCTTCTTTCCGTCTTCAGAGTTTGTGCTTTTTTTTTTTCCTTTCCATCACTTCCATGGGTTTTGGCTGCTGTCTACATTGTTTGAGTTGGGAGGGAAGAATTTAGTTCACTTTGTTGTTTTCTGTCTTTCTTCATTAGATGGATAACAGCAGAATAGCAGGGAATCTGTCGTGGAGCCATTATCCTGTGATCAAAGAAGTCAAAGCATTCTTGGCAGTGTCCTCTGCACAGCCTCTGCATCTAGCCCAAACATGTCCATATGCATGTATGCCCACATGTCCATGTATACCCCTCTCCTTTGCCTGGTCTTTTACACTAGCTGGTAGGGTCCAAGGTGATGCTGAGGGAGTCCCTGTGCCTTCTCACTTAGCCCAATTATTGTCCGAATTTGTCTGGCTTTTCCTAGGAAACCATGGGTTTGTTTCTGGGCATTTCCAGTTCTATTTTTTGAAGGAAGAAAGATTTTTGCCTCTCCTAAAAAAGGCCAGAATTATGCATGGAGGGAGGTCACTAAGGAGGCTAAGCACTTGGAGAGGGGCATGAGCTCTTCCCACACACAAAGGGTGTGCCCGGGCTCCTGATAAATTGAAGAGCAAACAACAGCAAGGGAAAAGGCTCAAGGGAAGCAAACTTTTAGGTAGTTTTTAAAAAAAACTTGGAAGAAAAATCTTGTGATGTCTTAAAAGAGTGTTTGTCATTTCCTTGAAAATATTATTGCCACCTCCTCCACTTAATTGCTTCTTCCTCTGTACTTTAAAGATGGTGCAGTTTAGTGCAGTGTATGCATATTTGAGGGCCTCTATGCTACTTAGTCACCTGACTGTTAGGACTTTGCCATGAGAACCGGCTACTAAACTGCCCCAGAATAACTAATTATCCAACATATTTTTTGCTTGCAACAGTCCCATGCCTTGCCTGTGGCTTCCATTAGTATCTACCATTGTTTAATGGCATATTTTGCATATTTAACCATTGATCTGGCACCATAACTTATCTAGGTAGTTTCAGACTCTGGTTGAAACTCAGAAAAAGTGATTTGCAATCTTTCTGTATTCTTAAAGATGTCTAGGCACAGAGGCAAATCAGTGTGGTGAATTTAAGGTTATTAAAAATAAGAAATTTTCTTGATGGCTTCATTAAGATACTTAGTAAGGCTTCAGAAGTCCATGAACCACAAGCGGAAAACCACAGCTTCAGAAACAATCTGTTAGGAATTAGTGGTGAATTCACAGTGTTTGTTACCTTCTTTGCTGCTAGTAAATAAGAGGAAGCATCTGCTATCTATTTAAGCAGTGAAGATTAGCAGCAGAGGTTTCAAAAGCAATTGTCTACTCCATTGATGTTGGTCTGGAAAGGGCTTCGGGAGCTAGATTATTCTATATGTCTCATTTCTCATTCTCCCCTTTCACCATATTGTCATATAGTTTTCAATATGGGGAGGTAACACGAAATCCAGAAAGATGTAAGGGCCTGAAATGAAGAGGTATTGCTGTGATTCTTATAAACCTACGTTAGTGCAGTTGTAGTTAAATACTCTGTGATTCTTCGTCTTTAGTACCATGTTAGTAAATGACAGCCATAGGGTTCCTATGATATAGTATCCACTACTTCTATAGTTACCATTAATGCAATTTTGTACGGGAAATACAATTGAAATATGACTGTCTGTCCCTGTGCTACCTTCCACAATGATCATAGTGCTGATGAAGTTCTCCAGACTATAATGCTTTTAGTTTAAATATATCAAGTTTCCTCAAAAAAGACTTGACTTTAAAATTATTTGATATTTCAGTTTCTTCTGAAACTCTGCATTTTGCCTGCACTTTATAGTACAGAAATATTACTTTCCAGCAAACACTCCCACATCTTCACATGATTTGAGGCTTTATTACAAAGCATTTCCCCTTCCCATTTAGAAGAGTGTCTCCTTAGAGCTGTGTATTTTCTGTGGTTGTTGCTGTAATGTTTTTAGCAGGTTTATTTCTGTTATGCTTCATTGTATAAAAGGTGTCCAGCAAAACAGATCACTTCCTAAAATATCTTTGCTTTCCTAGAGTCATGGAGCATGTGATGTACAGTCTGGACTGGTACATGATAATTTACAGCACAAGAAGTACAGCAAGGTCCAGTCGGCAGTGCCCTGGACCACAACTTAGGAAGATCCTGATTTCCTTTTTGGCTCAAACACTTATTTGCCGTGTTTCTCATTGCAAATAACTTCATCTTTGTGCATCTTCACCCTCTATTTCTGACTCAGATGTAGAGTGAAAATGTTCTTAATCTATATGCACTATTTAGTATAATAGGAAAGATCTTGTTTAGGTGAGGTGTCCAGATGCTTCTGTAATTAACACTAAATGCATGCTAAATAATATTAAAGTAACAAAACTTTTTAAGAAACTGGAACAACATAAAAGATGTATTTGGGCAGACACTTGTCATGAAAAATTTCATCCTCGTCCCACTACCTGTCATTTCCTAATTCTGTATTAATTCCTGTCCTATTTACTTCTAGACTTTCCAGAATCTTATGTGTAGACAAAGCTCCCATTTTACTTCATATGTTCCTCTGACTTTGGTAACTCTAATTTTGGTAACATTGCCACTCATTATTACTGCAAGAATTATAATACCTTGACTTGTGGATGGCTGTCATTGTGGCAGTTCTTGCAGTAAGAACAACTTGCTTTAAAAAGAGGGAGCTCTGAGGGAGCTCTGTTTCACAGCTGCCGAGGTAATTGTCAGCTGTGATAAAGTTCAAGCACTGATGATTTTAGATTGAGTTTGTTTTTTAACAGAGAAGATGGGGGGAAGGAGAAAAAGCTCTTTTCAGAAGCTTTGGTCGTTTCTTTTATCCATGTCAATACTAATTTTCTCTGTTTTGTGCAAATTGTGTTGGTTTTCAGACATTTTAAAGCAAGCATAAACAGCTAATGCTGAGAGGCTGCAGGAATGGAGGACTGGGATTTCAGAGGAGACCTTGTGTCTGTTCCGTGCAACAGGGAGAACAGACTAGCTCTCCCCATCCTGCCTGGATATTGAAGGAGAAAGGAAACTTTTTACTGCTCCTTTCCACTGCTCTTGTTTCCAGGGAAGTGAGTGGGTAATTTACAATTGGTATTGTACCTTTTGCATTGGGACTGTGTTTAGGCCCTTCTTGCAGGGAAATGAGATACATAAAATATAAGTTGACAACTTCATTTCTCTTTCAAAATTTGTATTTGAGAGGGGGGAGTTTTCCTACCAGCGGAGTCTTTAGCTACAATTACTGCACCTTTAAAGTTACAAAACTCACTCTGACTTTTTTGGTAAGGCAGAAATGTGGAAAGGGTTTCCCTTTTTTCACCCTCTGATATAAAATCCTACTCCAAAAAAATATTCCAAACTTTTCCAAATTACTTTTGCTGCAGAAAGCTCTAGCACAAAGAGTCCTTTGTTTTACAGGAATATTTAAACCTGTGGTAAACTCTTGCTCTTTTGTGTTGTTTTTTTTTCCCCCAGACAGGTGCCAAGGAGCTCTCTGACATTTGTAGAGCAGATGGGATGCCATTTTACTGTTGGATCTAACTGACAGAACCTTAGTCACTCTCACTCTCTCCATGCATCCTGCCTTGAAAAGTGTGGGCTGTGGAGTTTTAGAGAGCACTTTTTTCCTCATCAGCAGCTCACTTAACTCACTGCCAGATGAAGAGTGAGAGCGATAACTCGCTAACTGGTCTGGGAAAACTTTTGGGAATTCATACCTTCTTGATGCTGAATTTGCCATTTTGGCTGGTTAGTCACTTGCTGTTGACTTGGCTACCATACATTGCATTATGTACATCTGTAGCCACAGATGTTATTGCGTGCATATATTTTAATATAAACAGCAGTGCTGCCTGTCTATGAAATCCCATAATGACATAGGTAATTGAATATGTGTACAAAACATGGAGATGTCTGTAAAATGCTGTCTCTGGGGATGTGTGAATGCATATCTCTCCATGCCTCCTCCCCATTTCAGACTCCCAAAGGAGGGATTTTGCAAATGTCCAGTTTTGGGATTCCAGACCCAGTGATGGTCTTATTTCCAAAAGGCTGGTGTCTGTGAAGGTCTTAGAGAAAAATGTATGTCCCAATCATTTCTGCTAATCTTGGCACGCCACCATGATGCTCAGTTCTTGCACATACATGTCTCGTACAAAAAACACAGAGCAACTGTTTTGATTGTAGCTTCTGCTAAAGGTTGTACGCTCCTTGGCAGATCTGGTTTACACAAGAAAGCCACATTTGCAATGTGCTTCCAGTATTTAAACCCTGAAAGACACGTATGCTTCCTCAGAAATTGCTGCTTTGGAGAAAGCAGGTGATGATTTCACTTTCGGAAAGGTAGCTGTAATTAATAGCGATCGTCACTGGATATGACCAAGAGGGGTAGGAATATCCAAACAAATATTTAATGCATTTCAGTTGGAGTATAATTGAACTAACAAACCCCTTGCCCTTGAGCAGCTGTGATTTTTAGGATCATTCCTATGAAGCATACTGAGTTTGAGATTCTTGGCTTCCTTGTGCAGCAGCCTGTCCCTCTTGGCAACTGCCATCCTCAGTCATATCAGTTACATGCTGCCACAGACACTTAAACATCTTGTGCAAATGTTAATATTAAAAGCAGGCCAGGTGGTAGCAAACTCTGGGATAGATCTTCAGTTCACTATCAAAATCACAAGATTTACAAATAACCTGTATAAAAATTCTCCAGTTCTCCAAGTGATAATGATTTCTGCGGCACTGGCATATAAAGAATTTTAATGCCTTTTTGTGGTATTCTTGATACCTGTAAACTCTAACTTGCAGCATTGTATGTTGGCCTCTTGGCATGAATGCCATTCAGATGTCCTTTTGAGTGAGTGCTAGCTGCTGTGCACAGGGCTTTCACAGTCTGGTTTTAAAGAACTAAAAATACAAAAAAGTAATTTAGAAAAAAAAAAAAGGACTGTAGAAACCTTAAGAGGTTATTTAGCCAACTGCAAGACCCAGAGCAGAATCAGTTGTACCGAAACAATGGGATGTTGGGAGGCTCTGAAGAACAGGCTAGACAGTGATGAAGGCACCACACTGACCCCAGGCAATCAATTCCACTACTCTTATGAACCTTGCAGTTAGAAAGCTGTTTCTAGTGTTTAACTGAACATCGCCCCTGCTGCAATTAAACTTGTTCATTCTTGTCCTATCCCCAGTAGATAGAGAAGTTTGTTTTTCTTAGTGAAGCAAAGCTTTTATGTGTTTGAAAATGATTATCCTATTCTCTGGCAATCTTCTTTTGTCTCAGATAGAGCATCCTCATCCTTTCAATCTCTGCTTGTAAACATCTCATTTACATGGTTGTCTTCTACATTTTCTCCTGTTAGTCCATGTCAATTTTGATGTCTAGGGCATGCTGGGTCAAAATACAACCCAGTACTCCAGGTGAAGACTTGGGCTTGGTGAGCAGCTTAGAGATTGCTACACCTTGCATGTGGTTCTGTATCCTACTGGCTGTATGTCCTCCTATGAAACTTGCTGTTCTGCAGCAAGATGACTTTTTTGATTCATGTTCACGAGTTGTCTGTCATCTGTAAATTTAGTGAGCATATTCTCTATTCTACTGACCAGTCTGTTAATTAAAATATTGAAGAACAGATCCCTGCAAAATCCCACTCAATATATTCTTTCCCTTTGGCCACCAACTACTGAAAACTAATCTCTGAAAGTGATTTTTTCAACCAGTTGTGTACTGCTTTTTAATGGTATCAGCTGTGTTGAATAAGATAGAAATCTTATTAAATTCAATATGTATTCCATCTGCTGCTACTTCTTATCTGCTACCAATTATCCTCCAAAGAAGGAAATTAGATTGACTTGACACAATTAATTCTTGTCAAATCCATTTGGCTGTTTAAAAACTCTTAAAGGATAATAAGGTGGAAAAAGAAACATTATATAACTCATTTGTATGTCTTGCCAGCCCCATGATTGCCTTCCCTTAGCCTTCTTGAACCTTCCTCTTCCTGAGCTTCATTTGTAATTACTGTGGCACAGAAGTGAGAACAAGGGATGGAGGCAGCAGTCATTATTGCTGCCAAAATTTTTGTATCTTAAAGCCAAGCCTGGGCATTCTTGGAGGAATGTGAACAGGTTAAGCTTATTTGAAATGACCAGGCACACTACATACTCTAATATGGTTTAGCCCTTTGACACTGCCATGACTTGTCTGTCATACATGAAGCCTGATACAGTCCTTTCTCATACATCCATATAAAACAATTCAGCTATTTAACCTCTGTTACTAGGTACATACACACTTCTTTGGGAAATAGTAGGTGCTAAAATAGTTTAAAACTCTTTCTCCCTCGCTGAAATCTAGTTACAGATTAGGATAATACTGTGCATGTTTGGGGGTGCTGTGAATAACTAGGTCCTTTTAATTACTTTCTGGTTGCAGACAAACATAAACACTAGCTGGGCAAGTACAGGCAATAGAAGGCATAAGTTTAAATCATGTTTGATACATTAAAAACTGCTTTAATTAACTACCCAAGAATACAATTATATTTCCTTTCTATTCATAAAAATTCCATATCTGTTAGTATGTACCCAGAAGATACTAGAAGTTAAAAAGGTATAACAACATGATATGTTTTAGGAGGTAAGGAATTTAGCTTTTTGGCAAGTCAAAAGGCAGTCTTCTCTTAGCTCTGTCTGCTTATGAAGTTTACATATACAAATATAATAAATAAATAATAATATACAATAATATAATATTTTTTTGTCTTCAGGAGTTTTAGATTTCTGTATAAAATCATGAAGTTTGGGGAGTAATGAAAATCATCCACATGAGGCCCAATACCTTGCTGGCATCTTACCACATGCTTATGGATTCCCTAAATGCCTCATGTGTAACCACGGGGAACCTAAGGGCCACATAGGCTTTTCAGACTTCTTAGGCAATTGCTCAGATAGCATACCCTTAAAATTATCTGTTAAAACCACACAAAATAATTCATGTAGCTGCAAGTCATGTGAAATTAAGTCATGGATTGTATGTAGCCCAGAGCCTTGTGGGCTCACCGCCCATCCTAGATGCTGCCTCCTCAGTGGTAGAGACAGCAGATAATATAGAGTGACTCCATAATGTCACTTGGCTTGTCCTCAAAACACAGAGTTACTATTGCTCTCTTTCATACTCCCCTCACCAATATAGCAAATTTTTTTCATTCCTTTTAATTAATTTTCACACATTCTGTCCTCAATGACAAACAGCAATGACTTTGAAATGACCAATTTGTATACACAAACAATGTCATTGTTTTATGAGCCAGTATTTCAGGGCTTAAAACCACATATATTTATCTCATTGCTCCGAGTTACACCCTCTTGAGCTTTCCTCAGCAATCTGAGTTTCCCCTTGGTGTTTACACACCCTTCATGCTTTCAGATAATCGCTGCATCCTTTCCAGTCCCTTTAACCTTCATCTAGCCAAGCAACAGTTGTTTGTTTAAATTTATTCTCATAAATCACATCTTCCCACAGAAGTCAAAAGGAACGTGTGATGCACTTCTGGGATCAAGTGTATTAGTAACTTTCAAAAACCCAAATCTCAATTACTTTTTGTTAGGCATATGTTGCTACAGGATACACATTGTACTGAAGAAGCACATTTGGCCTTCAAACAGAATTGCCTAATTATTAAATCCTTGCAAATGAACATTATTTTTTTCTGAGAACTAGAGATACCAGCCTACTCTACATATACTTAAACAAAACAACTTTATCAACATGGAGCCAATGCAGCAACCTCACTGCCCTCAAGGGCTGTTGTATCATCATCGATGCAGTTGGTTGAGTTGTGGAGGGTAAATTCCTCCCACTCACACCACCACAGCCTCAATAATCCTTCTGTTCATGAATTTCCCAAAATATTTATTGAGAGAATAGCTTGGAGGTATGTTTTCAGCAATGCTTAAGCCTGTTTTCACTTGTCTTTTTTCTTTTTTTTAATTACATTTTGGGAGTGGGTTGGCCAGTGCTTAAAAGCTGGAGTCTCAGATAGACAGCTTCCTCTCACTTTAATTAGTTTGACAGGCACTTCTACTTTCCAGCTGAGCTGCCCTAGCTGGAAGCAGCTGCTTGGTGGAATTACTCCCCCTCCTCACTGTGTTACAGAAGTAATAAGTGTCTTGTGTCCCTTCAATGAATTTATGGATGTAAAATGCACGGTGTGTGTGCCTGGCTGCATAGAGATGTTTCTTTCTTTTCTCTATTACTTGATGAAGTTTTATGAAGTGAAACATGTCATTAACAATATAGGAAAAATAAAATGTACAGATCGGATATGATTCTCCACTCCTTTCTTAACTCTTGTTAGGGAGTGTAGAGCAGGTTTTAATACATTTTTCCATGGCAATTCGAAACTCTGATTTGAGAGGAAATCTGGAATGATTGATTGTACAGTTCACAAGGTAGTGAAGAGTAAGGCTTCTCCAGAGGAGCACAGGCTCTGTGAATCAAGCTTATGCCCATGTTTACAGCCACAGCTGAAATGAATACTTATCATCTTGACTACATTGTCACTGTCTTGTGAATGCTTCTGATTTCAGCACTGGCTTTATGATTTATTTAACATCCTACAACCTGCAGCCAGTGATGTAAAAAATTCAATTTGCTGCTGTTTTCTAAATAATGGAAATGTAAATTCTGGGGTTTATTTTCCAGTAAAAGGATGAAGATGTGACCTAAGTGCACCCTGATGACTTAGACAATTGAAGCTGAAGCACTCCAAAAGTCTTACTTTCCAAATTTCACTATATTTAAATACAAGTGTAATTTTCAGGTGTCTGACATCTGTGAGTTTTGAACACTTATCATTACAACAGAAACTGAAACACCATTTGCAACACAACTGCTTGCCTGCTTGCTTGTCAACTGCCATTTGTTTTCCCATAAATTATCTCTTTATGTACATATCTGGGCTTGCTGCATGGCACACAGGTCAGCTAACCCAGGGTGCAGCTCTGAGATGGGGAGGACACACGTTTTAGTCTGATGAGGTACTCTGGAGAATGAGCAGGAAGCATTCAAAAGGAAAAATAGGGCAACTGTTTGCAAAGTGAGGGAAGAAAGCTGATGGGAGCTGTTTCTAGAGGTGGAAGCAGGAGGAGAAGCTGGTGATGGAGCAGGAGTTACCCCAGCAGAAACTCATCAGAAAGAAGAGGTTGAAGCCAGTATGTTGTTCTCAAGTGGCTGCAGTAGGGAGAATTGATCCTGGGCTGACATGATCTGCAAGGAAACATCAAATTATCACATCTGGTCACCTGTGGCTAGCTGAGATCATCGGGCAGGCTTCTTTGGTCAGCTTCTGCATTAACTAGGCCCACCTACTCCTTCACTACTAATATATCTATGTGACTTAGGACATAGTCTTAAAAGTGACACGTCTGAGCTCAGTTCTGAATCCTTGTGGAACTGAAAATCAGGCTTTGGTAGGGTCTGTTTGCTCCTTGTTCAGACAGGTGGTGGTGAGAGGGAGTGCATTAACTTTTAAAGAAACCCTTGAGGAAAAATTTGTGCTCTGTTATGTTTTGGGGTAACATTTAAGTGGTAAATTGGGAAATGGATATTAGGTGAAGTGTGGATGAGGTGACTTTTGGGTGGAAGTGATCTGTTCTGGAAGAGAAGCGAAGCAACTTTTCTTCTTTCGTTTTCTTCGAAGTTTCTACCATTGGCATGTTTGTGTCACGCGTACCTTGCTGTAATATTTTGCCAAGGACAACTCTGTAAATTTTTATCTCTGTATTAATAGCAGGCACATAACTTTTTTTTTAAGATCTACATTTGCATTTCATATTTGGTTGCTTTTGCAAAGATACAAATAATGAGATTGAAATTAATGAAATCTCTTGGGTTTCTTTTTCCAGGAAGTAATACTTTTTAAAAAAGTTAATTTCCCTTTCAAAGGGAGATGCAATAAGCATCATCTCTGAGGTGCATCCGTTCTTATTTTAAAAATGTGTGCTGGTCACAAAGTGAGTAGCAATGTGTCACTCTGTAAGACTGGCCATCTCTCGGTGCGCTTCCCAACTCTACAGCCAACTCGGTGTGATACTTATGTCAGCACTGACATAAGCACTGAGCATCTCCAAAATACACAGCTATCACACGCTATTAAGTTGAAGCTTATGCTGCTTTTATAATGTGCTTTGAGATCATCAGACTCCTTTTTATTAGTAATTTACTAAGAGTTTCAACAAAGGAATCAAAGGGTACTGCATTTGGAAGAAGGAGAGGCTGAAGTCCTATTCCCAGTTCTGAGGCTTGTTTTTCACCTTTTTCACTTCCACAGTTCTAAAATTATTTGGGATGAGAGCAGTCAAAGGACACTGAGCTAAACAGTTCTGTCTCTATGTGTTTTGTAAGTCTCTTATAAAAAAGATTTGTATGCATCCCTTCTAGCAGGCAGTTACGAAAAGAACATAATCAGTTGAGTGAGCTCCTGTGAATGACAATGCAGAGACTAGCCCTAGATATCCCAAAGGATGCTGAAATCCTTTTTAATTAGGGTTTAAAAATTTTGAAATAATTAAGGTTTAGAAAAAATTGTAAAAAGTGCTGCAGAAAGCTAAGACAAAATGAATGCTATTTCAGTGTTAATAGGAAATAACAAAGCATCACAGCTGGCTTTGCCATGTGGCTAGAGAAGAAGGGATGCTGAGTTTGGGTGGAGAAGGCAGAAGTAAATAACATTAAGAAGAAAGAGTCTTAGTAAATTTTGGAAATTCTCCAGACAGTGTCTGACATTGCAGGAGGCAGCTGGAGTCCTGATCTGCAGGCAGTTTTGGAGTGCCGTGCTGTGCACCTAAGCAGGATCATAGCTGTGGTTTCCTTAGGGATGTGCACTCCTCACCAACTCCTCACCAGTTCCAGCTCCCAAAGCCCCTCCACTGGCTGAGCTGGTCCTACTGCCTCCCAGCACTGTTGTGCTCCACAGCAGAGAGGGGAACTGGGCAGAATATGAGAGACCTTTGTGGAGCACACCTGTGAGCAGGAAGGGAAGGATATTAACCTTCCTTTCTCCTTATGAGTCAAAATGTATCCTTCCAGAAGGGCTGTGATACTTGCAGTGGTTAGATTTGTTTTCCTTATATGATTTGTCATGCAAAATCACAGCCACTGTATTTTAAATGAAGCCTGCCAAGCTTAGCAGTATTTCGGTGTCTACTGAGTGTGGTGCTAGCCCAAAACATTAAGGCTACTGGAATGATTTTCCTGGACATATGCCTCTCCCTCCTTCTAATTTTTTAATCTAGTAAGGTACTGATATCTAGGGGAATGATGGATCAGGTGTAATGTGGAGAGTTCAGACTTTTATCAGAATAAAGCAATTCGTTGCTCCTAACTGCTTTCTACTGACAGAATTAAACAGACTTAACTCCATCTGGTTTGTGTTAGGCATATTAGTGTGCCATTCTTGCTGTGATGTGATACTCGTAAGACTGGGAGCTGACAGCTAAGCCTCTAAAAGAATAAATAACAATTTCTGACTGTACAGGATAGAGTATATGGTCTAAATACTGTCTCTTTTAAAGCCATAAGGATAAGTACTGTCTGTATCACTTTCAAAGTCAGGAATATTTTCTTTAGTTGTTTAACTGGCAGATGATGCTGAAACATGATCCTTTTGGAATATACAGAAGTCTGATGTGCAAATGCACATGATGGATCTTGCTCTCTTATAGTATCCCTGTACATACTAGGACTGTCTGAGACAGAGCAACAGCCTGTCTGTCAGATCAGCTGATGGGTTGAGTGTGTGGGTCTCCATCCTGCCTCACAGTAGAGACTTTCTGAAGCAGCTGCCAGCATGTCTGCTCTCTGTTGAAGAGCAGTTGCTGGCTCCTTTGGCTGATTCAGGTGATGTAGAGAAACCCACTCCAAAGGACCATGCTACCAGAAATAATAATATTATGTAAGTAATTCTTAAGGAAAATATTTTTAAAATGAAGTTCAGGTGAGAAGTAAAAGAAATGATGTTTTAGAAGGAAAATGTAGCAAGGACAATAAGATAAAATTGTTTCAGGATGGATATTGATGAGTTGATGGGATGGAGCCTGCAATGACTAAGGGTTGCATTTCCAATCAAAGGTTATGATGTGAAACTTTGCATGTTTCAATTTGATGACCTCCACCAAGGGGGAAGAGGGAAAGAGCTAAAAGAAGATGCAATCACTTCTAATAGTGTGTTGCATTGTGATGTGATTGTGTTAAGCATTTTAGTGCTTTTGCCGGTCACCTGTAGTGGCTAGCTGGAATTTTTATTTCTCCCTTTCCCTGCAGCCTCTGTGCATACAATGGCTTGCTTATTTATTTCTCTGAAGCTTTGATGTTCCAATTTAGATTTGATATACTGGGCAGGGTGTTGTTAGTGATGTTGAGAAACCTTATATATTTTGTTCATGCACGCAGAGTTAATTGCCAGGTCTCTCGAGCAGGAGGCCATTACCCTGAGGTCACCTATCAGGAACCCATGAAGTCTGGTGTCCATTTACTCTGTGGAGCATGATCCCCTTTCCAAGGCAACCTGATCTCTCCCTCTTGCATATAGTTTAAAATTGATATCAAAGTGCTTGAGATTGTTTATGGTATAGATTTTCTGGATTAAATGTTTTTGATGTGGAAGACAGCAGTTGTGATAGTCTGATTATGATAGTGCATGTTGGATTTTCCAGTTTATTTTGATGCATATTTTAATTTTTCATTATTAAATGCTTTGTTGAAACCCTTGTGTCACTTTTGTATGACACTGTGGTGAGATGGCACACACTACTTTGGGACAGAAAGATTGTCATCTTTTGCCTAATGACCCAGGTGTTTGAGGTTTGTGCTTTTCACACAGAAAGGGTTTGTCCTGCTGAAGGCCATCTTCCTAAACCATCAGTAAAGAAAGAAGAAAGATGAGTTTCTCTATGGCCCACTTTAGCCTGGAGCTAGGATTCTGCTCTGAGTATTCCTTGAGAAGAAGATCCATCTCTCTTGAACTTGGAGTACTCTCCAAGTTGGTTAATCCTGCCTGGTTTATAGATGTGGGGAACTCTTATTCACTGTACACCTACATGTAACTGATGGTGTGATAGGAGGATATGCTCATATGCACAGTGCATCTGCCATAACTCGGCAAAACTAGGTTGACCACATACGTGTCAATTGTCTCCATCTCCAGTTTAGAGATTTGCAGAGAACAACTGCAGGAGCTTCATAGCCACACTGTGAGTGCGACACACTGGGGAATCATATGAGGATTGTTGCCCTCCTGCCTAGTGCTGCCCTCAAGGTGCACAATGACCGTTTTCCAAGATTTCCAAATGCTACACACCTCATCAGAGCTTCTGTGATATGTCACAAAAATTTCAGAAAATTGACCAGATTTATTTCTTCCCAGTAGCTGTACAGAGGTCCAGCACAACACGCTTCTAGAAAGCAGTCTTTCATGGTTGCTTGAGTTATCATCTAGACAACAACAGATAGAACTGCAAACAAAAACTGTATTCTAGCATGCCAAATCTCAAATAATTTGTAATTTTGTAGCAGCAGTTGTAACACAAATGAAATACTGCACTCATAGCTGGGCTTCAAAACCCTTGTAAGACTTGAGTTTCTGCTTGTTCTAAAACTCTCATACTCTTGTTGCAGTTGCTTTTGTAAAATACCCTTGGCATTTAGTTCTGCAGGACATTGGCATCATTAAAATAGAGGAACCCTGTGATATGTAGAAGGAGGGTGTGGTTCTATTTGAGGTAAGAGCAGGGAATATTTTAGCATGCCATATTCATTGAATGTCTTGCAAAAATGGCATCTTGTGAAAGTCTGAAAATGAATAAATACTATAATTGCAAGACCATAGAAGATGGTAGCTATTGTAAACTGCCATGGATTTGTTTTGATTCTCTCATGTCCATTTGTTTTTTAAAGCAACTGCTCCTGGAGTCAAGATCTTTCTTTCCTTATCTCCGTTTCTTAAAATCAAAGGTTCTGTGTCTCAGATAAATTAAAGGCTGAGGGGAAGACTGTCACAGCCATGCATTATGCTATTCTGATGAAAGCTGCTGCCTCCACAAAAGGGATGACATCGTGGCTCAGGAAGCAGCTCTTGGACCACCACAATTTATAATCTAGTTTCTGTTACCTGTACTGCAGGGCTGAAAAGTGTGGATATTCAGGACCTGCTTCTGTAAGTGGTGTAGCCATCATTGCACAGGAGCAATGACCTTGGTTGGCAGGGAGGGGCAAGGCAAGTGGGAGTGATGCCTCTTGCACCTATTTGATCTTAATCTATTGCTGCCCAAGACACAACAAGGGGGTTTTAGACTTTGTGCTGCAAAGGTGTTGGTTCATTTGTTTTTTTTCCTTAATATGCATCCATCTATAAAAAAGACAAAGTACAGAAGAGAGCATGCATGAGGACCCCAGAATACTTAAATTCTGAGATCAAGTGTGCCTTTTCAGATATTTTAAAGTAGGTTGATATTACTATTGTAAGTGGTTCAACATGAATTTCAGAGGGTCACTAAGTAAATTATCCCTGACTAATTAAACCAGTTTTGAGTTATGCAAGCCATCTCAAGTACTGAGAGACTTCACTGACACGCCTTTATCCTCATACTTCATAGGCTTATACTCATGTACAATTTAAAGGTCAATTAGAAGAGATTTTATACCTGGCTTTGGTCTTTCATTATTTTTCATTACTAGTCAGTAATAAGATGTATTACATAATGTGGATCCTAGAGGAGGGTCAATAAAATTGTGCACATTTCTACATGATTGGTGGTTTCTTTACCACTTTCTCTCAGCATAATTCTCTTTTATTTTTTCTGCCTGTGCTCCCCACCTCCTTTTCTCTGTTCTGTATGTGCTGTTCACCCCTCCAGCAAAAGCTGCAGTAACGCAATGCTTTAAAAAGTCTTGTCCCTTTCTTTGTGTAGCAGTTGATGAGAAAGGAAGTGTTTTGACCAGCTTTTCTCTCCAGTGCTAGTAAAATATGCAATCTTAGCTTTGAGGACAGAAAAAGAGCATTTCTGAGAACGTAGAGAGAAGATGAAGAGTGCAGTCACCCCACTTTTCCTCTATGCCTTCTCCAGATACTATTTTTAGCCCTGTTAGCAAATGGTATCATTTGTTGCTCCAGCCCTTCCATGCCACCAGTGGTGTGCAATCAGTGTGAGCCTTTTCAGCCGTAGGGCTGGTAAGCAGACTGAGGGGAGACCCTGGGGCTAACCTGGGAGCCTGGAGGGGAGCACAGGTTCTAGGCCAGTCTCTGAGATGCATTTGGGTGGTGCAGGGCATGTAACATACAGCCTGGCAGCAAGCAGGGCTGGAGGGATGTTGGATAATCTATTGACTGCTCAATGGTGTGAGCTCTCAAAATCCATTTAAATACATCACTTTCCCCCCCCCCCAACCTATGCAGGTACTTCCAATAAATGGCAGCTTGAAACAGTAGCTTTTCAAGAATCTAACCATTTCAAGAGTTAGGAATGAGCACTAAGAAGAAAGGATTTTCTTGCTGCTGATCACAGCAGAAGCTGGGAGGTGTGAGGTGGTGGACAGGCCGTTGGTCAGCATTCTCCTACTGAGCTCTGCTGCTCCTTCCATCCACGGGCACTGGGGTTTGGCCACTGTTATTTAAAATGCCTTCCCCAACCACTGCGTGTGTGTGTGTGCGCGCATGTATGGGCACTTAGCAGTCTCCAAGAAGGATGCAGGAGCATCCCTGCTGCTGTCTGTAATTAGCAGTTATTTAATTTGACTATTAGGGGGGTAGGGGAGAAGGGGGTAGTACCAGGAAGCATGAGGCACCGACGGAGAGGAGGCAGCGTTCCCACAGTCCCTCCCCAGGGGCGATCGGTGACGAATCAACTCTCCTCAGGAGAACGATGCGGTCCTGGTACGCAAACTAAAAACCTGAACTACCGGGGCGCCCCTTCCCCTGCCGCCCTAACGCGCGGGGCTGACACCACTTCCCGGCGGCTCTTCCCGCGGTGTTCAGAAAACGCTGCTGGCTCGGCCACCGGAGCTCCCGGCAGGCAGGTGAAGCGCCGGCACGGGGGGAGCCCGGGCAGCAGCAAGAAGCGCTACCCCGGCTACCACACGTGTCCCGAGACAGCCTCTCGGCTTTTGGGGTGGGCGAAGTCGCTGGGACCCCGCCGGGGCGGCGCTGGGGTCCTTTGTTGCCGCCCCGGGGCGGCCACGGGCGACGGGTGCGGGAGGAGGGGCTTTGCGCCGCCCTGGCACCGCCGGCCGCCCTGTCGCTGGGTCGAAAGTTTGAGGGACGGCGGCGACGGGGCCGTCCCACGGTGTCCCGGGGCGGGCCGGGCCGGAGCGGGGCGGGGGAGGCATGGCGGGGCGGGGCGGGCCGGCCGCAGCGGCGGCGGCGGGGAGCCGGCGCTAATCCGACGGCCGGGCCGGGGCATGGAGGGGGAGCGGGAGGACGGCCCCGCCGCCCCGGCGGAGAGCGGCACGTCGGAGGTGTTCGCCCAGCTGTGGGCGGACGTGATGGGCATTCTGGTGAGTGCGGACGGGACGGGAGCTGGGAGCAGGGCGGCCGCGGGGCAGCCTGCCGCGGGACGGCGGGGCCAAGGGGTGCCCGCCTGGTCTCCCCAGCACCTGCTCCGGAGTTGGCCCCAGCTGGAGCGTGCCCTCGTTCCAGCGTGCGGGCGCTATGTCCCAGAAAAACTGACTCCACGGCTAAAGCCAAGTGTTGCGTCGGTGACCATCGCCGTGCTGGAGTAGAGCTGTCAGGGCTGTCGTGCTAGAAGGGGCGGATCGGCCGCTCCGAGCATCGCCGAGGAGCGGGGCCCGGGCAGGGGCTGCCCACCGGCGGGGACACACCCGGGAGCGCCGGTTCAGCCGGATCAATGGGCGCATTGTCCCGGGTTGCTCCGGCGAGCTGCCGGATTCAGTGCAGTTTGGACTGAAGGCGGTGTCGCTGCAGCCTTTGCATCCCACGCACGTGTTTCGGGGGGAAGTCTCACGCGTGGGGGGCACTCCCGCGAGTCCCCCGGGCACGGCCGCCCATCCCGCAGCGCTGCCCGGGGTCCCGCGGCATTCCTGGGCGCCGGCTTTGGAGCTCTTAGTCCCGGTAGTTTTTTAGAGGCGAGTTGCTCGGTTACGGCCCGCGGAGTTTCTGCGCCGGTGATCTTCTGAGGAGGGGACTAATCCTCGTAATTCACTGGTTACAGACAAAAGAGATGGCCCCAGTAACGAGGGCTCAAGGAACTACGTTTAATGGGCACGTAGCGTACCGACAGGACGGACTGGATGGCAAACAGTAAAAATACAGGAAGAGTCAATCCTTTATTTCTACTTGCAGCGAGAGAATATTATTTACTTTAGGTGCAAGATAATAATTACCGCAGAGGACTGCCACTCGGCAGAAAAACAAATACTAATCTTATATACGTACTGGAGCTGGCGGCTTTCCAGGGATACAGGAATGTGATAATCAACAGTGGAGTGCCTGTTTATTCATTTTAAAAGCAAATGAATAGGCTTGATGCACGTTATGTTCTGTTGTTAACATTTAACTAGCAGACATTCAAGAATATTATGAGAAATACTTTTTGGAAAACTGCTGTGGATCGTAATGAATGGTAAACCCATAGGATCTAATTCAGAAGTGTTATAGAATTGAACCAAGAATTTAATTAGCATTTTATACTGCATTTCTTTTTACCACATGGACTTTATAGTTAATATTCAAAGTCAGATTAAAAAACCTGCCTCATTCCTTTTCTTCATAGAAATTCTCCATTTAATAGCACCCAACTGCATACACTTTTTCACTGTTAATGATTTTAATCTAAGAATGCAAGCAGAGTCAGTTCTGCCAGTTTGTAGGGAGCACACAGTTGGTACTTTATGAACAGTCTCTTTCTCTCTTTTTCTGGCAGGTTTCAGAACTGCATTTAGTAAGAGCAAAGTGCTATTGGATGCCCGGGAAGGAGTGTTTGAGGAGGCCAGACCAACAGCCTAGCATGCTGAAGCTCAGCACAGAAAAAGATCTGATTCTCACACAACTAATAATTTGAATAGGTTTCTTTTGGCTATACAGGCTAGTTTGCTTCCTGAGAAAACAGCTATTTAATTTTTATTTATCTTCTTATAAAACTATGCTGAAGTCATTTGTCTTAGAGTTGGTCGGTTTTACAGAAAGACATCATCTTGTGACTGTGAAGTTGCTGGTTTATATCAGTTGCAAACATCACCCAACACTATTCTCTCTTTTTTCGTTGGTGTTTTATGTTGCAACACAATTAAAAATATGGAAAGACACCCTTGCATTAGGTCTCATAAAATAACTTATTAGAGGGAAGACAGAAGCTCTTCTTGCTGCAGGTTGTCAACTTTCTTCAGATTTAGGTTTTTAAAGAGTTTCTGGTCTTTGGAGCTGTAAAATAAGGTCTTAATATGAACTGAATATAAACTTCTTTGGTGCTCTGTCCTTGTTTGAAGGCAAGGAAGAGGTAGCTCCAGTGCCATTTTCACTGCTCATCTTTGTGGTACTTAGTCCCTTTCAAGCCTGGGCTGAAAAAGGGAAGCAGTAAACTAAACTTGTGCCTTCCAACTGGAAGTCTGTAGATGGTTGGTTGTGGTCCACGAGGCCTCATCAGAGACCTGTATAGCTGGCTTACTTCTTTTGCATTGTCAATTATGTGAGAGTATGGATCTTAAATTCCTGGGATTTATAGCAGTTCATGATCCAAACTGTCTGGGGAGCACAAAAGTAGACATTCACTGGGAATGGCTCTATGAGTGAAGAAGTAGGTGTAGTGATAGGTTGGCTAGGTTGGTCCTGCAACAGCTTGAATGCTACCAAAGGAGTGTATTAGCAGGGGGAGAGAGGCAGACAAGATCTGCTCTTGTGAGACACCATCTGGAGTACTGCATCCAGCTCTGAGGTCCTCAGCACAGGAAGGACACCGACCTGTTCGAGCGAGCCCAAGATAGCTGGATGGATGAAACACCTCTCCTGTGAAAAAAGGCTAAAAGAATTGGCATGGTTCAGTCTGCAGAAGAGAATGCTTTGGGGTGACCTAATTGCAGCCTTTCAGTCCCTGCACGGAGCCTACAGGAAAGGTGGAGAGAGACTTTTTACAACGGCATGTAGTGACAGGACACAGGGGAATAGCTTTAAACTGGCAGAGAGTAGATTTAGATTAGGTATTAGGAAGAAATTCTTTACTATGGGAGTGCTTAGGCACTGACACAAGTTGCCCAAAGCAGCTGTGGATGCCCCATCCCTGGAAGTCTTCAAGACCAGATTGGATGGAGGGCTCTGAGCAACCTGGTCTAGTGAAAGGTGTCCCTGCCCACGGCAGAGGGGTTGGAACTAGGTGATCTTTAAAGTTCCTTCCAACACAAATCATTCTGTGATTCCATGATCTTGGGAGGGAAAACTAGAATGAAATGAAGAAAGGTGATCATCAAAAGTTTGTTGATTAAATGAAAGAGAAAATTGCATTCTTAAGCCATGATTGTAGGATGATGCAGATTAGAAAGGACCTCAGGCAGCATCTAGCCTGTCCTCGAGCTGAAGCAGGCAGAGCTCTGAGGCCCAGTGAGGTTGCTTGGGGCTTTATCCAGTTGTGTCTTGAAAAACCTCCGGGGACTGAAACTGCACAGCCTCTCTGTGCAGCCTGTTCCACCATTTTGCTGTCCTTACGGTGAAAAAGATGTTCTTCATAAAAGTGATGAAATGCCTGATTCTGCCCTCCTCATGCTGAGTAGTTAGAGCAGTGGGGAAGTTGTCGCCTTCCTCCCGCTGGTCTTGCTGAAAGGCTTGTGGACCGTGCTGGTGTCTGTGGTGGTGTCTGCCCTAGGTGCTGGATTAGGAGAAGAGGCCATGGATATCAGCCCAGCTGATATTCACTACTAAAGTTACTTAAAATACCAGTTGAGCCCCTCTCACTCAGTGGATAAATATATTTCATTCTTTGTATATTTTTAATTAGGTTCCTTAAAATAGGACCTCATAAGCAGGAACCTGTGATGGCAGATCCCAGGTCCTGAGGGGAAGCAAATAGCTGTCAAGTGCTGCTTGTAAGCAGCATATTTTATGGACTTTGAAGTCACATAATAACTCTTTACACTTGACAAATACTGAGTGTACTTGCAGCTGTATATGATCTTGCTGAAGTAAATGTGGCTTTTCCCTTTTGCGCTTTTCTAATGTGATATTCCATAGGTGCAGCTGTGATATAGGTACCTCAAGGCTATTTGTGCTGTTAATGGAGCTCATTAGATAACAAAACTATACCTAAAAGCTTTTGCTTAGTCTGTAGCAAGCACATGTTGAAATGTATTGGATAATTATAATTTTCAGTGATTCAAAGCAACAGTGGATAGTGGAAGCATATTAAGGGTTTAGAAAGAGGTGAATTGTGAGTAGTAATATAGAAATTCTCTGCATCACCAAAAACTCAACCCCATAAAAAGGGATATTTTGTCCTAGAATCATGTATTGATGTGGTGATAGCAAACTCTTTGTTGTTAAGAGTCTGAAGGTTTTTGTGATCAGATCTGTGATCAAATCGTAACATGAAGTGAAAATCATGAACTTTATTCTTTTAAAGATGTGCTTTCAAAATATGGGCTATTGACCTTAGTACTGGAAAGACACTCCAAGGCCTCTCTTGTTTATGGGAAGTTCTTCCTTCTCACAGAGGAGGAAATATCTGGGTCAAATCCTGACATTAATGCAATCACTGACAAAACTGTGATCAGTTTTAATAGAGCAGGAATTTCACTGAAGGAAGCATCTTTTTTTTGGGATGCTTATTAGGGAGCTTTTGTCTTCAATGGCCAAGATGTCAAAGATAGAGCAGAACTTGAAAGAGATGCTATGAAATTAGAAGTCATTCCAGTTTTTTATTTCAAAGTGATAGTTTCTTGTTTCAAACAACTGAATCAATTAGAACAGCTGAAACAAAAAGAAAATTATTTCTTTTTGATAATATTTTGCAGTTATGCTAAGAGAAAACCAGTGTTTTCCCACCATCTGCTGTTAGCTAAAGAGAACAGAGTATTTTGAGGACAATAAAGCTCACTTGGCTTTGTACTGGAGCCCTGCTATTTAGATATATAATCTATCTTGCTTTCAGTGTTTCAGTGACTATTTGAATTTCTTATCAAAGTAATAAAGAAACAAACTGAAAGAAAGACGCCAGCTTATAATGCTACTGGATAACATGTAATTTTATACTGGCTAACATAGTTTGGGAGGAGGAACTTGATATTAAGCCAGGGAGCCTGGATATCTAAAGAGATCAGGGAAGTAGATCCCCAACTGATAAAAGCAGTTGTAGGAGTTGTGGCAGCTCACACCAGCCTAAGATTTCTTCCAGGATTGCTCTTTCTTAAACCATTATTAGGTCGCTGTGACCTGTGGAAATCTCTCTACTCTATTCCTCTCCCAGTGTCTTGCTGGGTGACTCTTTCTCTGATGTCTGCTTGGCACAGAGAGGCCACTCCAGCTGAAGCCATGGGTACTCAGCATGGCTCTTTGGAAAAGCACAGGCAATCGAGTAGCTGCTCCAGGTAGAATGTGCTTTTGAAAATGAAATATACTTGGTTTTTTTCTGATTTTTATTGATGACATGTCAGAAAAGTGGCTGCAGCACTGTGTAATTAGCTCAAAAAGCACTTCGGGACATTCCAATGCAAAACATTTTTTTTCCAACTTCTACTTTGGAGTATGTTTGTAAGCATATTCCAGTTGCTACAGTAAGGATAAACCCAGAAGGCCTGGACTCTGCTTTCAAACTGTCAGATATTGTTTTTTCTATTTTATAAAACCATGGAGTATATTTTGCTTTCGAATAAAGAAATCAAAACAGAGAGTGGCTGTCAGTTTAGGTGTTAGATTCAATTTTATAATAAAACTTAACCTGTTGCATCTCCTTTCCCTTTCCGTGCAATGTTATGCCTAGCAATGGTAATCCTTTTATGAAGAAAGACAGCTCATAGAGATAACCTTTGGTCTAGGCTTTTTCTTGCACGTCAGGGCACATAAAACAGATGTCTCCGTTAGACAGTTTAGTCGCCGCAAGATCCTACACAGTCAAGAATGATAAGAGTTTTTGGTTCTGGTGCCTTCTTCATTCTTTCTTGAAAGCAAATTCTTTCTCTTGCTGGTTTGCTTGGAAATACTCTTTTTCTTCATACTGTTTTAACCTTTTGAAAGTTAATCAACCACACTCTCTCTGTTTTTAGGAGCAGTGGAATACTGCATTGAAAGAATTTACCTGTAATGATGCCTCCTTTCTTTTGTGGATATGAAAAAATGACAGTCTCTAAACAGAAAGAAAATGTGAAAAATGGTGTGGAAAATGAAGTGGTGTTGCACATGAGTACTTAAAGGACTTTTACTACATGGAATGCAATGTATTAAGCTACACATGTTGCTTACCATTTTCTATAGTCAGGTGAAAAACTCTGATGTTTAGTGTATCTCAGAGCAAATGACATTTTACAGAACTAGATAATGATTAACTTATTCTGATGCTGTCTAGAAATCCATGAAATTAATGCTTATTTCACAATGTTCAGTGCAAACAGGAGCAGAGCATTTAAGCCCTGAGAGCTGAGTGGAGGGACCAGGGCACAGCAGAGCAGGGTCACTGCTCGAGGTGGAATGGAGGGAGCAGGCAGTCCCTGGGGCAGGGGGATTTGAGTCAGAATCTCTTCTTCCAGACCCAGATTGAACTGCTCCAGCTTTGGCTCGGGGCTCTGCTCCTTCAGGATTTTTTTCTTTCCAGAGGTTGTGGAGGAGAGGGTGCTCAGTGCTGGTGCACTCAGCCCTGCTTTCTGCACCTTTCCAGGTTACCCAATTGTCATCTGTAATCTATGGTTGTAGCTTTTCCTTCATGCAGCAGAACAGACTTTCTCCTTTTCCACTTGCCCTGTTGTCACAATATTAATGGTTGTAGAGAACATGTCGTGCTCAGACTTTAAGAGGTTCAGTAACACAGGATGAATAGGAATTTGTAATGACCTAGCAAAGTGATTTGTTGCAATACCTGTTTTAACATAAAGTGCTGCTAACAATTTTCCTCTTTGTAATTGCTTGATGCAGCTGATGACTAATGAACCTGCCTCTTTGTCTGATGCCACTGTTGGTGGGAGAGGAGGAGGAACGTGGTTGTGACTCTGGGAATGGTGAGGTGCCTTTGCAAGGATCTGGATTCCAGGTTTTTCATGAGAAAATGAACAAAAAGAAGGAACTGGGTTTAATATGTGCAAGTCTGTAACAATTAAGTTTCTACTATAAAAGCATGTTCTCAATTAAAATGTATGTAGGCACATGTTGTGTGATTAGGTAAAGAGATATGAAGGGCTTTTACTTCTCCCTGACATCAAAAGACTTCAATGTTCCATTGGCAGAAAAAAATTCCAACACAGTTTGGACACGAGTGTTCACAACACAGATTTCCATTACTGAAAATAACTACTTTAAAAACAAAAGGAGCTGCTCCCACCGCAGTGCAGTAGCTGTGGTGTGGGTCAAGTGTGGGCACACTGGGTCTGCTTTGATCTTCTTGAGGTGAGGGAAACATTTTTCCTGGCCTATGGTAATGGCAGACCTTTCCTGTCTACTGCCGTGTTTTGAAGCACAGAGTTATAATGTGTGGATTTTGTTTGAACTAAGATTAGTATAATGAAATACTTAATGGTTTAAGTTTTAATGACAGCTGGATAAGCATTTTTGAGCCACATACTAGTTTTAGAGGCACACTTCCTATGAAGAGTTTGAAATTGAGAATGGGGATTGTATAACCTATCTGGAAAACGGTTTTAAGCAAGGTGTAACTAGAAAATTGAATAGTCAAGCTTAAGAATATAAGGCAACAATGATTTATAAATCACACTTTCAGGCTTTTTTATGTAAAGTCATGCAGTAAATTGGAGAACTGGTTTCTAATATCCATATCGCAATCTGAGTGTGATCTGGTTGGAGCGCCATTGCAGATCTCCTCTGCTACAGACCCATTAGATTTTGCTGATTTGTCTTCCTTGTGGCCCTGCACGGACATGGGGATACACTCTTGAGATCAGTTTGCACTATCAGGCCTCCAGATGGAAAAAATATGGTTGTTTTTATGTGCATAGCTAAACACACATATTGAAGCATACCAACATGGTAATACAATTATCAAGAATATAAATACATCCTTTTATGTTTCATTATTGTCACTGTATTTATGATGATATACAGTGATTCTTGCTCTTTGGTAACTGCCTACTAATATTTTATCTTGCAGTGTTCTCTACCTTCAGTATATTCTTTTTGTGGGGGAGTGTGAGAATAAAGGAGATTAGGTAACTGTTTAGTATAATAATAAAAGCAATACTTTGAAAGCTTTGCAGCAAGCATGACAAGAGTCAGTAGATGGTAGTGGAAACAGTAGCATGCTTGTTAAAATATTAAATTGAGAGTATGTGAGCCATCTCTTGATTGTGAGATGCTCCTAACCCTCTCACCTGCAACTGAAGATGCTTTGTGCAGTGCTGATAGATATGATGAAAACAAAAGATGAAGAGAGGAACAAAAGGTAAAGGGTCTACCTTCTGCACTGTTTACATAAAAACTTCAGGAGCCTAAGGCACAAAGTTTATTTATAGTGGAGCAGTGTGTGGCCTGTATGCTTTTAAGAAGAAAGGAAAATGCATCTTTTGTCACTCCTTCAAAAGTTCAGAAGCGTTGAGCCTCCTGGTCCTTTCAATGCCAGCACCAGGTTGACCTTGCTCTGTGGAACCTGCTCTCTTGCTTGACTGTAACCCCAGTCTGACTCAGTGGAGGAAACATGAGAGCTCATTGCACCATGGTGGCAGTGTTAGAAGTTCTTTCAGTGAGCGCACACCCACAGCTGGAGCTCAGATGAAAATACGTGCTAGAGCTGATTGCAGTGCCTTAAATTGCACTTTAGAAAAAACGGCATTTCAGGCTTTTAAGGTATTTTGCTTGCCAGGATAATAACTTATCAGTCATAATAGATACCTTTAGAAATTATATGTAATTGCTGAAGAATCTGTGTGTTTTATGCACTTAGAACTGGGGGGATATTTCAGTGTTTGTGTTCTTCCTGTTTATTATCTCTGTTTATCTGTATCTGTTACAGTTCTGAAACACTTTCCTTTTCTTTGTATTCTGTGCTTGTGGTCTTCCAGCAAGAGCTTCCTGCATATTGCAACTCAGCCAAAAGGGATTTCTAGTGCAATCCTAGCAATGGAGGGCAAATTGAAAATACTTTTTTATTGCTAAATTGAGGGTCATCTCTTTTCATCATCCATGTTAGACATGTTTCATATTGTTATCAATATCACTGCGTAGACTTAACATAGCTTTGAGTTATACAGAATAATTTTTTAATACTTTTGAGGTTTGGAGCTTTCAGTTGTTGGTCAAATTAGTGCGGTAGCTCTGAAAGCTGATGACATGCTTTGCATTTAAACTGCAGTTTATAATCTCTGAGAATGAAAATAAGGAAAATATTGTTTTATACATAAGCATGTTTGTATTCATACATAATACACGCCACAACTTGCAGGTTGTGATTTCCACTCCATTATTAGGTAGCTTTCCCACTTTAGAATTCATAAATAACCATTGTAAAACAGGAAAAGGTGGGGACAGACTGCACGTTGTATGTCAGTCATGGTTCCTCTCTTCAAGTTTCCATCTTCAAGATGACCATATGTTTACACTTTAAAAACACAATGCTTCAGAGTGTGTGTGGGAATATGTCATGTTTTATATAAAGGCTAGGGAGAACAGATTTCCCCATGCAACATTTTATCAGAGGGCTAGTAAAGATACTATATTTCAGAACAAAAAACCTGGTAAGGTGAGGAAATTTTTCTTCTGAAAGTCAAGCAAGCAATCAAAAGCTCACAGACAACTGTCGCATCAGGGATACCAAGAAATACAGCAGTTGATGGGCAGTAGAGCAGGGATGCTAGTGCCTGTGGCAGTAAGCCACGTTGGCCAGTTTCTGACCTGTTTTTCATTGGATTTACATGATGCTTTGTGTCAGGCTGAGGGCTAATTGGGCTCAGAACAGGTATTTACTTTTTGCTGGCATATAAATGTGTGTTTTTTCAGCACAGCAAAGACAGTGGGGGATCTCCTCTATTGAAGCTGTTTGTGTTCCTGCTTTCCCTGAGGTCATTTGCAATTTGTGCAGGCTGCTCATATGCCCTGAAAAATATTGACAGCAGAGGCAGCTCCAGGTACCATAGGGAAGGTGCGCAGGTGCTGATGTCCCTGCACAGCTGGAGCACGGGTGTAGCTGCAATAGCAGGCCTCTCTCTCTTCCCCCACTGGATGTGTTTCCTTAGGTCTACCTGTTTTCATTTCACTGGAGAAAAAGGGCTGAGTAGAGGCAGATTTCCTGCTGACAGAGCATGTTTTGAATCTTTGTACATGGCAAATTCTTTGGACATTTTTCTTTGGTTTTTTTACATACCATCCTTCTCTAAGGTTTCTCTGAGGTTATGTTTTCCTTATAGAGGAAAGAGGAAGATAGCAAAATCACGATGTCTTTTCTTAATTATCTAAGTTTCTCTGTCATTTTTCCTGCTTGTGTGTGGAACTTTCCACCTTGCTTTCTGTGCACTGTGCAAATAAAAATTGAAAGATGCCTATTTTTCATTATATTTTGTGATGGTTTGTCCCATTCATTGTTTTGAGAGTTTTGGAGGAAAGGTCTGTTTTATTTCTTGTTTCATCACTGGAGACTGCTCAGTTGTAGGTAGTGCAAAAAGATTGTCAGTTCTTAAAAATTCTGTTTACCTATTTAATTACACCTACCTTTTTCCTGAGTGTTTTAGAATGAGGCAGGAAGGGGAGTCTAATCCTGTGCAATCCCTCTCCACTGTGGTGCCATGTTCTGATGTGTGCCAAATTGAGGGTATACTGGGATGTTTTGGCTCAATGAGGTGTATTGTTACTCTCTCAGCCCAAACCCAGCAATGTATTGTTAAGATTTTGTGTCAGGGAGTGAATATTTACGTGCAGATGTATAAACTTTGTAAAACTTAAGCTCTGCATGATAGCTGTCTAAACTCAGGAAGTTAACAGAGAACATAAGGTCAAGGACCTCATCAAAATATTGGCGTGATGATAATGAAGAATAGCTTCATACAACATATGGTGTGTCGATATGCATAAATGAGAAGGGAAAGGGATGCCTCTGCATATCCTTGTTATCCTAGTCATGATGAGTCTCACTGGGTTTGGTCAGTGTAGAGTCTGAGTTCCAAATTACCAAAAGTAGGAGGGGGAAAAAAGATGTGGATGTTCTCCGTGCTGCTTTTTCTCTCTGATGGAATGGCACTTTCTTCAAGTAATCTTTGACAAGTTACTTGTGTGTTTTAATCCTTGTCTCAAGTGTACTTAGAATACAAAAGATTGTACAAATCTTCATTTTATATCTGCCAAACCTAAGAACAACTACTGCAAAACACTTACAGATAGCTATTTTATAAACTACCATGAAAGAGAGAGGAAAAGGGGATGAAAAGGTGTATTAGCTCCTCCCTGACCCTTCTGCCTTTCTTAGGCAGATCTGTTGCTGTAGGGGGTTGAGCAGTTAAAAAAAAAAAATTAAAATAGAACAATTAGGGTTTTTTTCTCCAGATTCATGCCTCTCTTAGAAAAATACCTCTCATATAAAACGGAAACAGAGGATGACAGGGAATGGAGGTGCAGTGACTCAGTATCCAGAATTGTATTTCTGTGGCCAGAAAAGTGAAAAGAGTCCCAGCTGAGAAGGGTAACTTGCAACTGCTCGGAAGAGGGATTTAGAAAGATCATGTGAAAGGAAGAATTGTCGCCTTCATGGCAGGAAATGGCTGAAGCACGCACCAGGACCTTGGCAGGGGAGGGTCAGCATGCAGGCTGGCTTTGTGGAGGCCCTGAGGAGGTGGCTGAATGGTGTGGATGGCAGGGAGCACACAGGAAATAAATAATGGAGATTTAAGCCTAGTCCAGAAATGATAGGGCTTATTTAGGGTGCTGAGTAGGGATATCAGAGAGCAAAGTAAGCCTCTCTGTCTAGTTCATCGCACCTTGTTTTGTTTTTACTTAAAGATAAACGCAGACTGTAGGTGGGTAACCATTGATGTGCATGTGAGTCATGTAAAACTATGGCATCTGGGTATTGCCAGCAGATGCTTTGAATGGGTGATTTGTAGCAGAGGGCTGGTTAGCTAAAAGAGGCTGGGGATTAGAGTGCAATTTACTATTTTCCTAGAGCCAATCTGATGCCCTGATTCCCTGTTCACATATAACTCATTCTGAACCAGCCTTTGTGTCTTTGGTTGTACTTCTCGAGCTTTGAAGAGATCACCACATCTGAAAATATGTGATTTTCCTTTCCCTTTGAGAGAATCATACAGCAAAATCTGTTTCCCTTAAAGTTCTAATTCTTTATGTATGAAGGAGCTATATTTACTATACATCCTTTGTTTTGAAACTAATGATGGTACACACTGTGAAAAGTGGTAACATCTTTTTTTGCTGCTGGTTTTGTGTTGCTTCAGATGTATCCTAGTACATAGGTTGTCCTGCTGTTCTTGCTTGGTTCATGGGGTGGTGTTCCCTGAGACTGCAGTCTCTTCTTTTATCTGAGAGCAGTCTGTGAGGAAACTCCTTCCATCTGAGACTTTCTTCTCGTGTTACTGTTGCTTTTGCAACTAGGTGAGATGTTTTTCTTTGGCATGACAACTGTCCTGACAAATGGTTAGTTAGCAAGTTGTTCTCCTTTTGATGTTCAAGTTGCTATGTGTAAAGAAGTTGCTTAAGTGTGGGCTTAGCTTGCTATCCAAGTCCAAGTGTCTTTATCTACAGTTGTTTTCTTTCAACCTGTGGTTCAGGGCCTTGGGTCAGTGAGAACCAGCTACTGGGTTTTGTAGAGACACAATTTTTTGTGAGGTTCGTTGACACTGGGATTCTACCAGCTTCTGCTTTTTATGATCTCATTAGCCATATGGGGCTTTTCAAACGGTTTCATATCTCAGCTCTGGGTGCCACACTATGATGTGCATCACTTGAGTGCTGCATTCAGTCTCCAGTGAAAGCAACGTAGAGTCATAGAATATCTCAAGTTGCAAGGGACCCAACTTGAGTCCAACTCCCTGCTCCTCACAAGACTACAAAAAACTAAACCATAAGACTAAAAGCATTGACCAGATGCTCATTGAACTCTGACAGACTTTGTGCTGTGACCAATTCCAGCCTGTTCCAGTGATGGATCACCCTCTCAGGGAAGAACCCTTTCCTAATGTTCTATCTGAACTTCCTCTGATACAGCTTCATCCAATGTTCTCGTGTCTCTTATTAATGGGCAGAGCCATTGGACTGACAGCAGCCCCAGGCTTAAGCACTTCCTTGAAACAAGCACATGGCATCCTGCATATTGGGGATCTCCTGTAAGTAATACAGTGTGTGTTGCCCCTTCAGAAAAATACATGCTTGAAACACCTGGGTCATATGGCAACCACAAAATTATTTAAGCCCAGACTCTGTAGGATGTGCTCTGTTGCTAAGCAGAAATACTCCTTTTTTTTGTGTGTAAGAGGCCTATTTAGTCTACTTAGGAAGTGCTTTGGCAATGATGAAGCAGTATGAGCACACAGGAAAGCAAAAAGCCCATCTTCACTATACACAGATAAAGGGATATGAGTAAATAAAATACAAAATCCCAGAGTGGAAAGGATTATAAGCTGGCAAGAGATAGAGTTCTTATTGCTGGGTTGATATCCCTAATTGATATAAACATGAAGCCCTGTGCAATCTGTGGTAGTTAAAAGATATGCATCTAAATAATATTTAAATAGATTCTTGCATTTTTAAGACCCACTAGAGTGTAATTGTATTCAACTTAATTAAATGAACTGAAACCCCCTGATAACTGTGCTTTACTGCTCCTAAATAAAATACTCTCTAAAGAGACTTCAAGAAGCTTAGTTAAGGCGATAAAAAACCTGAGCCCGGCGCCATGAAGTTTTGCATGAGCAGCTTTATATTTAGGTCACGTGTATGGTACCTACAGTGGTTGAGAGTGTGTTAAGTAACGTACCTCTGTTAAGAGTCAAAAGCTGAGGCTTCACTGAAGTTCTTCAGGGCAATCAGTCTTTCTGGTTTTAGATTATTTCTATGACTGTGGGATGTCTAATTAAGCTAGTTTATTGATGCCACCCCTCTCTGCCAGTGCAGGGCACGTGGTCCCTGCAGAAGTGAGGTTTTGCAGGGATAGCACAGGCAGGTGGGATGGGCATTATCAGTGAGGGGGGGGCCTCGACACAGCTTGCTTACGGGAGCTACAGGAAACCATTTCTACTGCTGGTAAGATTACATGGGGAAACATGGATTGCTGCCATGCTCAATTACAGTTGTTTCCTTTCCTGGTAAAAGACGTCTTGTCAGGAAGCGGTAGGAGTGAAGGCGAGGTTAGTCCCTGAGTATGCAGAAGTGTTGGGTGTATCCTCCAGGCTGCAAGCTGCTGAATTGCTACCGGAAGAAACAGAAAAATAGCAGAGTTTCAGAAAGCAGTTTAAACATCAGTGTTCTGGCTTTACACAGCTGGCAGCTTTCAGCAGTAAATCAAGGGCTGTGTCTCTGGGGTGCGCAGTACCTTGTGCTGCTGGGCACTACAACCAGGATTGCCGATTTCCATATCTACTCCCAGAACAGTGGAGAGATCCTGTCTTGCCTTGGTGTGCAGAGCAATATTTTTTCTCGCTTTGTAAAAACAGATTTTGAAGTGAAGGCAGATATTCCAAGATTCCCATTTCCTCTTCCTGAAACCTTCACATGTGTAGCAGGAGAGTGCCTGTCTCTTGGAAGTAAGCCTCTAAAATGGCACACAAAGTAATTGTGTTTACTGTCACACCCAACTTCCTAACAGTGTAGTAGCATTTCCAAATGCTGGGATGGTCATTGCTGAGCTGGGTGATGCAAGGTGCAGTGCTGCCCCATAGCTCTTGCCATGTAAGTGCAGATGAGGTGATAGGCTCATCCAGCCATGAGAAATCTGAGGTGACTGCAGCCCTGCTGGGCTTTTCCAGTGCTGGATTTCCTGCAGAGGGGGGGAAGGCCGTGCTTTCTTCTCTGCTCTTCAGTAATTTTAGCTGGGGGGAATGTTCAATGCAGGATTCAGCTGCTGAGGTGGTGAGAAATAGGAGAAGGCATGGAGGGCTCTTCTCCTTCACTGATGCATACCTGAAACCAGTACCGCTGGGTTTTGAGGGGCTGGGGGAAACTGCTGTTCATAGGGATTTGTCAAGACCTCGGGCCTGGCTTTAAAAAAGGGTGGGGGTGTGAGAAATATCTCTAATTAAAATTTCGGGGATGGCCAAATAAAGTGACACAAAGAACTTTATTAATAGCGCACGGGGTGCACTGAAGTCGCGACCCAGTTCGAGCACACCCGGATGGGAGGGACGAGCCCTTTTAAGACCCTTCGATTAGCATAACCACTCCCTCACTCCTCCCATGCCAGGCCTCGCTCTTTTCTTCCTAAAAAGGCGATCTTTGCCTTCTGGCGCAGCCCATTGATTGTCCTCATCCACCTATCAGGTTGTTTCCCTGCCCCCGGCCGCATGGTTCCCTGGCAGTGAGCCCAGGCTGGTCTCACCACCTTACATTCTTCCCAGCTCGCCTTCGCACTGTAACAGTAAGCAAGCAGAACAGTAAGTAGGCAGAACTATAAGCAGAGGAATAGGTAACTTCAAGCAGAACTGTATGTAGCAGTAAGTAGGCAGCAGCAATAAGCAACTTCAATCAGAACCACAAGCAGTCCCCCAGTCCCCGACCACAAAATAGTTCCCCAGTCCTTCAAACAAAGTGGCTCCCAAGTGCCCCGGCAGGAGGCAGCCACAGAAACCCCTGCTTGTAATAAAACTGTCCTGTTTATTTCCCACAGGGGGAAAAACCCCAAACCCAGAGAAGTAGAAATAAAGGGGAAAGGAGCATACAATAATACATTGGAGAAGCAAGGGAAAGGGCGGGGAGAACAGAGAAAGAAGGATGAGAAGTTTCCTTGAGTGAACTTTCCTTTTTCTGGGCAAGGTATGTCCTGATTGTGCCAAACTGTCCAGGTGAAAAGCATAGCAAAGTTTAAGCTAAAGATGGTCATTCTATCCTACCATGGACACTTGGAAAAATACTTTTGTTAGTAAAACTGGGGCATGACCAAAGTTTGCTTTCTCTGAGCAACTTTAACACCTTGGGAAATTATGTAAACCAGACTTGCTGAGCTTGCACAGTTGTCCTGAGATACTGTTGACTACGTAGTCTGTTTTGCCTCTAAATACCCAAATATTTTTTTTCTTTACATGTTTTCTGTTTGATTTTTTTCAGGCTACTATTTTAATGATTGCCCACACCTCAGTTATGTAGTCCCAAATGTCACAGAAGATTTGTTTTTGTCGTACTGCATTACTACTAAATATAATGGAAAGAACTTTAATGAGACCTTCTTCACTGTTGCAGTTGATATGGCCAACTCACTGAAATAAAGATTTGTTTCATCATCTGCTTAAGATGTTTGGCATTTGCCTATCTGTTTCATTAGACCCTAACTTATCTCAAACATGAAGCCACACCTGTAACATATACTAAACTTCCTGAATTTAAAACAAGAAATTCATCTCCATCTCCTTAATGGTGCTTTAATCAGACATGTACATTTCTTAATTCTTGCTATTTTTTTGTTTACCATTTGTTTCTGCTCCAAGTCTCAGGATAGAAGCCCACTGCAGCTGGTGCACCTGAAGAGACATGTTTCCACTAAATTTGAGAAAAGTCTCACCAAACAATGTGCAAAATGAGGAGGCAGTGATAGCAAGGGAGACAAAACTAATGAGAGGTGATGTCAGGTGCTTAAGGCGTTGTTAACTTATTCTGCTTTACAAGCTGACAATGACAATTTGTGCCTGACTGCTGACCAACATAGTGGGTGGTGGTGGCCTTAGAGGTATCAGAGCAGATAAGAGTTTTGAGTTACGTTTTGATGAGCTTAGTGCATATCACCTCAGGGAAAGCAGGATAGAAGATAATATACTGTTATTGAGGAAGCTGGACATTAAGGGTGCTTTGAAGTAACTTTTATTCATAAAATTTGCATGTATTCTTGTCTGTCAAGACCTGGTTCTACTTGTGATAAATACCTACTTTTTAAGTATGTTGAAATGTACATTTGCATAGATGCAGCTTTTTTGTTAGCTTGCATATGTTTTTTGTATTTTTTCATAGAGGACTTCCTTGGTTGCATGCCAGAGAGAGGAGTCCCAGTAGTGTGCTTTCAAATTTATTTCAGTTTACAGAGTGAAAAGCGTAAATCACATCCAGAGATGCTTTGTTACACTTTCTTGACAAAGACTTTGAGGCTTTACTGTGAAAAGTGAGGGGGAGAAAGACTGTGGTGCTGATGGTGAAAAAAACACTTTATTTGCAGAATTTTGAAAAGGATAAGAGTTTGTTTTGATGTAAAGGTAGGGCAAGGTTTCAAATATATATGTTAGGAAAAAAACTTAAGTCTGTGTTTTAATATAAATTTTCTGGATCTGGAGTGACTGTGCTCTGAACTCAGTGGGTTGTATCAGTTATTTTAAATAACTGCTGCAAAATCTTTATTATCAAAGTATATCATTGGGCATTCTGCTTATTGTACAGAATCTATAAAGATTTTAACCATGCTGCAGAGAGCTTGACACAGTATTATTAGATCTATTTTTGTAACTCTGTCTGTAAAGCCTCATAGTTTAATGACTCAACGCTCAGATGCCATAAAAATTAATGGAAAGTCTTCTATTGAATCAGTCTGATCTGTATGTTCTCTTTGTTCTCACAGTGTCCAGCTATAGAGAGGTCAAGGGAACCATGACAACCCTTCAGCAACCTCCAAAATAGCTGTTCTCAATATAAAAATGTCATGACTTCTACACTGAGTATTTTATGCCTTCTCCTGAATATCAAGGCAAGCGCTGGCTGCCTGGCCTTGCATTTCTGTCTCATTCACATTTTTGACCCTGCTGACTGTAAAGATAGACTTTGAACCTGTCATTTCATGGATGGTGGAATTGTTAGTTCTGCTGAATGGATGATTGTCCTTTCCAAGCCCTAGGAAAAGAAGGGAGTGTTTCTGTAGCAGCTTCTTGGGTTCATTTTTAATGCAACCATTTTGAAGCTGTGTCAGAAGGCAAAACATCAGCACTGTTCCTAGCAGAAATACATTGCTAGCAAGGGACAGGTAAGAGGATCAGAAATGTGTAAGATACAATTATCATGAAGCTCTGCAGGTTTTTCTACAGATGCCTGTCCTCGCTGCGAGTCTGTATTACTGTAGCAAATTGAGACACAAGCTCTAGCCAGAAAGGGGGATGCTCTTCTGTTTTGAAAAGGTTTGGATCTGATTTAAATCTCTCTCCTTAGAACTGTGGAGGAACCTGGAATACAGTTTCTCTCTCAGATGAATCAACTGTAGCTTGAATTCAGGTATTAGTATATTTTGCAAAGCAGGGAGTTCTGCTGCCAGTCCAAAGTTGCTTAGGGAGGGATGCACAAGTTCCTTAAGCTTTTATGAGCTTGCATAAGTAAAAATATCCAAAACAGGCTGGTATCTTTGTCAAAGTTGTCCCATGAAAATCTGAGCTTGCTAGCTCCCTTGCTTTCTAGCTAAACTAGTTCTGCTTAGTTTTAAGCATCTTTAAGTATGTGTGCTATATGGATGAAGTCCTGTCGAAAACGGCGTGTTTATTAGGCACAAGCATGTTTTCCTTCAGCAGATGTTCTCATTTCACCACTTTTTGGTCCCTCTTCCCTCTTACCCGTCTCTCCTCCCCAAACAAGCCTGTTTGCTCTGGCCTACATTCTGACTTTCATTTATGTACTTCTTAGAGCTCTCTAAACCAAAGGTATTATTGAAATGCAAGGTCATGTTCCACAAAATTTTGGTAGGCATCCTTGTTAAAATCTAACTGCCAGAAATAAGCTGCAAATGTTTACAGTGACTCTCCACACAGTAGTCCTGTTTTTCAGGCATGGAAATGGATTTTTCTTATCTTGGCCTGTGAAAGTCAAAAGCATGCCTTTGCCAGGGTGTGATTGCAGAGCATTGTGAAAGAGCATCTTCCCTTCGCCAGTGCCCTTTCCACATTCATTTATACTTTTATAGGAAAAAAAGTCATATTTTCCTTCTTCCATTTTCTGACCTGTTCCTAACCTCCCAGTTTATGCACGTGGTGTGACCACAGCTAGGCTGGTTTTTAAATTTTGAACTTGTATAGTTGCACTGTGTGCTGTAATCTGCATTGCCATTTGCAGATGGAAACTCATCTGCCTCTCTGACCAAACAGGCTTGGAGCGTGCACATCTTTTTTACATTTTTGAGAGTCATGCAGTTATGTGAATTTCACCCAGTGGCTGTGAGAGTGAGGACATATACCTAACAATCAACACCTCTTTCCTGAGGTTCCTAGTATCTTCTGGAATAGAAGGAGGATATACTGGAATATGCAGCTTTGTAATACATTTTTCAGATTCTGACATAGAAAAGTACAAACTAAAATAGTGTATTTTTGATAGCTTTTTCTAAAACTCTTATTCTGCGTGGAAATTTATGCAGAAAGTATGTATGCTGTCCTAGTGCCTAATCTAAATATTAGCAAATATGTTACTTAGGAAAGTCTATTATTTCTCCTTAGCTAGTAGTGGTTTTATTTTATTACTATTATTAAAATATGAATGTATTATTACTTAATTTTACAGCCAGCAGAGCTCTCTGACAAAATATTTTCCCCTTTTACACTTTCAGATGTCAAATACAAAGGATTCTGCTGGGGCGTTAAACTAACTGATGTGCAGTGACCAATAAATCCTAACTTTATAATAAGTGCAAATCATTCCAACTTTTCTTTGTAGTCACTCCATTAACAGGAATCCCAATGGATTCCTTTGGTATTCACATGCATATCAGAACTAATTCTCTGGGAATTTCAGGGCAATTCATCATTTTGCTCTGTGTTTTATGATGCCAAAAAATGTTGCTTGCATATAAGATGGAAATTTAGGAACATACTTGACAACTGAAAATAGAAATCTGAGATAACTTCTGTTTTCATTGGAATGTTTTATTAAATCTTCATTTTATGTTTAACCCTTTATAAATAGTGGGTTGTTTACTTTCCCAGCTGTCAAACTATTTTATGGAAAGGTCTCAGGCAGTAGTGAAGTCTTGGGAGAAAAATGTTGTAACTTTTTACAAATAAAGTGTTTGGGGAATGGTATTTCTGCTCAAAATTTATGTTGCTTACACATTTTTTTCCACCAGAGAAGATCTGTGGGATTATATAGCTGGAACATTGCAGTTTGTATGGGAATAAACACAACTGGTGTAAAGTACTCTTCATGCTAGGACTTTGTTTAGCTGTTAGATTTGTGGCAAAATGAGAGTTTACTATGAGGTCTTGGTTTTAAAAATGTTACTGACCTAAAGCAGTTAAGAGCATTTCAGAGGCTACTGAATTACAGATGTATCAGTAAGAACGAATTTAAAAGCTATGTCCTTTTCCATTACTCACATAAGCTGTTTCAAATATCTGACCCATCTATGTCAAAATGGGACATAGTGGTATGTAACTGAAGGCTTGTTATAAATTGCATTGGCTTATTATTTTTGGTACCAAATAACTGTGTGCTTTTTCTTACCTGTGAAACTAAAATGGCAGTCCACATTTGTCTAAACCTATGAAAATTAGCACTGGCTCTTATTCTTTATGCATCAGAGAGAAATATTTCTAAAATATTGTTAGTTATGAATGCTTTTATTTTTCTGTTTTATTAATAATTCTAGGGATTTTAATAAAACATTTCAGAACAATTCCTTTGACTCTCTCTGTAAAGGAATGAATGACTTATTAAGTTGAAGCTAATGTTTTGTGTATGAATATTTTTTAAATACTCAAAACCAAAATAGAAATACAAATGATTATTTAGAGATTATTTAGAGAAGTTGGGGGTCAGTTTAATGAATAGACAGACAAAATGCCATAGCTCTAAGTTCATCTTCTGATTAGTTATACTTGTGTTTTGATGGTACCTAAAGTAGGTTCTCTTGGCCATTATTAGTGCAGTAGAAAAATGAAACGTCTTCTTTTTTTTAAGTCTTGCCATGTTTTTAGTAGTACTTGAAGAATAAAGGAGGAGACTGGAGATAACTATATGTAGGGATGAAATATGAGGTCATATAAATCAGGTATAAAATCCTTTGTTATGACATTATTTACTTACATGGAACAGGAATGGATGCTGCGGGTTGTGAAATACTTGGTGCCTTTGGCTTGGGTTGATTTGTCTTTCTCAGTTTCTTTTGACTAAAGCAATGCTTTCTGTATGCCCATATGCATAAACTCAGTAGCTCTTGGCCATAGACAAGATCATTCAATTGACGTCTTCCACTACAACTTTCTGGTGAGTTGAGGTGCAAATGCAAATGTTTGTATTTTTATTCCAATTTTTCAAGGCTAGAGGCTTCAAACCCCAAAACTGTCCACATCTGGTTAGAGAGTTGCATGCTGCATTTGTAGAGTGGCAACCACGTAAAGCTGTAGCTGCCCTCGCTCTGGTAACCCAGCAAAAGTGCATGGCAGGGCTGCAATGAGTATGTGTTTCAGTACTAGTATGATTAGATGAGTATTAGTTCTCATCTCTAAGATCTCCTGGGATTTTGTTCTGTTCCTTCATCTTTATTGGACATTAAGTTTTCCCATAGGACTAGCTTTCCCGAGAGAGCTGGCATGGGCTGTATTTGGAGCATAAACCCTGATGGAAGTCCCGAGCACTGCCAACAATTGCTCCTGTCAGTCAGTCAGGCAGGCTGCTGCCCGCAGCTATGCTTCTCTGGACACTGCAGCACTGGCAGACTGGGTCACTTGTGAATAGGCCTTTCTTTGCAGCCACGTGCTCGCTGGCGGTGGGGCCACCCGCGTTCTGCGGGCTTTAATTGGGGGGCTGCTATCGAGCTAATTTTGCTCCAGGGACAGTCGCAAGCCTTTAAGCCTTTTAGAGATTACCTTTAAAAATAGCACAGTGAACTGCACACCAACACAAGTGAAAAATGAGCACTTGTTCAGCTTTGTTTGATCTGTTGGCAGTGCCATTGGTATCCTGCAAATGGTGTGTGACCACGTGTCTGACGATTTGTGGGAAAGTGTGGGGTGGAGCGCTGGAGTGTGCTGTGATTCTTAGCTCTGCTTGGCTCTCACTTTAGCAGAAGTTCACCTGATATGTTTGGATTTGGAGTATTTCACTCAATTTCAGAGTCATAAATTTACTTCACAAGTTACACCCATTTTGGAGCCTGTTTACTTCATGAAATTTAAGGGTTTCCAGAACTGAGAAAGGAGATGGAATAGTAAATAGGCAGCTTTCATATTGTTCTAATAAAATTATGCTTTCCTGTGGTGCCCTTCTGTCATTACTATTTCCACCTCCTGTACTCTTAACTGATAAAGCTTATCAAGGAATAAACAGACTCTGGCTGGGGAAGGTACTCCAAAGTAGGAATTTTTGTAAGCCTTAGAGAGGAATGTTTGTTATGATGGAGTGGCTGGGATTCAGATGTCACATGATCTCTTTGGAAGTCATACAGGTTTTCTTATTGCCCACAGAAGTGAGCAAATGAAGGTTAAGTTTTGGGGTTGCTTTTTCAGTTTGGTGTTTATTTTTTTCCCCCAGCAGTGCAGCCCTAGTTATTCATTTTGAGTGTGCAAACATTGTGAAAGCAGCTCGTAGTGCATGTGGGATGAGTAAGCATGCCCACAGCCACTGTAAGAGTGTGCAGTTGCATAGGGACATGTATGGAACTTGTGGTACAGACAGAGAGTCCAAGTTTCTTCTCTCTTGTTGGGAAGTGATGGATAGCAAGGCGGTGGCTGGAGGAAGACGTATTCTTGCTGCCTGCTGTGAGCAGGTAGCACTACTGCTCCAGTAGAAAGGCAGGGTAGCGCTATCATATTCTTAAAGATGCTGTTGTTTTGTCCTTTTAAACTATACACTTGCTTAGAAGCATAGAAATTTGTTTGTCCAAAGTCTGAAGATCTCAGAAGTGTACTTGTGTAAGGACCCCAATCTTTTAATGTGTGAAACATCTCCTGTGTGAGATCTTTGGCAGGTTGACAGATAGGAAAGACAGTAAAAAAATACATAGGTATGTAGGGGGGGAGAGAAGTGTAGATATATATTTAGTATAGTTATTTTGCTTCTGCTGCTCCATGTGACATGCAGGTTGTTTTCCACCTGTACTGAACACAGTAGTTTTGAGAAAACGCAAGCTGTTCTGAATTTTGGCAATGTGAGCTCTACAAAACTTTCTGCACTTTAAAAAAATAGAAAGTGAGTTTCACAGACTCTGAAATTTGATAGGCTTTCACTGTGATTTAAACTGGTATGTTTTTCCAATTCTCTGGAAGTGATACTTCATTAGAACGTATCTACCTCTTCAACATATTCTAAAACCCTGAGGGTGAGGCCACATACTTATTTCCAAATGGCAACATCTTCAGTAAGGTGTAGTTACTAATTAAAAGTTCCTCCTAGCTCGTATGCTAAAACTCTACCTTGCAATTTATGTATATTATTAGCATAATTATTTTTAAATTATTTCTCTATTGCTTAGTTTTCTCTTAATAATTGAGACATAATTTTATATTTATACATGTGCATCTATTAACACCAGCAATGAAATAACATTCTGCAATGTATTATTGTTCTTCTCTTAGAATAGGCATAAAGTGTAGACTGTTACCTTTTAAAGAATGTATACAGTAACATACAGGCTTTCATAAATTAGACATATAGGAAAACAAAATTACTCCATCCCATCTTTTAGACCTGTTTTAAGTGTGTGCATATTGTGCCTGCCAAGCCCCTCACCTCACAGATATGGCATACATATCTGAAGCTTAGAAGAATTTCTCATGTCACTTAAAACCCAGCCTGTTTTTTGTTTTCTTCTTCTTTTCTTTATTCATCACTTTAAAAGTATAAATCTGGACTGTAATTAAGAGATTATTACAATTAGATTTCTGGCTATAGCCATTTTATTAGCAGTGTAGCAATCCTGCCCTGCAAAGCAGACATTTGAGACTCAGCAAACTATATTTCCACCTCCAGTATATCTTAAAAGACCAACTGGCAGAGTGTCTTTGTGAGTGACATTGTTTGCAGTCTAGCTGATTTGGATTATAAGCAAGAAGTTTAATATTTTTAGTTGCTGTAAGTTATTGTCAAGGAAAGCAGGACTACTCCCAAATAAATAGAGTCAGTGAAACATATGTAATGACTGGTTACTGGAGGAGTGGGCAGCTACTTGGGAGAACCAGGTGAAATATGAGTGTATGTTGGTGGGAGGGAATTGAGGCAGATAGTGCCTAAGGATATGTTGTTCCACTGCTCTGCATTGCTGTCCCTGCCTTCTCTCTCTGTAGGAATTAACAAGGTCCCACCTGTTTTGTAGGGAGCTACTGTGGTACTGCAGTTCCCAACTGGTTTTTTGTTTAGTGTGCTCTGGACTAGGGATGGAGAGGATGACCTGAGCACTATGTGCTGGATGTGCTGCAGGGAGGGGGTTTCCTTCAGAGTTGTGCTGTTACCTTTAAATTAAATTAAAACTGATTAACCTGTTTTCTTTTTCTTTGTCTCCACTGTAGGATGGATCACTGGGAAATATTGATGATCTGGCACAGCAGTATGCAGACTACTATAACACCTGCTTCACAGATGTATGTGAGAGGATGGAAGAGCTGCGCAAGCGGAGGGTCTCCCAAGACCTCGATTTGGTATGTAGAGAAGTTATGACTTTATTAACAAATGATTACCATTCATGCTCCAGATGAAGAATCAGTATTTCAGCTTGTTGAGTTCTATCCAGGGAAATAACTATATGCACTTACATTCATCAACACAAATGTTTCAGCCAAGTCAATTAAACCTTGGAGTCTTCTTATTTCTTCTTTAATTAGAGTACTTTTTACCTGTGCGCATTTGCTTGCAAACCTCAACTCTCAGAGGCAATGTAGTGTCTGACGAAAGCATCATGTCATTGCTCCAGGATGCCCCCAGTGTGAGCACAATGAAACTGTGTGCTGTTTTTCGGTTGCACTGTACAAACTGTAAAGTAGTGCCTCTCAGAAGTCCAAGGTGCAAATACTGGTTCCAGGCTCCCAAATGTAACCAGCCTCAATCTTGTGAACTCTTTTCCTTTATTATGCATTATGGAACCTGTAGCAGGAGACATTGAATCACAGAACCCTTCAGGAGGGAAAGGACATCAGGAGGTCTGTAATCTGTCCTTCAGCTCAAAGCAGTGTAAACATTGAATTCAAACCAGGTTGCTCAGGGCTTTATCTGATGGAGTTTGAAGACCTCCAATGATGGAGGCTTTGCAGCCTCTCTGAGCAGCCTGTTATACTGCTTCACTGTCTTCATAGTGAACTTTTATTTTTTCCTGATATTCTATGAGGTACTCCCTATGCCAGTTTATGTCTGTTGTCTCCTGTTCTCGTGTCATGCACCTTTTTGATAACCTCCCCATAGGTACCAGCAGGCTGACAGTAAGTCTTCAAACTGTCTTTTCTGACAGCTGAATCTTTCAGCTCTTCTTGGAGTGCAAGGGCTCAAGTCCTTGAGAGCACCTTTGTAACCCTTTCCTGGACTTGTTCAAGTTTATTAATGCCCACCTAGCATGCAAAACTGCGGTGTCAGAGTTGATGATATGAGAATGGCCTGCCGTGTGCCAGGGAAGAATTGCTTCCTGTGATCTCCTGGCTACGCTGCTATTGACACAGTATGGAGTGCTGCTGGCTGTTATTGCTGCCTGGACATACTGCTGGCTTGTGTTAAGCCTACTGTCACATGGTCTTTTCTGCAGAGCAGGCTGGCCAAGCCAGTCAGTTTCAAGCCTGTGCCGGTGCATGGGCTTGCTCCTCCTCAGGAGCAGGACTTGGCATTTGTCCAAGTTGAATTTTCTTAGGTTCCTGCCAAGCCCTTCTGAATGGTAACCATATTGAGTGAGGAAGAACTTCTTTACTGTGGGAGTTACTGAGCACTGGAGCAGGCTGCCCCAATAGGTTGTGGTGTCCCCTTCTCTGGAGATACTCAAAAGCCATTTTGGATACAATCCTAAGTAACTTGTTCTAGGATGACCTTGCTTGAGCAGGGAGGTTGGACGAGATGACCCCCAGTGGTCCCTTCCAACCTGACCCATTCTGTGACTCTGTGACTGCAGCCTGAGGGAGGCTTCATCCTCAAATGGGTCTGCCCTCTATTTTCTCCTTGGGTATCTAACAGAATAGGTCCCTGCACTACTATGCTTGTAACTGGCCTCCAAGTACAGCACATTAAACACTATTCTTCCAGCCCAACTAGTCGGTTTTTCACCCATTCAGTCTCTGGGGACTCTCACTTCAGCTGAAACATGTAGGTCATCTCATACCTCATTTTTCTTAGGTTTAAGAAGGAACCTCTTAAGACATATCACGAATATATCACGGGTTTTTGCTTTTTGGACAATTTCCTTACTTTACTGTAACATCAGTAAGTGTCACTATTTATGGTATGTGCATAGGTATGTATTGCTGATTGCTGTGCTTTTTTCATTGTAAATTCTTTGTTAGTTTTTGTACCATTCCTAAAGATCATCTGTGGCAGAGAAAAAAAGTTTTCTGGTCTGTTTTGTCAGGTTTTCACTGTTAAGTTTGTTTCCCAACAGAATAGTATGTTTCTACATACAGACTTAGATATTTCCTTCAAATCTTGTCTCACAAAGAACAGGTTACTGAAGGGGGTTTTTTGGTTGTTTTTTTTTACTTATGGTTTTGCTGTGGTGGTGACTTGTATAACAGACAGAAACTCATAACCAGAGTATAGTTTGTACCTCTACAGCAGCACTGTGGCAGAGCCAGAATGGGATCTGATCACAATTCTGCAGTTCCTTTAGCAGGTGAAATCCTTTAAAACAAATTTGAGAGCTGAGGTTGTGTGATTGTATCTTCTACCTTTGCTTCCCCAGATGACAGAACTGAGTAGCAGCAGGGAGTGGTTTGATTCCTTTCTCTAGCAGCTGTACCTGATGATGTGAATTACTTAAGGCTACTTTCTTTCTTCTTGGGATTCCGGTATAACAACTGAGAAGATCCAGAGCTTGTACAGACTAAAAAAATCAGTTATACAAGGAGTAGCTGCAGGATCAAGGTAGAGAGAGTCATCTCCTCTGCTCCACTGCACTTAGTTCCTTCTTTAGTTTTAAATGAAAAAAAGAAAGAAATGTATTTTGCAGATCTGTTGGTACCAAAAAGTTCCAAGGGTTAAAAAAGGTTATGGCAGGAAATCCTTTTGTAGACAGACCCTTGAGGCTTCTGTACAGAGAAGCTGATGGCACAGAACTATAGTTCTTATGAAAACCCCCACACTTAGCAGGCCTGATGTTCTGGGTAGCTGTTGGCAGCTTTTTTCTTCCAAGAGCACCCCTTTCCTGGTGCTCTTGGAAGGCAGCTCCTGTGCTGAGTAATGAAGTGTGCCTTATGGCAGGAGAGGACTCCCTTCCATTTAGACAGATGGGCCTAATTTGGCTCCCTTCACTTTTGAAGCTGCAGAAGCCAGGCTGGAGAAAGCCATGTGAGTTTAATTAACTCACATCAAAGGTGTGGATCTTCACGCTGGTTTAAATAGATGTGAGCTAACCCAAGACAGACCAGCGAGTGATTCATTCTACTCAAGAGAAGCTGTAGTCAGAGAAAATGGCCGTGTGAAAAGACATCCTGGGGATTCCTTTTCTGGGTCTCTGATATTGAGTTTCCTCACTCTAGTCGTCCAGTGATGACTTCTTGAACTGTCAGGTCAGAGAGAAGATATTGCAATTGAAAATTAAATTATTGCTCAATTTTTGCTACATCTGTCACTCCTATAATGCAGTTTCTGGACATAAGATAGACATTCTTCTGATAACATGTGAGACTATAGATATTAGCTCACTTGCACAACAACAGCATCCAAACAGCACTGACTGCAGCTGAAACTTGCTCTCATAAATAAGTAGGCAGGCTTGACTTAGTTGCACAGGGAGGGGAAAATGGCCATGTAGACTAGAATGCATTTTCAGTGGGATAGAGTGGTATGCCTGTTTATAATCTGCTGTAGAAACAGGAGCTGGTCTAACAGCAGAGCTGCTGAAATGACTGCAGAAGTACTAACGTGAAAAGACAGAACAGAAGAGCGACTTGCTGTGATGTTTTTCCTTTCTTTACATTTGTTAATATGTCTGTTAATATGTTTTTATCTTTCTTCTTGACAAAAGATAGTGTATTGGCAGAGGTTTTGGGATAGTGAATGGGGACTAATGCTGGGGGAAATGCCAGCTTCACAGCATATCCCAGATGTGCTATGATAGCAAAAAAATATGCACCAGATAGCAAATATGTGCAGCCCCAAAATTATTTCGCACTAGTATTATTGGGCTGTTGGTCTAGCCTGACTTTGCTCAGCCATACATTGCTCTTCTAGAAAGGGTGAGGAGCAGCAGTGGGATTGTGCTAGAGCTGGAGGTGGGCATTGTATCAGCTCTTCCTCCCCTCCTCAATGGTCTTTTTGCTCTCTTTAGCAAAGTGAAGAGAGCAGAGCTGATATGCATTGAGCGTTAGTGCAAATTTTCAGGGGTTTACTGGAGTCAGGGTTACTGAATCAGTATGAAAATGCAGTAGGAGTGCATAATAATACATAGCAGAAGCATAAAAGGCAAAAGTTAGATTGCTGCTTTTACTGAATGCTCTGAACAAAGAGAAAGAGCAGGTCACCCCAGGGGTCGAAGCGTCCTCTAAATCCTGCACAGAGAAGCTGCGTCAGAAGGAGCAGTGTAATAACAAAGACATGTCTGAGCTGGCAGAGCTTTGCCAGGAACATGTATTTAGCACCGGCTCGCCCAGATTGCCCTTTGTAGTACGTTCTCTGGAAGGATAGAAATATGAACTGTTTGTTGCTGCTTCTGTACACTTTGAAATAATTTTAAGCTGTTTGGGAGCAAGTGTTGATATCTTGATTGTATATTGTACTTTCTAATCAGTTCTCCAACCTTTCCTATTAGACCATGGTAATTTCAGTGCAGATGCCCTGCGCTGAAGTTGAATTTTTTTAAAAAATTACTTGGTAAAATTGTTTGGGAGAGCAGCATATCTTGTAACAAAACAGTGGGTGTAGGTGGAGCTGAACACAGAGTATTTTTCCAAATGGTAGTGCTGTCAAGGATTGTTATCCCTAAACAAGATAACTGCTTTTTGTGTTTGGAATTTTGCCTGTGTTTTTGTAATGAAGAATGTGCTTGGGTTTGGACATTAATGGTTGTGAACAGCATGGGAGTTGCCCACATTTACTAGCATTTTGCCTATTCCTGTACACCATGTGGTTTTTTGGCTGGGGTAAAACTGAAGGTGGAATAGATATAGTGGATTTTCAGAGCCATGATGGATGTGTCACTGGTAATATTGAGGTGGACATCTGCTAAAATGCAGTTATGGTCAGAGAAGTGACTCTGAGGATGGTACTTTGCAACTGTTCATACAAATCCTTGTCTTTAAATTTAAGAGACGTGGATTAGACAGATGAACTACTGGTATATAAGGAATTGACTGGATGGTTGCACTCAATATCCAAATGCAGACCAGTGATGACTGGTGTCCTCAGGGGTTGTTATTTGGACTGATGCTATTTAAAATCTTTGGTGACATAGACAGTGGGTTCGAGTGCATCCACAGCAAGTTTGCTGACAACACCAAGCTGCATGGTCAACATGCTGGAGAGGAGGGATGGCATCTAGAGGGACATTGACAGGCTTGAGAGGGGGGCCTGCGTTAACCTCATGAAATTTAACAAGGCCAAGTGCAGGGTCCTACACCTGAGTAAGAGCTATCCTGAGCATAGATACAGGCTGGGTGGAGAATGGATCAAGAGCAACCCTGAGGAGAAGCACTTGAAGGTCTTAGTGGATGAACAACTTGACATGAACAGCAATGTGTGCTCACAGCCCAGAAAGCCAGCCACATCCTGGGATGCATCAAAAAAAGCATGGCCAGCAGATTGAGTGAAGTGATTCTCCCTTGCTACTCCATTCTGGTGAGACCCCACCTGAAGTACTGCATCCAGCTCTGGGGTCTCCAGCACAGGAAAGGTATGAATCCATTGGAGTGAGTCCAGAGGAAGGCCATGAAAATGAGCAGAAGGCTGGAGATCCTGTCCTATGAAGACAGGCTAAGAGAAATGGGTTTGTTCAGCCTGGAGAAGAGAAGGCTCTGGGAACACCTTATTGTGGCCTTCCGGTACCTAGAGGGGGCTACAGAAGAGCTGGAGAGGGACTTTCCACAAGGGCATATAGTAATAGGACTAGGGGTAATGGCTTCAAACTGCAGAGGGCAGCTTTAGATTAGATGTTGGTAAGCAACTCTTTACTGTGAGGGTGGTTAGGCACTGGAACAGGTTGTCCAGAGAAGTTGTGGGTGTTCCATCCCTGTAAGTGTTCAAAGCTAAGTCGAATGGGGCTTGGCAGTGAGGTTGGAACTAGATGATCTTTAAGATCTGTTCCAACCTTATGACCTGCTTCCTTTGTGTCTTTGGGGTCGTATCTGCCTGTCTCACTGACAAAACTAGGTTTGCCTTACCCATCACCAGGGAAGGACAGCATTGATTTAGCTGTGAAAGAGCAAACTGCATTCTGGTGTCTCATCCATCACTGACAGTAGCCAGCTAACTGCTGCTGCCAAGGTCTGTATTGTAGTTGATGGTCTTGAAGTCAAAGAACAGAGTGAGGTTTACTGATGGACTTTGACAGTTATGGTTGTGGCACTGAGAAGTTGCACCCATCTTTTGGCTTTTAAATTGCATAAATTTAAAATTAATGCTACAAGGCACACAAGTATAATTTTTTTTTTGCCACATCCATGGGATTAATTTCAATATGTAAAAAGGGAAGTATTCAGAATCTCTCTGTGTACACAATGGTAAAGTACAATGCATGTTTTTGACCAATTAACTTGCTTAATCCCATATGTTTTTACAGTACCTGCACGCGTACACAGGCAAACTCAGAAAATAGAAATTAACATAAAACCATCATAAGTTTTTTGCCTTGCTTTCCAACATGTATATAGTCCTCCTAAGTCTTGTCTGTGCATGTTTTTAAAAGATGCTCAGCAACCACTTGTTTGATTACAAATGGAGTTGACCATCTAGATAATGTCATCACATGTAAATGGTATGTCCGGCAAAACAGAGTGGAGGAAAAGTAGCAAAAGTAGAGTAATTAGTAATTTGAATGATAGGGTAATAAGCCTTTATCCTATTTAGAGGTTTATTTGTCTGAGACAGTACTACTAGTTGGCAATATCATCAGACTGCTTGAGAAACTAGCCAACCCTTGCTGAAGGAGACTAAAATACCCAGAATGGTTGCAGTCAGTGATTGATGTGTATTTAAAAATCTCCAAGGGAGTTAGCCACCAAAGATGGAATTGAAAGCTGAGATCTTGAAGAACTTGGTGGAGTCCTGTGCCTGCTCTATAGGTGGCTTTAGCCATGTCCACTATTTTTTACATCTTGCTTACAGTAAAATTTCAGGATCCTAAAATAGACTGCTTATTCCTTGCTATGAAATGATCACCTCTCCTTTGCAAATGCAGTCGTGGCTGCTGTTACCGTTGTCCTGAGAGGACACTTCTATATATTGCTGGAACAGGATCCCACTGTTTTGTTTTGTCTTGCTGGCTGCAAGAGGCCCTCCAAAGTATGAACAACATCTGAGTTGGATTAGAAGGGTATCTACAGCACAAAAAAAAAAAGAGCTGGAGAACACACAGATAAGATTTCCCTTCATTTTGGAGTCTTCAGGTCTTATGAGGCAGACAGACAAAAGAAAAAGTAGTAGTAGAAGACATGGACTTTCAAGCATCATTATTTTTTTTCTCTAGTATAGCTTGGAATAAAGGGGATTTTGCCTGAATATAAGATGCATAAGGTAAATTTACATGAAAAATATTTAATGAAGATTTACTGTGTGTGCAGCCTCAGTCAGTATTTTAGGCTTTATCTTTGTAAATTAAATTCATAGTGACATTTTCATCATTAATGGAGCTTTTCAAAGGTAGGTACAGTGGAAATTCTGGAACAGATGGGCTATTTTTAGTGTCCCATGTATCACACACCAAGACTGCAAAGGCATTTATACATAGAGCTAGCATTAAACATGAAAATAAAGCAAGGCTTATTCCATATGCAGCAAAGTGAATACCATTCTTAAGCAGTTCTTAGTCCACTTAGTACTAACAGTCTATGTAAAAATCTCTCAGCTTTCTGTAAGCTAATGATCTTCCGCAGTCTCACCACTGTTTTTGTTGGAAGCCCATTTATGAGTAATCCCTCAGGCAAAATCTGTCCATTTACAGACAGAGTTTATAGGCTGGAGGCGCAGCAGACTGTGATGGTTTGGGTGACCTTATCTTTCTTTCATACTTTTGGAGGGTCCTTGGTTTTTGGAGCAAGATCTTCTGTTTAACACAGTTCTGGTCTTTTGACAATGTTTATCTTTTTGACAATGCCAGGGAAGAACAGGTTGTTAAAGGTAATTGTTAATATTTTTTTTGAGCTGATAATAATGTTTTGAATAAAATCATGTTTATGTTATAAATAGAAAAGACAACTCACTCCTGGTAGTCTGGTAATTGTGGAGGGGAGAAATTCTCCTTAGCTTTATAAGTGTTTTTCTAGGTATTCTTAATCTTCTAACATCATTTGTAGTAATTTTCTCATCCCTTTACATTCAGCAGGAATTTTGCTTTGAACTTGAGATCAGTTGAATATATTCTTACTGTGCTCTTCTTTTATCCCAGAGACAGTGCAGATCTGCTGGGACTGACAGACTACATTTGTATTAACTCTATGATTTCATCTGATTGGAGCCTGAGGATGTTGGGGGGGAAGGGTAATTGGTTGACTAACTTTAGCTCCCTTTGTGTATTTTTTTTTCCTTTCTCCCTTCAGAATTTAAAAATGACAGCAAAAATAAAAATGTACAGCCTTATGCTGTCTGGACGTTATGTAAATTTCAGTGCAAAGGATAGAATCATTAAAAAAGAAAGCAAATTAAATTGTCATTTAAGAAGGTGTATTCTCACGGAGGGGGAAAAAAAACAACCAAAAGAACCCCCAGAAAAAACAAAACTAACAAAATCAAACTCAAAACACCCAAACTCTGTGGTGAACCATTTCTGTGATTTGCACCCCAGCTTGCCATTCACATATTACTAGGAGATTTCGAAAATATCCATCTAAGTGGCATTACTCTGAGAAGGACAGCAATGTGTATTGGCTGTGTTAGAAGTGTCAGACTTTTGTAATGTGATAACAGCTAAACTAACAGAAGAATGAACCTAGAAGGTGTAATGTCTTCTATTTAGATTACTCCTCTTTGTCCTTGTATAGCGTCAGCTTGACTTCCCAGGCAGACTTTCTGTGCTCTCCTTCCATGGTTCCCCAGCCACTGCTGACCAGTTCATCTGTGTGTGCTGAAGATGGCTGGCAGCAACTTCGGATATTAACTTATTGTACCACTAGCTTGTTCTTTTTCTAAGTTCTTGAGTAGAGAAACACCTCCGTGTGTCCTCAAGGAATAGTAAGGATATTGCTCAAGGCGGAAGTCTTTAAGTTAGTTGAAAAACATTACTTGTGAGGAACTTAAGAGCCTTGCAGGTCATCAGGGAAAACAAACAGGTCTTAATCAATAATAAATCAAGAGCATGGTGTGATGAGAATGAGAAACACATCGGAAGTATTTGGGCACATCTGTATGTGCTTTGGAATGTCTCTCTCTCTGAAGCAGAAGGATGCTCTTCCAACAAAGATGCCCAGAGGAAGACTGGCCTCCGTCTGTGATTTCAAAGGGGCTGGTTTCTTTTTTTTTTTTTTTTCTGCTGGCCTGGCCCCTGCTCCTCATGATGTAGGTTCTGGTGCTACGCAGCTGCTCTCCTTTGATCTGTCCATGCTTTATCTTCTCTCAGTGTTGTGTAGGTTTCCTGTTTCAGCAGTGCCTGAAGCACACAGAGAAATGCTTCATTTCAAATAAGATGTTCTGTGAATTTTGTGTTTGAAGAACTCAAGCAGTTTGAAGAAATGTGATTTCTTTGGTGATTGATCAATCTGTTTTCCACAAAATAATGATAAGGAATGACCATCAGCTGGAAACCCCTCTTCCTGACTCCCATATGTTATATCCCTCTTGATTTATATTGGTAGGTTTTCCCCAGTGTTTTAGACTGCAGCTGTATCTTTTATAAGGGAACAAAATAGTTTGGGATTACAACATCCAGATTTTCCCTGACTCTAAGGCTTCTTTGGTTGTTCAAGCAAATAGAGTTGGGAAAGGCAATAATCCTGTGAAAACATACATAAAAAGTAGATGGGTAATATTTTCAAAATAATTCCATTTCAGTTTCTTATCAGAGGGATGAATTTCTTGTGTTGCTTGTGGGCATGATGAATAAAATCAGTCATGGATTAGAAACTAATTAAAGAAGAAAGACTTGAAATTATTAGCAAAATTTGGAATTCATAAGTTCATTACGAAACATACACAGGTAATTTTTTTTTAGTTGGTGTATTTTGTCTGTTGCTGTTGAAGTTCCTGATAAGACCACAGATACAACCATTTGGTTTACATTTCATGTGAAACTAGTGGCTGTATGGTTGTGTGCCGAGGCTCATTTAAGAATGTAAAGAAGACCAGAGTAATGTCTTATTAAATGAGTGGTTATAGATGTGGAAAAATAGACAAGCTTTTCATTATAGAAGGCTTTATTCACAAGCCATCCAGATAAATCAGGAAGATTAAAAAAAGCTAGCAAAAGAAAAATCAGAATTTGGAAGTTTCCTTGAAGACTAATTAGGCTGATAAACGGTGTTGGAAAGAAGTCCATCGCCTGTTCACTTCGCAGGGGCACATGTTTCATGCTCCTGTCAGCTTTCTATCTTGATACATCCACAGACCTGTTCTGGTAGCCCAGAGGAGATTAAACCATAGTTGAAGTCCGTTTTGACAGAAGAGAGAGATTTTAAAGTTTTGGAGCATATGGCAGGTGCTGCAAGTCACAGAAATGAGAAGTAAGAAGGAAGTCAGTCATCAGAGTAGCTGTATTTTGTTCATGTGGTTAACTATTGAAAGCTGAGTAATGGAGCCTTTGGTTGCTAGCCTATGCAGAAACTAACAAAATAGTTTTATTTCTCCTTTGTGTAGCACTTTCCACCCTCAAAACCCTTTAAAAACATTAATTAGCCTTTATTGTGTCCTTTGATTTGGTAATTTTAGTACCATTATCCCTATTTAGGCCTCACCTCCCTGAGGTTCAGCTGCTGAACACTTCTGAAAACCAAAATTCAGATGTATCTTAAAACTCTGCCAGGCTATTACAGAGTTCCTGATCTAGCATCTCGCAGAGAACTGTCCTGTTTTCTTCTGAATTATGGAGGTCTGGTGAAGAGTGTAGTGCTACTGGTCAGTAACTGGTTGCCAGCCATCTCTTCTTCCTGCTATCCTGCCTCTACTTTAAATGATTTTCTAATGTATAGCAGGGATAATATAAATGCAGAAGCACTGTGGTGTGGAGACTGATTTCTTCAACAATGCATAAGTTTCACTGGCATAATATCAGTTGGTGAAGGCTGAAAAAATTGCTCTTTTGTTAAACCCCAAACTAAGTATTTAATTTTGAACACCTATGGGAAAGCATGAGAAATGAAGGGCATGGTGTGCAAGGTAGTAGGAGGTGGTGGTTTGATTCAATGGTGTAGAAAACCCAAGTTTGGTTCTTCCGTCTGCCTGAGGAAACTTGAACTCTTATCTCCTATCTTGAAGCAAAATGCTCTGCAATTTAATATTCTATCTTAACCTTATCTGTTGATCAACCCTGTTAACATATATAAACAGTTCCTGGTGCAGCAATGGGAATACCAGCAGCTCATCTTACAGGTAGGTATCTTCACAAAGTTGGTGAATCTTTTCTTCTTCACTTGCAGGTTAAAAAATTTAAATATTTTAAACATGATTCAACAGGAGTGGAGTAGGAATATGAATCTCAGCCCAATGTCTTTCTGATTCCTTTTTAAAAAATTTTATATTTTTCATTTATGTATAAAATAAATTAAAATATAATTATATTTATTTTTAATTTTTTTTCCTGTTTGGGTTACTTCACAATGGAATGATACTCTAAAAGAGAACTAAGCTGCTGATCCTCTAGCAAAATTTAAGTTTATTTTTCTTGATTACTATTTTTGACTCCATAACTAGTTTGAATAACATTTTGTTTGTAGGATAGACAATAGCAGACAAATTATCTCCCTTGATCTCTTTGTTTATGAGTAGCCTCCCAAGTTAACAGCAAGACTAGAACTTAGCTTAATACTAGGCTGGATGAGCATTTCGGGGGACTTGGAAGCTTTATTTGTTTTTCTTCCTTAGAGTGAGTTGTGTTTAGCCTTAGTGGATTAGTTTTATTCTGGCTATTGAGTTGCAGGTGGTACCTGTAAACTTACACCTCTGCTCTTGAAATTTACAGATGTCCTGTAGCAGTCATCCTAATTTGCTAAGAAATGGTAATGTTCTTCAGAATTTCTTTAAACAGTGGAAATGGAAAAAACTGCCATGAATTGCAACAACTTCACACTTTTATTTGGTAACATGGAAATATGAAGTATCTCATAAAGCATTCCATGACTGAATGACAAGGCGTAATTAGACATGGAACACATGTTGTTAAAAGCATGTAGAAAAACAAATTAAATACATTCTTTTCAGTGTACAGTTTGGCTAAGGTAAGCAGTTTTTATAGAAGCTAAGTAGCCATGAATTTTTCTCCCTGAATTTTTAGTCTGAAAGGAGTAAAGGAGGTTAGGAGGAAAGGAATATGAATGTAAATTTTGGTAGTTGGACTTGCTTTTTGGAGCTTCCTGCTCAACTTTTTCACTCTTGCAGGTTTTGTTGGGATATTTAGACTATTGAGGCACAGGAGGTGAGGTGTGCTGAAGGAAGGAACCTAAACTTTGGGGCAGGGAGGATGGGGTAAGAAATCCAAGACTGTCTGGACCAGGTGCCCCAGGAGCTGGGACCTCTCGCTGCGTTTGCCAGGTGGAAGAAGAGGAAAGAAGGAAATTTAGTCATTGCTTGCTTGCAAGGGTGAGGAGTGAAATGGTGGAAAGTTCAGTGACTAGGGTCAGTAGAAAACCAAGCTGAAGTGAAGAAAAGCAGGTGATACGCTCTGATGGCTGCAAAGTGGAAAAAATGCCCCAAGGCAGCAAGCTATTTGTGCTTATGCGACCCCTGAACTGTCTGCATTGGCCAGGATACTGTGGCAGTGTAACATATTTTATGATAATAAGTAATAACTAAACCCAGTAATGTAGCACAACTGGTCACTTTAAGGCACAAAAAAATGTTTCAATTCTTTAAAGACTTAGAGCTAGAATGGTTGCCCCAGCTTCCCAGAAACATCATCACTCATCGGCACACTCTCTTTCTGTGTTGGTCACTGGCCAGGCTTGATTTGATGAGGCACAAGGTCAGAGGAGGAGATTTTGAATAGCAGTTTTGACCTTTTTGTTATAGGTACTGCAGGAGAAGTGGTAAACCACAGTCAAGACTCTACCACTACAATAGGTTGCTCTGAAAATTTGCAAGCTCCAGGATGAAACTAATGAGAAAAGAGAAATGAAAGAATAGAAGAAGAAAGCCATGGAAAGGTTGAACATTTTCTTCATAGAGTGTTTTGTACGCCTGAAAACACCTCTGGGCAAAAGAATAAAATTGAAGTTAGCCGTATCTTAGTCCAGCTTCACAAAATGACAGTAGGAATTAAAACTATTAACTTAAAAAATAAACTGCAGAAGTTCAGTGAAAAGCTAAGAATACAGAAGGTATTTCTTGTAACATAGCTTCATTTGGAACAGCGGAAGGACATGAGTATCCCTTGAATTTGCATCCTTAATGCATTTCTTTTACTCTTAAAAATTACAAAAATAGAAATACCTTCCTGACCATAGTTCAGGAAGCAAATGCAGAAGAAAGCAGGAAGATGGTTTATCTGAGTGAGTGATTTCAAACATCTAAGGTCTGTAATGAAGTTGAAGGAGATGGGCATTTTGCCAAAAGTCACTTTCATGGGAAGCATAGCAAAGTATGGTGGGAAACACTCTTTGTGTTAGCTTCTATGTCCATGCTACATGGAACAGGAAATATTATTGTTTTCTCTAAATAATGCAGACACAATTGATTTTCTCTTCTTAGTAGTGATGCATTGAGATTCTTCTGATTGAAACTATTTAAATTTCTAAACCAAGCAGTATTCAATAGTAGCTTTTGTTGCAAGTAAAAGGGGTATAGTTAGGGCAAGACATCACCATTGGGCTTATAGCAGATTACCTGTTGTGTTTCCTTTCAGCCTTTGACATAAATGGCTTCTTTAATTATTCTTTATTGAATCTTGGGGTCCTTGTAACACTGAAGCCTGTTTTATCATTATCATTGAGATATTTTGACGTGATTCCTTTGCAAGGATATTTCTAGTTGCATAGTACCAGCTCTTCAAGTATGAAAGGTTTCATTAGAGACTATTACAGCACTTTTTAAATCTCTACCTATAAAGTTATGGCCTCTCTTAAAAAGCTAGAATTCTGGAATTTTTTTTTTTTTTTTTGTGATTTCTGGGATGTGTTTGCTTGTATTTTTTTTACACCCATTTTCCTTTATCATTTTATGAACGCAGTCCTTTTTCACCCTCTGTCAGAGTTGAAAACAGGAATATTTTCTGTAAGAGATCACAACAGTTTGCCATGACCTAAGGCCTAACAATTTCCTTCTTAAAAAAATAAAAAACAAAAACCGAATTTAATCTTATACGTTAGACAAAACCATTCTGGTTTCTACTGCTAATGCAATTCCCTGTAGTTGATCTCTCTTACCTGAGCAACACTCTGAAAGTTGTCAACTTAATTTACTTGCAGGGAGAGATATTTTGTCAGTTAGTAAATCCTAAAAATTTGATGGCAGTGTTAATCTAATTCCTTTTCTAAATGAACGCGTCTTCTGCAATGGCAATGCTTTAACAAATGTAACATTTATAACTCAGAAATGCTGACCCCATAGCACATAGAATCCATCATTATTCATAGCCCAAACCCAACCAAAATGGAACTATAGAAGTGAACTATGTTTTGTCTCATCTCTTTAATGGGAGAGAGATGACACTCCAGTTTTTTTCACTTAACACCTAACACCAAATTTCACCAAAGGAGAGAAAAAAGTTTCTTGAAACATAAGCGTAGCAATCTTTGTATCCCTTCTGTTACCAGCAGCTTCAGATCAACTCAGCTGCAGTTATGTTGAGTGGCAAGATATGTTCAAAATGGGAAACATTATGGATTATTATCACGTGTAAGGCATCTATACTGTTCTAATGGGTTTTATATCTCTGTTAGAACATAAGACTTTTACTTCCACCTCTGTTACAGAACAGCTAAGTGCCAGATGAAAGGTTTTGATTACCAATGCTGGATTAGTCACCCTCTTTCCCAGAGCAGATGAAGGATAAAATACCTGAGGAAGCTGCATTGTTCTCTAATGATCACGTCTAGCCCTCAGTGATAGTTCAGATAGTGCCTCTGTGCTGCCTTGTTACAGTAGATTTAGAGGAGAAGCCTCCGTCTTTTTTCTGTAATAGCTTTCCTCCCATGACACTATGTTTATTTTCCAGGCTGTTCTTCCTACTAGTCCTTACCATGTTCCACTTCCATCCTGTCCCTTAGCAACTCACCCTATACCCTCCTGCCTTCCTCATTTCACTCCACCCATGCATCTTTTCAAAGCTCCATAACTTTTTCTCTCTTCAGTACTCAGAGTAGAAGAGTCCTTGCAGGACTCTTTCTCTATTCATTTTGTCCCACATGCTTCATTTTGTCTTTTCCTTGACTGTCTCCTACACCCTACCTTTTGTCCACCCTTCCACATTCCTTATTCTTTCTTATACTTGCCTCCCTGAGTTGGGTATTGTTACTTTGTGGAGAGGAGTGATTTTGTGAAACCAGCTTTGCTACTTCTGCAGAATAGCAATGGAACAATATAAAAGATCAGAAATCTGTGCAAAAACATTCCCTTAAAGACTCATGAGTTGAGAGTGATGCAAGTGTAAAATGTCCCTTGAAATACAAAATAAAGGAAAAGTTAAGCTGTGTATTTAACTTCTCTGCTTGCAGCTTTGGATTAGACATTGCCATTAGACATAAGCAGTCTGCATTTTAACCACACCAGATTAAGGTTGCAACACCTGCTCTGGGATAAAGTTGCCAGTTATTGCAAAAGGAGGAGTGGAAATTCTTTTTGTAGTTGTGTGTGAAATGTATAAACTAAAGTGAAACACAAGTATAGCAATATCTGGGGTTTTTTTGTTGTGGTTGAAGTGGGTTACCAAACCTATTTTATTTTTAAATACTGTTGTGTTTCATGGAATTTACCTTGGCTTCATTTTGTAATTTTGAGAAATCACCTGGTGCATCCTTTGCCCCAAGACAGATTCAGCTGTTCTTATCATGCTTGACAGATGTTGATCAGACCTGTCTTTAAAACTGTCCCAGCATGTTAATTCCACTGTCTCCCTAGGCAAACTATTTTAGTGTTCATAGTGTTTGTAATACAGTGGTGGTTCTTTACACAACAGCATGGCACTAAGGCTCATGCTTAGTTTATGATTCACAGTAATCCCTACCTCCTTTTCTATCAACCTGTTAGCTCTCCAGATGTTCCCCACCCTAGATCCATTTGTTTGGGTAATTCTGTTTAAATGCAGTACCTTTCAGATCTCCGTGTTGCATAGCATCTGATTTCCAAACATTAGGCCAGAATAACCTGCTTTTTCATCAGTTATTTCTCTAGCAGTGGAGGTGAATTGACGTTTGTTCCTCTGGAATGGAGCCTTATATATGAAAACAGCCTTTGTCTCTGTAATGAGTAATGACAGCACCTTCCAGCTCTGTGCTGCTTGGTAATAGAAGCAGACAACAGTCTCATCTTTGCACCTTTTTGCTCTTTCAGGAGAGATCAAGCATATATTTATTGATCTAATATGTATACATGAGCCAATACGTTTATATTTATATAGACTGCGCTAAATTTGGCATAAATTAGGCAAGGTTCTAGGGTGTCTTTTTAATTTAGCAATCCCATTATGTCTTAATTGATGTAGATATTTTTTGTTCAACTCCTTCTGAAAAGCACGTACCACTGTAGATATTTGCAGAACAGGGTCAGTCTGTAAGTAAGAGTGACAGCGGAGGGTCCAGAGAACCCCCTGTATTTACATGTGACCTTGCAAAAAATGGGAGAGAACTTAGCCTGTCTCAACACAGAGGTCATGTGCAAAATATTAAATAGTTTATTCAATGGAAATTATATTCCATGGATTGATTTGGTATTTACTTGCTATGTAGAAAATTTTGCCATCTTCTCAAGTGGAGTGACCAGTATTATGAAGTTGTTTTATTCATAATGCCTTCTTTAGTCACTGTTTATTGATTTCTGTAGTGGTGCCTTCCATAAATTTAATAACGAATTACTTGATCTTGAACCCAGAAGGCCTTATTTATTGCTTGGTACAGTAAAGAAAATCAAGCAGTCAACTCAGGCTGTAACACAACTGCTATCCAACCTTCTTTTCCATAGAACCGAGCTGTAAAATTAAGTGTTTATTGTTTTTTCTCAATTTTATGTAATATTAATACCTGCTATTTTGTATATACTTTGAAATTTTCCTGAGCTGCTTGCAAACTAAACGCAGTTGCATTCTTCCTGCGCCTGATGACTTTGAAATCAAATTACAAACTATATTGCACAGATTTACATTTATGTAATTGCTTTGTGGAACAAAATTATTTGTGTAGCTTGTTTCCCATTGTCAGACATTCTGTTATTCTACGGAACTGCATTTTAAAATCCTGATTTATTTTTTATTGTTTCAAAACCAATATCCTGAACATCTCTTCTGATGAGAAAGACTCTATTGTTTCAGTATGGTTTTTATATATCTATATATATGAATATAAATGATATATATGTTTATATGTATTTATATATTTAATATAGTTTTTATTATATTGTCTGCCACTTTCTTAGTTCAAAGACTATTTTATGATCTGTTTTTTATTAATATGAAATAGTACCCTGTTCACAAAGTCCTGCTGAAATTACTTTCGTGTTTCCCCACCAACACCCCCCTTCCTTTTCTATGGAAAATACCACTCTTCATCAGAAGAAATTTAAAACCCATGCAGGAAGGGAGACTTCTATGGTGCTCGTTTGATTTGCCTGCAAAAGATCATTTTAGAAGTGTAAGGACATGTCATGTAAATTACCTTCTGTTCTTCATCATCATCATGACATCTCTTTCTGAAAACACATTTTAAGGTAGTGGAGTATGTCTACTCTGAAGAAGATAGACTGTATAGGAGTTGCTTTCCTTCTGCCATGGTATTGCTGCGTAGGCAGGCACATTATTGTTACATATGATTTGCATCTGTGTGTTGCACAAAGGTGTATGCTAAAATATACATTCTACAGATGGTTAAACAGAAGTATACAGATGTTAACTTGTTGGAAATATTTGAGTTTGATCTGGCATCTATTGACAGAGTTCATTTTCTTAATTGTGTGTGGATCAAGCCTGTGACTAATGTCAAAAATGCCTCTTTAGCGACACTAAGATAAATGCAGCAAGTGGGTTTTTCCTGGTGTTTGGCCTGCAGGATGTTCTGCTGCTTGTGATTTCCCCATTTTCTTGGCAGTTGGCTGTGGACCATTTCTAGATTTTCCTTTGCCAAGATAAATTTTCTCAAAATTGCAAAAAAATAAATTAAGTTTGTAAGTACTGAATATAGCAACGTTCATTCTCTGAACTTGATGAAAATTTCAGGACATTCATTCAGATACATGTGAAAGGCTCTCCAAGTGTAGAAAGCAGCAATCACCAAAGAAACAAAAATTCGCATTTGAAGGAGTTGCAGCAAAAATTAAGGATGTTTGTTTAAGAGATGCTGGGTCCTAAGGAAAAAAAAAGTATATTCATGATGCTGTCCCTTTAATTAATCCACAAAAGGTAATATTTTTGTGCAGTCAGGAGAGATTTTCTGGATGAGCTGAAGGCTCTCTGTGGATGTTTCCCATTTCTCATTAATGTGTGACAGAGCCTAAGTCTCCTTTGCAATGCTAGATGAGGGCCTTATCTTAAGCAGTCAGCAAGGCAGTGGTGATAATATGAAAACATTTGCGCATACTGGGAAATTGGCATATAGAAGTGTTACATTATGGCTACAGAGGGAATTTATGGAGACCATAAATACGTTGGTTTAATTAGGGGCACAGTGCTAACTGCTGACACGTTCTCCTCAAAGTCTGCTTTCAGAGCAAAATTACTAAATGTTTCTTTCAAAACAAAGCAAGCTTGAGGATGAAAATTAAGTTAGATAATGCAGTTGGGGTTTTTTATGTGTTTGAAGTATAGTCACAGTCCATGAAGTCTGCAGACTGCTCCTGAGTGTGTATCCTGAATCAGAGCTAGAGTTCACAAAGAGCAAACATGAATTGCTGCATAGATTAAAAATTATAACAGTAAGAGATGTTATCTCAACTTGGCACACATACACTTTTAATAAAGCAAGGCAAATTGAGAAAAATGAGTTTTGAGGGAAATGGGTTGTCATTAAAAAAACAGTTACAGTCTTCTGTTCCTCATCTTCCCCCCATTTATTTTTTAAAAATAGTTATTTACTCTAAAAATTAAGGACCTAACAGTAGCCATGCAATTACATAGGGCAGCATGAACTATTTAACCTACTCAACTAGACTTTATCTGTTTGCTGGGGCCTTTGCCAAATTTGCTTCCACAAAGACTATTTGTAAAATAACTCCTTTCTGTCCGTGTTGTCTCTTTCTTGGACCCCTAGAAATGGCTACCCCTGCCTTTAGTGATCAAGTCTAACTTTTAGCTAGTCTGTCTAATAAAAATACGCAGTCAGAAACACTAGATACACATCGCTCTAAGAATATGGAGAGAGATTTGTCGGATACTGAGTGGGAGACAATCAAACAGTGTTTTGTGTTACTTTCTCAGAGGATCACCTCACTAATGGTTTCCAGAGCTGGTTTTGGCAATGAGGTGGTTGCTGTAGTGAAGTTCTCTTTGGGCAGCCAGCTCTACTCCATGGTTGGAGTTGAGACCGCAGGCATTCATGGCCATCAGCTGCAATGCAGGGCACAGAGGAAAGGAGGTGTATGCTGAAATTCCAGTTACTTACACCTCTGTAACTCTCTCCTGAGGTGTTCAGGCACCTTTGACAAAGCTGTGAAATATGGTAGGTAAGAATTCTTGTTTCCAGGCAAGTAGATTGAGAAACAAAGGATTTGAGTAACTTCTTGAGATAATACAGAAAGCCAGTAGCAGAACTAGAAGAGGGACTGAGTATATTTAATGTCTAGATATCCTTCTTGCTGTTTTGGGAATGCGATTCACAGAAAATGAGAGGGGAAACACTTTAGTTTCTGTGCTGTATTTGTGATGGGTTTGGGTTTTTCATTTGTATTCTCCACACTCTTTTTATCTTCGTAGCAGGCAATTCTCCTTCTTGTCTTGGGCATTGTAGGAAGTATGTTATGAATATTTTTGGCAATTCAGGGCAGAACAGGCATTAGTAATAGTTGCTTTTCACTTTTTGTGATGTGATATCCTGGGTCATTCAGGCTTCTAAGTCCTGGAGAGCCTTGTTCAGAATGTTTGCAGCCAGAGCATAGGAAAAAGCAAAGAATAATTTTTTTTCTTTATAGGTTTACTGGATGAACCCTGAGTCACTTAGCACTGCATTGATCTAGTTTATTGCTGGAAGTGGCAAAAGCCTTGCTGTCCATTGGAAGATCACAGGAGTCTCAGTAATGTCAAGTCTAATTTAGACACATCAGCACTGCGGTGATTTTCCTCCCAAGAAACACCATCTTCTGAAGCAGTTTCCTGTGTGTTTGGGCTTTGTGCTGCATTCTCTTCTGACGATCACACCATGATTTTTTCCAGTTTTTCCAGTTGAGTTGCTGATCTGATCTTCAGCAGTACTATTGAGAGAATTCAAAGCAGTGGCTATATTTGAACCCAGTGGCTGTATTGGTGGGAGGTATAGTCTCAAGACTGAGTAGGTTTGGGTTAGTTTTTCTCTTCCTGGGAATAGCAGTGCATTGTGTGTTTCATGGTCACCACATAAATCATGTCTCTTAAGTGTGTAGCTGTGGAAAAATCCTTTGGGAGCAGGTCCCACAGAGACTAGGACAGTGTATATTAAAAACGGCTCTAAAAAGCAAATATTTCACTTGAGGCAATACGAGGTGCAAAATATGCAAAAGAAAAGTCTGGAGGAAACTTTTTTCCTCTTTGAAGGCTTTTACTTTCCCTTTTTGTGATATGGAGAACATCAAAATTTATGGCCTTGTAGTGTACCTGGAATTAGAGAGATGGGAGATGCCGCTGGAAAGGGAAATGGGCTCAAATTAGCCTTGCATGCCAGTCTCTAAAACTGCAGTGGTCTTTTTGTAACTCTTCCTATTTTACATGGAGTACTAGCCAAAACAGTTCCATTATTTTTAAAATAATTATTACAATCATATTTATAGATACCAAGAAACTGATTTTCAAGATATTAAAGCAAACAGTTCATTCATTTTTCATTTTGATCAGTTTCTTTTTTCAGTAAATTTCAAAATGTGTTTTTTTCCTCTAACACTGAGACTTGAAGTGATAGAAGAGAATGGTGTAAAAGATGAGCATTGCCAGTGCTAGAGAAGCCAAGGATGTGCAAAGAAAACAGATTAATTTAGTGGCAAACAGGCAAAGGCCATGAAGAACAGTTTTTACAGCAGATATCTTGCATAGCCAGCAAAGGGACTGGAGCGGGAGTGATCTACTGAGATCCCCTCACATTTTAGAACCTAAACAACAGCAGCAGCATTTTGAATCCTTGCAGGCATTTCAAGGCCTTGTCAAGGGGGAACGGCTGCAGAAGAGTTGTGAGAATCCATTTGGTGTGAAACATTGTGCTGTTAAAAGTTGGTTCTTAATTAGATCTGAAGTGTAGTGAAGGTGTGAGGAAACAAAACTGTTAATATAAAAGGCCAATAATTGAGTTTATGTAATTAATAGTGTCTAATTCAAGATGACATCTGGGAGGCAATTTATTTACTCTTTTAACAGGATAAAGATCACATCTAATCAATGCTATCACCTTACTTAAGCTTAAATTTTGGCGTTTTAAAAGTTACAGTGAACTACATGTGATATGAAAACAGGCTCTGTGATAGCACATGCTTGCCATGTGTTGTTTTCATGAAGCTAGAATTGAGTACATGTCAAGGACAGGAAAACACAAGGCAGAAGCATTGTTTCAAATCAGAAATTAATCAGACTTTGGCATTACAATTTCGTTAAGATTTGGAGCTTGCTTTCAGAAGTGCAAAGTACCGGTAGATCTTTGACATTTAAGCAATTCTGTTAAATCCACTTTTGTAGTCATAGGAGCCCTCACAGAATTTCCATGTGTAGGGAGTATACCTGGGTGCGAGGATTTGCAGGCATTTATAAGGAACGTTGAATAATGAAACAGGCTTCAGGTAATCTCCCTGTCATTGCTGGAGCCCTCACTGACCAGTTTCCACCCTCTCGTCTTCTTTGCTTCTGTGATCTGTTGCACTGATGAAGAGTGGCCTCTGGATATGCTTGGACAGCAAGTGATTTACTCTTTTTCCAGATTTAAAGAGATATTTCTGTCCTCTAAAGTCTTGGGTAGTTGTGTGGAAACTACGGCTTACACACTGTGAAATGTGAAAGCTGCGTTTTCTATAGGAACTGCAATCCCATACAATGAAAAATGAAGGTATCCTCTGTATTATTTACTAACTTCTCTTCCAGCTTGCACTCTGTCCTGTGTGATCGGGACTCCATCCAGTAAAGCATGCAAAAACACGCCAAAGCCTAAAAATACTAGTACTGTTGCCAGGCATGTGCTTAAATACTTTGCTATCCTAACGCCTCAATTTCTCTGAAATATTATATAAAAATATGTATAAGAATGATCATAGATTAAGCTAAATGAAGAGCAGATGAGAAAGACAGGGAATAAAAGTTGATGCTGATGAACTGCAGTGTGTCTCTTTCTGATCTGAAAATCAGTGGAAGTGCATAAACCCATATTTTCTTTATAGACATGAGTAGACATTTATAGACATTGCATGTTGCAATACACTTGATCTAATACCTGTTAGATTTAAAGGGATGTGCTCATGTATGTGAAAGTATAGTGTAGCATATGAGAGATTGTTCTGTAGTTTCAGCTACGTTTACTAATGTATTATTTTTATTTCACTTGTTTTTTGACAAAATCTTGTGTAATTGAAAACGCATTGGCATGCACTTATCCACAGACTGCACATAACCTTGAATAAGAGACAATATTGTTGAGGAGAAGTTTGTGTTAGAACTGGATCTGAAATCATAAAAACTTTAAATTATATGGTTTATGCACTGTTGAGAGCCTACATCAGGTTTTTTGTAACTAAAACCTGTTAGGGCCATAACCTGGAAAAAAGCCCCTAAGGTACCAAGGGGAGTGTGAGAAGAAAAAAAAATGAAACTTCTAGTCAAGACATTTAGTTGCTGTCGTGATTAGAGCAGATTTGTTTCCAAGAAGCCTGGGCAGCTTTCCCTGCTGAAGACAGTTGAGCAGAGGAATTTGTACCATGGGCACTCCTGTAACAGTGGCAACACCTGCCCAAACAAGCAGGTCTTGGCTGCAAAAACCCAGGCATTTAGAAACTCTTGCAGGTGTTTGTACAGCTTAAGTTTTACTTCACTCAGATTTTCCTTACCACGGTAAATTAATTTAGTTGGAGTACCTACCAGCAAACTGAGTCATAATGCTTACACAAAGACATTTGCAGAGACAGGGTGTTTGGTCATTTGTTCATCGAGTTTTGCATGAGTAATTTACATACGTTGGAGGGAAGAGGAGACAAGACTGAGCATGCTCTCTTCCTGCAGCAAACTATGCTTGTTGCAGGCAGACAGCTCACAATGTGCTTACTCCATGGGAGTGCCAGCAATGACAAAGCAGAGCTGAAAGTTCTTAGCAGCAAATTATTAACTGAAATGGTTTGACTTCAATAGCTGTTTCCTGTCTAAAGCTTTGACTGCCATTTGGTTTAGATTGTAATTGAGAATTGTTATCGCTTGTAGCAATATGGCAATGTTAAGAGGCATCAAGGTTTCTGGACTTGTGGGTCTAATTTAGTAGATGTTTATGAGTTTTATGTTTCTTTGTACCTTTGCTAATGCCTTTCTCTTTGAGGGTTTTGTGCAATTGGTTGGGTTTTTAAATGGTTTTGCTGATAGTACTTTACTCCAGGTATTTTATCTATCTCCAAGATGAGGTCTGGCTCAACACTTCTTATCTTGAGGATTACTGAGTACCATCTACTGCTCTCTTTCTCTTACTACATGTTTCCCAACTGCCAACATTTTCTTTGTCACTTCTAGTCTTCTGCTTGCTATGTCATTGTCTGTAATATTTTGTTTATCTTTCTGGTAGGTCAGTTTTGGTCTGTTTCTGTTCCATGTACACAGCTTTTTAGAAGATTATTGGGAAGAATTAGTTATATGAAATAGGAGTCCTGAAAAAGCCCCAAGTTTCTGTAGCATGACAGTAAGAGATGGCCTTTATATTGTCCATAAATCATCTGGGCTTAATGTGAAGCTTGCTTGCTATAGCTGGCCTTCAAGGTATGGTTTAACCCCTGCTGGCAACTAAGCTGAACACATCTCCTCACTCACTCCCCTACCCCTGGTAAGATGGGGGAGACAATCAGAAGACTAAAAGTAAAAAAACTCATTGGTTGAGATAAAGACAGTTTAATGAGTAGAGCATAAGCTGTGTGCACAAGCAAAGCAAAACAAGGAATTCATTCACTGCTTCTTGTGGCCCAGGAAGGCAAGGCTCCATCATATGTAACCGTGACTTGGGAAGACAAATGCCATCCCTCCAGGTGTCCTCCCTTCCTTCCTTCCTTCTCCTTCTCCCATATGTATGTGTTCAGCATGATGACACATGGTATGGACTATCCCTTGGGTCGGTTGGGGTCAGCTATCCCTGTTGTGTTCCCTTCCAGTTTCTTGTGCATTCCAAGTCTACTTGCTGGAGGGGTTGGCTGAGAGGCAGAAAAGGCCTTGACTCTATGTAAGCACTGCTCAGCAATACCAAAACTATCCCTAATTATCAACACTGTCTCAAGCACAAATCGAAAAGAGAGCCTCCTACTAGCCACTGTGAAGAAAATTAACTCTACTCCAGCCAAAACTAGCACATTCTTCACTCCTTATTCCATATCATCTACACCATACTCAGTGCCACGCTATCCAACACTTCCTCATTAACTGCCACCCCCCTTTCTATCCTTTGATGCAATACACAGATATTATTCTCCTAGCCTATGGAACCTCCCCTGTACAGTGTCCATAAATGTCTTACTGAGTTTGCTCGGGACAGGAGAGGTGGTGTGTTGTGTGGAATTACTGGGCACCAAAGCCAGTTCAGATCAGTTTGCTGCTGCATTTGAACTGCTTTTTGTAAGACTTGTCCTCCACTGCTTTATGTGGTTCCTGCTATAGTCATTATTTTAACGTGCAACTCAAATAATGGCTTACAGTGATTTAAAGCTATATCCATTACAATCTCTGCCCCTTGTCCCTTTGAGCCAGACTATAGCATTGAACATTGCAGTGAACTCCTTCCCTTGCTCCTACTTATTCACAGATTGCAGTCCCTTACACCTATACCTTCTCCAAGTGGAGCCTTTATCTATGAGCCACAGTCACTTTAGGGGTATTGCTGCTGTGGCACAGTCTTACCCACAGCCACAGCTGCTTTGAGATGCCCCTGCTTCAGTGTGGCCTTACCCACAGCCACAGTCCCTTCAGAAATAAGCCTGCTCCATCATGATTTTACCCATGGCTGGGTATACCTGCTCTGTTGTGGGCTTATCCGTGGCCACACACTTTCAGGTGCTCCAGCATGGATTTAGCCACACCCACTAATGCTTCAAGATCTGTCTGCTCTGTCAGGGACTTCTCCTTGGGCCACCACCCCTTCAGAAGTATTCCTGCTGAGGCACAGACGGAATCACAGCTACAGATGCTTCAAGATTTAGCTGCTCCCACATGGACTCATCCATAGGTCACAGTCCCTTTGAGTTCACACTGGAGTTGCAGCCAGTCCAGTCCATCAGCACAGGCACATCAGCCCAGGCGCATTGTTGCTGCTGTTATCAGAATGTGCCCAGGCACAGCACAGTAAGGTGATAAGCAGCACAGCATGCAGAGAAAGCAAAAACCAGCCACTAACGAGCGTAGACTAATATAGAGTCAGGAAAGCAAGGCTCATTACAAGCACCTGCCAATTAATAGCTAGTCAGCAATTACAGCTATAAATTCAATCTAGCACGTTCCAGTCAAATCTGTTGTTATCTTGAACCCTGCAAGATCCACGCTGGGCACCAGAAAGTACTGTCATGGTTTAATCCCAGCTGACAATTAGACCCCACATAGCCACTGGCTCACTTTCCCACAGTGGGATGGTGGACAGAATCAGAAGCAGTACAGATGAGGTATACTCACTTAACATGCTAGTTTTACCTAGTTTATCCGGACATCCCTGTAAGTTATGGCCAACACTTGTGCTCCCAGAGTGCCTGCATAAGCTGTGTAGTGCTGTTAGCGAAGGGGCTGGGTTTTGAATGGACCTCTGAACAAAAGTTATTATTGATTGGCGAGGCCTCTGTTTCACTTCATATATGTTTGAAAGACAAGTTTCAAAAATTCAAAGCAATGCATGCCAGTGTTTTTAATGCCATAATTTGATTACCTGTGACTGCAATACTCCTTTAATAGTAAAACTTGGCCCTTAGTGGATAGGGGGAATAAGAAGGTGCATTAAGGGAGTGCAAAGCTGTACAGCTGGAATGAAGTGCATGTGCTACTTGTACACACTGCATCACTGAAACACTGTGGATGGCTCTTTGAGTGCAAGTCTACCCTGCACTTGAGCTTTGTTTTTGCAAGGCCAGTTCTGTGTATCCGTTTTAAAGTCAAGTGTAACCCATAGTCTCTTGGAGAAAAAGGCTGAAGTTTCAAGTGGAACTTGGGGAGAAACCTACTGTAGTTGCTGCTTCAGGAATAAGTAAGGAGAAAATGTTACACAAGAGAATGCTTTACTGCAGCACTCTTAATTCTCCAGTGAATAGCTGTGGATAACGATTGCAGATTATTTGCTTGGAGTAGTGGTGGCAGCTTTCTTTGCAGATTTTTTGGGTCTGAGTTATCTGTGATTACTGAAGGACGGATGTTTCCTGAGGTTCAAATGCTTTGTCTGTAAGCAGCACATAACCGTATCATGATTATTTTTTTCTCTGCAGACATTCTTGGTACTAAGTTTGTTCATCATTCAACAACTGGTCTTTTGTTTGGAAAAGACCCTCGCTCAGTCTGTGATGGAATAACCACATGTTGCATAAAAACACAACAGGGCAAAGCAAAACTGTGCATCCCCATCCTGTGCGAGCCTGTGATGCCCCTGGGCTGGAGAGAGTGGCAATCACCCCCAGGGACTGCACAAGCCTGATCTCACCAGGAGGCTGCTGTGGCTCTTGGGGAGAGTGTTCTTACTCGTACTGCTTCTCTTATGGAGAAGCCTTCTGTTTTGAAAAGAGAAAAGGATGAGCATCTTACAGCTGCTTGACACATCCTCAGAATTCGGATTTGTTGTCCTTTAAATTTAAGAATTGCTGAAACCTGTATTAAGCACTTTTCTTCTGTGTTGCCTGTGTGCCAGCACAAAATCTACCTTCTACCCCAAGTGCTGGTCATGTGGCAGGAGTCCACTTGTGCTTTCTCAGCAGAACAGCTGAGCTTTGCAAAAATTGGCTGGAGCTCCAAAGCTGGGCTGGAGCCTGGCCCAACAGCGGGAGCTGTTAATGGCATGATTGAAGCCTTTAATTTAACCCCTTACCAGCAGTTGTGCTGATTGGAGCTGTCAGATGTCACTGTTGCACCATTATCCTTCAAAGCAAAACTGGTTGCAGCAGTAATCCCATAGAGCAAGGCTTCCATTTGCTGCACCACCAGTTGGGGCTGTTCCTGTTAACTACTCCATCTATGGCATATGAGTTTCTAGCCCAGTCTTACTTTAATGTAAATAGAAAATGGAGAATATTTCTATCAGTACTTGCGTAGGTAAAGATTTTTGTCATGAATATGTAGTAGGCAATAATTACTTCTTAATATTCTCAAACAGGGATGCTGTGTATCGTCTATGTAAATACACAGAACAGTGCCAGATAGTATAATGGCATTCAATAATAATTTCTCCCTGTGATGAGAATAATTTTCCATGTTGACTTTGAGGCTAAAGAATGCATCGGAGTTGATTTGAAATTCAGTTTGATGATAATCATCGTGTGGTGACCAGTGATGGTTTAAGCAATGTTCTGGCCCAAAGTATCTATCAAATGTAGGCTTCAATTTCAAAGGTAAAGCGAGAACGGCTAATTTAAAATTTGGGGTTTTTTTACCAAAGGCAGTTTTTATAGCAGGAAGGATATGTAAGTACAGACTAGCAATTTGTGGGCTAATCCTTTTTTGCATTAATTTGTTTTCAGTCCTCTTGTTCAAGAAATTAATTTCTCGCTTTCTAGGAGACTTTGAAGGTAGCATGCAACTGTCAACCTTGCGTCTTTCCCCTCACCCCCTCACATTCCTGGAGTGCATTTATGCAGGTTGAGAGTGACCAGTTCAGTGTCCAGCTCTAGGGAATGAATTCATAGTATCAGTCTTAATTTTCAGGTGTTCAGTTTCACATATCTACATAGTAAGCAGAACCAGTTTGATTTCAAGTTAAACATTTATTCTGTTTTTTAAATTGTTATAAAAGTCATATTCTAGAAATATAGTTCTATATGAAAACTTCCCCCAGTATGACCAGTTTTTTTCCTGCTTTAAGAGCCTTCTTAAAAAGAATCCTGATATAAACTGTTTCTTCAGAATGAGTTTATTGTAATAGAAAAATGTTATCAGGGAGTCAGTTCCCAGTATGCTGACACAGGTTTGTCTGATAGAAATTTTTTTTTCAAAACCTTTCCTTGTTTGTATTCCTGCTGTTTCCTTTGTCAGAGTGGCTGAAATGGGGTCAGACCCCACCAGCCCTCCGTATTTATAACTCGTGAAATATACAGCATATCTAATGTTGTTACAACTTTTCAACTGCAGTATTCTCATGAAATAATGAACACAGAAGTCACTAAGCAGGAACTAAGCTGAATTAAAAACACTAAACTGACAGGGCAAATCAGCAGAAGGGGCCTACCCAGTCTAAACCGCAGAGAATGGATGGCTTGAAAGCTTGGGCTGTAAGGCTTACTACCAACAAAGACCTGTGTTCAGGATGTCTGGGTTTTTTTTTCAGCTGGCAGCTGTTGAGGTTTTTAACCTCTGAAAGAGGAAAAAAGTGGTACAGTTACTGTGAGTTGAAAAGCAAGAATCCATTTTGCCCAAATCTTTAAAGTTTTGACATAATTATTATTGCACGAAAGGTTGTAACAGTAGGCTGTTTGAATTTCTTCATGGAAAGATGAGAAAACCAGTAAACTTGTGTGTGGGCAGAGCCTCATGATAAGACCACTTGCCAGGGATGTGGGATAATGTGGCTCAGGTCCTGGCTCAGCTCAGTTCTCTGTTACATGATTCTGTTGCCTCTTTTTCCTGGTGAGGTTGGTGTGGTTTTATTTGTGTTGTTTAGGTTTTTAGTTTTGTTTGTTTGTTGGGGTTTTTTACTGGATTCTTTCACTTCCCTAAAAGGTTGAAAGTTACATCCATTTTCTGAGCAGTAGCACTAAAACTTTCAGAAATTCTGTGCTGAGTGTGAGAAAGTCTTAATTCCATTTTCTGGAATTAAATAAGGAATTTAGTTCTGTTCTGAAAGGTTTGATTTCATGTTTAAAAAAAACACAGAGCAGGTATATGAACCTTTATACACACAGACTTTTTAAAATTGGGAACTTGGATGTAGGTGCAAGTTTTCCCATAGGCATGTGAAGCCAAGAGGAAGTCAGGAGGTCTGTAGAGCATGGCCTGACAGCAGCCACAGGCAGCCTAGAGAGTAACAGTTGTAGAAACAAAGAGTGGTGCCAGATTTCTCGTGAATTGTTGTGTTTCTTCCTCTGCCCCTGATGCTCTTGAGTTCTGAATTTTGGTTTTGCACACTACAACTAAAGAAGCTAACAGAAAGAGTCAGATTTCCTTCATATATTTTTGAGTTTTGCTTTGAGGTGTCTCAAGCAAAAGAAATGGAGAGAACTGTCCAATTTACATTACAGTGATTCTGTGATGGAAGTTTCTGACACAAAATGCCCTTCAGCTTATCGTTCAACATAAATTAGAAATAAAAATTAAAAAGTGGGGTGAAGTTTTAAACTAAAATACCCATTGCTTCCCATTAGATAACCTTTATAATTTTGTTAGATCTGTCTCCTTTTTAGTGAAGTCAAGCAAATCACTTGCTTTCCCAGATTTAAATTAATGCAAAATTTTGTCTTTTTTTTTTTCCCCCTGAAATGAGGGACTTCATTGCTGGTACTCCATGCATCTGTGGAATACAAAAAAACCTTTGTGGATTTCTTAATGAGTAGAGCTTTCTTTTGATTTACCTCCTCCTTAATTTTACCAGGGTTTTTAAGGCCTTAGTATCTCAAAGTCCACTGTAGTTTCTGTTTTCTGAATAATTCATTGGTAACTTATTGTTTGGTACAACAGAAAGTGAAAAAAAATGTAGTTTTTAAATTCTTAGCTATCACAGTAAATGATGATGTGAAAGGGGGTATACTTGCAGAAAAAGTCATCAGTATTACAGTAACAACTCATTTCACAGGAATCCCTGAGCGTTGAGTGTATCGATTAAGTCAGCACAAAAGCCTCCATTCATTTGCGGTATAGATTATCTGAAATTCCATGTGTTGGAGACATGAATATCAGTGTGTAGGTGCACAAGTATAGTACGTATACAAATATGACAGCGGACCTGTGTTAGCCTACGCTTCCATGGTACATCTGAAAGAATTTATAGCACACCTGTAAATGTTCTCTTGGAGGCATTGGTCTTAACCTGAGCTTCCCCTTCTCTTTCCTTGCCACTTTTTAAAAACAGAATACATCTCTTGTTGTTCTTCAAAATGCTGAAGAGAAATTGAGAAAATGGCAAATCATAAAAATATAATATAGGTTTGTTTACCTGAAAATGAAGAATTGGTAAGATCTGAAAAGTGTTGTGAAGAGGGAAATGGAGAACATCACCACCCTTTAGGAGCAGGTATCCTGAACTTGAAGAGCACGTAGGAACAAATTAGGACCACTGATATTCAGAAAGAGGTTTGACATATTCTGCCATGGCTTTCAAGGCAAGGAGCTGCATGTGAATATTTTCATCTTATCACTGAGTACTTCAAAACCACTCTAAATTCCTGGCCCTGCAATTACAGAAAAGCAGGGTGCAGGATGGTGGTGGGGCCATGTGGCTCTCAGAAGTGCTGCTTTCCTCACTATTTAAGGGTATTGGTTCGGGGGTAGCTGAGGCCAAGGTATCAGCATGCTGCCATAGCCATCCTTGCCAAAGGGCTGGCACCTGGGCAAGGAATCTGTACTTGGCTGGCCAGACTGTTCCTACCGCAAAGTACCCTGAAACAAACTGTTGTTTGCTTGTTTGTTTATTCATTTATTTTCTCTCTTCCTTGTGTCCTTTTCACATAGGACAAAACCATGTCTCTGGGGGAAGTGGTGACTCTTCCCCAGGTCAGTTGTCAGCTCCCGTACAAGAAGGGCCCACTTGGACAATGTCTAGTTGGGCTTTATCTCGTGCCTCCCTTGTCTGTGTCACATCCTGAGCCCTCTTTGTCTTCACATATAACTCCTCTTGATGTGGTTTGTTTAGGGTTTCTTTCGTTCCTCTGAAACATTCCAGCTCTTCCTGATCCAAAAGGCATCCTTACTATCCTTAAGTCCTCCCTGGAAACCCATATCTTCCATCATTATTTCACAAAAGTTCTTCTTGGCTCTTTTTCACCAATGCTGACAGATGTAAGGATTTTTAGGCAAAGATGGCAGGTCTTGCTCATCCTGTTAATACCAGCAAGAGTTCTAGTACAGAGGCACAAGAGGAATTCACTCTTTTACCATTTGAGTAGCGGGTGTAAAATGCATCAATCGAAGACCTGCTATGTCCTAGTTGCATTCATGTGCCTTTATATTAATATGTTTTTAGTACAAAGGCAGCTACCATAGTTCGGAGCTTTCTTCATCTTGTTTGGAAAATTGATCAGAAGGTATTTGATTTCCCTACTGCAGAATGCTGTGTTTCCATATCGACTTTTCTTTCTCTGAAGCCCATTGCTGTTGGGGTTTTTTTTTGTGCTTGTGCTGTAATTTCACTGGATTCTGCTTCTGTTTGTTACAAGTGGATTTATGAGTTAGCACTGCCTCACTTGTTATTGTTACAGGCTTTACAAAAGCTGCAGTTTCTCTATAATTGCTAATGAATTATGTTTTTCAAAATCATTGTAGAATGTTTTTCAGCCCCTGTGGCTCCTAGCCTTAGTGTTGAATGCAGTGTATTTGAGATGGATGAAAAAATACCCTTCTGTTTTCACTGTTGGCAAAGGGGAGAGCGTCAAACACTTCCCCCAGTGATGTGTTAAGTTCAATAGATTCCAGCATTTGCGTCAAGCTGAGAGGCATGATTTTTCTTCCCTCCCTAACACTAGAAGCAGATATGTGAGTGCTGTAGCAGTGTATTCTCTCTGAAGCTGCATTTCATCAGTAGTTAAGCTAAGTGTTTACCTATGTCTGCACTTCTCTGTGTGGCACTAAGACACTTGGACTGTTGTTTCATGTGTAGAAGTATTTATTTTTTTAAAGACCTTTTTTTTTTAAAACCATCCCTCCTGCATAGCTCACTTCCTTGATCAGAATTTTGCTTCTGGTGCAGGATGTTATCATTTTGCATGTGTCGGCTCTGACTCTAACGTACAAGAGTAATGGAGCAGAAAACCTTCTCTGTTCACTGTAACAGCTAAGGGGATGGTCCAGAGATTATGGAAAATGGGACTTTAACTAATCTGTACTACTGGAAGCTCACTTAATTGTTTAGTTCTCTCAAACACTTGCTGATGTGATTGACACAGGAATAGGTCTTTTTTATTTCTTTATTCTGACCTGTAACCCAAAGCTAGTGACATGTAGGTGATTTCCATTACACACCTGCATACCTACACTGTCTCTGCACAGTGGCTTCCCTTTGTCTTCTCCAGGGCTTCCACAGAGGCTGAAATACAGTGTACAGTGGAGGACGCCAGAGCAGAATGATTGCTTTTAAAGCAAAACACTTACAGGCCTTCGGTGCTCTGTTTGTCTTTCAGATACGGCTTTGTTTGATCATTTCAGAAGCTACACTAGAACGTGTAATGCATGTTCAGAGCAAAGAGAAAAAACATTTGGAAAAAGGCTGGCAGAATTGTCTCAGAAATTTTCGGCTGTAGGTGCTTTAATTACACCTGCTGAAATGATTTCATAAAATTATTTATAAATTACTGGTTATGTCACTGAATTTTCTCAGCATTCATCTGGGTCTCATTTTGCATGGTTCTTGTCTGCACAGTGAGATTAATCCTGTCTTGGGATCTGCAGAGGAGTGTTTAAATTTATAATTCAAATGGACACAGCTCCTGTGGCAGAAACTGTGAAGAGGTTCATGAATTTCTAAGTAGAAGGGATTCATTCAATGAATATAATTTCCTAAACTAAGTTGTGGTGTGGAGCATAGATGAAGCATAATATTTAGGTAATTAAAATACACACGGTCTCCCTAGAATTTGTGAGCCATACCCTGGGTAACCAGTTTTCCTTTCAGATGCTCTTCTCTACTATGCTTGTGTATTTCAGGAGCAGAACAGCAATGCCTTCTGATAGGCCATGGTCTGTCTCTTATCTGTTACGTTACATATAGAACAACTGAAGTGAAGTTATCATGGGAGGAGAAGTCCCTCATGAGTTCAAAACCTGCCATTCCAGTCAGGAAATAGGTTTTCAGCTTCTTTCCCATGTATTTTTTGCTTTATACTTTCTACCTGATTGTGTTTTTCAGGCTTAGCTCATAAATGGTCTCAAAACTGTTTTGAAGATTTTTACAAGGAAAATAGTATATAAAACTAAAATCACAATATTTAGAAGCCTGCAATAATTTGAAAAGAAAATGTATGCAAATGATCACATAAATCACAGTGTACAAAGTAGACAAAAAAAAAAACTACCTGTGAAGTAAGCTTCTTTCTTGAGCCCTGAGGCAAACAACTAAAGGCTTGAAGCATAAGCCACAAATCCTGTTTGTTAAGCTTACTACACACGTTTTCTTCCAAAAGGAGTGATTTGTAAAAAGCATTTCACCAATTTGCACTTCTGCACCAGAGCTCCCAAGCTTACCAGTCTGGCACCCCAGGTACTTTCCTCAATGCCAACAGTGCAGAAGGGTTGGCAATACCAGGCAGTACCTGGGCAGTTCAACGCCTGCCATCCATCCCTTCCTCTAGCTGCTGGATCATAGCTTCAGCCAGGACCTCAGGGACTTGTCCTGCACCCATCCTCTTGATGGCATTGGCTTTGGATGAAGGAGGAGACAGGAAGGAAATAGGACTGCTAAGAAATGGCTTTAAAGATGGGAGAATAAAATTCTTCTGCAAGCTGAGATTGATTTAGATCAGCTGTAGGTGATTTGATGGAGGTACCTTGGACCTCAAGGGTAGCTGGACAGGCTGGTGCTAAGCCAGTTTGTCCTTCCTTTAATATGTTCCCTGGGGATTGGATACAATTGATGAATATCTCAATTTCTCAAGAATCTTCAGATCTCAGTTGCTGTGATTTAATAGTGTATTGGACTAGTTGAATATGCATTGACAGTGTCTCAGCACAGGATAGGGGCCTTGCCTAGGGCCCCTTAAATCCAAAAATGGTACAAGTAAATCAGTCACTTTCGGGAAATACTGGCTTTAATTACGTAGTTTAAGGAGCCTGCACTTGATCGGGTACTTTCTCAGATTATTGGGTTTTGTTCACCAACACTGCATAGTGTGTAGGTGGTGTGAATGTCTGGTACACCTCTGATGAGCTTTATGGGCGTATGTGGAGGGCAGATATCTGGGGCAGCAGGCTGCTAGGACAGAAAATACCTCAGGCTGCTAAGACAGAAAATACCTATCACTGACACCTGCTTTGTCTAGACCAGAGCCCTGGCAATGCAGGCTAGGAATCTCTTACTGCAGCCACTGTTTCTGTAAGTGCAAGCTGTCCTCTGTTTAATTTTTAAGATTTGGTTCTGAAAGGTGAAAGACTTACTTTCATGAAACTAACCTTTAAAAATATTTTCTGAAAAGATTCTATAGCCTGCTTGAGAGCATGCCAACAGTACAACATTTGCTCAACTTTCTAGAATTAGCCTTTGGTGAAAAAGAGCCCTGATCCTGATGAATAAAAGTCAATACAACATGTGGATTTTAAAGTGAGATTTAACATGAGGTTTAATGGATTTTAACCAAAATAAATAGAATTGCTTGAGGCTGATGAAAGTTCTGTGATTTCTATTTCCCTAAGTATTTTCTTTGGTTTCTTGTGTAAATAGCAATAGGAAAAAATACCATTCTGCTGGAAAGGCAGGTAGGAATATTAATCACGACAGTGCAGTACTATCAGGTGTTTTGCATCCCAGCATTGCAAAGTGGAGCTCTAGAGGAGGGAGAGTTGTCCTTGCTTCTGCCTTCCACAGTCATGTTGATCCTACAAAACTGCTCCTGTTCTAACAGGGTGGGCTTGACAGCAAATGAGAAAAAAGAAAGCAAATACAGTCACATTTTCTTAGGATTTTGTTACATGGGGTGCAGCTGACTGTTCATCTGAATAGTTTTAGGCTGAAAATAGTAACTTTTCATCTAATTGCAGTCTCAGGCCTCAACTTCACAAGCAGCTGCTCAAGCAAAAGACTTCTGTAGTCTGGGGAGGCCAGGCAGCATCTTATAAATGATAGTTTACAAAAAACCTAGCATATTAAAAAAAAAAAAAAAACAATCCCCCCCAAAAAACCCCACAAACAAACAAAAACAAACAAACAACAACAAAAAAAACCAAACAAAAAAACCCTTGCAGCAAGCAGCTCTTTAAGACAACAGATAAGTCATCAGTAACTTGTTATCTAAAAGAACATGGGGGACATGGACATGGTGGATTCTCCTGACTGGAATACTGAAATTGTAACATAAAGCTGATAAAATGCTCCTTTTTCGAAAGTGCAGCAGTGTGTGGACTGACAAGGTGCTCATGAATGTGAAGTGTTTGGACTGTGTGGCTTGTCTTTCCCTCCCTCTTTGCAAACTGCTAGGCAGGGGTTGGAGAGTGCCTGAGGAGGATTTGCATCAATGTGCCTGCAGTCTTTTCCAGATGCAAAACTTTATCGGATTCCGTTTTGACAGAGCTAATGGCAAAAGAGAGGGTGCCAAATAGCTAATTTCACTCTTCTGATCTGTGAACATCAGTGGAATTTCCCTGGGCTTGGTCCAGCTTCTGCTTGACTAGAGGAGTCCTTTGGATCTGTCAGTACATGAATGTGATTGCCTTTCTGTGTCCACTTCCACTTAAGAACTTCATTTCCCTTTTCATGTTATAAAATTAGAAAATTTTAGCAGGACAGTGACCCAATGTCAGCCTTGTGTCCTGGCAAGCACAGGGCTGTGAGCCATCCTGTGCCCTCCTGGCTGCCGTGGCCAACAGTGCAAGCTGACTCAGTTGTATGATGGCAGAGTAGGATCCTCTCTAATCTAGATCTTGTAGACTTTCTGGGTGGGTTAATCTAAAACCACTTCATGGCAGTCAGTGGTAATTTCCTGTTTAATATTAAAAGGCTACCTTTCCAGAAAATTGTGTCTGGTTTTCTTTTTTTTTAATTAAATCCCAAGAACATTTTGTCACCCTTTCTGTAAACAAAGGGCATAGGAAGTACAATTTCACGGAGATAAGAGTTTTACATGTAGGCTGAGGAATGCGTGAACAAGAAGTCCCTCCAGTATTGAGAAACAAATCCATTTTTATTTTTTTGAAGCATGCATATTGCTGTGGTTGCTTACCCAGTTATGATGTGTAAGTTACAGTACTCACTTTGCTATAACTTCATGAGGGCTAGGACTGGCTGAGAATAAAGTAGGTATAAGTGGATTCCCCTATGATTTCATACACAAAGTGTATTTCTCAATACTGAAAGCTATAATATCTTCCTCTATTTTAGCTGGACTTTTCCCACTGATTTCAGCTAGACATGTTAATAGTATGTGCCTTTCAGACAGTTGGCTTACAATCTTAAATTAGACACCACCAGTGGGACTCCCTCATCTAACTTAGAGCTGAAACCCTTCAGGTGAGTTGTTCTATAAGAGCTTCTGTGTCTCTCTATTGACTGCAAAGGGAGCCTGGATGGCAGAGTCCTGGAGTAGATGGTTATACCCTAGATGTTTGAAGGAAGGTGATTTGAACTCCATACTGTTGACAATTTTCTGTGTGAGAAACTGGCCTTTCTGAAATGTCTCTGAATCCTCCTGGTATTTTTAGCGCAGACATACTCTTATAATCCCAGATTTTCCCTGTATATTTTCTCTGAAGGTGAATTTTTGGAAATTGCACTTGAACTTAGCTAACAAATTGTGTGATGATCTAGTGAAAATAAATAAATAATTCCTCTTTGTATTTTGTTTTGCATCACTTCTGTCTAGCAGTTTTACCTTCTTCTATATTCTTCAGTGATGTATAGAATTAGCTGTTTTTCTGTATTATTTCAGAGTTTATCCTGAAAGTAATTCCTTCTGGAGAGGTTAATGTTTACTATTAGAATTGTTTTGAGGTAGTCCTAATTTATGTTACCCTGTTTCTTCTTCCCTTTTTTTCCCCTTGAGATTTCTTCTGTCTGGTCTTTGGAATAATTTCATTAACCTGACATTTGTTGTATTTTAGGAGAAACCTGATGTGAGTCCTACATCTCTACAGCTGCGATCCCAGATTGAGGTAAGCACGTAGATTTTGATCACCTACTTTTGTTTGTTTGGTCTTTAATTTGATATTCTGCATGAATTGGGTAAAGGCTTCTCTTGTGTCTGCTCTCACTGCTACATTTCTTCTCTTGCAGGAGTCACTTGGTCTCAGCAGCACTGCATCAACACCCGACACTGAAAGAAAGTAAGTGAAGATGCAGGAAAGAAAGGAGGGAGAGGGAATTTTGTGCGTTTTCTTTTTCCTTGGAGTAAATTCACTTTAGATCATGTTGATATTTCTAGGTTTCAAATCCAGCCATTATTAATGAAACCTGTTTTGGAACCTGCTCCTTCTCTTGTTCTCTTTTACCTTTTATTATTTTGAGTTTATTATATCAAAGGAGGGTTGTTGTTTCTCCCCTCTTGGGGTGCGCATACACCAATACAACTGGTAGTCATTTTTGAGGAACACTGGTGATTTCACATTCTCTGCAAAGTAAACTTCCTTTAAAAGTTAGTTTCTGTGACTAGACCTAAATGCAGCCAAAAAGATAAGTGAGGGGAAGGGAGAGTTACAAACTTAAATCACGTTCCTTTTCCTGTGCACTCCTGAGCTTGTAACTGTGCTTTTGAAGAAGGTGCCAAGGGAATGAAGTATTTAAAACCAAGTTAAAAGGAGCTTTAATTTTAGAAGTCCTTAATAAAAACCTCTCTGTGAAGACTGAGAGGGTTTCTGTTTACTGTCACCTCCTGCTGCAATGTGTGTGCTTGTTTTCTGTGCCTCCTTCCTTTGATCCCAAGATCTTGGATCCGTACTGCTGCGGGTAACGTGCAGTGGTGCATGAAGACAACTGCCACTGTATTTCCAATTGCCTGCACTTCCTGGGGTAGTGCCAGCTGGACTGGTTCAGAGGGAGTACGTGGAATACAGTTGTGATGTGACATGCTTTTGTAAGGTTTTACAGTCCCACATTTGAATATCTTCCAGTGATTCAACACTGGACAGTAATAGGAAGATTTCTACCCTTGTTTTTGATAGTTCCGTAAAAGGATTGTCAGTCCTAGAGGGATCTGTGGTGGATATGGGGTATGGGACTCACACTGACTATGTAGAAGTCAGTCGTGTGGCAGTGAACAGCTGCTTAGGGGCTTCCTTTGTGATTGTTATGAAAACTAGTTCATGTTAAAGGTCTCAGAGTGCAATAAATTGTCTTTTAGAGGTGCCTTATCTCACTTCATCACCCAAAGAGAAAGCAAAGATGGTTTGCTTGAGGCAGATGCTTATTTTCAAAACAACATAAGACAGATAAGGTGAATTTTACCTTGGGTGCTGTCACTGCCCCATATTATATGCTGGTAAAAGAGAAGGCCTAGAAGTCTTAGAGTTTAATAGTCATACTTCAGATATTGAAACATGAAAAAGTGTTCTTGAAGGATACCTGCCTGTTTAACACTATAATGAAACCAGAAGTGTCACATGGATGGAAACATAATGAGAACTCTAATCTGGAAAGTAAACCTCCAAGGTTATCCTATAATCCTAATGCTTTTCTCTCAGCCTCAAAGCACTTTATCCATGGGTAAATATCATCGTCTCACCTCAGATAATAATGAGATAAGGATCTCACAGGAGAACAGCACACAACTGGGGAAAAAACTCCACTTACAAGTTCTAGCCAGCTTTCTAAGTTGTGTCTCTGTGTAGGTGTTGTACCACAAACAACTGAATGAGAAGACAGTATCTACACAAACATCTTCTGAGATAGCCCATTTACCTCACTGAAAGGGAATGAACCACCTTCTCTTAGTTCAGATGAAAGGGACATGTGATTTTTGTGGACCTTTCAAGAATGGAAGTGTCCCATTTGAGTATTTGTTAGAAGGGTGTATGTGATTAACCTGATCATATATATGAAACCTGTGCAGGACAGGTTGTACCAGATACTTGCACAATAAGACACCAGGCCATGTGATGCATCCTAATTGGACAAGGTATTGAAAATAATAAATTATATCTACTCAATATCATACAAATTATTCAAACCTAAAATAATAAAGGCCTGTGCTGATTAGTGACAGCCTGCCACATCAGTACTGGCTTCATCTCCCTCAGCTAGGAGGGCTGAATTTTCACATGAATCGCCTCTTCCGGGGAGGCAGAGATTATAAAATTGATCTGCAGGAAAATGACCACTTCAAGCCCATTTGACAGATCTGTACTTGCTACTAACATGTTGAATTTGATGTTTTTCAGAGGAGGATGTCATGTTGGCCCTAGGGTTTTTTGGGGGGTGTTCAGTATATGGCTTTAATCTGAATTTTCTGTGTGGGCATTCTATGAGACAGGAAAGCTTGTCCCTTTGGGGACACCGTTTTTGTGTACCTCTCATGCTGTGTGGAAGATGTGGGGCAAACCTTTTACAAAACTTCTTTTGTTGTGAGAGTAGTTTGCCAAACACGAAACTTGATACAGATGTGCATTGGTTTCTCATATTCACAAAGAGATTTGGGGAACAAAAGGAAAGATTTATTCAAAACTAGCCATCCAGACTTTCAGGAGCTGGCTAGATCGTGGTCACTCTTAGTAGCTCCCTCACCCAGCACTGCTGCCTGCACACCTTGCAGCTTAACACTACAAGGTCTAAAGTTTTAAAAATAACACATCTGGATGGTTGTTTAATTTGCCAGAGTTTAGAGATTCCAGACAGACTGGGAGAAGTAATGTTTGCTTTAACCTGGTTTGATTTCCCTTTTCTGTGGTCCCCAATTGGAAGAGAGAGCCCAACAGGCTCCACTGTACACCACACTGAAAACAGATTAACCTTGGTGGTCTGTGGTAGGAAAGAATCCTGTTTGTGTGGAAAAGCAATGTATGTTCAGTCTTGCCTTGAGTCTTACTAACCCTGCTGCCCAGTCTGGTCAAAGTCAGTGCAAAATTAGTCACTGCCCTCAGTCCAGCAAGTTGTTTAACACATATTTGTCTAGTGGGTGATGTGCTGTAACACAGATGAGCAGCCATAGGGCCTGGAGGGAGGCAGAAGGGATTAAATGGGCCTGGAGGCAGAATTGTGTGTCACTGTGAGTCATTGTCCCTCCAGAAGGTATTTGGGCCAGTACTACCTTCCTCTGTTGCTGACAACACTGTTCCTGTTAACTGGACAAAGCTACAAAAAAGACTGCACATATGAACCTGCTCTGTGCATTATATATGCCCTACCGTATATGGCTTTTGTTTGATTGGTTCTGACACAGACAGAAAAATCTTCACTGTAGCAAAAGCCTCTGAGATTTATGTGAATAACAGCAAGGGTACTGATATGGCCTGAAAAGCTATCCATAAACAATAGAAAGCAAAGTCGTATTTGTTCAAGCTTTGCCTCACAATTGCTCTGGTTTTTTGGCCTTACTGGAGTTCCTTGTATAAATTGAAACAGTTCGTCAGGTTTCTAAGTCATGCCATATTCAGAAAATAATGGAAAGTAGGGAATGAGGTGTTTGTAGCTCTCTTCTTTGAATAATAAATTTCACTTCCCGTTGCCCTTTCCAAGATTTCCATCTTTTAAATTGCAGTCTTGCTGTAAGCTGTGGTGCTAGCAGAACCGCAGATTTTCAGTGTGCCTTCAGTAAATTGGCAACAGCATCTTTAAGCAATGTTATTAATTTTAAACAAAAATCTCCCCAGAACTGCAGGTGCTTCTCTACAAACAGATTGACTTCTGCTTTTGCTAGAAGAATCATCAATGTAGCAAATATGCAGTAAATGTGTTCTTTAGCAGTTACTATTACTTCTCTGACCCCATACCATGTTGGTCTGGGGACGTATTGTATAAACAATCCCTATTATTTCCAAGTGATGGCAACACCCCAAGGATGTTTACTCAGATAGGGGACTGAGCAAGGTTTTCTCATAATTGTAAACAGAGCTTTTAAACAATGTAACTCAACTTTTAGCCTGTTCCCATTTTTGAGTATTCAAGTGTACATGACAGACTGATGAGCTCTGCATGTTTGCCAGGAAATCCAGGTTAAACCCAGTCCACTGAACTCAGGCTTCTGCATCCTGACTCTCATCCTGTTTTTAGAAGAACTGGGGGGATGTTTCAGAGGGGAAGTTGTGCATTTTCCCTCTTGGGAAATAGATCTGTTTGCTATCACTGTTTGCTCCGTCAGCCTCTGGGCAAGTTTCAGATGTAGTGTATCAGAGAACTGCCAGGAAAGAGAAAGAAGTGGGTGAGAGACCCAAGAGCACTGCATAGAGATAGGATGAGGTACTGACACTCCTATATACTAATTTTTTTTCTTTGCAATTACTAGAAAAAGGAAGGATGAAAACAATGAATGAGGTAACAGCTGTATCATGTATCTCATGTTTCACAGTCATTCCCACTACCTTTGCATGGCAGTGAGTGTTATGAATTGTCACCTCCTATGTGAATCACCTGCTGTTTCTTGAACTGTACCACTCAAGCACACTTCTGACCAAGTAAAAGAAATGCTCACACTTCATATCAAGTGCCACAATTCATCCTGCTGTACTCCTCAGCCTGTGGCTCAGTACAGTTCAATTGTTCTTGACCCTGTGATACTCAGGACCTAAATCTAAGACTCTGCCAGAGCAGGGAACTGGCCAGAAACAGACTTGTCGGGGAGAAGAAGAAAAGCAGGCACATGTGGGGTACAGGCAGTACAGGGCAACATTGCTCAGGGTCTTTGCATTCCCCCGGTGTGTGGGAGCTGCTGTGCCTCTGGCAGCTGTGTCCTCAGCTCTCTGCTTCAGCTGCTCCCAAGAGCGAATGTCTTTGTCATCCTCTCTATGTGTACAGGATGTATTGAGCCACTCGACATGGAATTTGTACAGTCTGACCAGATCTCTGATGGCTTGCTGGGAATGTCACAACAGGAGTCACACAGTAGGCTCCTCGGGCGTTGTGACTTTCTCAGAGGTTGTAAGCAGGCAAGCAGTAAGGCCACAACAGAAATGGCTGCTCTCTGCATGCTATTGTCACTGCAGGAGAGATGATTGACTGAATCTGTTTTTACAGATTTTCTGCAAAGAATGTGCCATAGTACAGCCATTCAGTGTCCCGTGGTATAAACTGGAACTCCGTATTAGTCTAAGGCTAGGAGAGTGCTTGCATTTCAGTGTTCTCATCTTCCACAATGATTTTTAGTGAAAGCTGAAAAAAGGTTCATGCAAGCCTCAATTGTGCCCCCTTCGGTACACTAATTTACTGTCCTTTGCCATCAGTTTTTTACACTTGATTCCCTGATCCTCTTTCCCTGCAGCATCCAAGCTGCAGGTCGAGATTTGAATGCAGGAGGTTATTAAATCATCCCATGGTTGGAGGGGCTTAAATTCTATCACCTTAGATTCTGGCAACTTCTCAAGGTGCCCAGATTACCTTTGGCAGGTATTTGTAAGCTTATCTGCAAAGAAAGAGGAGTGTAGTCTGACAAAGGATGTGAGGCAGAGAGGGTAGAAACAGAGAAGAACAAAGCAGAAAACAAACAAATCCCCCAAAGAGAGAATGCTAAAGGCTGCACTTAATTGCTAACAGAATAAATTGTTCCTCTCAAACAGTTTAAAAATGGAAAAGAATATTGGAAGGAAAAGAAGTAAGAGCTTGCTGTACTTGAGATGTTTGCATTTAAGATACATTTTTTCATATACCCTTTGCTTGCAGGAATTGAAAAAAAACAGTGAATGTGTATGGCCCTGTTTTCACTTGTTTGAGACCTGATTTAGTCAAAGCCAAATTATTCATGCTGCCTTTAAACAGCCTCCTCAAGAGAAGTAGGGCAGGAAACTCCCACAATAACCCACACAATAGGAGCAAGAGGCCAGCCAAACGACGCCTGGGACACGTGAGGAGGGAAACCAGTGTGCATTTGAGCAGCTGGAAGAAGATTTCAATCCTGTTAATTTTGTATGAGGAGGTATGAAGGGTGCCTTTCACACCAAAGTCAGACTTGTCGCAGCTAGTTGAGATGGCACACAGTGAGCAATGCAAGGAGAACAGGGATGCATTGCCTGCAGTACATCTTTGCTGTCGAAGAGTTTTTAGCTGGCAATTATCTGCCCCCTGGCTGGGACCAACCAGTCAGTTATTACATATGTGACATACCCCCACCTGCCTGCTGCCAGTCCCCGGACCAAGCCTGTGGGACCAACATGGTGACTTCCATGCTGGTGATGCTGTGAAATACACATGCAGGGCCCAAAAGCAGCTCAGTGTTTGTTTCCACTGAGAAAGTTTTGACCTGCTTAAAGTGCCATTGCTATGGAAACCTAATGAGAAGATAATTGAATGAAATGTCTTTGCTTTCCATCCCTTTCTCACACTGATGCCAGCAAGGTCAGAACCTTGTAGGCCTCCTCTCTTCAGGTTCATGCAAATTTGATAAAAATACCAAAGGCCCATTTTCTTCTCTGTGCCAGCTCCAGTTAGATAAATTATCTTGTATTCAGTCAGGAGCAGTTACAAGTGTGTCAGTTTTTCATACTAATTATGTAATTGGGCCATTTCTAATGCACGTGGATAACCAAATGGCTTTGCAGCAGAGCCAGCATGGGCTTTTGCACTGGTTTATTCACCACTATGAATGTGCATAATATTTGTATACTGAAAATCCCATCTAAACCATTTTCCTCAGTGGGCTATAAATAGTCATTGGGAAGGAATGATAGGGGCACTACCAGTTTATTGAAGATCATAACAGTAGTGGTTTCATTATCATATGGTGCTATGCATCTGTGGATTTTACAGTCCATAAATGAGACGCGGCCATTTGTTAAAGAACATATACATTTAAAATACTTAGTGTTGAAACAAACCCCCATCATTCTCAATTCCCGTTTGTTCTGTTTTGAGAATGATGAGCTTTTAAAAATCAACAGGCACATTCATGAAAGCAGCACATGGTGTCATTTGTTTCTCTTCCCAGTTCTGTGGAGTACCAGCACATTGTTGGGATACGTGTGGCTGTGTCTCTTGTAAAATCAACTGCTCTCTATGCAAAATAAGCCCTGGTGTTATTCTGTCTGAGATTAGAATTAGTCCAGAGTTAACAGGAAAAGCTGTAGCCTAGCAGTTCAATGCAGCCTAGTTAAAACCTGTCTTAATAATCAGACAGGCTCAGCTGGCTTGTGACGCAAATGTGTGCATTCGTTCTTCCTTTCACTCCAAATTTTGGAGACCGCCTTCAGGTTTCAAGGGGATTCCTTAGATACAACAATGTCATCACCACTGCAGCACTTTTATGGAAAGATAGATTCAAAGATCCTTTTGGATGCCGGACTTTGACATTGTTCATACAAAGCCCACAAGCTTCAAAAGAACAACCAGAAGTGTCCTCCAGAGACAATCCTCAGGCTGATATCTTTGTATCTAGGATGTCTGGTCAGGTCTCTTATCTTTCAAGCAGCCTCTTATAAAAGCAGTTAATTACGTTTTTAAAGTTGTCCTCCCTTTCTCTGCCTGCTGTTGGAAGTTTGTCCAAATAGTTAGAAAATGTTAGCTCGTCTTTTCTAATTTTTTCCAGCTTATGTCTGTTTGTTCCTGTACCTAATTTATTAATAGGCAATAAGTTAATCTTCTTACAGCTTTCCAATTTGACAGGCAAAACTTTTCTACCTTTCTCTTGTAAGAAAAGCTGTCCAGTTCTCTGGCCATTCTAATAGGTTTTCTCTTTATCACTTCTGGTTTGAATTCATCTTTCTTGAGCATAAATAATGGTGGTTGTACAGCCATTCTCATATATATTCATTCTTTGTACTGCCATTGGAATTTCCCATCCTTATACCTTTTGGGATTAACGTGTAGGTTTTTTCTCAATCATTCTTTTCCCACTGGTATCCCCAGGTACTCTATCATTTGTAAACCTCCAGCATTTGAAAGATTGACTTTTGTGTCCATTCTGTTTTGTGCACTTGCACATTTCAGTGTTGAATGTAAACTCATTTCTGTTAAGCCAGTCTTTCTAATCAAGAAGTTCCTGGTCCAGGTTCTCCACTCCAACTGTTGCTACTAATTTTGTGTCACTGACCTCTGAGTGGCCTGATGTAATTTACTGAGCTCTGCTCAAACTCACCAACTCTCTAGGGCAGTAATATTTGCTTACTCTCAAAAGTAGCTCCATTTTTAGATTATATATTGTGCCTTCTGTTTTGTGGTGGTTTGGGAGGGGTTTTTTGGGTTTTTTGGTTTTTTTTTTTCACATTTATTTGTTTCAGCATTTTGGCTCCAAGAGGCACGAAGTATCAGCGTAGAGGTGATTTTGAATTTGTGAAATTAATGGATTAAAATTTTGACCACTTCTGCTGGCCACATTCAGAGATTATGTGTTGATAAGAAAATCAACTTTTTCTTTCCCTCTGGCCATAAATCTTTTTTTCTTCCTTGTTGTGTGAACATATACCCATACATTTCTTCTGTTGTATGCTGTGACAGAGTACATTTCATGTGAAAGCTTGCTAATGAAGTTGTACATCAGACCACAACAAAAATGAAGGCCTCCATGGTGGAGTAATGGCATTTGGCTCTCTTTCAGGCACACAGTGTTGAAACTTCTGCCAAGTGTCACTGCATCATTAACTTTCAGTACAAGTTATCAGTCTATGAATGGAAGAACACAAATCTCCTTCAGTGCACATTCACGGGAGCGCTGCAGATTTAACAGAATAAGGGAGTGTAATTTGCAAATCAAACATATAGCAACTCCTAGGTACTCTGGAATTTTTCACCAGACATCTAGGAAGTAAAACGCTTGATTGATTTCACTGAGGATTTTTAAGCATCAGAGCTGTCTAGTGGAACTAAAGCCAGTGCCCTATCAGACACTATGTGGTAAGTTTTGTTGGCATTTCCATCTCTTCAGACCAGCTGTTAGTATTTTCAAGGGCAGCCCAAGCACAGAAGATTTCCTCTTTAAAGAATGCATGAAATGATAATTGGAATTTGCATCCTCTGATGAAACTCAGCATTGTTCTCAAATCAGTTATAAATGAGAAGGTGGTCTGCTTGCTGTGGATCCTACTCTTCTCCTGACCCACTCTAGTTCAGGTGTGTTAGAACTTTGCTCCTACTGCCCTTCCCGTTCTCTGGAGGCCAGTGTGGGATGAGTTGGTGGTCTCAGGCCAATTCCCAGTGAACAGATGTCCACATCACAAACAGTGCCGCCACACCTGCTACTTACTTGAATCACTGTTGGCAACTGTGCAAGAGAAGAAAAGGATTAAAATGGATTTGTAGGCCACAGAACACAAGAGACTGCCTCTCCACTTTGAGGCTGTTTTCACTAGTGAGGCAGAGTTCCGATCATTAACAGATTTCATTTTCTAAGGATGATGACTTAGTATATTTCATGGATACCAAATTCATTTAAGATAAATAGGTGAGGTCTATGCTCATGTGCAAAACACGTAGTGGATTAATTCTATCAATTCCAACAGAACTTTGCTTTCATAAGAACAAAAGTCTCTGTATACAATTCCACATACTTTTTATCTGATTTACCTTTATTTAGAAAAATACTTGCTAATAACTTTACTTTGAAGTGTCTGGATGAATTCCTGACCCTGTTCATAGGCTTTTCTGGAAATTTGTACCCAGAAAGTATGGGATTTGTATTTTTCTCCTGCATTTTTTATTCAGGCTTCTTAAAATCTAGTCATTTGATGGCATTTTATTAACTTTTCCCCTTCAAGGGTAAACTTCATCAACAAGGAAAACACTGAATGTCTCCCTCCTCCTGGTACATAAAAAATTTGAGGTTTGTTTGCCTCAATTAGTTTGCTGTTTGTGCTGGATTAGATTTCTGATCAGTCCGAGTTTGAAAGAGGTTACATTTCAGAGCTTCACTGTGCCAGACCCTCCTTGTCTAGATGAATTACTAAATCAAACTGAAACTTCATACTGTCTCGTTTCCCCTTTAGTGATGTCTTTGCAAATTGATGAGTATGTGTTTCATGCTTATAAGATGTTGGCCAGTAATTACTTTCGTCTTCTAAACCCTGAACTGTCTTAAACTAAAATTTTCCTTTGAGTGGTTTAGTGAATTGATCAGAAACTCTTCATTGCCCTCTGCTGGGGGTCTGAGAGAGCTAAAGGAGCCCGTGGAGACAGTGTGTGAACAGCAACGAGCGCATGGCATGTGTGTGTTATTATACGGCTCATTCAAAGAACAATTTGGCTTGAGGTCTGCTTGGTATGCTGGGGTATGCGTGTTTCCATTCTGCATGGCCGCAGTATAGCCACCGCACAATAGAGCATTGTCACATCGCAGGGCCGAGCTCTCAGCAAAAACACTGCAGTAATGCTTTGCACTTGGAGCCTCCAGCAAAGCCGTTGATGCTGGCAGGGCAGGAGTCATTTCACTGGCTTGGTGCTGCATGGTTAAATAGAAAGGCTTCAAAGAATAACGCAAGGTTTGGTAATTTCTATTAGCTCCATTTATACAGACAGAAAAAAAAGCCAATGAACCAGGGTGATGCTGTCTCATCAGAGATCCCACAATGAACTGTTGGCACTGAGTTGGAATCCATTATGGAAAACTGGTTCAATGAACATAAAGGCCTAGAACAGAAGATTTATTTACTATTTTAGTGGGTTGTTTGTAAAGTCCGTGTTCTGTTCAAATAAGTTTCTCCAGCTAGCTTTTGAGGAAGGGAGCATACACTGATGGGAAAGCACACAAAAGGGACTTGGGAGCAAGAAGCTGTAGTCTCCAGTCATCTGTGGTTGCACTTCATACGGTCTGGACAAGCTTTCTTAAGCTTGTCTTGAAATCTCTACTACTTTTTCCACACAGTGGCTTCTGAAAGTGTAATGAGCACATATTTATAAAGCTTTATCAGAGAAAAAACAAGTGGGCTGAAAACTGTTACACAGCTAAACAAATGCAGCATCACAGTTCTACAGTTTCTAAGGCAGCAAAATTGCTGTTTTGCAAATGGAAGGGGGGAAGCTATGTGAATAATTGTCCAGGGATCCCTGGACTCTTTTGCCTTAACCATAGATTTTTGTCAGTATATATTTTTCTATGTTGGTCACAAAAGTCATGTTTAAGAGGGGAACTCAGTTGCTGTGGTCAGACCAGTGCATTCAGGTTTTGTTTCCAACTTGCTGCATTGGGAAGAAAAGGGAAGAGAAAACAGCTCATGATGTATTGTTTGGAAACTATAATTTACTGTAACCAGACAGCTCCCATGAAATGTGAGAAGCCTGCATCAATAAGTCCATTTCTCTTTATTGTCCTAGGCTCTCCATTCATAAATCAAGCTCGGAAGAAGGCTCTGTAGGTCAGTATATTTCATTTTATTTGATATTCCTGTGGAATTCTTAAACAGCTTTTGAGTTTTGCTTGTGCTGGGATGTGAAGAGCTGAGTAAACACAATGCTGGCAGAAGTCAGCAGCATTTGTGTGTGTGTGTGTGTGTGTGTGTGTGTGTGTGTGGAGAGCGAGTCTCAGCAGCTTTAAGTTAAATGCTGGGTGTCTCAGTGATCACTGAAATTGCCCAACCAGCATTGTCATGTGATAAATATGTGTCTTTTGACTTGTTATATTGAATTTCAAATGTTTGCTTGTTAGATCACTGCTAGTCTGTTTGTTTGTATTCTGAAAACTACCACCACCAGTGAATAACTGGTACTTTTGTTATTTTTGTTCATGTCATGTCAGAGTCTCTTCCTTTGTTTCTGAAATATTTTGCTCATTGGAGAGGAAAAATAAAACTGGAAGGGTTTTCTTGTTTGTTTCTTTTTAATGGTGTTCTAGGGATATGTCCACATAGTCTAAACTTAACCAGTATTTCAGAGAGTCTGCAAACCGGAATCTAGATCATCTAGGGTGAAATCTTAAATACAATAGTCACATGCTGAAACTCAGTGGCACAGTATAAAATACGTTCCTTTGAATTTTTCAAAAGCAGAGAGATGAAATAGCTCTTTATCAGTAGCATTTCTGCCAGATCAGGCACACTATGTTCACTTGCAAATGGCATAAACTTTATAGCATGTGCCCTGGTTAATTCAATGGAACACAGTTATATATGCCCTACCTTGAGCAAGATGCCATTTTTCTTTTTAGAGCAAGTGATTATTTCTGGGTCATCAATCCATATGCAGATCTGATATTAGTGGACATGGAGACCCAGCCCTGCACAGTCCAGGCATACAGAGAGCAAGAGTCAGATGTAGCTGATAGTCTTATAAAATTTCTCATGCCAAGTAGCAGAATGTGTGTGTGTGTGTGTGTGTGCATATGTGTGTGCATGTGTGTGCATGTGTGTGTACATTTATATATAAGTAAAGTATTTCTTTTCTCTATAGATATGCACATACATACTAGAAAACCTCTTATCTTAAGTTCTGGCTTAGGCTGCATAATTGTGATTCAGTTAAAGAGAACAGACCAACAAAATACTTCAAAAACACTTCCAGACTTGACATTAGTAACTCAGTAGACATCAAAATGAATGTTAAATATTTTCTGTTTATAATTCTAAATGTGTATGTTACTTGTTTATCTCAGTCCTCTATAGCATTGGCAATTATAAAAGAATGTGCATTTCCCTGAAATGGCTATATCAGCATAATTCTAGCACAGAATAAATCAAGAAAACCAGAAAATCTGAGATTTTTTTATTCTTGTTTCTGATTTAAAAATACAACTTAATGCTTGAAAGCTTCTCTAGCCTTTACTAACTAATGTTTCTTTCTAAAATTCTTTTTCCCTTTCCCCTCAACCTCCCTCCCCACTTTCCTTTTAGGGAAAGCAGACTGGAAAAAGAAAAATAAGTTTTTTTGGCAGAATTTCCGAAAGAACCAGAAAGGACTAATGAGGCAGACTTCAAAAGGTAAAGCTTTTTCAAGGGCACACGTCCTATCCATAAAAAATAAAAAGAGCCAGCATCACAAAGGAGTAAAATGCATTTGTAATATTGTGGCAGTTGGAGGTCTGTGGCTCTGGAAGTGTCACAGATTTGGTTCATCATGACAGTGCTCAGAATGACAAGTCATATTCTTAAGACTTTAGACATGAGGCTGGGATGCCTTTAGCCCTGACTGTCAGTGATGGCACACACACAAAGTGATGCAGTTAGTATCTATTTATAAGTCGTATTTTTAAGTAAACAAGATGTTCTTTTTTTTTTTCTTTTCTGGTCCTGGCTTGATAAGAGAAATACTGATCTTTTTTAATTAGAAAGGTATTTCTTCTTTCTTTGGCATTTGGTTATTTTGAGCTGTTTGTTTTAGGCTTGAATCTAGCCTGCCATTGTTGGAGAAGACGCTTATAAGAAGGAGTAGTAAAAGCACCTCTGGTGATAAGATTCTACTTAAACTGTCAGGTGTCCTTCTCTAGTTCTTCTCCAAAATATGCAGCTGTGCGTTGCATTAAGTATTTCTGTTCACACAAAAAATTTCTGTTTACCCATGTCTATCTGTGAGATTCTTATGTTGCAAACAGACACTTCTCCACATCTCCATGTCTGTGTTCAGATGGATTGTGAAAGGTGACAAAGGCCCAAAAGAGATATACTTTCAGTTAAACGTGGGTCCTTGCTGACTCTGAAGGCAAGTTCTAATTGTCTGTGCTGACATGCCAAGCACACACCAAAAGGAGAGGTCCTGTAGTTGGGAGCCCCAGTACATCCCACACCATGTACCAGCTTAGTGGCCAATTAGATAATCTGGATAGATCAGAAGACATGGCCAGTCCACAGCAGAGAGCTGCAAGGGCCCAGTATGCCATTCCTGAAGAGGCTTCCCATCTGCTCTGGCAACTGACTACAGTATTCCTCAGGGCTGAGTGCAGGACTTTTCTGATATTAGCACTTTCTCTTTTGATTCTTGTCTTTCAGGGTCAATAACCATGTGATGACGGTCACATTTTATTTCTCTTTGTCATGCTCGCTTGCTTTCAGTGTCAAAGTAGACTTAGTTTTTTTTAGTCCCAAATTACTTCCTTTTATTGCTCAGTTATGTCGAAATCATTCCGTTCTTTGAAATCATACTAGGAGCCTGCTCTGATGAGGGTCTGTTTCTGGCCAGCCAGATCCACATGGCAACCAGATTTCAGAGCACTGGGTAAAATCCAGTTTCAATGTACCCTGTTCTGTGCATGAACTCTTACACGTGCTCAATATATTTGTGCTTTTTCCCGCAGGAGAGGATGTAGGGTATGTGGCCAGTGAGATCACAATGAGTGATGAGGAACGGATCCAGCTGATGATGATGGTCAAAGAGAAGATGATCACCATCGAGGAAGCACTTGCTAGGGTATGATATGTACATACTTGAATCTCCTTGAGAAACTTTCTTTAGGATGTAGGATATATCAATTTGGAGTTTTACTTTGTTCAGAAAACATAGGAGAAGGTGAAAAAAGGCTGCCTATTTGCCCCATGGTACTAGGTAACATAAATTAGATAGCAATTCCTTTGTTTATTGGGAAAAAATAGATATCCAATGTATGGTATATTAATAGAGTCCTAAAAGCATTTGCTTCTCTCCGTTGACAATAAAGGGTGCTAATCAGAGAAGAGCTCAAGTGTAGACATTTTCATTGCAGCAGTAAGGGAGAGGTATTTCACTTGTAGTCTTTCTTTATCAAGTACATTCATAGGTTTGTGTAAGTACTAATAGGAATGCTTCAGGTTTTGCTGAACTTTTGAATTTGTACCCTTGTGTAAAACACTGTGATGGAACACAGGGTATTCCTTATGGTTTCCATTAGAGAAGATGTGATTTAGATCGGTTGGCAGTCAGATAAATATTTTTAGTGACATACTACATCTTGAAATAGATTAGCCTGGAATATAAAATTATGTTATTGACTGAAGAAAATATTGCTTTGCTGGAAATTATATAATGAAAATACAAAAATTTTAAATTATTGAGTGGTATTATTGGAAATTCTTTTACTTCTCTGCTCTTAAAATTTTGTGGGGGGAGGGCTGTACTTAATCTGATGGTTTGTATGTGGACTGTTACTGTTTCCCTCTAGTGGTCTGAGCTACTAATAACAATTTTATTTTTTTTAATACCAATTCTTGAGGGTCATTTCAACATTTTAACTCCAGTAGGATTGAGAAACAGGGAAGATGAGGGGGTTTTTTGGTTGGTTGGTTGGTTGGGGTTTTTTTAAATTATAAAGGATAGTTCCTAGTCTTTACTGCAGATCATTTTCTTTATGAAGGAAATTGGCAGATCATTGTGATTTAGTCTGTCCACTGTAAACAGTGCCTCTGAGATGGGGATGTGTAATTTATGTTTTACCAATGATAGTTCATCAAATTTCAGTATTTACAGATCTTTTCCTTCTAAGAAAAAAACCACCGATTTTTAAAACTTCTGATTCTGATTATTTTGAATAAGTGAGATGAGCAGTACAAAAGTTCAGATTTTCCCAGTTGCACAGTGATACAGGGGGAAAAATGAAATTACATTAACTCTTGCTATTTAATGAAGATTGATATCTTCTTGTCACTGAAAAATGTTCTCTCTGTCTTTTCAAATTTCAGCTGAAGGAGTATGAAGCCCAGCACAGGCAATCAAGTAATGTAGATCCTACAGAATGGCCTGATGGTTCTTACTCAACATTTGATGGCTCTTCCAATTGTAATGTAAGTACCTGTCATTCTGATATAGCTCCCCAGTATCATTTAATATTTAAATTCTTTCACTGAAGCACAGAAAAATCCCGATTTACCTGGTGATTTCCTTAATAGCAAATGTATCACTGACCTGGTGATGCTATGTTCTGTCTGCAGAAAATCTTCAACATGCATTTTAAATCTTCAAACTCTGTTGTCATGGACTTCAACAGTCTTATTGTATAATCTATCTCTTTTCTTTTTTCCCTTTTTTTTTTTTAATCTGGCTCTTTGTCACTGAGCTTTTGAAGCACAAGGCAAAAATCCCCGTGTTACAAAATCCACAGAGAAGGGTTTTTAGATTGTTTAGAGGAAAGTTTCACTTTGCTGATTCACAAGTAGAATTTCTCAGGCTTTTCTTGCCCTTGTTGATACGTTCTGTATGAGGGTCTGACTAAGTCCTAGCTGCCTGCTGCCTTCAAGCACTTCTATCTCTGCATTTGGAAACTCACAGCCCAGAGTTTGCAGCTGTTGCCAGACCCATAAGAAGTAAGGCAGCTTTCCTCCCTTTCCTTTTTACTTCTGAGCTGTGTAGCTTCTCTTGTTTTTATGGGCACCAGGCAGTCTCTGTGTCATGCCATACTGAATTAATTAATTTTTTCTTCCAGATATCTTCATTTTCACTGAGTAGTTTATTCCACTTCATTTCTCTAATTGAAAGTTCACAGATAAATCTTAGAGAAGAACACATTCGGCTGTCAAATTCAAGCTCCATGTAACCCATATAATTGAATCATAAGCTTTTGAGACCATTGATTGATTTATTTATTTTATTGTCAATGGAATTTCCTGCTTACTGCAGCAGACAGTTAGCTCCTCCTTCCTAAAAGAAAAAAGGAATGCTATATCATTTTATGAGATGTTTAACATATTTGGTGGTAGAGAAGGATTTTCTTGTTTATATTCAAGAAAGTACATCCATCTCTAGTTAGATTGGAGCAGAGGGGAATTGATGTTGCCTTATACTATGTTCTGATATATCAAAAGTATGCAAATAATGGAGAAGGAAGGATTCTGGCTCTTCTGGACTGATTGTTTAGCCAGCTGAAAGGTGTCTTGATCTTTTCCTCATTAGTATTTATAACCTGAACTTTCCGTTCTTGAGGCCCTTGCCCAAGGTACCTATAGCATAAAATCCTCAAAACTCTCATTTACCATGGTCAAATCTCAGAATGATACTGAATTTCCCTCTTAAATCTTCTGATAGTGGTTTACATTTGTGTTGAAGTTACTGAAAGCTGTGTATATCTCTGAGGACCAAACATGATTCAGTATTTCCTCCTTAATGGAATGAGAATCTTTGCGCTTTGAACCAAGAGCTCTGTTGCTTCTCTCTGCTCTTCTGGTAGGATTTGAACCATCTTACCATCTTCCTGTTAACTTCAATGGGGAATCTCTATTCAGTCTTTGTAGATACCTTTCAAGATTTTTGCCCTTGCTCCTGATTTTTGTCATGGTTGCCTTTAACAGAAGCTGTGAAACTGCTTGCCTTCAAGAGAAAAGCAGATCATCTGCAGAAATGAAACTTCATGTTAGAGCAAAATTCAGCTTGACTTCTTTTTTTGTGGACAAGAATGAAAGTAGGGTTAACTGGAGTGAAAGACTTTGGGCTGTAATTGACACACAAGAGGAAAAAACAAACGAAAGTATCAGATATGTCTAGAAATAGGGTTTGTGTTCACCCAGACTTTTTTGCCTAAGGACATCTCTATTAATCTGAAATTACCAGCTTTTGAGACAAGCAAAGATGATTCTGTTTTCAAGACCTTTCTTTGCCAAATGGTTTGAGTTTCAGTGCCATTTTTGTGATTTGTACTCCATGAATTCGGAATCTCAGAATTACCCCACTCATTTTATATAGACCATGAAGCAAAGATGGTTTTCCATATAGTAAAAGCATACTGTTAGGTAGCCTGCTGCCTTATAACCTCAAAAGGCAATTGGAAATACAAGTCATTGAAATGAACATTTCTTGTTTGAATTCAAAGTCCTTGGGCAATGGGTCTTTTGGTTCTGTTTGCTTTTTCTTTTTTTTTTAAATTTATTTTCTTTTCTGTCTCATGGCCAAATTGTTACTAGGCAGTTTTTAATGGAACAATGTGATCGTAGTTCATAATTTTGTAAACAAAACAAAAACAAGTTAGAATCTAAGCAATGAGAGAATCAAAAAAATGAAAGCAGATTGTCTGGAGTGTTTCAAGGTTTTAAGTACTCCTTTGCTTTCAAGTCAGCTCTGCCCACAGCATAAGAAGAGCCCCCTACAAAATAGTATCTGAAGGGTATATATCATTAGTTTTCATTTTTAGGGAAAAAACACTTTTAAGAGAAAGCTTTTAGAGCTATTATGTGTTTATAACTAACATAACTCATGTTGATTTAAAGATTTTCATTTTAAAGATTGATTTGAGGATTCTGTTTTCCAGGTTCTCCTCTTTTAAATTACTGTATCAGGAAATGGAAACTTGTGTTTCATATCCTTAACAAAACTGAACCCTAATGATGAAACACAAAGGGTTCAGAAGTAAAAGGGTCATCATCTCAGTATCCCAAGGGCGGCAGCCCCATGTCATTGCTGTGCTGTTAATTGTGTGTCGTGTTTGTTTGTTCTTAAGAAACAAACAAACAAATAAAGGTCTTGCCAAGTCAGTAGGTGACTTGGTTCTTTGCCACTTTAGAGCAGTTTGTAGCTTTCAGTCTCACGACTGTGGTCCCCTTGTTTTGCAACAAAGTATGTGTGTTATTTATTTGCTAATGTGGGAATGCAGTTGAAACTTTGTCTTTTTAGTCAGAAGTATCAAAGGTCTAAAACGCTTCATCATTTTCTTAAAAATTTATTTCTAAATATTTATGTTTCATCTCTGTTGGAATGAAGGCTGTTCACAGTAAAACTAGACAGGCTTTCATTGCTTTGTGCCAAGCATTGGGATGTAAAGCAGGTGCAGATTATAAATGGATCCCTTTCTGGATTTTAGATAAGGCCCTATTTTTCCTCAGGAGTCAGAAAGTCCAGAGAAAGAGAGGATTTCAAAATTGTATCACATTCTTTCTTTACACTGAGGTGCCTTTTATGCTTCTTAAAGATAGAAGCACATTTGATGACTTTTGGGGGCTGAAATTCTCAGTTCATCTAAAATAGGGCTCCTTCATCCCCAGAACCCTGCTGGTACAGCTCCAGCCCAGCTTGAAGGACCAGCATTAGGAGAAGTCAGCATAAATCCTTTCCTGTGCCCTCTGCTAAAAGACTAATTGTACCCATTGCTATATTTCATGTGGGAGTGGGGGAAAGGAGAGAAGCAGGAGGGAAGTTGTGATAGAAGTGTGTATCATACATGTGCTGCCGCTGACACAAACCACTAATTAACTTCACTGACAGTTTCTGTAGAAGCAAGTTAAATGAAGTTGTAATTATCTCTGGACTAAACTGGTTAGTTGGTCTCATCTGGCTTCTGGTTTTTGGTTTTGATCGGCAGATAATGCTCAGCCATCCAGAGCTCATTAACGCGAGCTTCCATGTATCATAGCTGGCCTTCACCTGAAAGGTGCCACAGTGAGCTGTGCCGTGCTTGTCTGACACCACCTCACCTACCGGATGTGCCACGAGCAGCCTCAGGAGAGAGACCATAAAATTTATGAGTGCAGAGAACAAAACCAACATCTCCCTCCAACAATACAGCTTGCAGATGGGCGGTGCTGTTTTAGTGTCCCAACACCTCTTTTCCCAGGACTGTTATACTACCAGTAGGAAACCGGCACCTCATTTGTTTTCTCTGAGCAGACTGGCAGCAGTGATGCAGACCTGGAAGCATGCTGTGCACATCTGTTATCTGCCGTGAGGCCAATGCTGGGGAAAATTCCCCCTTACATTGCCTCTCTTTTCCATCTTCTATTGATACATTTTTTAACAGATGATGGTGCATCAAGTCCACACAGCAACACCTCTAGCTGGACTGAGATGATCATTTGTTGCTCCTGTTCTTGCTATTATTTCCTGAAGACTTTTTTTTTTTTACCAAGTGCTTAAATGGGGCTAAAAGTTGAAAGGGTGTGCAGAATTGGGTTTATGTCTTCCTCAAGTGTCAAAGACAGAGTAACAGATGATAATGGATTTTGAGTTGTAGTCTTTTCAATCCAAGAGATGCTGAAGCTGTTGAACCAGGATTGTAGCCGTGGTACAAACCTGACTCTAACAAAATACTAAGTCTGATAGAATTATCTCTGACTCACAATAGTCATTACTGTTTTGTTTTGCAAGTGTGAATAATAAGAAGAAATAATTGCAGTATAACTTCCATAGCATGCATTACCTCAGGAGTAAATCTAAGCATAATTACAGCAAATCCACATTATTCAGGCTTATACTGTATTTCAGTGGTTCAGTGGTTCATTTGTTAACATTATTACTGCTCATAATTCAGGAGTATTAATGTAAACAAGAAAAAGCCCTTCTTTTGGTATAGTCAGTTAAATTTGTTAGAACTAAGCTCAAAGTTGGTGCATATTGGGAATCAGCATTGGATATCAATGGAGACTGGGCTATGATGAGGTTTGTTTTGCTTGAAACAGTAGTGTTTAGTTTGAAGCAATGTGGATATTTTGGGCATTTTGAAAGTCCGGTGTTACCCCTGTTTTTGCTGTTATCCCAGGACTTACCATTTTTCATAGGACTTCTTTTCTATGAAAGGCTAAAGGGTGGAAGAGGATAGTTTTCTGTTTTCGTTCTTCTTGGAGAGCTCGTTGCCCGCCGCCAGGCCCTGCATATTCTTTCAAGTAACAGAGGGGAGTTGCTGCTGAGCATGGCTGTGAATGAATGCAGAGCTTTCATCTTTGCTCCAAAGAATCTAGTGACCCAATTTCTGTTAAGACTTCCTGAAAGGCACTGATGTGCCTCATTTTATTGGATGGTGTATTTATTATTACTGCACAAATTCCTATAATACTGTCAGTGCTTAGTAACAGTTATGATGAAGAAAGAGCCTATAGTAAGACATGGCTTCAAAATGGTAGTGCTAAATTCCCACACTGTGTGCCTACCATGGGAACCTGTCCTGGGAGGCATTGGCTGCCCTCCTTCTCCACTGATCACAGGGACAGTGTCCAGCATCTCTTGGTGAAAGCTGGTAGCAGAAGAATTACAGCATATTTTTTACAGTCTTTCCCCTCTTTCTATCCATGCGTAAGAACGGGATTTCCCATGGGTGTAGTGACATAAAAACCTCCATGAGAGAAATGCAAATTGTCATTACAGTTCCCAGGACACAACACAAAGTAAGGTCAGTGCTCTGGAGCAATGATAGCAAAGCAAGAGGCCAGCAATGTGTTTATATTTGGTTTTGTAGAACACAATAAGTGTTTTTACCTGTTTAGTCTGAAATTTTCCAAAACACTTTAGAATTTGCAGAAGAAACTGCTGCAAATTATTTAGGAATAAAACTGTATCACTTCTTTAAGTATTATTTACCATTCGACATCTGCCCGTGTTGTTGATAGGTACAACTTAGCTAAGTGTGGTTCCCTAGTGGGACTAAACACTGTCACCACAGGACTGTACTGAGGAGTTGGCATTAATGTAGCCCAAGTAAACCTCCTGCTTGCTGCCAGCAGGAGTTGCTCCTGTGGTTAGTCTGTCATAAGGTCTCTGAGAAAAAATCTTCCTTCTGTCATGACTCAGAGAGCTTATGGTAGTGCTCAGGCAATGGCTGTAATTAGGCATGTTCATAACCACTTCTGTTTTGATTGCATTCAGACAAGCCCTATTGACTTACTTTACTGCAAAATGTTTAGCCATGTATTTGAGGAGGATGGGAGGTAGGAAGGCAAATTAATTTAATATTCATTCTAACATACTAGTTCACCTTTTTTTATACCTTTTTTGCCTTTTGGGAGCTGCCTAATTTTTCTGCTTATTACCTAGAGGGTGGGAAGTGGTGGTACCAGCTTTTTCCTGTTCTCCATGCATCAACCAGCAGGAGATGCTATAATCCATAATGTGGTATCCTTGCCCCCATCTTTTCTGAGACCAGGCCTATTAAGTTGGAACAAAGCCTTACTCAGTTCAAGAATTAGGAATCTCAAAAGTTGTGTGTTTCACTGCCCTATTTGGCAGACCCATGCTGAATAATCTTTACTTGTGGTACAATAGAAAATTTTAATTGCGCTCCTGTCAGTTACCAGTTGTTCCCCTTCCCTGATGCTGAAGTTTCCTTCCTCACACTTAGGATGGTAACATTAATACTTTGATTGTTTGAAAATACTGTAAGAATGTAATTTAGGTTACTACACCCTGTACTAAAGGGCTCTCATTCTTTTCCTTTTTTTCTCTCGTATGAGTTTTGCTATGTTTCATGTATTGCTCTTTCACCCTTGGTTTTCCAAGATGTGCAGAAGTGGGTTTCCAGCACCGGTGGTGTACTCCATTCATTAATAGTACAGCCTGCGCCAAAGAATAGGGATTCTCCCTAGACCTTCTTAGCCCTGCCAAAACACAAGATTCAATTGAAAGAGCCTTGTTAAAGACTTTTGTTTCCCTGTGTAGAGGAGTCCGCAGGAGAATTAGGAAAGAATGCTACATTGTAACAGGTATGGTTGTAATGTCATTAAAATTAATTATGCTAATCAGTGAGAGAAGCACTTCACCATGTGGAAGTGTGTTTGGCTTGCAGATACAAACATCAGCAATGTACTTCTCAAAATTAAACTAAAACCTGGAAACAGTTAACAGAGAGGAATTTGCCTAAGCAGCTATTCTAGTATCAAGACAGACCTCCTGGGAGAATTCAGCTTTTATGCTCTCGTTACTTATGACAAATATTTCCCACTAATTTCAGCAAGCAGTGTCGTCACCAGCTAATGTGTAATATATCTCTCACCAAAGTAGCTGTTGGATGTTCCTTTGATTTTCTTGTAAGTAATCACAGACTGAACCCAGACATTGTTACCTGGGAGGGGCTGACACTGCACATTTTAGACTTGCACAGCCCTTGCAGTTTATGCTCTTGCGAAAGAATGTTCATAACCTCTGTTAATTTTCTTTAAAAATTTGAAGGGCATTATCTGTAACATCACGATATGATGCAGATTATCACAGCTGAGCTTCACACAGTTTTCTATAAGCAGCCTCTGCAAGGATTAGAGGTCTGTGAAACTTTTTTAATGAAACCCAAAACCTACAAACCCAAGTTGCAAAGCCCCAAACTTAGATCAGTTTCACTCATGGCCATGAACTTCTAAGGGAATCTGGGACACATTTCAAGGAAGTTGCTGTCATGTTTCACTTGATCTTGGCTGGTATGTTATTGAAACTGGAGAACACTAGCTGGTTTTATCTGAAGCTTAGAATTTTCCACAGAGCTTTACATCAGAGTTTTGGGGCTGAAGTAATTCAAGGATAAGAACCCAGCTACAACACACTAGTAAATGTAGCTTACATGATCCCTAGGGAGTAGAAAAGCTGTGTATGGTCACTAGTACAAAGGTGGAGAAATTGAAAAAGGATATTTAACTGGATGGCTCATTAAAATCAATCAGACACCAAAGGAAATAGATGTTAAGTCGCACTATGGTTTCATGGTATGACTGATTTGGAGTGAATCCAGATTAACTGGCTATCAATAGCATGGTTGTGAGAAAGGAGAATCTTTTCTTGGCTTAAAGAGGGTGCTGTTGTGGCATGCCTTTGCTGCTGCTTTTCACCACTGGATAGCAGCGCTTCTAATTAGTGGTGGTTTTGATCCATGTTTTCTTGTGCTCTGAGGATAAATGTCCAAATTTTGAATTTGTCTCGAGGTTTGGGGTTAGATATGATTGACTATAAGAGAAGACTGGAGCATCTCAGAGTCTGTTTCTTAGGAAGGGAGATCTGGACCCAGCCTAGGCAGAGAAGTTGAAAGTCATGCTACAATGCTTCATAAAGCTAATTCTAGACGAGGCTGGGGTGTTTGCCTTTCCAGTTCTTAGTGATGTTCTTTTTTATAGCACTGAAACCAAGGGGAAAGGACAAAAAATGTATCTAAGTTCACTAAGTTAAAAAACATATAAGCAAGGTTTATTTTTCTGTCAAATTAGGCCTTTATAAAGGGAAATTCTCAGGGGGGCTTTTTGTCAAAATAATTAAAAAGTGAAAATAAAAAAAACCTGGTAAAGGGCTTAAGTTATATTTCCTATAGACACAGCCTCCACTCTAGTGGTAGTGTTTGAGGGTCAGTCTTCATCCTGGCTTTGCAGAGATTCTCTGTATTTTTTTCTTTCACTGAAATTCCATAGACAGTAATTAAGGAACTGGAGGCCAGCAAGAGGTCAGCAAGCCTTCGTCAGTGAAAACAGGAATTGTTTGCCATGTACAACACTCCCTTTTTTCCTTGTGGTGAATAGAAGATTTGCTTAGAGCTGATGACTTATGCCTTTCTTGCAAGTTATGCAGCTAGCGAGTAACTGGGGGAATCAATCAGTGAGCAGAAAACAGCTAATTGAGTCCAGCATCACGCTTTTTTCTTCCTTACATATTCAGCTCTGGAATCAGAGCCAGTTTGGTGTCTGATAATGTAACTCCAGAGAAGAGGCATTTTGTGTGCACGATTCAGAGCGAATACAATACTTAAGAAGAAGTGTCTGCTACTAAATTTTAGGGTTACGAAGCTGACAGCAGTTGAGGACTCAGGGGAAAATACTTGAAACTGAGCTTTAGGCCTGTAAATGCCGAAGCTGGTAAGTCACTGAGCATGTAGCATGATGTGGAGAGGATGTGTCTCCTGTTTCAGAGAGGGAAAAAGAGAAAAGGCTTTTGTGGTTATTCTTAGGCACAGCACAGCATGCATAGCTTTTCTCAGTTCTCTTTTTCCTTTCCTTGGGCTTTTAAGTTCTTTTCTGTTCTACTTTCCTGTCTCTGACTTTGTCCAGGCATCTTAAATAAAAAAAAAATTATAGGTTAGAATGGTTGGTTTTTTTGGCAGATGTAAAGCCTGTTAGAAAAAAGAAAGTACACGTGTAGCCACGTCTCCTGAAGGGAACAGTAAAGTCTCTTTGCATTTGCTGTACAGTTTGTAGTTCTGAGGTGAGCTAACCAGGACTGGGGAATGTGATGTGCTAAGCCCATGAGTCTGAATGAGGTTTTTGCCCCACTTTGCTGAACAAGAATTGTCTGATAATGAAAAAGAATTGCAGTTTGAGCTTAATCAGATACTAAGAGATTTTCTTGTTTCTTAAATGGAAAGTTTCCTAGAGATTTCAGTTTGAGGCTGAACAATATATTACTGGGCATGAAGCGAATTGTAAAATTTTAACATCTCTCTAAATGGCTTCCCACAGCTCATGTATGGGGTTTTTTATGGAGCTGAAGCAAATTAATCAGTTATGATAGCTTTAACTGGATGCTGTCCTAGCATTTCTTACACATTTTTGTTGGGTTGTGGCTAGAAGGCTTTGCCTATTTTGTATTTTTTAAGGGTTGTTGCTATAACTCTGAAGCCTTTCCAAACATAGTCCTGCCGAAAGCTAGCTACTTACTTCTGGTTTACATTTTGCCAATTAATTCCAAGCACTGTAATAAATGCTGGTTTTCTCTGTGTGTGTGTGTGTGTGTTTGTGAAGCACTAATTCAAAGAGGGAGGTTAGGATTGTTATTTCAGTGGCGTGTGAAATGGGATGGATGTTAGAAAGCAGCAGAGCAAGGCGTGTGCCCTGCCTCCAGAGCAGGCAGCAGCAAAGAGCTGCATGAGAAAAGTGGGAGAAAAAGCGAAGAGGGAGCCAGGAGCAGAACTGTAGAGAGCTCCTTGAATGACAAAGTACGTGTGCTAATTTCCTATTTATTCCTGAACATAAGGCTTTTTACATATGAGATGATGCAAAACGTGGCCTTTGGAGTTGCACAAGTAGGGAGTTTTCCAAGGTGAAGAGATGCTAGAGGTAGCAGAGGGGATTGATTTCTCCTGGATTTGAGAGCATCTTCGTAGGTTTGTGGCTGCATTAGTTAACAACGAAGAGCTGGGCGATGGGGATGGGCCTTGGCCTCTCTGTAGTTTTCCAGCCATGTGGTATGTGGTGGCTACAGTCCTCTGCATGCAGTTCTCGGTATTTCCAGATGCTGTTAATTTAGTCCCTGTTTCCCTGCAGTCCTTCGCACATTTGTGCCGCCGAGCTCTCCAAGCTGGCGGGTTTCCGCACCGTGAGAGCACTGCAGATGCAGGGATGCACTTGCTCCAAGCAGCGCGAGGAAAGGCGGCTCCGCCCAGCCAGCCCCGCCAAGGGGGCCCTGCAGGCTTTGCTGGGTCCCCAGCAGCCTGGCTGAGCCCTGCGCTCTCTTTCAACCAGCGAGGTTTTTGTGCATCAGCTTTGGCCAGTTTGTTATGGTTTAAGGCTGGGGAGTCAGCTGTCTGCAATCTGATGTAATGTTGCCCTGGAAACCAGAAATGAAACACGTTAGCATTCACCACAGAATTACTACATACAACATTAGCCAAAGTAATTAAAAGTTGAGCCATATGGGCTTTCGGATGGAAAAATTTGGAGCAGAGGAGATGGAAGTTAAGTTGTTCCTACTTGCAGTACTGCAAATTCGTTTGTTTTCCCCTTGAGGGCACGGGGAGAGACCTGTCTGGGCTGTGTGCAGGGGGACAGGGAGATGGAGGGGCTCTAGCTGTTTTACCAGCGCGTTAATGATGCCAAGGCTTGGCCTGATGGGACAGCTCTGTGCCAGGGGCTGGGAGGCATTGGCAGAGGGGGTGCAGCATGGACTCCTCCAGTGCCGAGAGCCTCTGGCTGAGCCTTTTGCAGACACATCATCCCCTCTTTAACAGACCATGTCTACCCTTCTGCAGTGCTGCAGCACACTGAAATGCCCATGAAGGGGGAAGAGGTCAAGAGGGGTCTGGCAGCTAGCTACATCTCAGTTCTGTGCCAAGGCCTGGCTGCTAAAGCTGTCCAGGAAGCCATTTGCCCAGTCTGCCACAATTTGGGGATGTTGGGGTGATTTTCCCATCTAAAGTCAGGGACAGCTACCAAAAAAAGCAGTTCGGTCCCATGAAAGAAGGGAGGGTGGTGTGGGTCAGGGAAGTCAAAGCGTCGAAGTTCGATGATTTCCAAATATGTCAGTTATGGCCAGAATGCTTTACATTAGCCATAAAAGAAAGCATTGCTTGAGCTGGAAAATTAAGCTCTGTTTCCCGTGTGCCAAAGTGGAAACTTTTGATAATTTCAAGGCCTTTCTTAAAAAAATTGTTTCAAAAACAGGAAGCAAGTGAAAAGTAACCCGTTTTGAAAGTGCTTTTATCTTCAAGGAGTCAGCATTATTTGACAAGAAAGTTTCCTGAGCAGCACCACCAGTGTAGTCAGTGACATTTTTAGGCCTTTTTGCATAAACTTACTGCTGGCCATCCTTTTTCTTTGTAGAAGATTTGTCTGTCACATAGTACCTGATATGATAGGAAATAGGCTGCTAGACAGAGAGTGATCTTGTATTTTCATCTACCCATAAAACATGAGCTGTTCCCGCCTATCTGGGCCAAGCACCAGTGATAGGCAGGATCTGTTGCTGCCTGTGGAGGACCCCCGCTTAAAGGACACCAGGAGTCCAGAAGCATCAGGGAAAACCAACTGGCACTTAATTATGATGGGACTTTATGTATTTTGAAGTATGGTGGGCACTCTCTGAACTACCTGCTGGGGTCTGATGTCAGTACCTTGCACTGAGGCTATTTTTATAATTGCTTTTGCTGCAGTAGTTGTGAATGCAAATGTCAGACATCGCAAAAGCTTTTGTTATTGTTGTTGAGTCTTCATAACCCTGAGGGGGCACATTTCTTTATCAGATATCAGCAGTGCAAAAGTAGGACTAGATGTTTATTCTTTGATTAAGTCCTTGGTGGGAGGACCAGGTATGAGCTGTTCTCTAAGTGTTACGGAGCTCACAGTTTCACGAACTTGCAGTAGTCTGCAAACCAAGGATGTACGAAAAGTAATGATGGAAAGCAATGCTTTAGAGTAATTGCGTTTAAAATAAACATATCTTGAGTGCCGAATATGCATGATGGTTGCTTGCCAGGATGCACTTAATAGCCCAAGAAGTCTTGACTGAATTTCTTGATTACTATCAATAATCTATTCATCATCTTATCTAAATATGTCTGTCTTGTTTGATATGTCACTACGTTGTCCCAGGCATAATCCTTGAATTAATGCTCATCTTGTTGCTTAATTTATTTTGATATAAACAAGCCTGGTACTCTTCTTTACAGCCCTATTTTTCCCAAAGGAGGATTATTAATTACCTAGCAAGTTCGTACCCATAATAAATGCATTCGTGCAATTCTTGGATGACAGAATGGCTATTTCTAGTGCCATATGTAATCCATTCGGTATCCCTCCTTCTTTTGGAGTAACACAAGGTTTGTGGGAAATCAGCAATTGGTAGTGCTCTTGCAGAAAGTTGTTGAAGTTTGCTGTGGTGTGGTTCTGGGGCCTTTGTGAGGTGCATGCCAGAGAGGTAGATTTTTAGAGCTGCCCTGGCTCCATTAGGCACTGTTTGTGCTTTGAAAGTGTACCTGTGCAACTGCTAATTGGTGCCTTGCCCCATAGCATCTACCATTCTTACCACATCATGATATTTCAGTGCACTAGAAAAGTAGAAAGCATTTTTATATTTGGCCCATTTTATTCATCCTCCAGATAAGCAGACAGCATTTTTGCTGGGAAGAGAAGAGAGTGGCTTTTTTTTTTTCTTTTTTTCTTGGCTTGCATCTGTTGGGAATTTTTTTTTTTTTAAAGTTTAATTAAGGAGAAGGCAAAAAAAAGGATGAGTGCACTGTGGAAACCCAGATAGGTGCACTGACAGGAAGTTGCATGAGGGTTTTTAAAGCTGACCATTAGGAATGCGGCAAATTGGCTGGGACCGTGGGTGAAAACAGAGTCAGGTATACAATCCATACTGCACTCCAGCTGGAGCTTGTGCTGTGTGCAGGAATGTGCAGCAGTGCACAGTGCCAGGGTCGTCCTGGCCAAGTCGGAAAGCCCTGCTGGCCTCCTCTCCTCTCCCCTTCCCTGCCCTTCCCCCCACCGCTTTCCACATTCTGAACTGATTAAAACAGAGGAAGTAGCACGTTGAACATTGGATCTGGCTCGAAAATCGAAGTCGTCTTCTCGTTCACAAGGAATGGATTGTTTCAGCTTGTTGTGTCACTGCTGCTGGAGAGAAGGGAATTTTTTTTTGTCTCTGTAATGTTTGATACTTGAGGGAAAACAGCTGGAACTGAGTATACTGGATCAGATGCAAAACGAAACGGGATGCTGGGGAATATGGACTGCACTGTATATCTGAAAAGGTCAGAGTTTTCCCTTGGTCAGTGCTGGAGGAATGCTCTGTCCATCTTAATTCCAGCCTTGAGAGTCTTCAGGAGGAGTGTAGGGAGCAGGGAGGAGGAAGGGAATATTTTGTAGTTGTGGCAGTTCGTGAGTGAGGCAGATGAGGTCTCCTCCTTCCTTTCCTTCCCATCCCTTTCTTGTGCTGCTGTTTTTGATTTTCTGGGAAGACTGGAGGGAAAAAAAAGAGAAGTCGTCAATGACAGAGCTTCAGTTTGGAGAAGCTGTTTATAACCAGGTTTAAACAGCAAGTTCTGAGATGCCAGACAGACCAGGGACTGACCTAAACCACAGGAGCATAACTGGTATGGTAAGAAGAGCCCTGGGAAAGAGCCCTGCCTGAAACGCGCTGAGAGAGGACGTGGAAGTAGTTATTACACAATGCATGTGAAGAAAGACAAGGGCAGGAATGCATTTCAATGCCTAGGATCTTACGTTGCACAGATTTAGAAATCAAAATGGTATGTCATGCTTTCAGAAAAAGAAAAAGAAAAAAAAAGAAAAGAAAACAAGAAAACCCTCAGTAATTTAAATATTTCTGTCTGACGGGGGCTGAAAATATAACATCAGTTACAGAGCTGCCTTGACAAACGCAGCAGATGAGCTAACTTGAAGGAGCAAACCGTGGAACTACTACTTTATTAATATTCCCTTTGTTTCTTTGCCAGTCAAGAGAACAATCCGATGATGAAACAGAGGAATCGGTGAAGTTTAAGAGGTTGCACAAGCTGGTGAATTCTACTCGTAGAGTCAGGAAGAAACTCATAAGAGTTGAAGAAATGAAAAAACCCAGCACAGAAGGTAAAAAGCAATGTGCATATGGTTAAAACTGCATGTGTGAATGCATGTTTCTGTTGAGAGGGTACAGAAAGTGGAGGTTTGGGGGAGGGAGAGATGGAGTGTTTATCCCTCCTCAAGTGGAGGGATGGTAGGAATGACTGCCTTGTCTCTTGTGCATGTCCTAAGTAATTGAATTTTTAGACTGTGGAAGGAGGAAAGTGATAGCCTAGAATGTGGTTACTGCTGATCCGGTATTCTCAGAGCAGCACTTGAGAGTCCCTCATTAAAAGATTAGAACTTGGTTTATGTTTTATGCCCCATGCTGGGGAGGGAATCCCCATGCTAGGAGCAATGCCAGCCAGCTGCCCCACAGGCTCAGCAAGGACGTAAGTGGAGCCACCACCACATTACTCCCTCTTCTGAGGCCTGGGATGGCACACAGGTGAAGCCCTTGCTCGTTTTGGGGGGTAGCAGCAGTTGCACCACATGGCATCATCCTATGGCAAAAATACAGAAACTCTATCAGACATTCTTGTGGGATAGCAACTGCCTCATGTAATACTAAATTCTACTTCTGGGGGAGCCTGCCTGCAATTTGGCTTTTGAATGAGACCTGCTCCCAACAGAGAGGGGGAGAGAAGGGAGGAGGAGGAGGAGGAGGGTGGGAAAAGGGAAATGGAGTTCAGCCCCTGGGAACACCATGCTGTAGAATTAACTCTGGATGACCTGTATCCATGTGTGAGCACTCAGATTAATGGAGCCTGATCCTGAGGAGCCTCTCTGCACAGCCCTGCTTGAGTCCTCACTGGACTTGTGGGCACCTTTCCGTGCTGGTGGCTTTCTTGGCATGGCATCATATGCCAATTCCCTTCGTCTTAGCAGTGAGCTGAGCCATATTATGGTTCCTTCCTAGTGCATTTAAGGAGACCATGTGCATCTTGCATATGTGGCAGGAAGCTGCTGGCAGATTTATGATCTGGCCGGCATCTCTCCTACATTATGGATGGAGTTACTGGCTGGCATGAAAGGCACAGCCAGTCTAGAGCTCTGGAATGGGCAGGTGTGGTGGTCTGAAAAGGTTTTGTCACCTCATAGGGTGAGCATAAAGCTGGGATACCATGGAAGCAAAAACATGGGGTTTGAGATGGGACAAACAAAACAGGACTATTTTTCCCCTGCTCTGGGTAAAGAAGGCCCCCAGAGAAGCCTGTCCTACCTCCTCCTTCTCTCTCTGGAAGTCTGGGAAAAGCTGCAGGAAGCAATCAGCTGGAGGCTCCAGGGGTAGGAGCAGCTGCAGAAACAGGCAGCCCAGGGGCTGCTGGGCATGCAGACACCTTCCTGCAGTTGGACCAGACTTTCTTTTCAGCATATTAAGTATCTGTCTTGCTCTCCGTACCCTCTTTTACAATGCCTCACCTCTTTATTTCCTCTTCTCCCTCAGTCTTTCACTTAAGTGTCCCAGTTCTCTTCAGGGCTTATTGTTGTTTTTTTTTCCCCAATGAGTTTTTCCACCCCTGCCTTCAGCAGAAAAATCACTGAATTAACAGTTGTATGCAAAAAAATGTTTGCTCTTCTTCCTTCTTTCTCCACCTCCTGCCTGTCTTCTCTAACTCTAGGCTTCTCTGAATAAATTATCTATAACTCTGAGTTTGTACTTTATCTACCACTCTGGAGTTTCTTTGTAGATTGGCTCTTGGGAAACTCTGTAGGAAAACCAGTTATTGCTAAATAACAACATGGATTACTTCTGCATAACTTCTGTGTAAGTAGAAGGCCCCTTAAGTAGCCAAGTCTACATCAGCAGTAGATACCTATGACTTTTTTTTCAGGAAATTCCACACCCAAATTTCCATATGGCAAATTAATAGTGCTTCATAAATGTTGTCCATCACAATCTCTCGTAATGTAGGTCTGCATTCCCATTTGGATATGTCAGAGGGCTCTGCACGACCACAAAAAATACAGTGGTCAGATTTGGGTATTGCTGTCTGACCTTCCAAGTTACCTGCAGTTGACTGGATCAGTTCTTGAGCTGTTTGCTGCTGTTCTCTGAATCTGTGTTATGATTCTGACGTAATGTGAAATTCTACATGACTAGGTTTTGGGGAGTTGGCTATAATATTTGACTGAGTAATATCAGTAAAATTTAAATAAATTCATCAATGTTCAACAGCCTTTAGCAAAATGTAAGACTTCTTTTGAAAACTGGCATACAGTTTCCTAGAAGAAAGATTCTTCATAATCCTCCTCAAAAATTTCTTCAGAAAGAACAACTTTACCAAATTTCCCTTATCTGTTCCTGTAGTTTTTAAAGAAAAGCACACTAGTCTCAGATCCTTCTCTTACATTTCTGTTATTGACTCTGTTATCACACTAAATGTACATCTGGCTGATCTGATACTTACTAGAATTTGCCAATATCTGAATCCTGTGTATTTCGTCTTAGTCTGCTCCTAGTGAGCTAAATAACTGAGGCTTCCTAATTCCTGGGCACCATTCTTATACAGCACTTAAAAACACATCACATCTACATCTGTGTCATTATGGCTTTGTGTCATGGACTCACTCCAAATAACATCTGTTACAGTTTTGAAACACAATGCATATTCTACAAGCTGTTTAAAAACATATTTACTTAGTGGACTAAAATTGTTTATCAGCGCATACTCGGTCCCAGGAGAATGTCTATTTTCTGTTCAAATTGAGAACTAGAGGGGGAAAAGAACAAGCTGGACAGTCCAGGGAAAGTGGTGTAAAAACCAGATTCCAATCTACAGACCTACCCCAATACATTTCTCAAGAGTGAAAGTTTCATATCAGATGTGATCCACTATCCCTTCAATGTCACAGTGATCTTTATCTTGATAAAATAGCATCTCAGATTTCAACAAATGTATGTCAAATATGTTTGGCAACAGAGTGAACTGAAGATGAGACAGGAATCCTGTACAGGGCAACTAATCTTTCATCATAAAAGGTGTCCGCTGTTACTGAATGAGCGAGTTTAGTAAATCATAAGTATTTTGATAATTGTTCAAATTTAACTCTGCTGTAAGACTGTAGAAGCAATCAAAGATGAAGCCAAAGTTAGGTCATGGAAGAAATTTATATTGGAAAGAAATAAATACAGTCACGTTTCTATGTGCATTTCTGATATATACCTATGAATGCTGTGAAATTTGTCAGGGACACAGAGGAGGATGTGTACTTTTTTTGGACTCTTACCTTTTTACTGCACGTAATACCTGAGACTATAATTTGCTCAAAAGAAAACACCGGAGAAAAGTTTCCTATATGATAAATGTGAAAAGAAATTGCAATTTCAAGTCTTCTATTCCCCCCTTTCCACTCCAAAAAGGAAACCTGGCTATCTGCCCATCTCCAGTATTTGTGTTGCAAAATATTCCTATTAAATATTTTCTGGAAAAATTTGGTGAACACCAAATGTTTCTGTCATTACCAAGACACTGTTGAAATTGGCACACTTTCCATTTGACCTACTTCTTTGTCTTTGCATCTGTTAAATAAATTCTGTGTGATTAAAACTGGTGCTTCTTACCCCATCGAAAACCCAGAATTTTTAATTTTATCCTGGAGCTCATCTCCATAACTTCATGCAAAAAATACTGCTTTCTGCAGCCACAGCAGCACTGGATATTGGAAAACTGGACCTGAGAGATACTTGTTTGGTTTTTAATACCTGGGTATACTTCTGACCTATTGTAACTGAGCATCACATGCAAGTATCAGATGAAAAACATGAGAAACAGATCCCAGTTCAGCTTTTAAGGGGTTCTTAGTGAGAGCATCTAAGTGGTCTTAGCTGCAGATAAAAGAGAGAAACTTTAAATAATGATGAGTGTACTTACAGGATGTTGTCGTCTGTCTTGTGTTAACTCATCCCAGAACTCTCACTTCACAAATGGAAGGAACTGCTTCAAGTTTATCCACTCACAAATAACTTCTGAGCAACTTATATCAAGAATAGTTTTCTTACAATTTAAGTGGGTGATATCTTAAATAAATACAGTAAGACTCTACAGGGAAACATCTTAGAGAATTGCGAACAATGACATGCATTGTGGTGCTTTTTTACTATGTAGGTGTGGAAGAGCACTCACTTGACAATTCTCCTATACTGGATGACAGATCAGCACTTTACTCTGGAGTTCACAAGAAGCAATTCTACTTTGATGGCTCCTGTGAAAAGCAGCCAGAGGACGACTCGGACTCACTTACTACTTCTCCCTCATCCAGCAGTCTTGATATGTGGGGAGCTAACCGGAAGCTGGTGAAGACCTTCAGCAAAACTGATAGCCGTGGCCTTATCAAGCCTCCCAAGAAACTTGGGACATTTTTCTCTTACCCAGAAGAGGAGAAGTCCCAGAAAGTTTGCCGCTCCTTGACAGATGGAGAAATGAAGAAGAGCCTTGGCTCGCTGAGCCATGGGGTAAGTACAGAAAGCATTTGCTTTTATGACAGCAACAGGCACAAGCACCATCTTCTGGTGTCCCTGGAGGAGATTCAGAGTGTAAGGAAGCAGATCCGATTGAAGAAAATGGATACTAACTATTCCTGTTCCAGAGCTTTTCTTTGCCAGCGCCCTGCTAGGAAAGGAGCATCCCCCACAGCTTGCGACCTGCAATTACTGCGGCACAAAACGAAAGGGGGTGGAGGTTGTGGCTTCCCAAACAGAAGGCTACGAGGGCGCACTTCTGTCAGCGAGTTCAATATTACCTATGTGGTGGAGAGAAGCCTGTACAGTCACCTCAACCTCTCACAGCTGGTGCGTCCCGTTACTGACAGGACCCTGAGCAAGGCCGACAAGCAGGACCTGAGGAGATGCCTGCTGGAGGAGGATGAGGAGGCCAAGAGGAAGTGGGCTGCCACAGTGGATCGCTGTACTAAAAGGGTTCTCTTGAGAATCCACCAAAAGTCTGTGAGTCAAAGAGTTGCCATGAAGGTGGTCTTTCAATTTCTGTGAGGTTGCAGTGAACATTTTCTGCTTTATACTTTTAACTAAAATGTAGTATTTCTGCATTCCTTGCCATTAGAAACCCTTAAGCACTGTAATGCAACTGTAAGGGAAGAGCTTGATATCATCCTGTCAGAGAAGAGTTTTGTTGAATTGCAGTTTCTACGTGTACAGAATTACTCGATGAGAGAGAGCAAATATGACAAAGTGCTGCTTTTTAAGTTCACCTAACACAGAAATAGAGATCACTGGTGAACAGAGGTTTGAGGTGCTATAAATATGTTTTTTGTGATGCTTTCGGAGTTGGTACTCTCTTTAAGGGATTCTGAGAGATGAACAAAATTTTCAGAGTATTAGAGCATTGATGTTCAACTGTGCTCTATTTCTCTTCTGTTGTTATTGTCTTATATTGGCCCTCCCCTACTCAGGTTGCATCTCATCAGCACCCACCCACTCCGTACTCTCCCTTCCACCAAACAGCTGCAGAAAGACAGGGAGTTTGACATTAGGTAGTTACTGCCTTCCTCCTTGCTGTTCACCACCACCAGAAGTATCACTTCTGTCAGTGGCTACTGCTCCTAGCATGGGATGAAGGTGGCACCTTCCTTCAGAGCATTATGGAGAGGGAACAAGGGGTGGCCAAAGTAGGAAATTGTGCTTAAAATGGGAAATTAAGTTATTTGAACATTCCAGAGGGACCCAAAACTGCTTCCTGATTGTATGACCCAGTTTTGACTGTTCCGTTAACCATGATTCTGAGTTTCCTAGGAACTTGCCTTTGGTGCCAGCCAGATCTCCAAAGCCAGCTAGTCTGTTGTCTAGTCGATAATGATCCCTACTTCAGTGGGTGGAAACAGCACTGCATCCGTAACATTAGCAAGATATTCCAGTGAACAATATAGTAGAAACAGCTTTTTCTGCAGAATAACAGATTTTTTTTTGAGGCCTCTGTTTCATTTCTTCAGGTATAAGGTACGAGAATCGCAGCTTTGGTCTCCTTGAATAACCTGAGGGAGATGAGCAAGCCCTCATGGTTCACTTTTTGCTCTTTGGCCACAAAATATATAGGTGTTTGTTCTACCCAATACCATGAACATTCTCTCTTGGCAGCTTAACTATTTTTTCTGCATTGGCTGCTTGCCCCGCCCTTCACGGGACGCTGTTTATTGTCCTCAGAAGACACTGTTTTTCCATAAGGATATTACAATGATAAGAGAAACCTTACTTGTCCTTGTCCTTCTGTGGATTGAATAATAGGGTTATTTTGGAAAAAAGAGCATACTTGTGTGTTCTAGAGATGCCCCATAAATAAAAATACACTCTAAAACTGCCTTTGTAAATACAGATGATAGAAACAAGCTTTTCAGTTCTTCTAATAAGTTAGTCTCGTCTTGCTGTAGTAATTTCATTATGAAAACCAACTGGAGTGACCTTTACTTATTCACGGAGATACAGTTGGAGAAGAAATGGATAGCGTTTTGTTGTTGTGGAGGAACTCCTCAGTCAACTGCTTCTCCAGCCTTGTTTGAATCAGATAAATGTTGGAGACATGCTACTCTTACTAACTTTTTCAATACGCTTCTTTCTGAAACCTCAAATAGCTAGCAGACTTCAACTAATGATGCTCCTTCCTAAAAACACTTAATTTTTTGTTTGCTGCAACCTCAGGGAAATTGCAATGCCTATGTATTCAGTGGAATTGGTCACTCTGTCTTTCCTTGCCATTCATTTTTGTCATTTATATTTGTTTCAGTGACCTGGACATGCATGAAATTTTCAAATTGCATCAGTTTTTCTTTTCTCCCAAAATGATAATACTTTTGATTGCATGACCATTCCATTGAATATCCCTCTCCTCATCCACAGACCTTTTGTTTAGTGCAGTATTGCCAGGGTCGCTACTGGAATCTGAAAGCAGAAGTTAAATTTTAAATGTATGGGGAGGTCCATAGTGAAACAATAAGCATCCTTAATATGGTACATTTACTCAGAAGCTTTTAACCAACAGTCATTTTGCTTTCCAAGAAGACTTCTTTAGGAGGAGCTCTGGCTGATTTGACAGACAAGTTTGCTCAGAGCAGTTCCAGATGTCCTCTCTTCGTTGCTGGGATTACCATGTGCTGTAGGATTAGTTATAACGGTCCTTCACAGAAGAACCAAATTACTACTAGCTAAACATGCTGTGCTTTAGAAACTGATCATATTGCTTGTGGTTGGTCTCAAATGTTTTCCAAAAACAATTTTTAAAACCTGTGCCACAGTCACATTGCCTTCTGGAAGAAAACACTTAGAAAAATTCTACATCACAGCACTGTCTTTAATGTGTGTGAGGCCTAGACAAAGCTGGCTTTGAGTTGTGATAAAGTTGTGGTGGTTGCAGAAACTGTCATCCAAGCATGTTTGATGTAAGCAGGACACAATATAGAAGCTAGAAAATAAAATTTTTTAAAAGCTACTAATATACGTGCTGATCAGGGGTGAACAGGGCAGGAAGAATGTTTACTTTATTAGAATTAATTGTTAGAATTGTCCGTTAAGTGGCACGGTTTATAGATCTTGCTTCTTCCTCAGAGAGGAAGCTGGTAGTTCTCAGGTGGTGGGTCTTCACTGACTCACCGTCCTTTGTAGTTCTGATCCGATGCCGAGTTGATTCTTCAAGTGTCTTTGAAGTTAAGTTATTGTGTTGAGCAGTTCAGGCCCTAAGAACTTAGAGAGTTCACAAGTGTTGAGCTTCTGCCTCCTGTTTGTCTCAACCCTAACTCTGAAGAGAATACTTGTAATAGACATCTACCTGTCTTCAAAACCACACTCAGAGCCCAGAGTTGAAGTTGTGCAAGTGAATTGTAATTGCCATACCTTCATCCTGGATTGTCCTGGGAGAGCTCTGACAGGGCCAGTTACTTGAATACTATGTAGCCAGTTGTTAATTACTCAGGTTTTATTATCTTAAATTGCAAAGCAAAAGCTGGAAGTACCTAATCTGGAATCAGGACTTGCTGAGTCTCTGGGGACACAATGCTTATGGTTAGCGGGGCTGGTTTTTCTCTTCTCTTACCAAGGGCTTGCCCCACTAGGCTTCCAGCAATTCCCTGTATTTCAGTGCAGATGCAACCTGTGCAGCTATTCCAAGAAGGTAGGTTATTCAACACTTTAAAAGATTGCTGGTTCTCTGTTTCAGTGCTACTGTGGACTTAACATATGAAGGCAGATGGGAGTGCTGAGGTGGAGTTGCCAGCACCTTGGAAAACTTGATTCTACAGTTTTCTTAGACCAAAAAGTCTTTTTTATTTTTGAAGAGTAGGCAATAAGTGACTCAACAGCAGCAGACCTTAGGCCAACACAACTGGAAAACACAAATTACTCATATTGCTTTACAATGGATTTCTTTATTTATAATCTCTCATCCCTTTGTTTGTTTGTTTGTTTGTTTCCATTTTTGCAGACATTCATGTTTTAATTGGTGTTCTCCAAATCACAGATGTTCTGAGTGAGCTAGTCATTGAGATAAAACTGTATCTATCCTTGTTTTCTTGCAGAGAACCTGTAGCTTTGGAGGATTTGACTTGACAAATCGTTCCCTTCATATTGGAAACAGTTCTGACCAAATGGTGAGTTTAAGAAGGTGCAGATTTGAAATAGCATAAAATGAAATGCACAGTCGAGTTATAATAGACTGAAGTGTAATTTAGGTCTGTAATAATAGTTTGGGGATCCAAGAAAACAGAGTATCTTTGTTAACCTCAAACTTCCTTAGCTTTGAGAATAACATACCCACCCATATCCATGTGTATATAAGTATTTATATAGCATATGTGTAAAGAGGCAGGAACAAGTGACCGAAGTGCAGATCTGGGGGCACATCTGTGGGCTGTTCTTAAGTGTGACTTCCTCAGAGCATCACCCAAGGCAAAACATATGATTGCTGTACTTTCTCAGTAAAAGTATTTACTGTTTGGGATGGTGGGGCAAACTTTCATTCACTGAAGATCCGCAAGTTATTTGCATGGAAATCATTATGTAAGAGATTTATTATTTGTTTTCTCATTGTATCTAAGGGCTCTGGAGTAGACCAGGATCCCACTGTGCTGGGTGCTGCGCAACTGATCTCAGAGCATTTTTGTGTTTAAAAAAACCCGAAACATCTCTCCTGAGAATTAATTCCATTTTATGTTACTCATGTTGATCCCAGCGTTACTGTTGGTCGGCCTGCAGCCAAAAATGACAGAACAGAAATGAGCCAGAACATTATATCAAATAAAATTGCCAACATATTTTTTCCTTTTGCCCATATATGTTTTTCTTTTCTGTTTCAACATTGGATCTGATAGTTTCTCTGTCCACTTAAATCAAAATTAAATTGTGAAACATTTTGTATGCCAGCATTATGTTGTTTTTTTATGTCAGCTGGGTCTTTTGGGCTTGTTTTTTTGTTTTCTTATTAATTTTTTAACATCAAAAATAGCCATAATTTGGCTAAATCGGTGGGTGGTTATTTTACTCATCAATTTTCATCTCAGTAAAAATGTTAACCTCTGATCTTAGTATTTATCTTTAAACAGAGACACTTGTTTTGTTCAGATTGCTTTTCATGTAAGAAAGTGTGAAGTCTAGATGTTACATTTTTCCCTATGAGCATCAGTAGTGGGTGATATGCAAGTGCATCAGAATAATATATGCAGATCAAAGAGGTTTTTTCCTTGAAAACATTTAAGTCTATTAAGTGGAAGGTTTTTTCCAAAACGATAAATCAAAGAGCTGTTATTAATTTCTGGTAAAAGACAAAAATTCCCAAAGAAGTTGTAATCACTTGTAAAGGGAAAAATACTGCCTTGTCAGAAATAAAGTATCAGTTGAATTTCAGAGAAACTTTTTGTGAGAATATTAGTAAGATAGAAAACATACATAAATTTAGGGGAGGAAAAAAAGAGAGAAATCTGTTATGTGGAATATAATGTCCATTTATTTTAGGGTGTTCTGTCTTCATGTACCTAAATTGAATCAAGTCAGAGACCAAATTCAGTAGAAAATCTCTTTGGCCAGATGGATTTTGGTCCTTTTCTGTGCTCTGATTTTTTATGCACCTTTGCCAGTGGAGGGTGCTGGGGATAGCTCTAAGAGAGCTGCCTTGCTGTGGTTCCTGAAACAGAATAGAATGAAAGATCATTTTTAATATGCTGCCTGGACAATCTGAATAAGGGCTGAATCATACAAGTAAGTTTGGCAAAATGTCTACTGATCCAAGCTAAGTGTGTGCTTGTGCTGTAAGTAAATGCTCAATATCTTAAGCTGGTTTCGAAAAGGTTAAATGCATTCAAAGCAGCTGGTCTTTGTCATCCACTATATATGGACCAGCTAATTTAGTTCTTCAGTACCCTGTTCCGTGCCTTAAGAATAGCTGTGCAAGTATAACCTACCATGGTTTATGGATTTAGTAGCTTTTTTGTGGTGGTATTTTGGTTTAGTTTTTTTATAAACGGCCTGCAGTAAAACCACAGAGGTTAATGGAATGCCTGTCTGAAAATAAAAAGTAAATTTGGGTAACCAAATATAAGTATCCATATATATATATACACACATACAGATATATATTTGGCTAGGATCTCAGAGATACCTTTAGTCTTGTTAAACCCTTTGAAGTATTGATCAACGTAAGCCACAACTACTGTTGTGTGTCCTGTCAGGACAGGCTTAGCCTGAGACAGTGTGGCTTTCTATCAGGTCAAATACTTACCTGAAACTCAGGGATAAAGGCATCCTAACAGACCCTGACACCTCTACACACAGTACTTTCACAAAAAGGTTACAAATCAGGCCTTAAGAGTAAGTTACAGTGGACTGCTACAGTGGTTTGCACAAGGTCTCAACATAAATTTGGAGCAGTCAACAGGACACCATGCTTCCATCCTGTGTCTGCCAGGATACCTCTGCAATAACTGTGACTGAGGAAAAAAGTGGCTCTTCTATTTTATAGGCTTAAGCCATGTTTTATTTTGCAGGGCAAAGAAGGAGACTTTGTTTATAAAGAAGTGATCAAATCACCCTCTGCTTCCCGTATATCTCTGGGCAAAAAGGTGAAGTCTGTAAAAGAAACCATGAAGAAAAGGATGTCTAAAAAATACAGCAGCTCTCTGTCTGAGCAGGTATGTAGAGTCTGCAGTAGAATCCACTTAATAATGCAGAAGTGATAATCAGTGTTGATTCCCATGCATCAAGGCATCTCTGAAGAAATTTCTAACAAGACTATATAGTGTGGTTTATTCCTATGTTCTTATGAAATCCCTCACTGTGAAATGGCTTCCTATAGATGCCAGTACCATGGAAAATGCATTTTCAGATTTTCATTTAAGTAGCTCATCAGCAGAAGTCTGTCATTGATGACATCGCACATCTCACTCTCTATTTCTATTTCTTTTCTGTTGTAATTTGTTAAGGGAACCGGTCTGTGACACAGGGTCACAGTAATACATTTAATCTGCAATTTACACTTTAGTGTAAATTCCCAGCATAACTTCACATATGCAGCTCCTCTCTGCTATTACGGATCTTTCCTCCATCACAGCTTGCCCTCTGCAGCAGCCCATTAAAACAGAGACACAATCTAGTTAGAAAGGGGCATCCCACAGAAGATTTTCCTATTATTCTTTCATTACAGATTTTTATAGCTTATTCTTAGAGGCAAACCTGAAGTACATTAGTTTTAAATTAGGCTTTGAATTTCACTGGCCTAGAAACAATTGCAGTCTCTTTGCCTTTTGGTATACTTTGGGTTCCTTGCTTTACTGGAGTGTCAGGTATCTTCGGCATTTGTTTAAAACTAGTCTTGCCTCTTGAAATGTGTTCGAAAGCCTCAGGGAAAGCAGAGCTCTTCCTGGTTAACATCGCCCCCAAGCGGGCTCCTGCCGGCTGGGTCGCGGGGGGTGCTTGCAGTCATAGAGAATTGGGAATGGAAAGGAGGTTGGAGTCAAGTCCTGCCAGATCTACCTTTTGGTATTAATGCAAAGCCTTAGCACCTGTAAAAAGAGAAGTTTGTAACATTCAGAGTAACAACCCCAAACTGAAGAATCTGGAGACAGTGTAGAGAGGCAGAAACGTGGCCAGTTTTGTGCCATGCTTTGCAATATTAAAATTCCTTTCCTGCAGAACTGTTAGCCATTCTTGTTCATAACCAGGGGCACTGCTACAGTTATGGTTATTTAATTTAAACTTACAATTAAAATACTTTAAGGTCTAACGTGATTTGATTATTGATAAGAAGATGCTTGGTGTCTGACTGAACTTACAGTGCCCCTCTGCAAGTCTGCCAAAAAAAAAGGGATCCTTTGAAAAATTGGTTTACAGTGATTTAGCAATACTTCTGCTCTATCTCTCTCCCTAAGATTGACTTGACCTCTGAAGTCATATGCTGGGGTGAGTTTTTTCCTAATGATTCTGCAGCATGCAAATAATAGCATTCATCTAAAAGTTTTATGACCACACATCTCCACAAAAATTCTTGTATGCAAGCTACAGTTCTTTTGTTTTCAAAATTTTTGGCACAGTCGTTTTAGAGTATTTGTAACTTTCAGGCATCATGACTCAAACTATTTGCCAGTATATCTTTCTGCATTCAAAAGAACCAAGCAAAATTATGCTGTCCACAAGTATCTGCTGCTTTCTTTTAACTGTGCTTCATTGAGGCTGACAGAATTTCAATTTAGGAAATACCCTTTTTGATTTTTTGTAATGCTTGACTGAATGAAAACAGAAATTTTCTCACCTATTGCACATGTAGCAAAATCATTTTATATTTATGCATTTATGTTTATGAATATTTGTACTATGTACAGGCTGCATTTTCTGGCTAATTTTTTTTCTTGTAGCTAAATGAGCAGTGTTATCAACAATTCACTTCGAAAAGAAATATTGCTGCACATCTCACTTGCTTGTCTGATTTGTTTGTGTTCATCTTTGTACGAAATCCTGTTTCAGAAAGCTGAATTTGGCACTAGCTGTTTTACAACTACTGCTAGCAAAAAAATATCATGTGTCATGAAAATCTTTGAATTGGGAGTTTTATGAAGTGTTTCTTTCTTCTTAACAATGCTAGCTTTTCCAGACTGAATTGTTTGCTCCCATCACCCCTGCTCTGCCTAGTAAAGCAGGGTTTTTACCACAGTTGAGTACTGCTAAATAAGTAGATGGAGGGTTTCAACCTGTCTGGTAAAGAGCAGGAAAACAGAATCTTTTTCCTTGGAGATGAACAAGAAGCTCCCATCAGTGCCTATGTTCATTTACCAAACTGAAATGGTTCAATCCCTTTCAGGAGTCCAGCCCTGGGGTCATGCCAGGTTCTCCGCAGTCGCCACCACCAGACAGTGACTCCCTGGACAAACCCAAGCTGAAAGCCGGTGGCTCAGTAGAAAGCCTGAGGAGTTCCTTAAGCGGTCAGAGCTCAATGAGTAAGTTCAGTTGTAACTGTATTGCTCCATATCTGTGGCTTCAGGGAGCAAAGATCTCCACAGTAAGCAGAATCACAGAAAGTCAAAGCGGAAACAGTGGTTAAAAAGTAGAAAGGCTGATGGGTTAGTCATTAAGGGTTTACAAAGAACTGTAACCTCTTTGGTGCAGAGACTATTTTTTTTGCTTTGTGTTTATGCAGAGCCCTGAAAAAGTGAAATCCAATTTTCTGTCTGGGTTTGCTATGTCCTGCTGTTATAATATAAATATCATAATGTAAACATAATATAATAATGTGCCTGTTTACTGCTGGTCGAGGATCATAATTCTCACTTCTAGTGAGAAATTTCCTGGGCACTTCTGGCGGGCTTCCCACCCTCCCTCTAGAGAAACTTTGAGGTTGTCTCATTAAATAGTTAAAGGAAGAGTAAGTAGTATTTAAAACCTCTCGGGTTAAGATTGTCTCTACGAGAAACAGAGCTTAAATGGAACACAGATTATGTAAACTTGCTATAGCATTCACCGAATTTCAGGACATGAGAGGGATTCTGTAACCCTCGTGCAGGAGCTTGTTTTCCTCGCACCACTATGTTTTTTTTGTAAGCAAAACTTCCCAGAAAGATGACATTCCTGTGACATACTGTAGATGAGACACTAGTTAAACAGCTTCTCAGTTAAATATCGAGGAGCTGAATTCAGGAAAACAGGAGTGCAGAGTAGATTTAACTAACTCTCTCATCACATGTGTGTATAAAAAAATAGGACTTCTAACTTTGATTATCATGTTTTCTGGAAAGAAGACCTGTTTTCTATCTTGCTTCTGTTTCTGAAGCTTCTTCAGAAGCTTTTTTGTGAACTGATACTATGTGTCTCACACAGGTGGTCAGACAGTAAGCACAACAGATTCCTCAACCAGCAACAGGGAGAGTGTGAAATCAGAAGATGGTGATGATGAAGAGCCTCCTTACAGAGGACCTTTTTGTGGAAGAGCCAGGGTTCACACTGATTTTACTCCAAGTCCTTATGATACAGATTCTCTGAAGCTCAAGGTACTAGCTATGTCTGTTTTTAAGGGGTCAAACATTTATTTTGCTAAAATTCTAAATTAAAAGCTCTTTGCAAGTACTATAGAATTCTTAATCTTGTAACGAATTTATATGTGTTTTTTGAAGCCCTTTACCATGTCTTACACATTTAAGACTTGCTCATATAGAAATTACAGAATTATAGCAAAATGTTATAGAACATAATACTGGTGGTTTTCCATGTCTAGGGAAAGACACTTGTGTCTTTAGTTTTGGGAAAAATAAAAATGTACCATGAATTCATTTCCCTTTTGCAAGGATTTTGCTTGAAAGACTGGAAAAATACTTTTGTCTGCCACAGTGAAATAATCCTCAATGGAAGAATTTTCAAAACCCTTGGAAGAAATGTCCATGCACCTGCACATAGTGTCTCTTAAAGGCATTTGAGTTAATATAACTTGTTTTGAGTTAATTTTGAAATACTTTGCCAACTGAGTGGTTATCCATCTTTAATTTTTTCTTGATATCAGCTTTGATTATTTTCAGTGGTGCTGTATTCAATTCAATCTATCTGACTCCTTACATTCATTACTTAAAATTCCAATGGCAGCTAATTCCTATTAAAGCAAATGTATCCAAGGTAATCTCTTTAGGCGTACAAAAATGTTTTTGTGTCTATTTCTTTGTTATGGTCGGGGCACATTAGGAAAAGCAACATTGTTGCACAGTTCCTTCTACATAAGCCTCCTTTGCTCAGAGATCTGAGGTGAAGTTATACCCATATACACTGAGCATGTTCTTATTTGCACCAATTTCAGATAGTTGCATAGCTTAGAGACAATTGTACAAAACAGTAGTGGTGCTCTACAGAACTGTCAGCAGCTTGGAGAATCTGGACAGTAGGGATCCATTCCGGGTTCTTTTGTTGACTTGTTCTGTGGTCTAAGTCATGTCATTTAATTTCCTTTTCTTCCACTTGTAAAACAAGTATAAGCAGACATTTTTACAAGAGCTTTGAAAACTAAAGAATGTTGTCTGTTCCATGTACATGGAAATCCAGGTGGGTATGTTTGCTTAAATATCTTTCAGAAAGCATGCTTAAAAGGCTTTCTTGCTTCTTTTGTCTGCAGAAGGGTGACATCATTGATATAATCAGCAAACCCCCCATGGGCACTTGGATGGGCCTGTTGAACAACAAAGTTGGCACTTTCAAATTTATCTATGTGGATGTGTTAAATGAAGAGGAAGAGAAGCCAAAACGGCCCACCAGGAGACGTCGAAAAAGCAGACCACCCCAGCCCAAGTCAGTTGAGGATCTCTTGGATCGCATCAACTTAAAGGTCCAAATTCTCTCTCTCTCTTCACCCTTCAGTTCTGCTTAGGGGAAGGGAGCCACACCTTTTGAGTTGTTAGTTTAGAAAGTTGCACACCAGACTCATAATCCTAAGGCTTGTGACACCACTTAGCAGAATCAGATCTTAGCTGCAGAGTGAAAATAGCTGAGGCCAGGCAGAACTGCCTGTCAGGCTTGATGAAGTCCCTCAGGCTGCAAGTCATGTACTCAGAGACTGTAAATCGTTGCTTAGTATGGCCACTAGCTAACACTCCAGAGGCAAGCAAAACGTGTAAAATAACAATGGTTATCCTGTCTTTAAAGAGGGCAGGTTTTTTCTGTTTCTGTTCAGAAGTGCTAGGGATAGATTGATGTGGCTGTCATTCACCCTTCATACTTCTCCCCTCTTGCAGAGCCATGCCATACTGTGTGTTCAGGTAGCATTGATACCCAGACCATCTAATATAGTGCATTTCAAATACAAAAATATGTGCAGCATTCCAGTTCTGCCACAGCTACTTTTCTGAACTCTGAGCACTGTCTATACAAGCTGTAATACTATAATTTTGGTGCTGTGCACTGGTTTGCATTTTCCTAACTACTGCTTTTTTTGCTGGTTGCAAAAATGTCATCTAGTATCTTTATTGACAAAATAAATTGAATAAATTTGTTGTCTTACAGCTCTTCTTTTTTTTTTTCCCTCTTTTTTTCCATTTGTGCAGGAGCACATGCCCACTTTTCTATTCAATGGTTATGAAGATCTGGATACCTTTAAGCTTTTAGAAGAAGAAGATTTGGACGAACTGAACATCCGAGATCCTGAGCACAGAGCTGTTCTTCTCACAGCAGTGGAACTTCTACAGGAATATGATAGTACGTGGGATGTCTGAGGTTTTCTGTTTTACTAGAGCTCTGCCAAGAACCTTGTGAACCCCTTAAAACGGAAAACTGGTTCCAGGATTTTGATCCCTTTTTTTTTAATCTAATGTAGTTATTTCCACAGTAACCCCATGTAACGTGTTAGATTTTTGAGGAGTGACTTAAGATTTGCTTTTGTTCTTCCAAAATTCTTTTGTTCACGTAAGCCCTGCCACCCAACTTACTCAATTAATATCAAGTGTACAGTACATAATGCTTTAGAATACTGATGTTCAAGAACAAATCATGAGATAACCTACTCAAAAGAAGAGTCTGACACATAGAGAATAGGAAAGAAGAAATCTTCAGATTAGAGGGACAAGATTAAGATTATCAAGAGTAGGAAAAAATTCAAAGCCCAGAGAGCTGTGGAGAAGTGTAATGTGAATTAATTTTACCTGCACATATGTATGGTTCTTGGGACTGTTAATTGCAGGATTGTACAGGTAGCTTCAGGTTGTATATATGACAAAACAGTGATTTTCAAAGGAAGTAAATATATCAGTCAAGTGCAAAGAGTGAAAGACAGTGACCCGCATATCTAATGTGCAGCAGTGCAATTTTGCCCACTGTACACGTGATCTCAGGCAAGTGGTTGCAAAGATAAGGAAAAGTGGAGTAAGCCATAGCAGTCAAATTCGAGGGTGTCTTTGCTGCATGGCAATAAGTGGGACCTAGTTACAGCAACCTAAGACAGTGCTGAATTTCCCCTTCATCCCCAAGTGTCAGCAGAATATTAGTATCCACCGAGCAGAATCAGTGGAATGGATTATGTGAGGACTTTCTCAGCTGCTTCTGTGCAGATTCCTGTGTTTTATCTTAAACTGCCATAGCAGCAATTTAAACAGCTGCTTGTTAAGTGGGCAATGCTTAATTCAGTTATAGTGATATGTGTGATTAGTATCTTTAGACAGTACTGTGTGGCCCGAGTTCTCAGTGACATGTAGCTTTCTTGTTCATTTCCCAGAGAGTCATCTGCTCTTTCTTTGCCCTTCTCTACCCCCACAATTAAGCCACAGTGTAAAAATTAGGTTCTTTTCACTAATATCAGAGTAGGTTTTTGTCACCCAACATGAGCTTCTCTTCATTATTTGCAGACCTATTTAGAATGCTTACTTCCCTGAAGAAATAATTTTTTCAAGCCCCTTCAATTTTGGTTTGAAAACTTGAAAATGTGGTGGTTGGAAAGTACAAATTCCAGCTCCAAGTCAGGGTGATGAGGAGAAAGAGAAGTGGGAACCAGACAGCTCTAAGCTGGGAGAGGCAACAGTACATAGTTCCACCCCATAATTACCTGTCATGTGCCGAGAGCAGGAATTGGAAAAATCATTTCTGACATTTCATTGCTGGTATGAAAACCCACAGCATAAACTGTATCCTTGCATCATGAGGTTGGTTTTGTGTATCTTCAGCTCCAGATTTAGCTTCTTTACAAAATATGATTTCTGACAACACGTTCTGAGTAAATTCCTGGAATCCAGTCTATGCAGCCTGAGTGGACCACACTTGAGTGTTGTCTTTTTGCATACACCAAGGAAGGAAGGAACTGGTACCACTAGTCTCTTCCATGTCCCTTCGTCCTTTGTTAGGGGACAGTATCTAATGTACCAGACCTACTCCTGATCCTTCCTCTGGGTCTTCTCAAAGGTAATTCAGAATTCGGATTTTTACTTGAGTTGGTTCTTTTCAGTGTTCTTTTCTTCTTTTTTTGGATGTTGGGGTTTTTTTAAGTCTTAGAAAGAACTTTTACAGCATCATTTTAAGTAAATTTCCGTGGTTTTAAGTTGCACACGTGAATTCCATTCTGCTTTATTATGTACCATGCTGCTCCCTCACACTCTTGCTGAAGCTGTTGCTTAATCGTTTACCAAACAGGATGAATGTTTCCAACATTTGTGATGGCTTTTCCTAATGCTCACTCTTTTATAAACAGTGGTCTGATACAATTAATACAACAGGAAAGATCATAGAATTACTTAGGTTGGTAAAGACCTTTAGGATCATTGAGTCCAACCTAGTCCACCGCTAAACCATGTCCTTAAGTGCCACATCTACACACCATTTAAATACCTCCAATGATGGTGACTCAACCACTGCCCTGGACAACCTTTTCTAGTGCCTGACCACCTTTTCAGTGAAGAAATTTTGCTTAATTCACAAACTAAACTTCCCCTGATACAACTTGAAGCTGTTTCCTCTTGTCCCATCTCTTGTTACTTGGGAGAAGAGACCAACCTCCACCTGGCTACAGCCTTCTTTCAGGTGGTCATAGAGGGCATTAAGGTCACACTTGAGCCTCCTTTTTCCAGGCTAAACAACCCTAGCCCCCTCAACCACTCCTCATAAGACTTGTGCTCCAGACCCTTCACCAGCTCCATTGCCCTTCTCCGGACACACAGAATAGTGGTGTTTGAAATGGAAGGTTGAGAAGTTCAGTCACATTTCCTGTTTGCCTATTTTTCACTGTATTCTCACATCCTTTAGGTAACAGCGACCAGTCAGGATCTCAGGAGAAACTTCTCATTGAAGGCCAAGGCCTAACCGGATGCTCTCCTCGGGATTCTGGCTGCTACGAAAGCAGTGAAAACCTGGAGAATGGTAATGGTGACAGCAATGAGCCTTAAAATTCCTTCAGTCTTTTTTTTCAGTAGATAACTTCATATACTTCTCCTCCTGTTCCTAGCTAACACAAGCTACTTCATACTTGACTTTCTCCTTTGCTCTGACTACCTCTTTCCTCTTGGCTTGAGCCACTGGTTTTCATTGCTACTGTTTCTAATTTATTTATTTGCATAAGTAAAGGAAAGAGATCACATTTCACAAATAGTCTTTCCTTTGTGATCTTAGGGCAACAGGCACTCTCACTGCCATTCCCTGCCTTCTCCACTCCCAGTCATATTCTCATGCCACTGTGCCTCTTGAGACTTGCACTACTTGCACACCAATAGCCCTTGTCTAAGGAATCACCAATGGAGAAGTCTCTGAACTCTGCTGAGATGAGGAGGATTTTTTCTGTTAAGAAAAAATGTTCTTTATTTTAGGCCATATTTTGGTGTTTGCTTAGATTGCATGTTGCATTCTCCTCTGATCAGAACCCAACTGCAGAGATTTAGGACTTCTTAGTGTATGAATACTAGAAAGTTAAATTAATTGAGAAGTTGGCAGGGAGATAAACTAAAAGAAAAAATTGCTAATGATATCAGTTCCGTTTGCCTTACCCTGCATCAGTAAAAGGTGATGCATTGAAAAATTACCAAGGCAGGTGATAGTAGAGATTTTTGTCTTTGTTCTGAAAAAAACAGAGTATGCTTTACTTGAGAGATGGTCTAAATTTGTCATTAGGGATGAAATATTAAAAGAGAAAATACTGGTTTGAGTTTGGCATTATCACTCCAAGCATTTGAGCCATGGTTTGGCCTCAGACTGCCTGGTTTCATTACTAACATCCAGCATAAATAGGAAACCAAGAACAGAATAAATAGATACTGTATGCCCCTTATAGTGGCTATTTTTCCAATTTAAAATATAAGCTAAAGATCTTTCTCTTAGTATGTGCATTTTCTGTCAGTCTGCCACTCAAAAATAACAATTTATTGAAGAAAATCACAATTTAGTTTGAAGCTGAATGCCTGAAATCAATAATATACTAAATTCCTGAAAGCAGGGAGTTCTTTTTCTTGAATACAAATCCACATCCGGTAGGCATGCAGGAATAGAATCATAGCTAAATATATGGCATACGTGACAATTTTCTTTCATTTTTATCTCTAAGTGCCATCATAATGATAGCTGTAACACTGAAGTTAAAGTGCTGCCTGTACATTTTGCTTATTTTAACAATATAATAAAACCTTTAGAAAGCAATTGGCATTGCCTGTCTGCTTAGATACTTACATTTAAACTAATATTTCTGTCTGAGTTTTCTAGAACGTGAAATGCTGATGATTTTTATACTGCTTTTTATGTATGGCTTGCTGCATTTCTGTATCATTTTTGTTCACTAATGCATTTAGTGCTTGTTTTGAAAACCATTATGAAAAGAACATTTGATATTGGATTCATTCAGAGATTTTGTCAAGGCTAGTTAATCTGAAATCTGTTCCACCTTGTTTGCAAAGTTCATGGACCATAGTTGTTCATATGCATGTTGTTTTCAAAATATATTGTGTTCTCATCTTTTAAAATAAGGATAGTCAGTCATTTGTCTGGTATAAACATCATAATGTGCAGATCAGCACTTCATAAAGGGCAAATGTATTCTGAGAAGGAACCGATCTTCAGATTTTCTGGGGAATGGTTATACATAATATTTTGATGACTCCTGTAGTGTCTGGTTTGGGGCTGATACTGGATCTTTGGGTGTCAGTTCAAGATTTCAGAGCTACTCTTATATTTGGCTAGAAAATTGTTTGCTATGTACTATAGCCTGGTCATGCCTGGCTTCTTTGAAGCTTTACTTGTGCTGTATAACTTTTTTAAGGGACATGAAGAGATGAGAATTGCATGTGCAATGCACAGAGCTGAATGAGCAGACAAACCACAGCTGTATCAGTTTGGATAAGGGCATTCTCTGACTTGTTCAGAAACTGAGACCCAGATTTCCACAGTGCCAGGCAGGCATCCTAAGCACTTAAACATTCCGTCATAATTAGTCAGGAAAGGAAGCAACAAAACAGGTGGCCACATTACCTAATGTAATGTGCATTTCTACTAGATTGTAATCAATAGAAAAAGCAATGAGGCTACTATTGTCTAATGTGCCATCATCTTTGTTGTGTCAACAGACCTGTTTGAAATGTACCCAAAATACAGCCACAGAAAGTAATGTCAAAATGAAAGTTAATAAAATCTGGATTTGGGCAAGCCACTGAATGCATTCTGTGTCTGGGTTTGCATACTTAAATTTCTGAGGACTGTCTTCCATATGGAAAAAGCAGTACTAGGAGAAACACTGAAAATTTTTTGCTATAACTGTGGTACCTTTAGAAATTGAGGGCTCTAGAATATTCCCCAAGATAGTCTCTTTTCTTCTGAGGCAGATGATGACAAGGAATTTAAAAGTTCCATGTCTGTAATCTAATAATAAGAAGTATCGTGAGAGGTTGACAGTGCTTTGTCTAGCAAAAACTGCACCATAACATTAAATAGAAGAGTTAAGGTATTCACCATAGCTTGAACTGAACCTGGAAATAATATAAACTTTTCATTCATTTTATGCAAGTTCCACCTTTTTAATCTTAGTTTTTACCCAATCACCTGTGTCCTTCTGCACACATTTAAATCAGAGATGCCACTGTGGTTAACAGCACTATGAATGGCATTAGACTGCTTAACTGTACTGGGGGTTCATAAGACTGAGTTATTATCAAAAATCCTCCCATTAAAAATCTGTTTTAAACCTTACTAGCTATACACTTTAACTCTGGTAGTTTGTTTTCTTCTTTTTTTCCCAAGGTAGGGAATGTTACATTTGTGGACATTGTTTATGTAACTCTCCACTTTATGAAAACAACTGAAAAATATATTTTAAAGTCTGTTTTCAGGAAATACTGCCTTCCTTTCTTAGTTTCACAGAAGCATAATGAAGTTATACCTGGCAGGAGGAGGGAAGGAGCAGATGGAAAAAGGGAAATCACAGCTGCCCTCCTGATACTGCTCTTGACTTAAGTCTACATAAAAGAAATTACATTCTCAACCACTGGCCTCTGTACAAAGCAGTAACATTGAACCCAGCAGTATCTTCTGAACCATTCTGAAGCAGAGAGCTTAAACATTGCGTGTTTGATTATATGTGTTATAGACAAAATGTTTTGAACTTCAATTCTAACCTCATTTGTATTTTTATGCATAACAAATCTTTATGAACTAAAGATTTGATTTTACTTTCAGAAAATTTTTCTTTTCTCATTTTTCTTGGTTTTTATTTCTTCCTTTTCCTGTTCCCCATTTCTTCTTTTTTCCATTCCCAGGCTACTGCCTTTACACAGACATACCCCATTTTTGATGAAATGCAATTCTGCTTACTAGATATCCTTATGGCTTCAGTAAGAGCTTATATTGCACAGGAGTAGCATTTCTCGCAACTTGTATTTGAATGCCAAGATTCCTGAGTGGGTTTTCCTTAAACCAGTGTAACCCCTGATTAGTATTTCAGATTGAAAAGAAGGTACATGGATTTTGTTATGTGAGCTTTGACAGCAAGCCCCGGACAATAGGGTGAATTACTGCACAAGTCAGACATGTGCTGGCAAATATGAATAATGGAAAGAAAACACTTCTTTCCATGCTCATTACATATTGACATTAGTGCCTGAAGGCATTAAAAAATGAATATAAAATTTTTACACGTCTTTAATGTGATTTCAAGTTGTTTTCAGAAGGCAGTGGCCAAGCTCCTTGGAAAGATGCAGACAGAGGGGTCTACAGGTCTCTCTGCTAGTTCTCTGAGCTACCTGAACTCAAGGTAGTAGCGAGGGGGCCAACTTCAGTGTGGGATGTGTCTCTTATAGCACTTTGTGGAAATGGTAATATTTAGTTTGACTTGAAGTGCGAACCATACAGCTTCTGAGAAAGGAGTTCCTGTGTGCTCGCATTCATCCTTGTAGGCACACCTTGACTTTAGATACAGTAACTTTTTTTGATGGGAGGCTTTTCCTTATCTCTTCCTAAATGTAACCTCAATTTTCTTTTCTAGTTTTCCGGATACTTTGTTTTTTAAACTCTTTGAGCGGAGTAAGATGCAAGAGAATGCAAGCTATTTCTTTTTTAGGTTAAACAGGTTCTTTCATTCATATGCAAGGCAAGCAGTGTATATTATTCAAAACCCAAGCACTGAACTTCTTTCAGGATAACGCTTTGAAGGCAAGCTGCATGAGAAGAAAACATCTATTGCTTAAAAGTACACCAGATTACTTTAGTTCTGATGTAGTAAGCAAAACCTCTCAGATTTCTAAAACGATCAGGTCTTTTAACTGGCAGCTATTGATTGCCTTTTATTACAGACTTTTGATATCATTTAGCCAAATCTTTTGGTTTGAGGTTTTGGCTGTTTGGATTTTTTCTTTTCCATTGGAAAAAGAAATCTTGAGCTTTATCTCTCCCTCTCTCTCTCTCTCTCTATCTATCTATCTGTCCTGATTTTAGAAAGCTTACTGTACATGGGGGAAAATATCCCTATCACCCTGAAAACAATAACTGTTCAGGATGTGCTGCTATTCTCAGAGGTCATTGGCTTTGAGACAAATTTACTTCTGTCTTGTTAAAATGAAAAAACATCTATATAGTATTTGATAAAAGACCTTGTATTTCAAGTAATGAATACTCTAGTAGATGCAGTCCCTTTGATCAGGATTTTTCTGTCAAACAGAGTTTGTGGACTTCACTGTTTAAAATCAGCGGTGCATATCTCATAAAAATATAAAATAAAGCTTACAAAGAACGTGTGGTTCATATTGACATCTTAAGTGTTTATAATAAAACACCAAATCTCTAAGACCTTCCACTTTGATAACACACATGACATGAGACATGTGACATGACACTAACACTGATATTAGTCACACTTGAAACTCCCTTCTGAAACATTTCTCCATCTCATAAGATCTTTTTCTACAAAACTCTGTTGTTTATAAAAGTAGTTTAACAAAGGGGCTGGTGCTAAACCAGTCTTCCTGCACTTTCTTGTGCAGGAAGAGTGATATAGGGTATCAGTTCTAACTGTAGGATATTTCTACATGAAAAAGGTTTATATGAGCTAAACCTCAAATCTCTGCAAATTGGAGAATAGGAAGGATATTAAGTATTATGAATATATTTTACTTATGTGGTCCCATTTACCAATTCTTCACAAATAAAGCTGAAGTTCACAAATACATATGCTTAAAATGGCAGTGAGTTCTTGTACATTTAGAGTTAATAAAGAGAGAATACATCTTTTTTGTTTTTTTTTTCAGAACCATTTATAAGTGATCTCTAATTTATGCTGCAGGGTTGTTTTTTTTTAATTGTGAATTTACTTGTTTCTAGGTAAAACTCGAAGAACCTGTCTTCTGCCCTCAAAATCAGCAAGTGACCATAGCTTTAAGGATTTCAGCAGACACCAGCTATCAAATTATCCCACGCTTCCACTGACCAAGTCAATAGAATCTCTACAGCATGGGGAAAAAGGGTTGAGTTGTGCACATCATGCTCTGAAGAGCTCTGTCCAACCTCCAGCCATCACAGGTCTGAAGAAGAACCGCAGAAGTTTACCGGTTGCCGTCTGTCGGAGCTATGAAACTCTGGATGGACCTCAGGATGTAGATACATGGCCAAGATCTCACTCCCTGGATGATCTCCAGGGAGAATCCAGTGCTAACCTACTGGATACTAGCAAGCAAGTAGGTTCTTTTCCTCAGGATTCACTGGATGTAGCAAAAAAGGCAACTGGCTCTGCCCTGCCGCCTCACGCTCATGGAGGCAGCTGTATGGTAGATGACTTCATGGCTAAGCAGAGTAAGGGAGCTGCTAGTTCTCAGAGGGGAAGAGCTAAGGAATTGAACTGCTCTGTAATGGAAACTGCAGATGAAAAGCCTGCTCCATTCCCCCTGAAAAACTATGAAGCTCAGCCTGCCTTAGTGATGCATCATGCCTCTGAAAATACAAGGATGCCTCTGGAAATACAAAGTAGAGGTTTTCATGACCTTGCGCGGGCTGATTATGCTCCAGTCCTCAAGGGAGGTCTAGAAGCTGAGCAAAAAGGCACAAATGAGGCAAGAATGCAACCAAAAAATCCTTCTCAACCGCCACCTGTCCCTGCCAAAAAATGCCGAGAACGCCTTTCTAATGGATTATACCATCCTCCCATGACCACAAGTGGGAACCACTCAAGTCTAGAAGCACCATGTTTGCCAGTAAAAAAGACCAGCTCATCCGGTCCCATTGATTGTCATGGAGTACCTGTCCATAGGACGTCCTCTGAACATGAGCCCAATACCCCTCCTAGCCCACTCCCACCCTGGCTGTCAGAGCTCCCGGAGACTGCTAGTGTTCAGCAGCATGTGGTAAAGCTAGGTCCTGCTTCAGCGAGGAAAGTGTCTTGTAGCAGGGGAATGGATCTGGAAATGGTGATAGAAAACAAGTTGCAGTCTGAAGACATTGATCTTACTGAAGAACCGTACTCAGACAAGGTAAGTGGTAACCATTTCAATGGTTTCATTCTGCTAGCATTCCAGGGGGTAGTCTTTCATTTATTGTCTGTAATTTTTTTTTGTGAGTAACCAGCCTACATAAATCAAAAATCATTGAGACATTAGACTTTCTATAACTCTGTTTGTCTTTACTATCAGACTTTATGCCTAAAGGAACTCTTGTGTTGTGGGGGACTGAGAAAACCCAGACCTATTCTGAACCTTTATCTTTTCAGGCCACTGGTGCCTTGGTGGACCAGGCATGGAAATGTCTCTTTCTCTGCTAATGTGGGGAAGTAGAGCTGAAAACAAAAGTAATTATTAGATTTTATGTTTCCAAGGAACTCTAAATTGATAGCATGTCAATTAGACATGGGTTTTTTTGAGGGGAAGGAGTGAGTCTTAAGGTCCAGTCCTTCCCTAAGGGATTGCTTTTTTCAGTTTTCATGGAACCTCGAGGAAAACTCCTTCTTGCTCCCATCCTACACTTCTTTATTGGTCTGTATTGATACACTTCTTTAATTTGTCCTCTCTCTTTTGTGTCTGGCTGGGAACATTCAGCATGGTCGCTGTGGCATTCCCGAGGCTTTGGTACAGAGGTATGCTGAAGACTTAGAGCAGCCTGAAAAGGATGTTGCCACAAACCTGGACCAAATCCGGGTAAAGCAGCTGAGGAAACAGCATCGCATGGCAGTGAGTATTTCCATAAACCAAATCTTCTTGTTTATGAGCAGACTTTTAAAAGGACTGACTAGTAGTAAAGGGAGATTCTTGTGAAGTCCTAGTACAAATGTGCTCCCTATATTCATCCAGCAGGTGCAACATAGGTAGACGTACTGTAGGGGCAGGATGTACCTCCCCTTGTCCGAAAGGAGGACAGTTAGTAGTTGAAAGGAGAGTGGATATCCCTCTCTTGACTGAATAATAGTCTTAGAAGTCTAAGCAGACTGCAAGCAGTGGTAACAGATACTTGCTCACTAAGAGTGACATGTATTAAATGCTTCTGTATTGAAATCTGAAAGGGTTTATACTCCTTTTTCATTTCTTAAACTATACTAGTGTCCACTCCTCCTTAGCAAAAGCAGGAGGGGAAAACAGTCAAAAACATGGCTTTTTCTAGGAAAACTTGATCTGTTTGAGGAGGTAATAGACAAAATTGGTATTCTCTTGCCTTACTGAGAAATTAAACATCAGTCCGAAAAGTCTTTTTACTGGATATTTTTTACTGATCTCAAACTAATTCAGAGTGGCACATGACAGTTACCCAAGCAGCTGGATACTGCCCACTCTGTCTGTATTGCCAAAATTGTTGCTTCTGTGCCAAGTAATCTTAGCCTTTTAGTCCACACTGCTCTCATACTGACAAATCTGACATGAGAGAAGTTGAAACATCTGCTATGAAACTATACCAGTTTGGAAGAGGAAAAAAAAAATACTTGCAGTAAAGGCAGATATGTTTGACATTAAGGGTTCTATTTTCTTTCTGTTTTTTTCACTCCCCAGATTCCAAGTGGAGGACTCACTGAAATTTGCCGCAAACCTGTATCTCCAGGACTCATCACCTCTGTATCTGACTGGCTGATTTCCATTGGTCTGCCTATGTATTCCAGCCTGCTTACAGAAGCAGGATTCAACACACTGAGCAAAGTGCCTTCTCTGTCACAAACTTGCCTTCAAAAAGCTGGCATCACAGAGGAAAGGCACATAAGCAAGCTCCTGGCAGCAGCAAGACTCTTCAAACCTCTTGATCCAGAGGCAATTTAACATGCTCCGTAGTGTGACATTGCCTGGTTGAGAATTCACTGCTTCTTCTTGCACCAGTATTGCTCTAATTACTTCATATAGCTAAAGGGATCAAGGAAGTGGCTCCCAAGGACAGGCAGATATCTTCTTCAGAGGATATGAAAGTCTTTGGCAACTGAAGGAGAAGAGAAGCAACCACCAGGTAACATAGATGTGGTACTTTGCTCCCCCCTCACTCCCATCTAAAGTATTCTTATTTCATAAAATGTACAGGGTTGGCCTGAGAACCAGACAGCTTCACAGAATTAAGGGACCCTTGCACATTTTCCTCAAGTTTGTGATAGTGATACTAGTAAGAGGTCTTCTGTACCTCTAGGTTCCAGGTACCTGAAATCAGTCCTAAAGACCAGGTACAAGCCAAGGCGCAAATTCCATTAGAGGCTGTTTGGCAAATGCCTTTTGTTTATTTTAGTCTAGAACTAAACAAAAAGCCCTCCCCGGTCATCCTTGCTGTTGCTTGGTAGAGATCCCAATACACCACACAGCCTTTAGCTAGGCCAAAGTTAATGGACTGGAATTAGTTTTCAGTGTGGTCCATCTCTGTCACTCCAATGCAACTAACCCATGGAGAGTCAGAAAGCTTCTTTTTATTTGTACAGAGCTGAGGTCATTTTTATAACTGCTTTCTAGCAATCAGCTTTTTATTTGCCTTAAAATAAGCTTTTAAGCAGTTACCTAATGTTCACTTACCCATATTCACATTTCCCAAGCCTTGTTTCAACCTGTCACCCTTAAGTTGCTCTTAGGGTGATTTCCAGCTGAAGTAGCTTCTATAAAATGCCTCATCATAACACTTTCTGTGTTGTAGAGATGCTTTCACAAATACAGGGTTATGCTAGGTTTTGATTGTCAGGTTAACTTCTTATTCACTACCGTCTGCATTTACTGTTGTTACTAAACTGTTCCAAGATATACTGCCTTGTATATATGTAACTGCTTTTCATTTTAATCATATTCTGTGTACTGTGTTTTATTGTCAATCATTATGCTGCAGCTTTGACTTGGTATCCTGACCATATTGATTCCAAACAGTGGGTTCCTGCAAATGAAAAATCACTTGCGTTGAAAAAGCAAATTATGTCCCACAGAAATCATCAAATTCAGTAATGCCATTGCATGGACAAAAAAAATTCTACTATAGTCTCATGAATAACACTGTGATTTTTAGAACAGTTGAAATCCATCCTGACTGCATTAATGTTACTTCTCACTAAAAGAGAGCATTGTTCTGGCAAACGTGGTGAACCATTTTTCCATGATGTAATGATATTTTTCTGCCTAAATCCGTGTGAAAATTTCCAGTCGCCTATGTGGCTAATGACAAATTTTATTTTTCTATATTGAGTACACATTTTATATACCAAATACAGATTATCATGAATAGCACATAGCCAGCTTATTCTTTGGGGTCTATATATAGGGTGTCCTTCAGCTTCTTGTAGTACAAATACTCCATGGAAGGCAGAGCAAGCTTACTCTGGCAGGTAAAGGGAGATAGTGTAGAAACCTGGGCACAGGGCAGCATGTGTGACTATTTCCAATATCAGTTCTGATGTCAATTTACTGTATAAAATCAGACAAGGCACTTTGCTATTTGGTGCCTCTGTTATCCCAGCTTCATATTAAGCTGACTCCTCCTCATAAAATGCATGAAAAATTATGTTTATTCCAGGATTCTTTCATGCTCATGTTTTAAGTCACATGAATATGCATTTGACTACAGATGATAACTGATTTGGCTCCTGGTAGAATTGATAGGTGTTAGGTTTACTTTCCTCATTTTGTATTTCACCGCTATCTACTGCACACCATCCTATGAAGGCAACTAATTCACTGATGTAACTTGAAATTACTCTCAAGTTAATCTCCGTAATGATCTCCTTGTTGCGTGGATAATCAGCGTGTTCTAATATGACAGCATCAGGAAACATAGAGCAGAGGTGTTTTGTACAGCTGGTGAAAATGTGGTGTGAAAATGTACTGTGTGAAATTTTGGGCACCACAGTATAAAAAAGACATTAAGCTATTAGAGAGCATCCAAAGGAGGGCCATGAGGATGGTGAAGGGTCTGGCGGGGAAGCCTTATGAGGAGCAACTGAGTTCACTTGGTCTGTTCAGCCTGGAGAAGAGGAGACTGAGGGGAGACCTCATTGGTGATCTTCAGTATCCTCACAAGGGGAAGTGAAGGGACAGCTACCAGTCTCTTCACTCTCATGACCAGTGACAGGACTCGAGGAAACAGCGTGAAGCTGAGTCAGGGCTGGATATCAGGAAAAGGTTTTTTCACCCGGAGGGTGATTGGGCACTGAACAGGCTCCCCAGAGAAGTGATCACAGAACCAAGCCTGACAGAGTTCAAGTGTTTGGACAACAATCTCAGGGACATGGCGTGATTCTTGTGGTGTCCTGTGCAGGGCCAGGAGTTGGACTCCTGATAGGTCCCTTCCAACTCACAATATTCTATGATTCTAAAGAAAAAGAAAAGAAAAAAAAGAAATTAAGAGGTTTTTTAAATAATGATGATTTGTCTGTTGTTGGTCTCTGAGGCTTACATGGCAACTATCAGCAAGCAGGAGATGGAAAGAGTATTAAGACTTCCTGGGATTGCTGGCAGGGACGAGAACAGAGTAGAATTAAGTAGACAGCAGCTATATTGGAACAAGGGAAAAATCCAAGCTGGCTATACGCAACAAAAAAAAAAAAAAAAGGAAATAAATTTCCTTGTGTTGCAGGGAAGGCAAGTCGTATAGTAAAGCTCTCCCGTATTAATTACTTTCCCCACTCTTATTAACAGAAGGAGAATTATGGGAATAACCTGAAGCTGTGTGCCAAACACTCTTGGTAAATCTATACTTTTTAAATGATTATGTGACCCAAGGAAACCAAATCACACCCATCAGGACTAGAGTGAGCAGTTTGAGATTTTTGAGTTCTAGTTATTATTTTGTTTTCTTTTAAAGACTGTGCTTTGTGATCTAATTTGAATTACAATTTTAGTTTATGTTTTAATCTAAAAAAAGCCTTAAGCTTCTAAGTGTTCGAGCTTCCCTGCTGTGGTTTCACTGACCTGTGGCATTCCCCAAGCAGGTGAGGTGGTGTGGTATGAAAGCCGTAACCACTTGCATCTTCTTGCAGTCATTCAGTGCTCTAAGCAAAAGTTCATTCATTAACTCTTGGGAAGCACAGAAGAAACCTGCTGCTGGAATCTTCTCTGCTCTGCTCAGGCTAACGATGTTTAATATCTATCTTAGTAACTCAAACAGCTATTTAACAATAGAAGCAGCAAACCCAAAATATTACCAAATGTCACCATAACCATAGGCTTTGATCAATAACCCACTGTTGCTACCCAGGTGGCAGTGCTCTCATATGAGCCTGCCTTTGGATGCAAACTGGAAGCATGATTAGAAGCCTTAAACATTGCAAACCTGCAAACAGGTCGTCATCTCTAAGAGCAGCAGTAGTGGTCGATTCACCAAGTCACAGCTGTGCACTTGTACTGTATTATTTTTAGAATAAATAATACTTTCAGTCCAAGATACTTTTATCATTAATTGACACCCTGTGGGGAATCAAAACTGTCGAGCAAGTTATGTAACAACTAACAAAGTTGCACTTTCTGTATATGAAATCAATATTTAAATAACTTATTTTTCTCCATTTGCTGTTCTTAAATGATGTAAGTAGCTGTAATATACCAGTACTCAATACGTCCTGCAGTTTGCTTCAATCCAAGAAAGCTGTGTATTGTAAAGGAAAAAAAAGAAAAAACAAATTATGAATGTGTAAAGATTATTGTGCTGTTTCATTTAGCAAAAAAAATGGTTGACAAAAGGGTTTTCCTGTGTATCAAAACTTGTCTATAATTATATGTCATACTGTTCATAGATCAAAAGTAAATAAATTTCCTCGGTCTCTCTCTTTTTTTGGTTGTTTTTGATTTTGCTAACAGATCTTCTATTTATTGCTCTGGTAGCAGTGCCCACTGATTTAATTTTTTTGCTTATACCTTGGGCCCTCTCCCTCTAGCTTATCAAGCTTCTAGTTCTCCTTGTCAGCACTCTCGACACATATCTACACCGGGAGAAAAAGGTTTTAAAAACAAAATATTGAAAGCCCAGGACTAGAAGCAGTCATCCAAATATGATATGATGTGAATCATCAATGTCCAAACTTTCTTACATCCTGTGAATGTCCAGCTGCTGGGCTCAGGGAGATGTGTGCAAGAGGTCTCCTAAGACTCCCCCTTGGGAGCTTTTCCACTTTGTAATGGAATAATTAAAAATGGGTGGAACCAGAGAAAGAGTATATGAGTACAATGCTCTGGAGCTGTAGTTAAAGCGATTTAATCTCTGAAAGAAGGGATTTCAAACCTGGTTTTCAAATGCAGCTCCACTTCGTTGGGCTGGTGAGGTACCTCATTCTGGAGAAGGGAAGGTGTAACTGCTGAGCAGTCAGGTAATGTCTACAATCTGTAATAGGATGCCGATGTCCAGGTTTTGGGCCAAAGGAGCTTTGGGACTCACTCTTGGCCCTCCCAGCTCACTTGAGTGACTTTTTTCAAGTGACTTCTACTTACTGCTTTGCATTTGTTGTCTGGTTAAATTTGCTGTGTAATTAATGGGTGTGCTTAGCTGCCTAACAGAGTGCTGCCAGGTCCACATGGCAACAGCTTGAAGTTAATCCTTTGTGGATTTAGCCCTAAGTAGCAAGGGTGGGCTGTGTCTGCTGCATTAGCTGTTAACCGGAAGCTTAGCTCTGGAAACGACATAAAGAGAAAAACAAAAAATCTTTTGGGTTGAATCCAGACAGCTGAATCTTCGGTTCCTCTCAGGCAGCGTTCCCACTAGAACTGTACAACGTGGCAAACAGTTCGTGGGAATGAGGTGGCGTGTCAGATGTGAACGTTTAATTTTAGGTCTCCTCTGTGGATACCCCTGGGTTCGGCTGCGGCCCCGGCCGCTGCTGTTGCCGAGCACCAGAGGGCACTGCGCCGCTGGCAGCGGGAGCACCCGCCAGCCCCGCGGGAATCACTGCAGCTGGCTCACCGACAGCCTGTTTCCAAGAGTCTCTCAAGTAACAAAACAGAAATAAAAACAAAACAAACACTGCACAACATGAAAAGCCAGGGCGCTTGCCATTTCTGCAGCTGGAAGGAATATTGCTTCCCGTCCAAGACTGCTGTGGTCCAGGATTGCCTTGGAAGCAGCTGAAACACAAAGTCCCCATCTATTGCGCTCAGAGTTTTGCTGGCGTGTTTGATCCAAATGTGTGCTAACCATAGTAGCCCCTGCCAAAACCAACCACCACCACCACCACCCCCCGACACATACATACTTATCCTTATTCTAAGGGCTCTCTTTCCACAAGTGTTTCCACAAGAAAAAGAGGTATGGGAGAAATGTTAAAATTCTTGCTGCTAATACTTAGAAAAAAAAACTTTATCCCTGAGCAGAAGCTTCACATGTAAGCCCACGGAGACGTAAAAGCTATGAATATAATGTTACGTATGCCACTAAAGCTACCTCATGAGTCTACTAAAGGTTAATCATTTAACATTCAGGAAGTAATACAAAGCAAAAGTCATATTAATTCTTAACCTTGCCCTTTTGCAGGTACTACAGTCTTTCACTCCATGAATGGACATCATTATTTATTTTCTTAATTGTGCAACACAACTGGCTTTTGCTGATCTTACACCCGTATGACTGTGCTTACAGGTGTAAGTGTATCGATAATGTTCAAGCCCGGACCCCAAAGCTCTGATATTACTGCGATTCTATCATTTCCATTGTTTTTGGGCCTGACTCCAAACGGAAGAATTTTTGCACACATAAATGAACTTATAATATTTTAACACCAAAAAAAACCTAAACCCTCTTTGAAACTTTTCAGCACATTTATGGAATTAGTATGCTTCCAAGAAAAGTCAGACTAGAACAAAGCCATAGATCTTATTTCAAGAGACCTTGTTGCTTGGCTTGCTGCTGGTGGAGTTCATGAAAACTGTAGGTCCCTAAGGTCAAGTAGAAAGATGGCTGGTGGGATTAGCTGCTTCCAAGACTAGGCAGGTTTGAATAGGAGAGAAGGGTGAGTTGGAATTACAATTTTGCTCTTCAAACAGCTTTGTTGTTTATTGAATCCAGTCATTTAAGTTCACCGTCTCTGAGATGACTCCTCCATAGGCTTGGAGGTTCTGGGCTTAGCTCTTCCAAGGCAGATCCCATCCGAGGTAGGCAGAGCCCTCCACATCTCTGACATGTTCTACATTCCTTATATTGGCATGTACTATTCTGAAATTCTCACAAGTAGCATTTCTTCATTTAACCACAAAATGCTTACACAGCTGTGCAAGTTTGTGAAAGCAAGACCTGTGTTTATGTCTCCAGATCCTGCCTTAAAGGGGACACCCTTGTGAATTAGACTGTCAATCTACTACTATTTTTTTGCACTTTGGCTCCACTGACTACTATGGTATTGAACATATACTCAGCAGGTTCTAAAAATGAAAGTTATAATTTTATTATGTTTATTGAAGTATGAGTAAGCTGTTATTTAATATGAGCATTCACTTTTAAAGTTCTGATTTAAGTGGCTCATTTACAGTTAGCCAAACAGAAAAACCATCACCATTTCTCTGCCTCAAAGAGTGAAACTGAATTGTCTCTCTTGCAAGTTAAGTGATGATTAAAAAAAACATGCAATGCCACCTCAACCATCTGGTGAGCTGTTTCTGTACAGTACTAGCAGTGTTACAATAGCTTGTCTTTCACATATCCGTATGCCAGAGTCCTCAGTAGACTTGGTAGTGAGGGCTGAAGTTAGTTCAACTTGGAGGTGTGTTCAGGTCTTAGCAATTCTACAAAGCCAAAAACTCAAAAGATTGGCAGTATTGTAGACCATCTACTATGCCCTGAGATGTGAGCAGTTTTACAGGTAGCACTGGCTATCTGAAAGCAAGATTAGTAATGCTCCTCAGCACACTAAAACTGTAGGCAAACACTACACATCTTTTGGTTTTCTTTTAGAAGAACTGAATTACCTGCCATCCACAGGAGCTGCTGCATGGGGAAGACTGTGTTTGCTGATAGTGACAAGCACGACTCCCACCTCCCACCACAATCAGATCTACTGTTACGGAGTGGCACAGGCTGCACTTGCTTATGAACATCAAAGCATGAGCATCACAGAAGGTGCTTTGGATTCGGAACAGTGCAGTTTCTGAAGAGCAGAAGAGTGGCTTAGATCAAATTCAATTACATGAATAAGTGCTTATGTGTTTAATAAAGGCATCTAATGAAATAAGAGGCTCAATTCATTAAGCCACTTTCTTTTGAGAGACACTTTTTTTAGCCCCCAAGGGTTGGATTTAGAACATGCCTTCTCAATTTTCTTCTCCTCAACTGGATGACAAAGCAAGAAAGGGTTTCAGGCTGCTTTCTGATATATATGGGAGTGCGAGTCAGAAGTTTGCCTTTGGGCACATAGGAAAACCTCTGGAAGGCATTCAAAAGTTTGGGGGTTTTTTATTTTGTGTGTATTTTAGCAATTTGATCAGTTGTGTCTGGCTTCAGGAATATGGGAGGCTTTTACCTGAGTCTATGAAGTTAAATGCAAATTCACATCCAAAGCAATGGCTCAAGCTCCCATGCAGTACCTGTCTGTGTGTAGATATGCCTCCCCTGGAGCTGACAGATGTCTGCAACACAGTGTTTAACCTTGCAGGCAAAGCTTCAGAGCCATAGATATTTCCTGTCCAGGAACACATAAACAAATTTTTCTGTGCTTTTCTGCATACACAGTAGACAAATATTCAGCCTCATTCCTTGCATCCTTGTCGGCTGGGTCCTACTGCATTCTACTGTCATGTTAGTTGTTCAGCCTGTGAGAAGACCAAAGTCAAGGTTTTGTTCGTGTTCTGGTAGTTGTTTGGTGCTCACTTAAGTGTGTTCACAAACAAAAGTGGCTCTGTGATCCCTTGTGTAAGCAGCACCAGGGGTGTAAAACGGCATGGTGAAAATGCAGCTAACATGACAACTGATTTGGTGAATACCTCATCAGGGCCTCACAAAGATCTCATATTCAACTGGGAAATACAGGTGGGAAAACAAACCAACCAGCTGAATGGTAACTATTTCTGCTCATTTTTCCAGGTGTAGCTACTTTGCTGAGAACTTGTGTTAAGTTCTGTGAAGTCAAGATGCAATTTGGAGAAGTGAAATTCAGTTCAGTCAGGTAATTGAGAGAGCATCCATCCCAGATGCGCTCCTCAATTCTGAGAAATGTTGCTCCTGCTACCAGGAGCATTGGGTCCTGAGGCACAAGCAATAAAAGGCCCAGGAGAGCAGCAAGTTGCAGCAGTTAGTGAAGTCCCACAGACACTGTCTTCTTGATGTAAGTGAAGTAAATCTAGATAAATCCTATTTAGAGCAAACTACAAAGATCTGTCGGGTTGCACCCTGAGGCTTATGCAAGGTTTGAACAGTACTAGAGTAGGAAACATTTTTTTTCCATTATTTTCAATATCAGCCCCAATAGTGTTCCTTACCTCTGTTTAGTCCTGTGTGTGCTGTGGGAATAACATTTACAGGCTGTGCCTGTCTTCTTCCTTTGTGCCCTCCCAAGGTGTGCCTGTGCCACCCAAGTATAGCAGTCCCTCCAAGCAGCCAAAGTGAAAATCCATCTCTGTGGTAGCCTTGGCATGTGTTTGCCCTGGCTGCTTTAAGGACGGCGGAAAGAAAAGGGATTAACCAGCTCATGGAACAGCTGAGGTAGTAGTGAGGCTTACTGGGAGAGACCGGAGGGAAAGAAGAAAGGGCTGGATGAAGAAATTAGTGGAAAGATGGTGAATGTCATAAAAATAAGAGCAGCATTTCTTACCTTCTGCAAACACAGAGGTCTCACATTCTCGGATGTGTATTTGGTGTGAATTAGGCAAGGCTGTGCCATGCATTCAATAAGTTAGTTTATGCATATATTTTTCAAAGAGGAACTACCTAAAAATGTATGAAGAATTTAAGGAAAAGAAGAAAGTTCTCACTTATTTCCACGTGTGGGAACTATGTGCTGGTATCCCCTAGAACAGGCGTCTCATGGCTAAGGACAATTGCCACTGGACAAGGTGAGACATCAGGCTCTCACTGTGGACTGCTGTTCTATGTTTCTGAGTTGTTCTGATCAGGCTGTTGCTAGCTCCAAATCACAACATCCAATTCATCCTTCCTCACACATAGCAGTGGGAATATAAAATAGATTATTAGTTTTCCCAGACATATAGTTTCTTTTTTAGTGGCTTAACCTGTAAGGAAAATAGCAGCTACAAGGTTTGTCATCACCTTTGCATTAACTACCTCTAGAACCCAAGGGCTTTTTAAAAAACAACCAAACAAAATCCAAACAATGACAGTAGACAGAATCAGCAACCACACTGCTAGCAAACCAGTTACCAAAAAGCCAGCGTGAGCATGTCTGAACCATATTTGCACAGAAACTCTGCCACTTCATGGTGTTATCTGCATCTCATGCAAACCCGCAGTTTCCTTCAAACTCCTCTTTAATCCAAGGTGGAATGCAAATAGTAATTGATGTCTGCTACAAGGCTCTGAAGAGATAAACTGTTCTGAAGGGTTGCTGCTTCCATCTCTGTTACATAAAAGTCAAATATTTGACAAAAGGCCATTCCTGCCTCTATCAATCCATACTTTTTGAAATCACAAACCTTCAAAACCAATGTATAAATGAAATGATGAAGAAAACCTATGAGGACTTATTAGCAAAATACATTTGAATCTCTATTGATTCACTGCCATCCCTTCACTTTGTTGCTCTCTGACTTGTTACCCTTTTCCACAGAAGGATGTGTCCTACCTCCCTCCAGGTAACCTCACTGGACTACAGGTCTCCCTGCCTGCGTAGCCCTGAGCTGGGGCACAGACATGGGATGATGAGAAGCACTTCAACCACCTCTGTGTCATGCAATGCGCAACTGGTGCCAGCTCTCCGATCTCCCTTCTGGTGCCCCAAAACCATACCTTGCCTAGCTCCCTGCTCTGAAGGGAAATACCATCACTTGCACCCACCCCAAAGCCCATGAAAGTCTCTGGTGACCTGGGCATGTTGGACAGGTGAGTAGCTAGGCTGCCAGCTGAGGCAGGGTCCTTGCCAAATTTGACATGTTCTGTGGGTTTGCTCTTACTGTGACAATCCCAGAAACGGCCCTGCAGCAATGTAAATGAGCAGAATAAGCACAGACACTGTTGCACAGCTACCTTCTGGAGAGAAGGTCAAAGAGAAGGGACAGGATTCAGCAAGTTCTGTGCTATTTTTTTTAAACACAAGAAATACAACACTTCAAGGGCAAGTATAATCCTGAATGAGAAGATGCCAAAATTTACATTTTTACCTCCCAAGTCTTCTAAAAAAATCCATGTAAGAGACATAACTAAAACAACCAGCAGCCATTAAAGACTTTAAAATCTTGCCCTTCTCTGAAAGGCACTGCCATTTCCACATACATTTTCACTTCTCAAATCTTACTTGTTCTGATGTTATCATGCTGACCAGCAATATAATAAAACACTACTTGAATAATTCACTTGGATAAAGTTTGCAGTCCAAAGTTGGACTCAGAATACATAACTAAAGCCCCCACAGATCTGTATACAGAGAAGTGTCTCCACATGACTGTTTTATTGGCCAAGTGCTGGATTGCCATCTACTGGAGAGTAAAGAAATAAAATCCAATAAACAGCTACTTCATAGTGAGGGAACTATGTTGCCTGTGCTTTTTTTGCTTTAACTTTCCCTGCTTCTGTACAATTAATGCAAGTCTGTGATGGCCTATAAAATTGTTTCTCTGTAAAGTCTTCACTATCTTCAAAGTTAGACCACATAAATACTACTTTTATAACTAGGCACTTAAAATTTTTTTAAAAATTTTCTTCAAAATAAGCATATATGGTCCATTTCAAGCTGGAATTCCTAGATAAGCAGCAAGTAAAAATACTGCTAAAGATTAAAGCTTTCTTAGTTCTGAGCTACTGTATTTGTGTGACCTTTGTAGTCTTGCAGTTGTAAGAATGGCTACTGGATAGCTAAATAGTATTACTACTGAGCGAGAAATTACTACTGCTAGCAGAATTTATGCCAAAGGCAAATTAAAGTAAAATATCTAAAACTTTCTCCCTCTGTTGATCTCCTTTTGCTTGTGAAATGAATCTGTGTAGTTAAGCCTATTAATATACAGTAATCTCTTGCTGCCTTCCATTTATTTTTTTTTAAAGACCATAAAGTCAAATGTTCTTAGAAGATAGAGAGAAGAACAATTAAAACTGGTGGTACAGCCTCAGCTCACCCTACAAAGTGTGCTATAACTGCCTTGATGAGCTGAATGTGTTTCCTGTAGGATGCTCCTTTCATTAACTGCAGAACCTGACCTTGCATTAAGAAAGAGGTTGTCCAGGTGGTAGATTTAAAAGAAGGGGGAAAAAAATAAATCTATAGAACTGTGGACTGTGTATACTGAGGAAACTTGGGGCAGATGTCAAATGAGGCAGATATGTACAGTAACAGAAGGAATGGTTTCATGGCTATGTCAGTTGAAACTGGTTTGAGTCATAGAAAATATGAAAAAAAATCCATACCTTATTTAAAAAGACAAAGATTATTGAAAAATTGGCTCTATTTCAAGAAAAATATGCTACAGCCACCACAGGTCTTCTGAGTCCTTCTGCCTACCAGCACCTCATCCCCATCTTTCCTTATTTCTATCCTTTGATGATCCCATGTTTTCACTCCCCCTTTCTCCTCATGACCTCTCCTTGCTTACCTTGTCATTAGATCATCTATTGAGGCACTTGTTCCAGTCTGTTCCTCTCTGCTAAATACCACAGCCATGAATGTTTCACTCAAGACAACTTATTTGCTCATCGCTGCTAAGGCTCAGCTGGTGCAGCAGGAGAAACACATTTTGGGGAACATCCCATCCAGATCCTGCAGCGTTATGGCAAATCTGTTGAATAGATTCACATGGTGCCCAGTGGCTGCAGCCAGCATCAAGATTCACTTTAAGCTGGATCATTTTCAGTGAAAAACAAATAAAATCTTCTCATCAGTTAAACATTATATTTTAGCAAGTAAAAGATCACAGAAGTGATGAGACCCAGGCCTTGCCAGTAGTTGTGATACTAAAACATTGAGGCAGCAAATGCTCAGTGAAAAAAGGGGAATAAGTGCAGTTGAGGGATTATTGTTGTTGTTGCTATTACATAATTTTTCTTAAATGGTCGAATGATTTTTCTTAAAGGAGAAAACAGATCAGTTTGCAGCTTAACCAGGGGAGTCCAGCCTCCCAGGCCTGGACACTAATATGTATTAGAATAGTGTTTGTTCCATTTATTTGGGGATTTCCTTTTCAGGAGTAAGTACATCTCTGCTAATCTCCTTTCCTTGAAAACAAAGCACATATTGGTTTTATTCTCTACCTCTAATGCACGGTATGCTGTGTTCTTTCTGAAGAAAATATATCACACCATCTGACTTTAGTCATATTCCACTTTACAGCAACCCTTAAGGGAGGGACAAATCTCAGTGTTGAGCAATGTATGACTGGAAGTTAAAAATAAAAGTGTAACACTTTGCTATTAGTACATTTGTCTTCCAGACTTCAAGTTAGGTGATCAGCCTATTAGTTCAATTTTCTGTGGAGCAGTTTGGATATTTTTCCATTTTGATGATACTGTATTTCTTGAAAACAGAGACAAAAAGCCAAAGGGGGTGGGGAGCTGGGGAAGTTTCCAAGAAGGTCTGAGCGACAGTGTGAAAGAGACAGAAATTTCATAAATAATAGTATATTGCTTTTTTTCCGGTAAATTTTCTGATGGTCATTAAAATAAAAAAAAAGCTCTGCAATTCACTGTCATTCAATAACTTTTCATGTAGGCCCCTCCAGCCCAGGGCTGCAGGCAAGGGCTGTGCCACAGCAGCAGCTCATCAGAGCCCCATTAGACACCAGGTTTGACATGAAGGTGCCAAACTGGGGAAAGTTCCATGTCTGCTAGAGCACTTCCCTGTCCTCAGATCTAGAATTTGAGCTTAACAGTAAATTATCAGTGTCTTGATTTTGTGCCTTGCTGACAGGGGCTACTTTATATTTGCCTGAAAATGAGCGTTCATGTTCTCATTGCCTCATCCTGAGTTAACTCATACCTCCCTCTGCGGTATAGATAGCAAAGCAATTCACCCTGGATAACCAGCCGTGCCTCTTGCAGAGGGAGCAAGAGAATGAGAAGTCTGTTGTCGGGGTTGACAGCAGGTTTGTGAGCAGCCTGGCACTTATCGACGAAGCAATCGACATTGACCAGATTACAGTATACCCCTGAAAGGAGGAGAACACAGCATGCAGAGGAATGTGGGCAACTTTCAGGCAGGAGGAAGATGGAAGACAGAAATGGACTTCCTGTACTTTCTGCAAGTCAGGATGACTCGACAAAAACTGTGTTTACTATTTTACAACTGATCCTGGTGTGTGTATACATGAAAGTACCAATGGCAAGGTGACATGTGGATGGCCTCATGGCCTGATCTATGTGTACCAATAGCAGGATGATGTGTATAGCCTGATATATGTTTATGTGAAAACACCAATAGAAAGTTGACACATGTGATATGTGAAAAGTATAAATGTTTGCAACCTGTTACAATAAGGTGATTACAGCCTTCTGGTAATCCTGTCCCTGCTTTAAAAGAAGATTCTATGTTACTCTGCCCATCCCGACTTTAACAGCGACAGTCTGTGAGCCACTTTTTGCAAAACTTTTTAATAGTCTCATTCAGAGCTTACAGCCAAGCTTACATGTCATTTCTGCAAATTTTGTTACTTTCTCTTTACAACAGTAAAACATACTGATATTCTTCAGTATACTTCCATAGGCTGCCCTGAACTAAGGCACTTATTTTGTCCATCCTGATCCATCAAAATCATAAAACAACCTATTGCTGGCCCTGGTGTCATAATGAAGCCTAGCAAATAGCTTGATATAATTACCCAAGCATGGTTTTGTGTATTTATTTTTTGTTTGTTTATTTATTCTGTGCATCCTTTGCCTTTGGTGATGTGTCTTGAGGACAAGAAGACAGACTTTTCCCACCTAAAATATGCACATTCAGCCTTTGTTATGCACAAACAGTACTCATATTCTGTAGCTATCCTCCTCTAGTTTTTCCAGGGACTCTAATGACCCTAGCCACTGTCTTTTCATCCCCTGCTCTCAGTACTTTCCCTTCACAATATTAACCCTATTTTAGCCTCAATTGTCTTAAAAATTAACCGCATGAAGTTCCTACCCCTGATATGTGCCCCTCTTCCCCAGCCATAGCACTAGACCTACCACGCAGACTGCTCCTGCCTTCCTTGTGCCTTTGGAGGGGCATCTTTTTAGAGTGGCCTGTGTTTTGGGCAAACCTCACTCTGCACTAGGAGTGCCTTGGCACAACTGGAATAGTCCAAGAGGACATTTCTGGACTTGCTGTAAGGCAAATGTGGGTCCCAGCAAAGCGGTGGGGACACTGTTCTTTCGGCACAGTTATCTGAGTAAGTGATACATAATTGAATAAATTCCTTCCTAATTTAATAGTTGTGAGGTTTGCATGTTTATCTATACCTGGTCTACTGAATGTCGTTAAGGTCGCTGCTATCTCAGAAAACAATGTGTCAGAATTAGATGCAGCACAGGATGAGGACAGGGATGGTCAGTGCAACACAGCTTTCCTATGAAGAGAGACTAAATAGCTCAGAGGTCTGAATGGAGATACTAAGAATAGATGGAATGAAAACCAGTGAAATGATGATGGCCGGGGAAAATGTGAATGGAGAACATTTTGCTCAGGGTTTTCACAATGCAGTGAATAACTGATATTAAAGTAGCAAAAGGAAATAATTGTTCATGACTGTGTAATAAAATTGTGGCATTTCTTACAGCAAGCTGCTTCAGAGGCTACAAGAATTAATGAATTGGAGAGATTGTGGAATATAGCTTTGTTTATGGCTGATTACGGTGTGCGTGCAGGCTTTAGATCAGGACATACTTAAGCTGCAGGGAGCTGGAAGATTGCACTTGGGAAGAGGTTGCATACTCTTTTCACATAATTAAGATCCATCTGAAAGAAAGATACCAGGATGAATAAACCTTAGTCTAACCTAACACAACTGTTCCGATGTTAATGCATTTGGGAGACTTACTGGTAGACTGAAAGGTGCAGCTTGTGCTGTCTTCCTTGTATCTCATTTTTTCCATAGTCCAGACCAGTGGTAACATCATGGATTTAGCCACAGTGGTCAAATATAAGATTGCTTTTGTCTTGGCTAAGAGCAATCTACAGTACCTCAAACCCCAGTTTAATTGCCCAGAATCCTGTGAGGATTCAAATGGATTAGGAAACGGCCTTTCCATTAAAAACTGAGTCGTTCACTACTGTGTCACTCCATAGGACTTTTCAAGCTTCTACTGATGCCAACAGCAGCAGCTGAAAAATTATGTCTCCTGGCTGATGCTTCATTTTCATATACAATTTATGGAGCTTAGTACTAATCTATGACCTTAAATAGATGCTGCTCTCCTCCTTGCATGTGATAATGAAGTTGTGACAAAGTCAGGGGTACCTGATGAGTAGGAAAGGCAGCAGAAGTGTTTCATTGTAAGTGTTACCTCTTCACAGGGAGATTTTGGTGAATCAAACACCTTCACAGTAAGTGACATAAGTGGGGCTCAGATGCTATCTTTGACCTCTCATTTCTTCCTTCCAGCTTTCCACTAATACCTCACAAAGTCGGAAGCAGAGAAACTATCCATCCCGTTTAGTCCAGACAAATTCTAGACATCTACTTTCTCACTGTTATTCCAATTACAAATTTTTCAGGGTCAAAGTGACCATGGCAGACATGGCCAGACCTCCAGCACTTTTCTCTGGGAGAGGCTGGGGGCTGTCACAGCTTGGAGGGAGCCTGGTGGAGCATCCTCAGCACCAGTGGCCAGCCCTCAGTGCTCACTGACCCCTTCTCCAACAAGTCCTTCTGGTACACATTCGTCCGGGCTCTGCTTTAATGCCATTCCCAACAAATAAACAGCTCTTTGCAACCCACAAAGCCCACACTCACCACCCACAGCCTGCGCATTGGAGTCTGCTCCCTGCTGTTGTTTCTTACAGGACAATGGCTAAAAATCCCTCCGTCGGTGCCACGTTTTTCCATGAAAAGGGCCTGTCATGATTAAGTATTTGCACATGAGGGAGTTTTCCAAACTTGAGCAATCCATCTGGCAGCAGTACGCAACTCTGTAAGATTTGTTTCTGCTGCACAGAACCAAGAGCTGATTTAATTGCATTAGTCACCAAGCAGCAGTATCGCTGATCTTGGATCCAGAGCACTGGCTGGCCAGCAAGTCTCATGGTTATTTTAACTTTGTTTGTTTGACCTTTTCAGTGGTCCAGACCCCTCGAGGAGCTGAAGAATGCTTCATCCCCCGCTGCTGCCTCTGAAACGCAGAGCAGATAGGGCCAACTGTTAGGCTAAATATCAGGATGCAACAGGCTGAGTTCATCTTCACAGGGGAAAAGTTTGCCTCTTACTGATTGATTTTAAAGAAAACAGTTTTCAAATAGTGACTAAATTTGATGGGAAGGAAGGAAATGGAGCTGGGTAATGTTTATTGCTCTGAGGATCACTAAACATTTCTTTATTTTATTTATCAACTGTGAGATTTCTTTATAGGCAAATAAATTTGCAGATCTGTAGAACAAAACCAAAACCTGATATTCAGACCCAGATTCAAATTATTCCGAAGTCCGTGGGTGTTCAGTTCATGTTATCCACTGGTTCAAGCAGGACGAAAAGAAAGAAGCTGAAAAAGTTATATCCTAGGGGAAAGTTTTCTAAGTCCAGCAAAGCTTTCTCTTTCAGGGAGATCATTCAAAGATACATATTGTGTACTTAATACCATTACTTGCTACGGTTCCTAATACCATAGACAAAGCATCGTACAAGTTTAAGTAAGTCTGCAAATAATACTTCTAAAAAGCTGTTTACTGCCAGACCATTATTTTTTTAATCTCTTGAGCCAAACTCTCTCAAACTGCACAGCATCTGGGGAGGAAATTATTGCTCAAACTGCCAGTGTCAGGACAGATGCCAGACAAGCTTTGCTCCACAGCAGTGGTATCTCACTCACTGCGGTCTGAACAGCACGCTTGACTTGGAATCCTATACTCCTCAGCTTTCAGGAGAGCACTTGTCAAAGCTGAACTGACACAAGAATTTGTACATGAGGAGCCATAACACAACTTGTCTTTGACTCCTCTCACCAACTGGATTACTCCTGTGTGGCAGATTCAAAAAGAAGAGAAAAGCCACAAGGAATTTACACCAGGTGATCTGTAAAACTGTGATACTAACAGACAAGTCATATAAAAATAGGGATGAAATAGATAAAATTTGTTATATTATACCTGATATTAGGAAAATCCCTGCCCTATGGAGTTTGAAAGACCACCAGAAAACCCATAACTTTGATAGCCCAAAACAGTCAAATTCTAACAAGAATCAGACTTCTGTTCTAATAATCTGTATCTCATAAGATCTTGGTAAATTTTGACAGTTGATTATTTTTAAAAGATCCCACACCACTGAGTTTTGAGGATGACAAAGATGATCTAAATGTGCTAATGGGATATTTGTTCTTACTCCAACAATGGGCTTGCAGGCTGTTGCTTCCATAGTTACTCTTAGGGGTAAGGCTGCTTTTAGCTTGAAATACTTTACTGCTTGAAACCCTTGATTAACACTTCTTGGGATTCTGTAAATAGCTGGGGAGGAAGACATCTGTGTTCAGATAAAAGACACTTGTCGATTTGCTGTCGGAGACATGCAGTTCCCAGAGCAGCATCACTAAGAGATCCCTGTAAGCCAAAGGAGATGACTGTGAAAATGATGCCTCTGGTAACACAGGGAGTGAGAGAGACAGACGGTCACATGCAGATCCTGGTTCTGGAGGTCAATTAGTTCTCTGGTAGACTACCCAGTGAAAATTCTAGTAGAAAGAACGATAACATTTAAATTCCTCCAGGCTTGTTTTTGCTCAGTTTTACTGACCAAGGAGTCAGGGCAAGCAGCTGTGTTTTCAAAATTCACACTTTTATGGTGTGAAATTGCTTTACAATCTAAGGGGAGGGGAAGGAGCTGAGGTTTGGTTGTAGCAGAAAGTTAACTTTTTAGATTAGACTTCTTTTAGCTAACTAAAACATAATAACCTTTCTTCCTGTACTGCCACATAAAAATATATGGTATGGCTCTGTCCCAGCTTCTAAGGTTAAGAGCTCCAACTCCGGCTCCTCTCTGAAAAGTTACTCTGTAAAAAAAACCACATCCGTATTTATTGGTTCTCAGTCATTCAAACCTCAGATCTGCTCGTTTAAAAATAAAAAAGATGTTTTTTCTAGCTGCCAGTGCTTAAACTGCACCTGGCTCACAAATCATCTCTCACAGACTTCAGCTGCACCTTAACTGTGCCTGAGAGGCATCTCACTGGGATGGGATTTGGATGAGGCAGTCAGTGCCAGGAGGAACACAACCTGTCTTTCACAGCCCTGAGAGGGTCTGCAGGGCTGGCAGCCTTATAAAACAGCTTTTTTTACTCATAAGCTGAATGCATTCAATCCACTGGTCAGCTGAAACATTCTGGAATTCACCTGAGGTGGTGCCAAATACCCCAAAAGCAGAGGTGAGAGGTGGTGCATGTTCATGAGGTAGTTAATGGAAAAGGTCACTATTTCCCCTTTAATGAGCTGGGCCACCTTCCTCGCAACACTTCTGGCTTTTTCTTCAACGTGCCTCTCAGCAGAGACAGTGCAGTTATGTTACATGAACTGCAAAATCCTACCGGAGGGAAGAAATGAGCTCAATGGGTAATTTAAGTGACTCTATTTATTTTTTTTAAATGTGGTTTCATAAACTTGTAATAGAAAGTCATGTCAGAGGACAAATTCCTCATAGCTTTCTAGTGCACTAGGAAAAAGTGAGGACCCTGCAGGGCAGCATGGCTCCCAGGAAAGCAGCTGAGTATGTGGCTGCAGCCATGGGAAGAATGTGCTATCGAGGGTGCCACCAGTACAACCCCAATGCTGCCAACCACCAGACCTATCTGCAGGAAATCCTCAGCTCTGCTGCTGGAGACACTGGGGCTAGGGAGACGCTAAAAAATCCATGGGAAATGCCAAGCCCATGCTGGATGCAGAGAGGGGAGTGCAGAGGAGCGAGGACAAAGGCTGAAGCAAGTTCCAGGAGGCAAACTGAGACCACAAACACAGCTGCACCTGTAGCTGGACTGCGCCGGGCTCGCAAGAAAAAAATAAATAAAAAGAGAGAGAAGAAAGGAAAAAGACAAAGTGGGGCAGGGTGGCTCATCTGCTAATTGCTAATTAGATCTTGTTTGCAGGGAGTTTGAAGGCTCCGTCAGAAGTAGAGAGGGAGCTCTGAACTGGTTCTGCTGAGGTAAGCTTTGTGCTGCTGTTTAAATGTGCTCAGCTGAGTGCTGGGACTGTGCAGTGGGGTCTCTGCTCTGGGGAAGGGTGAGCAGGCCTTATAGGCTTTTAGCTCTAGCTATAAGCTTTCATTGCAATTTAATTTCTGGTTGCTCAAACAGTGGTGGACGCATCTTAGCCTGTTTCCCTCTGCCTTTGCAACTTGTTGTATTTCTCTTTTGTAATTCTTTGAATTACCTCTTCTTCTTGTCTATGCTCTCTCCTATGAGGTTTTGCCTTCCAGATCTGCTTTTCCCTTTCAGGAAAGTGGTAGTTTTCCTCTCTCATCTATGCATGTGTGACTCTGCCTATAACTAATAATAGGATTCAGTGCTTTCCAACACAAGGTCATTTTCCTTGTATTAGAAACATGCATAAATGTTATATTCTGAACCATTTTGATCTGTACCCTCACTTAGCAGAATGATAAGAACCTATTTGCTGAGTAACTGTCCATTTTCAAGCAGTTCACTTTGAAGAGGAAAAAAGTTGGCAGCTGTTTAATTTATTAAATCATTTATGCTTTTAAATGCGTGAGGTCTTCTACTGGAGTGGGTCAAATCCTCTAATATAGGGGTAACCTATATAGTAACCCCACTAAAGGCCATCAGTGTTGTCACAAATTGTTTTTAAGTGACAAAGCCAATGTAAATAATTATTTTGTGACTAATAGATGCATTGTCATCTTTAAGCTGTAAAAACTAAACCATTCCCTCCCCCTTTAGGAAGGAAGGTACCATTTATCAACTGCTACATCTTCAGGGTGTAAGAGTTCCAGATGGTGTCTGGTGATGTAAGCACACTTTGCATAATGCTGAACCAGGAGGGAGTTATTCTATTTTTATATTGAGGTTAAGAGGCAAACAAACCTTTATCATACATCCTAGGAATACACATAGGTGTGTGTTGTTTCCAATTCACTTATATCTCAGTAAACAGGGTTATGGATACAACAATAAAAATAATTTTGGGAGATATAGCAGAAGGCAGGAGAGACTAGGATAGTTTACACCACTAAGGAAATCAGGATTTCCTTTTAATTAGCATAAAGCCTGCAGCTGTGAGGTGTGGGGGACCAATCCCTCATTTAACCTCACCAATGGCACAAAGAGAGAAGAGGTTTAGTTCCCACCAGCTGATGCTGGCAATATGTGCTGTGGAAATTAGAGGGAGGGCTTTTCCAAGGGAGATTGGGAAACGAATATCACAAGATGGATGAAGACTACACTCCTTGTTGATTTTGTTTTATAACTGTCACAGCTCTGGGGAGCACAAGACTTCAGCTTAACCAGAGCTATTGGTGGCTGTAATTTCTACCATCCCTTATTTTAGGAAGATTTATCAGAGCATTGTTGCTTTAAGTCACTGCACAGAAGCAACAGCACTTGTAAACAGATGATGATGAATTACCTGTGGGATTTCTCCTACATATAGTGCTGTTGGAGGGTAATTGCCTGGTAGCAGGTGGCTGGAGGAATCCAGCAAGAGCAGAGGGACTAGAGAAACTAACCTTCATCCCACTCTTCTTGCCCTGCAACACCTTGGCTTTTGGTGGACAACCTTGGGTCTAGCAAAGAAAACATGCTGTTTGCATTGCCCATTCAGTGATATGCTTAAACACCACATTTGCTGAAACAAGAGACTGGGGCGTAAGAAGGGGAAGAAAAGGGGGAGAACTGTAGCTACAGAGAAATATTAGCACCACACACTCACCCTATTCCCTTCTGCAATACTGATTGTATCTCCAAAGGTTTTCAGTACATCCACTCCTCCAATGCCATCTACATTTACTTTTTCACAAAAACATCTATCAAGGTCTGATTAAAACCAGAATATGCTACTTGTAAGTCTAGGATATCAAAGGATCAGTCTGGTAGATCCAAGACACTATCTGGAGATGAGTACTGGTTTCTGGGGGTGGAGCTGCATCCAGTTTCAACTTCTGCCAGCACTCACAGATGCTATCCCCACCAACAGACAATCCTTGCAAGTGCTGCCCGCTACCTGGCTACATGGCACTTCAGCTGCTCCAGTGATACTCCTTTCATACAGTACCATGCACAACATCCTGCCTGCCAGCCTTCTTCAGAATGTGCTCAACAGCTTCAACGCTGGGAACATACTTAACATGTTTTAAGAGGATATTCTTTAAAAATAGGATGAAAACAGGTGTCTTCTTTTTTTTTAAATCTCTCTCTCCCATATGAGATGTTGAGTAAAGAACTGTGTAAAAATGATGCTCTCTTCTCCCTTCGCCTTCAACTCTAACAGACATGTTCAGAATTCAATCTGGTCAAAAAAATCCAGAAGTACCAAAGGTTTCTTTCCTACCTCAAAAAAGTACAATCTTCCACTGGAAACCAACAAGATCATTCATCTATTGCTTATCATCATGTTTCAAGCACCTCTTTTTATGGAATGCAGAATAGACATAGTGAATTTTCTGTATCACTCACTGAAGATTTCAGACATACCTACAATAAGTCAATACACAACAGTTTTTATTTAGTTATTTCTATGAAAGAAGATTTTATTAATGTTCTGTACTGTGAAAAAAATGCTTTCATAAAAATATGGAAGTCATACAACATTCTTCTAGTATTAAGATACGAAACATGTATCATGGCTTGGAGTTTGTTGAATCTTACCACAGGACTCATGCTTGGCAGGGCTGTGGGGGTAGGTGTGTTTTCTGTTGGTTTTTTTAAGTGGACACATAAGAAACAAAGGGCCTAACACCAGGGAGGGTAGACTGGTAAGGTCCGGAAGCTAGTGAGCATCCATTGGAATAACTAGGTGTTTTCCAGTGTGCTTCATGGCCCTCCCCTTCCACCACGGCCTGACAGAAGTATGCAGGATGCCATATTTATGCAACATCTCAGCCTTGGCCATATTGAACAACATAACTGGTCTACTCTGGCCTCAAATCGGGAGGTCTGGAGACACATCATCTATAACGCTGCTGATGCCTTTGAGAAAGCACGCAGGATCACTCTCGAGGAGAAAAGACAACGCAGAAAGAATCGAGCCTTGCAGAATATACCACCTAAGGAGTCTTTCTGCTGTGCCTTTTGCAACCGGTCATGCCTTTCTTGTATTGGCCTTTTTAGCCACCAGCGTGCTTGCAACAAACATGGGTAGAGCCCTCCCCAAATCTTCGTTCGCAAAGCCTAACCATGATGATGTTACATGTGCTATGTCTAAGTGATTTTGGAACACAGCTGCCTCTACCCTACCCAAAGAAAGACTGGTGTGATGCAAAAGCACAGATAGTAGTGAGAGCATTTTTTGCAGGCAGGCACACAGAAGTCTCAGTTTGGAGGATGGCTGGCACCCAACTGGGGGTGATGAGCCATACAAGTGAGCACACTGGTGCTTAGCCTGGCTCCATGATTGAGGTGCAGAGCTGCTCAGGTTGCTCTATGCTGTGCTGCTGCAACATCCTTTGAGGCCTCTCCTGCTGTGGCACTCAGCATCCTACCCTGAGACAGGCTCCAGAGAGCCACAACATGCTCTGCACCGCAGCAGGAGCCTCCCCAGAGCTGAACAGCTGAGCAAAGCACAGCAAAGGTGTCCAGTCACTGAGCCAGCTTTTTGGCTTTGTTCTGGCTTTGCAGTGGGCATAACAGCTCCTGGCTGAGTTCTGACCTGAGCTACTGGGTTATCTCGGTGTCACGTTCCCAAGTCTGTGGTTGTGCTGGTAACTTTTTTGCCCAGGACTCTTACCTAGAGCCTCCCCAAAGCTGAGTGGCACTGTGTTAGTGGGGCAGTTGGAGGGAATGACCCCATCCATGACTTAGATATGGAAAACCGTAGGAATTCGGTCTTTAGGGTGTTGACTGCTACACTTCCAGAACTACTGAACTGTCTGTCATGAACATACCAACTTTTCATCTCGATACCAGACTCAAGCCCTCTGGGAATTTATGAATTTTTTAATATGTAGATCAACATACCTGTAGACTAAATGGTGTTGTCACAGCCCGTTGGCCAGATTTCACAGTGTAGAACTGAGCTCTGAAATGTCTGCACATGACTTGATTTGCACATCTAATACATGGTTTCTGTAATTCTTATAATTGTGTGCTGAATATGATAGAGCTTGAGGAACCATTTTCACAAATTAGTGACGTATGCAAAATACCATACAATATAGTAAACTGAACAAGAGATTTAATCCATGACCTTTACCACATGGTGTCCCTGAGCACTTGAGTCCATATGCAGAGATTGAAATGCTAACCATGATATTTTCAGATAGATGTTTGCAAGTGTCCATCTTTACCTTTCTTGATTACCAGTTCTACATTGTAAATGCTGCAAGAATTCCCTTAGGGTTCCCACATGATAGAGCATTAGCTGGTGGCCACTTCCCCTTACCTAAGTAAATGTGAAAAAAGGGGTACAGAAACAGACTCCCAGCTGAGGGAAGAACACATATCAATGGCATGTAAACTAAAAGGTGATACAGGAGTCTAGCATATTTTGTAACTAGCAATTTTTTTTATTAGAAGGGAGGTGGCATAGTCCAATATAGAATACATATATACTATATGAACACTGTATGAATACATTTCTATATGTAGTTTGGCACTTCAAGTTTGGATAATTTTCTATTAGTGACCTAGGCAACTTAGATAAGTCTACCTCCCACTCATGCCTTGCTGCTTTTTGGTATGTCTTTACAGTTTCTTCATCACTGAATTTCACAGCATGCTAAAATATCCATTGCCAATAGAAATAATGTTCATTGTTGTGTTTTTAGAGATAAAATTGGGTTTTTAAGGCTCAAATGTTAATGCTAAACTAATTTATGGTTACTTTTGGCATCGTAAGCAGTAGTGCTGTACATTCTGTTCAGACAACTTAGGTAAAGAAAAACCACTTTTGCACTCAATTTTATCAAACCTTATATAGAAGAAGGAGGCAGCCTGCAGAAAAGATGTTGAAAACTTATTTCAAAGGCAGGTTGTAGATTATTGAGGAGAGACAGTAAAATCTGGGATGAATGATCCATCCTAAAGCCAAAGGATTTTGAAGGAAAAAGCTTAACCAGTTGGAAGAAAACAACAGATGATTTTATCAGCTTGAATCAAGCAGAAGAGTGAAACCCCATTTCCTGGGAATTCATGAAAAGAGGTATTTCAAAAAAAGAAGGAATGTAAGGATGCTGTATCCAGATGGTCAAAATCACACCGTGAAAAACTCTCTTCAGCAGGTGGAGATTGCCAGCCTTTTTAAAAGTGGTGATGTCAAGCCTCATCAGCCAAGGAACTGTAGATGCAAGCAGTAGCGGGGCAGAAGGCATCAGTAAAACATGCTAAATACTGCATTCCCCTCGGTCACTAGATGTCATTTCCCACTGCTCAGTACTGAAAGGTGCCATTTTTGGAGTGAAACAGTAAAACTGAGCTGCTGACCTCCACAGCCATTCAAGAGTGATTACTGCCAGTTTTGCATAACTAAAAGTTCTGATTTCCACTCAACCTTTTACTTTTTTTTTATCACTCTTACATTTCCAGAAGGACAGAATGTCTTAGAAGTTTTGAAAACAATAATACAGATGTAAATGTTGGCACTGAAATCTCTGAGTTGGAGAGGACAACGGAGCTAGTTCAGAAGTCCTGGCTCCAACTCCTTGAGGTTCTGGATGCCCTCTGGAGAAAACCTCATGTGGTTCTGTCACTGCTGAGGGATAAAGCATTGGGAGCCTCTGGCAGTCAAGGATTGCTGGCCACAAAATTCTAGCTAGCTAAAGCTTTCCTACCTTAAGAAGCAAAGGTCTAAGTACAGCTCTTATGACTGCATTACTGGGTCTTCAGGTACTCATTTTGACCACTCCAACTGTGGTTGCTGGTTTAAAATTTGAGGTGGAAACTTTTCCCTTCGGCATTCTCTCCTGAATCTCCCATCTGGTCCTCTTTTTATCTGTGTTTTTTCTTCACATAAAGCCTAAACATTTACCTAGAATTCCACATATGTAGTTCTGGGTCAATAACAATAAGATGTTATGCTTGCACTCTGCCTAGACTATTGATGTGAAGACTGAAATACTCTGGTTGTGGGTTTTGGTTTGGTGGGGGTTTGCTGCTGTTCTTATGGACAAAGTCTACTACCTGTCTTCTGTTCATACCACCATAATTTGGGAATGAGAGGCCCAACCTAGCTGTGGGGGAGCAATCAGCTTGATTGTACAATCAGTCTGATTCACTGCTCTAAATGGAACATATTCTTGTCTTTATGCATATTTTCTATATTAGCTAACTTTCAACTAGAATGATCAGCAGTAAAACAGTTAACAATGTTAACATTCTATCTGTCGTCTTCAGGTTTCAAAGTCAGTATTGTATAGAGATGAACAGGTCATACCAATTGAAAATTACTCTTTTGATTGTCTTTGGTCTCTTGAATGTAAGACTACATCAGTTCTGTTTGATTCATGTCTTCAAGGATTTCTTCACAGCCATTGACTGAGGAACACAGTTTTATTTTAAATGGGATATGAGACTTCAGATCACCAGCTTGATACCAAATTTAATAGCGACATAAAGCATTGTGTGAATGCAGCACAAGAAATTTGAGAAGAATTCGACTGAACATGCCCTTCTTCTTCTACTTCTTGCTTTCTCCCTGTAATACTTGGTCAGGTTGGTATTTGTTTGCTTAGCATGCAGTAAGCTAACTCCAGCTATCATCTCTCAACTCCTCTTGCCTGTTTATTTCCATCTCTTCAAAATACTTATTGTTGTTTCTTATACTCTTATATTCTGAAGGACATGGCTTTTGTTTACATCTCAACAGAATTAAGTAGTAGGATGTGTTTGCATAAGCCTTACATAGGCATGCTCCTTCTTGGGCTTCTCAGGTATTAATTACAGCTGCTGGTGTTTTGTAAGCAAAAATCTATGTTTCTGGTAGAACAGAAAGTGTTTTACAATACATAAAAAGGGAGAATGTGTAATTTTGGGACCATTCACCCAGATGATCAGTTTATTTCCCTGCAGTAATGAATGCATTTTGCACCTTTTACTCTTGATGTGATTCACAATTCTGTACGATTCCCTACAACAACGGATAGATACAAATTAGTCACTTGGCAGAGGCTTTGCCAGATTAAAATCTGTTTGCTTGTCCTTAAATCTGCTGTCAAACAATTTGTCATTTGTTGTTAAAATTACAAAAGGATGTCGTGGTCTTACCACTGCAATACTTGATTTACAAGTGAGCATGTCCCTCCCATGCAAAGTCTAGGAGACAAGCGGTGAGCCTTCCTCTTGCCTCAAACAATTTGAACTTGAATCTGCCACTTTTCTGCAAAGCTTCCTCCTTCAGAGCCTGCTGGTCCCCGCCTCTGGGCCCAGGGATCTTCAAGTCTTTATGCGAAGTGGAGCACCTTTAAAAAAGGTCAGGGTGGGAATGTCACCCGTGCACTGAACAGCCTGATAGGAATCATCAGTGGAAACCGAACCTCTTTGCATGTCTGTCTGGCATCTGAGAGCTCTAAGGAAGTTATTGTCATTCCAGTTTTGTGGCAAGAAAATGGATATTTATTACAATGCACAAACTGTGCATCCTGTGACACACTTTTCCCTTAGAAGTACTGAGAGGATTATATGTGTAGAATTGTATTTACAAATAAATAACTCTTCTAAGCTTCTTCTGAGCAAGCCTCATTGGGTATGTCTGTACTGCTTAATAACTCTGGCAGGAAGCAATACATGGCCAAGTGGTGCAAGATGCATCCTGTCAGTTTTCCTGGTGTCCGGTTTCCCCCTGAGCAGAATGTTCTGCAGTGTCCTGTCCTGCACGTCCTTCGAGCCTTGTTTGCTGTACTCAGGCTCTAGGAGGTGACAGGTAGGTTTGGGGGAGTTTTGAATTTGGGCTTTTTTGCCATTTCAGAGCATCTGAACCAATCTGGGCTGCATTAAAGCCCTCGATATTGATGAGTTTACAGCATGAAACCGAGGGTATTGTCACGTGTGGTGGTGTTACGTGGGGAACATTTTATAGTACAAAACCTGCTAGAATAGTGTCAGAAAACTGTGCAAGGTAGAGGAAACCAAATTTGAGACAGCCATGACCACATTGCCCTTTGGAAGCAAATGCATGATGTGAAATATTTTCAGAACTGCACCCACTCACCTCCTGGGGAAGGTTGTCAGGTGTAGCCCACAACAGGGAACTCACTAGCAGATGAGGAATAGACTTTATGCGAGCTGCAGTGCTAGTGCTTGCAGCATGGCCATTTTCTTTTTTAATTTAACAGCAGGGTGTGTCCAATAAATCTCAGTAGAGACCAGGAGCTACAATTTCTACTGCTGCAGATGAAGACTGCAATGAGGGAAAACAGACTGTAGAAGGACTTTTGCTTCCCAGCTTATGCAAGGGTTGTTTATTTGAGCCATAGGATACTATTGGCTTGGGAAAAGAGAAACAATGAATGATTTGCAATTTTTTAAAAACATGTATTTTTACTATGGCTTTTTTAATGGTCAAGAGGAATAAAACACATCTGGTGAATACTGCTTCAAACAAAAAATCAATGAATAAAAACAAAAATTAAGTCTGGAGCAGGACATACAAGGAAGGGTTAATGGGTAAACATGCATTAAAATATGTAAACCTACATTAAATTAATGTACACATACATTAAAAATAAACTTTTTTTTTCAGTTTTCACATTGTCATTCAGGCCTGGGCCATATCTTCAAAAGCAGATTTAAAAATACTAATCTAATAACCTTTCATAGATAATTAGGCTCCTAAATCTTTCATATGGTGCAGAAAATAATATTTTCCCCCTCCCCCTCATTTTCTAATTAAATAACCAACCATCTTAGAAAAGAAGAGTTTAGTTAAAGAACAGCTTGCGTTAAAGTTTTGCATAGTTTATCATTTGTTGTAGGGAAAAAGAAAGGTTCCCTAAGAAGTCAGAACCATGATTAATAACCCTGTATCTGTACGAGAAAATAATTTAGATTTCTTTTGTTACATTTCAGAGAAAGTGCTAGCTGGAAGATTATTGGTTGGTGTCCAACTTTCAAAGATAATTCTCTTAATTAGGACTCTTGCTTCATCACTTTGCCATACCTGTTGCCTGCAAAAATTAGAAGTTTGAGTCCCAGAGAGGAGCAGACTTGAATGGTGAAAGGTAAAACTGCCTGCCTTGGTAAGAGATCATTAAACCATATAGACAGGATTCATATAAAAAAGATCTTAAATAACTGAAGAATCATGGGCAACAACAGCAGGGAGCAGAGCTGGAGGAAACGTGACCAGTGAAAAAAGTCACAGAAATTTGGTTTGTTTAGCATAGAGAAAAGATGACTTAGAAATATGGTAATAGCAATCCCCAGAAATGCTACAGGCCACCAGAAAAACAAAAACAAACAAACAAGAAGAAGATTAAATCCCTTTTCTGTCACCTCTACAGATAGGACAAAAAGTAATGATCTCAAACTGCATCAAGTGAGATGTAGATAAGACAACACTAGTTAGAATAGCAAAGGACTGGAATTGTGTGTGTGGTGAGTTGGTAGGCTCTTTGTTATCAGAGGTTTAAAGAATAACTCTTCAGATGTTTAAGTAGAAACACCTGTTGAGGAGTCTAGGCATAGCCAACTTAGGCAGTTCTACTTTGGGAGAGGTGGATGTGCTAAATGACCTATTAAGATTCCTGTTGGATCTACTTCCATTGTTCTACTACTCTTAAAAAAAAAGAACAAAGAAAATAATCATTCATTAGCTTCTAGACAGTATTATACTTGTAAAAAAAACACAAACCCTCTTTTGTTTTCTAATGTTGTTCTCCCCGGGGGTTGCAAATAACGTAGGGATTCTCAGGCTTCTGATCATTGTTGTCTGGATGCATAATTTCCATATCTTTCCATCCTCTGCATAGTCATAGAAAATTGTTTTACATTTGAGGAGAAAGAAAAAATCTCTTGACGCTCCATCCTCACCACAGTAACTTGGAAAGAGAGGTGTTTTACATGATCAAAAACACACACTCCTTTTTGGAAAGTGATTTTTATGTATATGATCTTGGCTGCAGAAGCCAAGAGTTAATGACATGTAGTTGTACCCATTGGATATAGGGGGCTTTTGTCACTGAAGGTAATGGCAGAAGCCACAACTACAGCAGAGCCCTTTTCTGTTATATCCTTCAGATTCCATAATTGGTTGGGATTGTTCCTGGAGTCAGTGTACACCACCTTCAAGTTTATTCAAAGTGATGAACACTTGTCCTTACTCTGTAATTAAAGCCTCTTGGCTTTTCATGTTAAAGTCTATAGGAAAGAAGTTTTTAAAGTAATAAGATGGTTATCTATTCAACAATATGTGTACACATGTCTTTTGGAATCCATTTAGTTCTTGATACTTGAACATACTCAGGCATGAGCCTTGCTGCAATCCCCTTAGACTTTGCTGGTTCATGATTATGGAGCTGGGAAGTGCAGTGCTCCCTGGCAAAACTTGAATACCCCCTAAGTGTAGGAAATACTGTGGAAATGCACAGTACAGAGAACTGCAGCTTATCCAATCTACTTATGTGCCTCCAGTCTGCACTCTTTTCTCTTTCTGGTCCTGCTATGCTTATTACAGGCTGTCTGGTTCAGCTGACTCAGTCATTCATACTTGGAAGTCCTTCTATTTACCACTGTCGACTTCCAGTTCATCATTCAACACATACTGTCCCCTTCTTAATTTCAGTGTCCTTAATTGTTCTCTTTGATTCTACGATTCCTTCTCATTTCAGATCATGTTAGGTTAAGATCAAAGCTTTTAAATGTCCTCTCTATCTATCTTAGTTCATAACATATCCTCACCTTGCCTCTGTCCCTTGAAATGTCTGTTCCTTAGTAAGTGCACATAGACACTCCTTTTACTTTTATTATCATTTGTGTTTTTCATGTATGCCTTTTGCTGTTCAAGTTATTAAAATAAATTCAGTCACCTCCTCATACTGTTGTACTCTCCAGGGTTTTAAATTTGAGGCTTCATTAGGATCATAAACTGTGCAAAGCAGGCAAATGGACACTTTAAATTAGAGTACCAACTCAGATCTTGGCCCCAGAAAGGCATCTATGTCCCAAATGCTATGCTTGGAAGGTGTGACCAGGAAAGATCAACAGCATTATGTACAAGAGCTCTGACCAGGGTTAAAACCAGTAATTGGACCATGAGGTGAGTAAACTGTACTCCAGCTGAGCATTTCATTAGGACTGCTGAGTGCTGAGTGCTGATAGGACCCTGGGTCTTTACGCAGGGCCCTGGCCCACACAAAGTCTTGTAGGGCGTAGTCTTGCTTGCCCTGTGACTAAACATAAAAGTCTGAAAATTAGTATTTGATTTCAACAGAATTAAGTTCTGGTCTTAGTTCCAAAAGTTCTTTGTTTTTTTTTTCTTTTCTCCCATTGGCTTATATTTCCAAAGGGACAAAAATGGACTTAACTCCACAGTTAATGCCTCCTCCCATGTTCTGCTTAAGCTGAAAGACAAATAAAAATTACCAAAACTGAGATACAAAGTAAGTGCCAGGAGCCGTTTAAGCTGAATGAATGGTCAGGCAGAACAGGTTACAGTGAATTGGTAATGTTTAGAAATACCCTAGGTTGTAGAATGTGGAAGACATGCAGCTCAGAGCTAATAACCAGATGTCAGGGCAGAGAGACTGGCAGGATGGCTAAATGCATGAAGAAGAAAATAGGAAAAGAATACATAGAGGACAATTGAGTAATTTTTCTACTATATTAACAGCTAAAAATCCATGAAGTGCAAGGGAGATGGGCTGCAACATTAGCTTGGATAGAAAACTGATCTAGTGAATCTGCAAGACAACAAGCCATCAGTAACTGCATTTGTGTTCATAGTTCACACTGCCCAGAAAGGAGGAGTGGAGGCAGGAAACAATGACAGCATCCACAGGAAGCTGGGCAGGACAGCAAGGCCCCGCAGAGGAGTGAGCAGGAAAGAGGGAAAAGAATGAAAGCCAGTTGTGAAAGCCGGACAGCACCTGGCTTCAGGCACAGTCAGCAGTGTCCACAGAACCTGGCTGGTCACTGGGGAAGAAGTTTTGCACCTAGCATCAGATTAAGGAAATGGGCACCTGAAATCTTGGCAACAGCAGCCTATCTGTTCTCTAAGCAAGAACCTAGGTTTTCTAAACTTTTAAAGAAATATTTAGTGTTTCTAAATCACTTCTAACCCTCACAGGAAAGGCCCTATGTCAAAGCTGAGTATTACAGTTTAATCTGCATCCCTACTGCACAGGACAAGTTTTGCTTATCACCTATTAATTTATTCATTCTTCCTATGTTCAGAAACCACTGTCATGATAGGTATATCTGTAACATCAAAACACCAGAGGAATTGTAATCCCATAAACTGTTATTTCTTTAATCAGCCAGATTATATTCAACTAAATGTGCATTATGTTAATGGGAGAACAGATATACTAAAAGATGATAAACAAGCTACCATTTTGTAATGTAAAGGGAATTAAAAAGTAGTGCATAATATTTGTATGTCCTACATGTATAAAACTGCTTTGCTTCCAAAACACTAACCCTGCAACTTCAGTTAGAAAAATCCATCCAGTCATTCAGCTGCATTAATATGATACAACGAATAGATGACATAAACCACTATTTTATTTTCCCTTCTCTTTTTGTTTCTATTAAGAATAATAGAAGTAAGAAAAACTTGTTATGCAAAGTAATATATTCAGTAAGTTAGTCATAATTCCCATAGAAAGAGAATATTGATTTTTATGAAAAGGCTCAAATGAGAAGATTTAGAGCATCCTCTTCTCACATGGGTTTTGGGGGCTAAGTACTTCAACCACATTCAGAAACAATTGCACTTCTAAAAAGAAAAGTATGTCGATAACCAAATTACAAGACCATGATATACTTACCTCAGTAATAAAATTTCTCTCATGGAAACAACAATGGATTAAAAAAAAGAGGAACATTTATACTGGGCAGAATGATCCATTGGAAAAAAATAATAGATGAAAATTTCAGCCTAATTTTTTTTTTCCATGGCAAAATCAATGATCGATGATGTATAGTAAATTAATTATGTAAGATGTCAAACCCTGCAAAGGATATAAGATTTGATTTTACAAATCAGTTCTGCCTGTGAGAAGTTTTTCAGCAGTAAGTACTAGTGATTAAAATGTCAGCAGGAGGGACTGATACATATTCTACCATTCTAATAGGAGAATATAATAATTGCATCCTTGGAAAGCCCATATAATAACAAATACACATTTCAAATTATTTAAAGAGTGATTTAAACTGAAAATTAAAAAAAGGAGCACTAAGTTACAGCAAGGTGGTCTCCATATGGGGCCTTTTTTTAATCAGAACATACTCTGCAGCTGCCTTTGCAGCACATTTACCACCCTGCCAGCCAGAGAACCTGTGTTTGGGGACAGTGTCAGATTGTCTGTGTCTGGCTTTTGCAAAAATTGCACATGTTCTGAACAGAATGCAGTTGCAATTTCTTAAAATACTCTCATATTCTCAGCTATTTGCATTCTTCGATTTCCAGCCAGCCAAATCCCAACAGGAATTGACACTTTCGATGACAGCAGTTTCTTCTCACTTTCTATGGCATAACATAAACCACAGCAGAATTCCTGTAGACTTTACCTTACCTCTTAACGTACCACTTGCTTTCAATATAAGATCCAGTCCCTTCTTCCTGATACGTCTAGTATTACTATTTTTAAGTGTGAAAGGAACATGTTGCATCACCCAGTGGTGACAGCTCTAAACTGAACTCTGCAGTGGTAGTATTTGATAGTCAATGTATTCTTTAAAAGATAAAGTGACATTATGTGTATTTCATATTTACCAAAATGAAGACTGTTGGAAAAAAGTGGCAATGGAAAATTTTGGGGCTCTGAATTTGGAAATCTTCCTACTGTAACTTTTTTTGGCGTTGTTCTCCTGTTTAGCATCTCCTTCTTACATTTTGCTTTCATTCAACTTGTACTGTATTTGCTGGCAAGAGTACAGCTTGTCCTATTTTGCTGTTGTTATGATTATGTTCTGCACACTTCAAGACTTCTGATATTTTTTGAATCTTAGCTTTCTCAAAAACTTTTCTTTGGAGCAGTGCAGTCCCTGAAGCAACTTCTTTAAAATTTCCTTCTAGTTGAATGCACTGCAAAGAGGGTATGTGACTATTTGTTTTAAGGTGGAGACTATGAGAGTGCAGACATCTGTCAGCCTCTCTGTAGCAAAGAGCTGAGTTGTACACGGTATGTTCAGTGTTTCATCTCAACTTCTCACCACAAACATCCTCAAAGCATTAAGATGTTTTCATAATCGCTCAGTAAAGGAGAGTTAGAGTTTAAAATTGGAGACACTGGACCAACTCCGAGAATTATCACCTTGCTACCATCAGACAATCTCTGACTTAGTGTGCAGTGCTGCAGGAGTAGATTTCTACTCACTGTAGAAATCACGCTATGAGTAATTTCCCTTGCAAAACATAAGACAATGATGTAAATGTTATAAAATGTTTCACAGTCGCCCTGCCAAACTTCTTTGGGATCTTGCAGCCCTGCTTTAATTTACAAAAGTCTTGAGCTATGTAGAAAAACAGCACGTGGGGTTCTCATGTGCCTTCACTGTTCCCCATTTAAAAACTTCTACCATTAAGTAATGTTATCCCAAATCTTCTGAAATTATATTGATTGTTTTGCAGCTCAGAATTTTCCCAGCCATGAAATTCCTGCAAAATTACTATCATCACCCCCTCCTACTTTTGGTTGCTTATTTATATTCCATCTATTCAATGGAAAAGACCTTTCAAGCAGAGTCAGGGGATGAGAAGTAGAGGCACCTCAGTGGAGGGAGCATCCGTCTGGTTGAGACAGTAAATATGTGGGACTGTCTTCAGGTGAGTTGTGGCTCTGCCCCAACAGCAAACAATATGGAAAATGGTTTTAGATTTCCATGCCCATAAGCCTGGAGAAGTTGAAATGTCTCAGCTATAATATAGGATGGTTTGCAGTTACATGAACTTCAGCTGCCTATTAGTATTAGAAAATTTGACTGGTAATTGATAAGCACTAAAAGTCTTTTTTTTCATCATATATTCCCTTAAGAATTCAGAGAACACAAGTGAAAGCCTTTGAAAAAGAGAAAATACCCTGAGTTATAAAATGGATATAGAAGAGAATGTATCCTCTGTAATAAGAGATGAATGTTTGTCATTAGTTTAATGAAGGGGCCACAGAAACCTCCTGCAGCCCCCCATTTTTCTAACAGTTAGTCCACTGTATACATATACAATACATAGTCACTTGTCCTTGTGAGGATCATGTCTGGAGGAAGTCCAAAGGCTAAAAATGAAGCCATTTACACATTTCTGAAGTTTACATTTAAAGCATTGGGAATTCAAGAACCAAAACCAACCCAGCTTTTGACTGCCCTATGTTTCTAAAATAGTATCTCATCCCTACAACAAACATTCTTCTTTGGCTTTGTCTGAGGGCTTGGTCTATTCGTGATTTATTTCCACCTAATATTTATGCTTCTGGATAAAAGGAGAAGAAATCTCAAGACATCCATGTTCAGTTTTGCACCTACTTCCCCTGGCTTAAACAAACATAACCACATCTACGTTATAGAAGATACAGACATTTTGGTTACTTTTGTTAGCAATACATACAGTAATGAAGATTGGGAAAATTTTAGCTCTTCATCCTGAGAACAGTTAGAGGCACAAGGCTGTCATTTGGAAGGGGAGCTTGAATGAGGATGAAAGGTATAGTTTATCCTCTAACTCCTATGATCCATAACTATATTGATGCTTATGACAGAACTCTTCAGCTAATAACAATTAAAGTAATTATTAAAATATCATTTTGAGGAGAAATTCTACTCTTGCAGAGATAAACAAGCCAATCAAATCTTTGGATTCAATGAGAGAATCACACTTTTGACCCTGTATCATAATTTCTTCCACAGCACTTGCATTTCATACATATGCAGAACAGTGATGTAGTTTTTTCCTGACCTGGGATCAGACACAGATGATCACAGCAAGAATAATTCCCCATCACATTGTTTTTGGCACAAGGAACACAGGCTAAAGTCCAGAAAAGTGGAGATGCAGCTGGTGCAATGTGCAGATTTTGGAGTAGTAGCCTTGTCCTGCCACTCTTTTCTGGTTATCTGTCCTGAAGGAAAGGGGGATTTACACACCACATGCTCTCTGTATGTATTTGAGGGTTTCCATTATGCAATTCAGGGTGAGATTTCCTACCCAGATGCCCATGTGTGATCTCCCATCCTTTGGCCAACATAAGACTAAAATTGTAAGAGGTCTGTAACTCATCTTAGGATATAAGCAGAGACTGTCATACACAGTCCTTGAAACAGTCTGCTGTCCATGGATAAATGTCATGAAATAAAAATGGCAAGGCTGAGGAGAAGGTAATATGACCTTTGTTTTACAGTAAATTAACAATTTTCATAAAGTTACAAACATGGTCTTTTTGCTTTATGTTGCTTGAATATGAAAAAGCAAAAACAGATTAAGCAGATCTTCAAAAGACGTTGTGTACCGTTCTTGTAAATACAAATGACATACAGTTGAGCTTCCTTGTGTTAATTGGAGATAAAAAGAAAGGAAAAAAAAGGTGACACCTTTTGAAAGAGCTTCCCATAAAGGCAACAGGAGCTGCCTTTACAAGGTGTGATTGTAAAATCTGGCTTAGCTTAATCAGCAGCACATGTGCAGTCCCACTGAAACAGCTAAGGTCACTACAGCAAGAGGCAGGGAAGTAAAATATAGTGACAGCAAAATAATACCAGAAGCAACAACAGAGTAATTTTTTTATTTCATTAAGCAACAGAAATCAGACCAGTTGATTATATTTGTTGCTCTGCTGTTTTTAACCCAAGTCTCTCAATCAGGAGATTACTCAGCTGAAGGCTCAGTATAATGAAGATATATTCTTTCTTTTTCCACAAGAATTGGAAGTAGTATGATCTAAGACTGACAACCCCAGCATCTGGGAGTGCTTAAAGCAATTCATAGTTTTGCTCCAGTCATGTGGCTCTGGACAAAGACTGCAGAAAAATTGGTTCAGAGGAAGCCTTGATGTTGAGTAAAACTCAATAAATTGAGAAAAAAGACTTTGATTTATTTGCCTTAATTCATTATAAATGAATTACATTCTTTCTCCTCTTGCAAATGCTTGGCTGCTAATTTTGTGTAAACATTCATGACTATGTTAATTGCATTGTATCTTTTTATATTCATTTTATAGATTTTGTTTCTCTACTTTAGAGGTCCTAAATAATTGATTTATATAGTATACTTTTCAACAGGCATTTTCATAAGCAGTATCTTCCAGATGTATTTTGTACAGTTTTAAAAGAAATGCATACTTCATTCCAGAAATTCTGTTAGCAAAGAATCTAATTTAAAAGTGGAGGGAAATACTTCATGATATACAGATCTTCTTGCTGCTTTGCATATTTCACATTTTAACAACAACATGAAACTGCAAGAGTAACAAGAATGAACTACCTAAATGAGAGCTATTCTTACTCAATTAAAAATTTAAAAGGTTCCATATTTCCCACAGTTATTTTGCAAGCTGATACTGAATAAAACTCCTAATCTTATTGTATAGAATCAAAATGAAATTTTACATACAACTTAAAAATGTTCAGGTTTATATGCGCATGTGTTAAGGAAGGGATAAGAACACAAGATGCTATATGTAACTGTCTGGGAATTGAGTCAAAACTAAGTTAGGAAAAGAACTCATTGAGCTGTTGCAAAAAGCTGCCTGAACCAGTCTCAGTCAGCATTTTGCACCTATAGGTGCCTCATATACGTGTATGTACGCACTGGTACACAGGACAGTGTTTTCACCTTTGGTACACCACTCTTTACCAGTCGTTCATGTGAGGGGAGAATCATCAGATATTGTTCTAGCAATTTGTATATTACTCTGTGGGCTCGGCATTTTTAAATTTTGACATTTCATTTCTCAGTGATGTATTACCACTCTGCTGATAAACTGAGTGCCTAAAAGACCAAGTCACCTGTGCAGCAAAGGCAAACAGCTCTGAGGGACATCCTGTGGGCTGTCGCTCAGAAGGAAAGCTTGTATCAATTGAAATACCGTGTACTTCTGTTTTGGGGTTGGAAGCAGCAGGACATTGGTAGCTTAAGGAGGAGCAAAGGCAGTTTAATGCAACACAAGCACTGCACAGCCACCACTTATGTAGGAGTTTAGAAGATGAAGTAACTTGATTTACAGATTTACAGTAAACTTTACCTTGTGGGTCAGTCCATTTTTGTATCTTTTTTTTTCCCGAATTTGACATAACAAATATAATGACATCCCTGTGGCAGATGATACAAAAGCAGCCAATGCATAACTCTATTTTTGGTTACTACCACTTTCCCAAGCAAGGGTTCCATGCTATAGAGCTTGACATTTGATAGCTTTTTGATATGTGAACACACAGTTTTTCTGAAATACTTTGATTACATGTAATCTGTCTATGAATCATTCAGTAAAATAACTTTCAGCTTGTGAATTTTTTCATATACAAGATCTGAGACAGGCTGAAAAAGCATAGGGCCAAATTTACTGAAGGATTTACCTCCTGTTGTTAAGACAGCTGCCTTTGAAAATCCTACCTGAAGTCTGAGACTACTAAGCACTAAAGGCACCACATCAGCTGCTGTTTTCCCACCCCACTAGGAAGGGATTTCCTTCTTCTCCCCTGTAAATACAAATAATCCCTCCACCTTACACACCATACTGGATGTAGGATCTCTCTTTTCACCTTTGGTGCACCACTCTTTTCCGGTGTCTCATAAGAACTTGCTTCCCACTTGTTTTTTTAATTTCACTTTGCCTTTTACTTTCTCCCTTCACTCCCTGCCCCTTCCTCTAAAACCAAATAAGTTGGAGAGTTGTCTCACACTGGTTGGAGCCCTCACCTGTGAGAAAGAGAGACCTTGTTTTTAGTTCTACCTTCTTTTGTAACTCAGCAGTGGTGGTGCTACTCTTACTATAATATTACGAGTTAGAATATTAATTTTAGGGGTAGTTTTAGAGATGTGGATTGAGGTTCCTTGTAGCAGTAAATCTGCATTGTATGAGAAACTGTGGTTTAAACATGTTTCAAAATGGCTTTTTGTAGTCTCTTTGCTAACTCATGCTTTCTTCTTCCCAAGACCCCCACGGCAGTTGTTATCTCCCATGCAGGAATGTCCTGAGAAGATATCAAGAAGTCTTCTCATTGGACTCTTTTAACCCCTTCCTATTGGCTGTTAACCCCTTCCTGCGATTGGTGTTCATGTAAACCCCCTGAAACCTGTAATTGGCTACTCTGTGAATCCTCCTAACCCTATAAATGTAACAGTTCCTTATAGACTAAACTAGGTGGCTGCTTCATCCCATAATGTTCCCAGCTCCAACACCAACACACCTCTTGGTATGTTAGCTTAGTTCTCCCTGAAGCCTTTTCCTATGCTACAGAATGTGGTGCACTACAGGGAGTTGTAAAATGTCTCTCAAGTTGGCTGAGGTAAATCAGTACCAGGATAGCTGTCTGCCACTGGCTAATCCCACTGAGGGCACCACAATAACCTGTCACTGCTGCTCTCTGGTATCGCAGTGGTGTAGCGCTGCATGGGGTTGCACGCATGCACCAACTATTTTGGAGGTAGCTGTGTGTTTCTAACATATTTTGCATTTTCTGGATTTAGACATAAGTTTCTAACTACTTTAATTAGTGCCTAACTATTTGCTTTAACTAGTGCCTAGTTAACACCAGTACTCTATTTTCCCCATGTGACTATCTCCATCTAAATCTGCCCAGCTCATCATATGGTGTTACTCTGTTAACTGTCTAAACAAACGTAACTTTTAACGGGCCTGTTGTGTGAAAACTCCCGTTTACACATTGAAACTTCTGCCTCTCTATTAGTAGTTTCTTCAGACAAATGTAGGAATTAGACTGCTGTTGGAAAATCAATACAAAGAAGACACAAAGTCAAAGAGAACACATTTGGGGGGTTCTGAGTAGATATTTCTGAGATGAAAAGATTGATCATCCAGACTATACACTATAAAACATCCTCTTTTATAACTAGTTCAACTGCCTCTTCTGAATGATATGCATGCTGATTAAACAGGAAAGCAACCTGGCTGAATTCTCTTGTTACCTATTTTCTGAGAAAATTAACCAAACAAATTTAAAAAATGGAATAATGACTTAGGATAGCCCTGCGAGTAGCACTTTGCTGGAGATAGCCAGGTGTGCCAGGAGATCAATATGAATTCCTTTTGATAAATCTATCACACTCCAAGTGATACAATCAGAAAATGCTCAGGTAATTCCAAGTACCATTTCAATTACAAATTATAAATACCTCTTCTGAAGGGAACCTGCTCCATCAGAGTGTCACTAGGTTGTATCCATCTGTCACACAAGCTCATTTTCCTGTATGAAATGTCATATTTTTCCTGGGCATATGTAGTGGGGCTTTGTAGCTGGGTTTTGGTAGCGGGGGGGCCTACAGAGATGACTTCTGTTAGAAGCTGCTAGAAGCTTCCCCTGTTCTGTGGAGCCAATGCCAGCTGGTTCCAGGATGGACTTCCTGCTTCTGGCCAAGGCCGAGCCAATTAGGAGTAATAGTAACACCTCTGTGATAACATATTTAAGAAAAGAAGATTGTTGCACAGAAGAAATTCCAACCAGGGAAGAGTGGAGTGAGAACACGGGAATTACAACGTAGACACCAAGGTCAGTGCAGAAGGAGGGGCAGGAGGTGCTCCAGGCACCAGAGCTGAGGTCTCTGCAGCCCGTGGTGCAGACCATGGTGGAGCAGCTGTGCCCCTGCAACCTGCAGAGGACACAGAGGGTGCAGAGACCCACCTGCAGCCCATGGAGGAGCCCATGCTGGAGCAGGTGGATGCCTGAAAGAAGCTGTGACCCCAAGGGAGGCCCAGGATGGAGTGGGGTCCTGCTGGAGACCTGCAACCCGTGGAGAGGGAAGCCCACGCTGGAGCAGGTTTTTCCCAGGTAGGACTTGTGGCCCCTGTGGGGGACCCATGTCCATACAGCTCATTCATGAAGGACTGCTCCTCATGCAGGAGTGACCCACGGGACAGCAGTTTGGGAAGAACTGCTGCCTGAGGGATGGACTCACATTGGAGAGGTCCATCAAGGACTGTCTCCCATGGGAGGGACCCCACGGGAGCAGGGGAAGGACTCCTCTCCCTGAGCAGCAGCAGAAACAACAACTGACCATAACCTCCATTCCCCGTCCCCTTGCACCACTGGGGGGGAGGAGAGAGAACATGGAAGGAAGGAGGGGTGGGGGAAAGGTGTTTTTAAGACTGTTTTTTTCTCTCAGCTCTTATCGCTACTCATGAATTCTTAGCTGTTTTTTTTTTTCTCTCTCTTCTCTATCCAGTTGCAGAGGGAGAGTGAGAGAGTAGCTTTAGTGGGTACCTGGTGTCTGGCCAGGGTCAACTCCCTACAGTATATATTCCTGAATGGTCCACAAAGGACAGAAATGAATACCACCAGCAAGCACAGTTCAGTCATGAATACCACTGCAATTCCAGTTCAGTCAAGGCAGAAGAAACTTGTAAAGGTTCTATATGTATGAAATGAAAGAGTATGGTGTGCTCTTATTTCATCTTCTTCAAATTATAAACTGTTGCTGAATAAAGCAAAATAAAGCCTGCATAGTTGTCATCAATCACCCTGTTATACTCTGAACTCTTTCTGATTTGCAGAGAGTGCTGGAGGAATTGAAAGCTGTGATCTTTCATGGGTGCTGCTCAGATGACATTACATTATGTCATTCTGTTATACTAGAGAACCTCACTCAGTGAGGCCTTGCATCTCAATTTCCTCTATCCTTTCTGTCTTGTGGAAACTAGGGCCCAGTCTGTATCTTATCCCTTTCTAGTTACTTATAGCTTTGCGAACTGTCAATTCTGAAATATTACAGCTGAGAAATTTGCTTTAATAAGAATGTATTTAGTGAATTTACTTAGAAAATTGGAAAAAACCATGTTCAGATGTTTCTAACAACAGGAGAAATATGTATTGTCTATGTTAGAAACAAAATCCTACCACTGCAAAAATAGGAAATCATAGGGCATCTGTTCCTTGGAGCACTGGTCTTTGTATTTAAGAAGTGAGGGTTTTGCTATTTCTTTGAAAGACTAGAGATTTCTCTACAACCTTGGATTACATGTGCTCAGTAAATGAGAGCTGCAGCACTCCAGCAGTCTGGTGCAGACATTCCCAAACAAGATACTAGTGACTTAGGCTCAGAATTCTGAGTGCACAGCCCAGTTGGCAAGACATGATGTTCAGGCTGGCTGAGCTGGTGGGTAACCCATGCTGATCTGGCCAAATGAGTCTCTCTGCCAAGAACTGCCAACACACCACCTCCTTGCACTCTTTATCTCACTTCTTGAACTTGTTTCCGAATCCATGCACTTGGAATTATGATTCAGTGCAGGAATATCTAGCGCAGTACCAATGTGGACTCACTTGGAAATTTTTGGCAGCTATGCTCTTTCCTTTATACAGAGAAGCATCCTCTTCCAGCCCCGGGGAAAGTGTCTCTATGCTCACAATGTCCTTCTCGCTGGAACCATTGCACCAGGAGGGGGATTCAATCTGAGCAAGAGCTGGACCTCCTCTGGATGAGGTCATGGAAGAAAACAGATTTGGACAAGGATCCTGGAGCTCTAGGAGAGGAGACAAAAAAGCAGGACAAGGTCAAGGCAAGCAGAGGATGAGGACTGCTGCAGTGAATACCACTCTGAAAATGATTGATTCTGCGTCTGCTAGCACCAGAGCACTCCTACATGATGTCAGGTAGATTACTTGAACTACAGGTGGCCACCGAGTGTTCTTTTTATGCTTGGTGTTCGGTTTGAGAGCCTGGGGTCTGATTTGTGGAAGTAGTTAGCATTCACAGCTGCAACTGAAGTCAAAGGGAGCTATGCTTCAAACATACAAAGTACTGCATCATGATAACTATTTCACTAAGGCAAACCCCAGTCATCTCAAGGCTGGCAACCAAAATTAATTGATGTATTTAACCTTAATCTCTCTGTGTCTCATTTCCAAATAAGTAAAATGGTGATCTTTGCTGCATCTCATGAACGTAATTTATAAGCATTTATCATATGTTCAAGGTACTGTAACAGTGAATACTGTAGAAAAGCCTGCTACGATGTTAATAATTCCACATTACAAGCAGGATTTAAATAGCTTTAAACAAAGCCTGAGAACATATGCTGAACAAAGAGATTAAACATAAACTGAAAGGCTGCACATTCAGTGAACACTGTCTGTCCCATGCACTGTACGAGACAGTGGTCCCCTGAGCAAAACAATATCATCACACAATTAAAGGCTAAATTGTAAGTCATACCCTCTACAAGTCAAAACAAGTTTGTCTGAAAACTCTTACCTTTGGCTTATCCTGAAGTGTCAATATTTGGCTTTTATGCAATAATATTCCTTTAAGGGGGGGCTTGTGTTTTGGATTCTTTGGGTTTATTTGTGTGAATGGGAATGTAACAAGTTAAGGATGTATATATGTTTTAATTCCTTTATGCTGTGTGTGTTTTTGTTAAAGCAGATGAGTAACAGAGGAATTAAAAATAGGAAAACAGTTGCACTTTATCAAGCTATAGCACAAAGTAAATAGTATTTATTTTCCTGTGCCCTAGCTAGGCATTCTAACACATCACACATAGGTGTGATAGTTCATATATGTGAAAGTAAATAATTTTACACCTAATTTATACATTTAAATAGATGTTTTAAAAAAAATATTTGTATTCTTCCTCCTAAGAGATTTTTTTAATCCGTTGATGCTTAGAAATATGGTAAAAACTCTCAACAGTACAGTCTTCCCACTTAAATTTTACTCCATTGATTGGTCTCTTTTTCTGTCTTTTTTTTTTTTAATCTCTTCCTAGAGATCAAAGACATTCTTTGCAACGAGAAGAATAAAGATTTATTGATTCGCCTCACAGGTGTTATCTGTCTTCTCCTCAAAGCACCCATTTTTCTCAAACATTCAGTGTAAGCGCTTACCTATTTCTCATCTGCAACAGCAATTAGCACTATTAACAAAATCCGCAGTGTTGTCATCCAAACAAGACAGTAGATATGGAAGTATTCAAAAGAATATAAAACATGAAAACATCCATGGAAGCAGTGCATGTTAAGTAAGCCTCTAATACTTCCTAAGTGTTTCAAAGCAACATTCAGGAGAATTAAGAAGTGGTAGTTAACCCGTGCAGTTAGAGTTATGACTTTATCTGGTGAAAGGTGTTGGCCACTTCTGTTTTAAATGAACTGTAGTCCTAAAGATTTTGCCCAAATTGGGACTTATTTTTTGTATTCTGTTACTTTCCTCTTTTTCAGAAATGGAGTGTCATAACTAGCTTTACCTTTGCTACAGGTTTTGTGTAAGATTGTGAAGTATCTGTGGATTGATGTTGTAGAACTGTGTAACTAAAACCAGGAGATTTCTCTCCAAACTAAGGTCTGCTCTTTCAGGCCAAATGTGGGTGGGTATTTTTCAAAAAGGAATACTCTGGGAATGGTTATTTATTGATAGATTCTGTCTTTGTGATCTTATCCACACCAGCAAGATTAATTTCCATATTTCAGCAGATGCCCTTTGCTGCTAGTTGCCAATAAAAAAACTGAAGTCAGTAGTGTAGGTAAGATCTAGGCATTTACCCAAGCCTTTCAGGGCAAGTGGCAAAAACATCTGAATGCAGTCTCCTGAGCAAAATTTCCAGCTCCAAGTGTACAAAGATTATGAGTCAGGCCCCCTAGATCAGAATACATTTTTTAAGCCTAAAAAGGAAAAGCCTGATTGTTTTTTAATTTCTGACCTGGGTTGCACTTGGGTCATGATTTCCTACTTTTCTCCCAAAACACAGTGGACAGAACTTTGCTGTTGCTTAGAAATGAAGAGTCCCATGTGACCCCATGAGGAAGTTCTTGAGAAAGCCCCCCTACTTCCAGCCAGGTCCATAAACAAAACGGTGAACTAGCATTACCACCCCAAGATCTTCTCCCTCCACTGCTGTGCTGGCAATGCAGCTCCATGGGGGAATGAAATGTATTTCTACTTCAGACAATGCCCAAGAACAAGAACAGCTCCAAATAAGCCATCAGGACATACCAGGGACATATGTTGTATAAAGAGGATGAAGCTATTAAACAGCTCAGCGCTGAGTGAACACCATTCACCCGCCAGTCACAGGGTTGGAAGAACCTGTCTAGAAAAAATAGTATGACTGAGTAATTAGAGGCTGTATCATAAGCCATATGTGCAAGGGGGTCAAATTAAGGCTGCATGAGCAATCTTTTGTAATTTCTGTACTCGTCTAAAGCCTTGTCCCCAATAGACAACAGCTCCGCTTCAATCACCCCAGCAAAGCTGCAAGGAAAAGAGAGGTCCCGCTCTTCTCTCACGAACGATATCACACGACTGTAAAGGCAGCGGATCTTAACGCTGCGTTAGTCTTGTCTCCATCACTCTGATGTCATACCCCGGCGGGCCGAGGCAGGTGTGTGGGGCCGGGGCGGCGGCGGCACCCGCAGGGGTCGCTCGCGCGGAGGCCACGGGCGCATGGCGGGACCGGGGCCGGGGCGGGACCGCGGTGGGCGGGCGGTGGGGCCGAGGCGGGCGGGAGGCGGTGGGGCCGGGCGGCGCGCACAAGTCGGCCGCGAGTTGGAGGCGGCCGGCGGCGGAGTGCTGGCTGTAACTTGACACCGGGGCGAGAGGCCGAGTGGAGAGAGCGAGCGAGAGCAGCGGCGGAGGAGGAGGAGGAGAGGAGCCCCAGGGAGCGGGATGGTGACCACCTCCTTCCCCTCCCCTTAGGGGCGCTCCGCAGCAGCAGCAGCAGCAGCTGCAGCCACTGCAGCGCCGGCGACTCTCGCCTGCCGCGGAGCCGGCGATGGGGACGGGACGGGTCCCCTGAGCTGCCGGGAACTTTCCCCGCCGCGGGCAGCCGGAGCCGGGCAGGCGGATGGAGGATGCGCTTCCCCCGGCGGGCTGTGTGAGCCGGCAGCGGCGAAGGGGAGGATGAAGAAGAAGCAGCAGCACGGCGGCGGGGACTGCCCGGTGCCCCGGCCCCCCGTGGCGGCGGCGGCGGCGGCGGCGACGGGAGGGGGCCCGGGCCAGGGCGGGGGCTTGAAGAGGCGGCGGCCCCTCTCGCTGCTGCCCTTCCTCTCGCTGCGCGACTACGGCTTCTGCATGGCCGCCCTGCTGCTCTTCTGTTTGGGCTCCCTCTTCTACCAGCTCAACGGAGGCCCCCCGCACTTTCTGCTGGACCTGCGGCACTATCTGGGTAAGGGCAGCCGGCGGCGGGGACTTGTTGCGGCTCTTCCTCACCCCCCGTGGTGGCTGTGCCGGGGCCTCCTCCCGCGCCGGGGATGCGGCCGGGGGCAGCCGGGGACTGGAGCGGCGGGAGGCCGGGGCTTCCCGAGCGGGGCGGTGGGGTCTGACGCTGGAGCGGGACTGGCCGGCGGCGCCCCGAGAGCCGAGCGTGGGGGCGTGCCCTCCCAGAAGTTCATGCTGGCGAGAGCAGAGTCCCCTCGGAACTTTCTCACACCCGAGACTGCTCTGCGCCCCGGGGCGGCTCTTTGTCTGTCCAGTCCCAGTTGCAGAGCGCTCTGCCCCTCGCCGTCGGGTCGGTCCGAGGTGGCGGCGGCGGAGCGGAGGGCAGCGCACCGGGGCAGCTCGGGCGCAGCCGCCCGGAGCTGTCAGCGCCTCCCCGCCCGGCGCTGTGTCCTGAAGAGGAGAAAGGGGGTACAGGTGACCCTTAGCAGAAGATGCTGTTGTAGAAATCCAACCAACAAACAAATAAAAAAAATCCCAAAACCCAGACATACGCTTTGCATCCATCCTTGTGCAGCAGGTTTGCTTCTGGAGAGAAGGGTGTGCTAGCAGGGTCAGCGCAGCAGCGCTAGAACACTCGAGCTCGCTCTGGTGCTTTGCCACAGCCTGCGCAACCCCGAAGGAGGTGCCCCGGTGGAGCAGGTACAAGCCCGCACTGTGGCCTGTAGATCTCATCTTCATGCTGACCACAAGTTTTCCCGTGGTTTTTCTTTGTTTCGAATTTCTACGTCGCTAAATGTTGCTTCCATGCTTCGCATGGAAGAGAGAAGTTGGGTGAAACGGAGTGTATCGTGAAGTCATGTAAGTACCTCAGTCTGGCATGGCTATTGCAGATGGTGGTAGTACAAGGGGGAATGACTTTAGACTGAAAGAAGGTAGATTTAGTTTAGCTATTAAGAAGAAATTCTTCACTGTGAGAGTGGTGAGGCACTGGAACAGGTTACCCAGAAAAGCTGAGGATGTCCCATCCCTGGCAAGGTTCAAGGCCAGGTTGGATGGGGCTTTGAGCAACATGGTCTGGTGGAAGGTGTTCCCTGCCCATCACAGAGAGATTGGAACTAGATGGTATTTAAGGTCCCTTCACACATTAGCTACTCTGTTTTACTTGTCTGTGAACAAGTCTTTGGTGGTACATGCTGCAGAAGGACAAGCCGTAAGAAAAAGTGTTAGGTTGCAAACAAAAGTACAATTCTTGTATTGCAAAAAATAAGCTGAAAATCCTTTCCTATGTGTACATATTTTATGAACATCTTGAAAATACAGCTCTGTGTGTGTGTGTTGCTTTTCTTTACGGGAAAACTATCCCATGTCTTCAGTTAACTGTTGAGAGGGTATGGAGAGGCAGTAGGACAAGAGGCAACAGATAAAAGTTGCTGCAAGGGAGACTCCAATAAGATATTAGGAAAAAAAGTTTCAACGTGAAAGTAGCCAAACATTGTAACTGGCTACCCAGGGGGGTTGTAATATCCTTGCAGATACTCAGAACTCAGCTTTACAAGCCCCTGAGCGACCCAAGTCAATTTGTCACTGTTTTGTTGGGAGAATAGAACCAGGAGAACAGAGGTCACTTCCAGATCATGTTATTCTGTGATTCTGATGTAAAAAGTCAGTGAAAATTCAAGTGAAAACATGAGAAGAAGAAATGCTTTGAATATTACTTCACAAACACAGCAACAATTTTGGCTTGAGTTTTAACAACTTTATTTTCTTCCTTTAATGTTACAATTAGGAAGAAATTCCTGCACCAAAGAGGAAACTCACAAATTTTCCACCACAGAATCACAGAATTGCTAGGATTGGAAGAGACTTCTGGAGATCATCTAGTCCACCCTCCCCTCCCCAAGGCAGGGTCACCTAGAGCAGGTGCCACAGGGACTTCTCCAGGTGGGTTTTGAATGTCTCCAGAGGGAGACTCCATGACCTCCCTGGGCAGCCTGTTGCAGTGCTCTACAACCCTCGATGTAAAGAAGTTCTTCCTCATGTTGAGGTGGAACTTCTTGTGTTTTAGTTTATGGCCATTGCTCCCCATCCTGTCGCTGAGCACCACTTGACCCATCCTCTTGACACCTGCCCTTGAGATACTTATATGCATTCATGAGATCCCCTCTCAGTTTTCTCTTCTCCAGACTGAACAAGCCCAGCTTATGCTTCTCCCAAGGTAGAAGAAGATTTTGCTTACAATTGATTGAGTTTTTAGTGGGATGAAACATAGACTTCTGGTTTTCAGAGAAAAGTTTTTGTCAATTTTTAAAATTTTAATTTTCCTCAAGGATAAATTTTGCTTATCTTGCGTGGTAATAGACTGCAAGAAACATAGGGTTATTCAGCTTCTCACTTTGTGGCCTTTTGACTGCTTTTCAGGGATCCAGGAAGTAAAACTAGGATCTACTACCTTAACCCCTCCTAGGCAGTAGTTGCATGTCTGCTGGAAAATCTTCTGAGGCCTGCAGATGAAAGGCTTGGAAACCACTGTGTCTTGGAGAATGAGTCGTGATAATTTTTGTGAGGTGCTCAGCAAGTGCAGAAAAGCCTTTGTTGTGTATGCCTGAACGTGATGAGCCTCTAGGGAAGGAGTGCAGTCTTATTTGAAAATGGTTTGGGGTTCTTTTGAAGTGAAGGATTTTCTCAGGAGAAAGGAGACACATCTATTAATCTCTGTTAATGAATTTCTGTACTTGTTATATCAATTAGTATAGGAATTTCCTTTCTGTGCCTTGGTGACCTGGGATGTTAAGAAGACAGGGACTTGCCTAACATCCCGCACCAGGACAATGGCTGAGAGGGAAGCAGAGTCCTTGTGGTTGGAGTCCTAGTACCTGCTAAGCAAGCTGGGCTGCTGCCTCTGCAGACAAGTGGAACATACTCTGGGTAGTAAGGTGCCTGCTTGCATGCACCTTTCTAAATAAAGTTACTTTACACTTCCTTGGTCTGCAGTTTTACTTGGGTTGTCAGAGTTGATCCATGTAGGTGACACTGCTGAACATTTTATTTTTTTGTTTTTAAACTGAGTATAAGTCTTACAAGAGTGGTGCATACTCCTCAAGGTATCCAGTTGGGAAGGTTTGCAAATTCTGAACAATTTTTTTGTAATCAATAGGCTTGTTGTCTTCCAGGGAGCTAACAGAACTGCTTGGAGGGATAGGTATTGGACATCCAGTCCTGCTAACTACCAAAGCCCTACATGTGCATGTGTGTTTTATACAGCAGTTGGACTAGTCAAGTTTCATGACATTAAAAAAAATTAAACTTCTTTTTTCCCCTTCAAGCCACAGATCCAGTATACAAGCAATTCTTCCATTGAAGTCCTTCCAACCCACAGTTTATGCAGTTATAATTTAAATCTCCAAACAAAAAATGAGCAGTTAGTTTGCAAACCATGTTTGCAGTGTGGAAATTTCGCAGTCGCCCTCATTGTATTTAAATCTACAAGAACCAAGAAGGAGTAGCCTAAAGGGAATATTGATTTCTCTGTTTAACTACTTTGTAGCCTCCATAGCATGGGAAGGGGTCCTCTTGTCTGACTCTGGGGTTTTTATTTGCAAGTTTCAGTGCACTGCTCATGGTTAGTTATGTTATTGTGGAGGCAACGATTGGAATTTTTTTACCTCAGAACTTGAAAGGGATTCCTAAGTAACAACACAAAACTTCAATAGTGGTCGGGATAGAAATCACACCTGCATTAGGCAGCTGTGTGCATAAAAGAAAATCAAGATAGTGTGAAAACACTGGGCTTGAGAAACTTTCATTTTTTTCTTAGGGCTGCATCATATGCTGTGGAGGAGGTATAAGTTTATTTGAAAAGGAGTGAAGTGTGAAAGTTTTCTAGTTCTATGAACTTCCCTTTGGAGGGTGGGAAAATCAGTGTGTTTTCAGAATATTTAGACTATTAGTAAATTTTTTTTTCTCCCAGGCCAGCTTCTCTGGCATCTTATCAATGTGTCTCCCTTTTTGTTTGATTGCCGTACTGATTGAGGAGAATCTTGGAGAAACATTATGGCAGTTTGTAGGGGAGACAGTAGCTGTATTCAGTATTTCCAGTTTGCATTGCCATCTCTTTTATACCAGAGTCACCTGGAGAAAATGAGAATGGAGTAGTAGATACAAGGCTGTGCTTTGTTGTTTATCCTGTTTTGACTTCAAGCTTATAGTAGTTCAGAGTACAGAAAGGTCTGTGGAAAGCTAACGGTTTCTGCTGTCTGTTCTGGATGTGATTCACAACTACACAGCTCAAGTTTCACGCTGTAGTCATCCCATCAGGAGGGATCTAGAGCCCTGCTTTTCAGCATGAAATTGGTGGGGGCATGGACATTAGTGGGTTATTTCTAAAGAATCTGTGGAAGATACTTAAAAGCACATCTGTTGTCAGTAGATACTTAAAAGCACATCTGTTGTCAGTAGGCTTAAATTTGCTGTATGGGGGTGCATACCAGTCCTGGACCATCCGTGAGCTCCAAAAACCAGGAAAGTTTAAAAACTGCCAGGCTTTCTTTCCAGTAATAAACTGCAGTATTGGGATTTGCACAAATGAGGTCTTGCTTTTTGATTCTGCCAAGGTAATCCTGGCTCGCTGATCGAAAACCAACTCCAACAGTGAGAGGAAGTGAGAAGAGTCTTCCCTTAGATAAGTAAGACAGAAATAAATCTTGGACAGCCGGGTGGCTTTTGGGGAATGCACTAGGGACTCCATTCCCATGCAACTGTGGTGGTTTTGCATTGCTTTATTCTCTGCTGTGACTTATGATATATACATGCTTCAAATTACAGAAATGGGAATTTTCAAGGGGTGGTAGCAGCCTTTTAATAGCCAACAAAAAAATGAAATCTTTTGATCTTCAGTATTAGCTGTGCAAACTCATTGTTCATTGTCAATTAAAACATTTCCCCTGTTGAACTCCCCAGGAGCCTGCCAGCAAGTACACTGGTTTGATTGCATGTGAAAGTTGCCAGTGCTGTGATTTCCTATGCAAGACAAAAGACTTAAGTGGCCAGTTGTGTTCCTCAAACAATTGCTATATTACTCGCTACTCTTACTCTTCGTGACACTGGAAGCTCTCAGGTATTTTGGCCAGATGGGCTTGGTAGGCTTAAAGTTGTCACAATAACAGTTGTGTTTATTTTAGACACATGGGGGAATATAACCATAATAGAAGCAGAAAGAAATCTGAGTATTTGAGGAGGCTGTGACAATAATCTCCAAAATATTTAAAACTAAACAGCAAGTGAAACTTTTTATTTAAATAAAGGTAGTATGAATTGGCTTGATTTTAATAGGGTGTTGTGTTTGGGGCTTTTATGTTTGTTTGTTTTTGTTTTCTTTTTTCTTGACCTGTCTGACTTTTTTCTTGTTAACATGTTAAGAGAGGGACAAAAAAGAAAAACTGACTAGCCAAAGCAAACAATCAAAGTGACTGTCAGTGTTTTGTATACAAATTTTATTTAGAAGCTGTAGAAGGAGGGAAAAACAGTTGGAGGTTTTTTTGGAGGGGAATTGGTTTGGGTTTTTTCTAAACAATAGAAGCACCTAGCATATTTTATTATTGCAGATAGTCAGCATGGTGCTTTTTCATGGCCAAAAAGGGTTGTCTCATCCAGTTTTGCTTTGCACATGGATCATGAATCCTTTACAGTTTTGAAGGTTCTTCAGGTGTGTGACTAGGAGACATACAGTCAAGGAAAGACAGGTCTGTGGGTGAGATCTGCTGTGTGGTGCCACAATACCCATTTTGAGATGAATATGCTTTTAACAAGGCCCTGGTTGTGTTCTTATTGACAGATTTTTTTCTGATTGTTCTCAGGAATGTATAGTGTTCTCAAAAGACCTTTTCTGTACTCTAAAGCATTTTGTTTTTTCTCCCACTTTTCAATGGATTGTTTAGTTGCATTACACTTGGAATTTATTAAATTTTAAAATTCATTAACATTGTAAGGAACTGAAAAGTCAGTTTAGAAGCTGCTTTCTAAAAGCCTTGGAAAGAGATGGCCTGAACCAAAATGGAAAGTCTGTAGCTATATCTTCCTTAATTAGCTTTTCTGTCCTCTTTGGACATCCTCATTTTGCTATTGTGAAAGCCATATATATATTATCTTTTAGATAAAATATGTTTGGACTTCCATTTAGTTTGCTAAACTCTCAAGTTGTAAGTGAGCTTTTTGGAAGACAAAAGAGGTGCCTCATCTCCAAGAAGCTTTTGTTAAAAGACTGCTCATCACTCACAGCTTGTCTGATTGTAAGATTAACAAAGCTTTGCCTAACACGTGGTGCTGTCAAGGAATACTCTATGGAGAACCAGAACGCACTTCGTTTTATTACCAAGATCATAAAACTCAAGCCTTTTTCTTTCAAAAAGATTAAGTAGTCTCTGAACTACATTCTGCTGGCTGGCCAAAAACACTTTGTACAGTGAAGTCATAGAAAAAATGCTTAAGATTGTGTAAATGTGTTGTGATAATATTCTAAATATATTTGGAAAAGTGGGCAGCATTTATTCAGGGATGTATTTTCTGTGTTCAAATCAGACTCCAGTCTGGGAACTGGGAATTGCATATATGCAGATTTGTACATATTTCTTTTTCATATTGTCAACTTTGTCATTTGACAAAGGATTTGAAGGATTAGTTCAGTTTCTGATGCCAGGGAATATTACTACAGCTTTTTCAAAAATTTGTTTATTTTGGTTTGGTTTACTTCTAGGTTATATGGCAGTGTGGTATATACACCTCTAAGAGAATAAGTCTGGTGGTTAAATGGGATGTTCCACTTGGGCTTGAGGAGATGAAGGAGGCTTCAGTTCCCTGCCCTGACAGACTTCATGTGGCATTGAACAAATTGTGTGTTAATTCTGTCTGTGTTTAATCCCCTAGATAAATGTGTAACAGAATATGATATTCTCAGCTATTGTAGTGGTCATAGCCACAGAAACGCTGAAGGGAAAAAGATGCTTTTGATAAATCCTTTTGTCAGGGAGGGGTTTTGGCTGTGTCAAAGAGATAAGGCAGATAGTGTTAGAAGGAAGCTCCTGTGTAGACTGAGGCAAAGTCAGTGGTCCAGCTGCTTTTCTTTCAAGGGTGTCACCACTGTTCACTATCACAGTGTCTGTGCAGTTTTACTTTAGGAGTTATTGCTATAATTGGTTTCCAGAGTCTTATCAAAGGGCCTCAGTTTTTAGATGTGTCCCCATATAGAAGGCTTCATGTCCAGGAGAATATAACCAAATCATTTATTTCTTGTTTCCAGTGGTGCTGGTTAGGCTTCATCTGCTAAAATGAAAGTAAAAATACGGTTTGTTGAAGCTTTGTTCACCCAAAATGAATGGGAAGCATTTTATTCTCTGTCAGAGGGTGCTTGGCCAAAAGGAGTTGTGGCTGCCAGGAGGAAAAAAGTGGTCGTTGCGCTGGTTCTCATATTTTCATACAAAATTAGGGGGGAAGAAAATTGCTTTTGCTTAATGTTTTACAAAGATTGATAAGCATTGAAGGCTGCCAGAAAGGGAGACTCTATAGCAAAAGTAACTCATACACTTCAACACTCATAAAGTTCAACACTTAATGCTCTGTGGGGAAAATAAAGGCTGTCTAATTTTCCCCCCCTTAACACTAGTAAAGAATCTGAGGTTAATTAACATCTGTGCTAGCTCTACTGCACTGATTCCTGATAAAACTGTTTTGAATGCAGTAGCGCGTGTCAAAATCAACTGTGACAGTAAGTGGAAGTTCTTCATTTGTTATTTAAGTACAAGTCTCTATTATCAAAATTTGCAGAACATATGATGAAGGTATAAAGAGGGACTTGGTTTTGACATGATTTTTGGTGGGAACACTCTGTAAAGTGGTTGAATAGGTCGAATAAGAACCTAGGACTGTTCTGACACAAAAGCTTGAAACAATAAATAATAATGAGTTTAAAAAGAAAAAGAACAACACATTTATTTTTCCTATTCTCATATTTTTTCAGCATCCTTTTCTGCCCCCCCTGTTTCCAGATGATGATTGGTTCTTTCTCCCCCTCCTCTTCCTCTGATCCCATCATTTAAATTCAGGCATTTATAACAAAATAATTTATGCTGTCTTTTGTGTCTAGCAAAAATCTGGAATTACTGAAATTACCTGAGTGTGTTTTATAGGATAATCACCACAATTTTTTGGACATAAATTTCTAGCACTTAAGAAAGCACTTCTTTCTGGGTTGTTTTCTTAGCTTCATGTGAAAGTACTTGCATATTGTTAGCTTCTGGCTCCTGTAACCTATTCAAGAAGAGCACTGCTGGTTATTTTGTTTTCATAACTGTCTCTCTTTGCAAGGACCAGTTTTCAGGTAACATATAAGAGTTTACGTTTTCATCTTGGACTGGACAAACAAGTCTGTTGTAGGGGTTTTTTTGGAAGTTGTGACTTTGCACCTGCTGCTGACCCCCTGTGAGCACTGTTCTAAATTGCAGCGATGTGAAAGAAAGCCCTGTGTTTCCGCTGTTACAAGTACAGCCAAGGGGAGTGAATAGCCAGTCTGTGTGCTCGTGTGTGTGTGATCACACTTACCAAAATAAGCTACTGCATTGTTATTCAGGGCAGATAACTTCTGAGGATGTTTGCAACCTTTTCTAATTGGATTGTCTTTCCTGAAGAACTGGGTGGTAGGGGGAGGTTCCCCTGTCTCCTTTATGTGCTGTTGTATTTTTGGACCAGTAAGTTTTGGAGCTAGGGCTAGCAAGGGTCTGCTTGTTCATACCAGGGGGGCAAGAAGAGGATAAGAATCCTTTGGTGACAATGAGGTTCCTCTTCAGATCTTGCTATAAGATTCATAGCCTTCTCAGCTATTTGTCTGCATTTCCTGTCTTATCATTGAGGGGAGAGCCATTTCCAGGTCATTACAGTTTATTATAGACATATGATGCAAGTAGGATCGGCCTTTTTCGGAGATGTCAGTTGCCTGTAGCCTGTTGACATTAGCTTGGAGGGGAACACCAAGGGTGAATATGCTGCCACTGCCTCGGTCACTGCTGCCTTTCCCTGGGCAGCAGAGATGCTTGACTGTAAGAACTAATCTGACTGGTGCAGCAGTGGCTCCACAAGCTTTTAGCTAATGCTTTTGGTTTGGGTTTTTTATTATTATAATTATTGTTGCTTTTTTTAACTTTCAAGTGAAAGCTGTGGAAAGTGATGACAAATGATTTTTTTTCACCAAGGAATGTTTTCCCCATCGTTATTGGTGAGCAGGCAAATAGGTTTTCAAACATAACTTATGTTTATATAATGAGGCATTTGTTTGGTTTTTTTTGTTTTAGAATCTGGGTTAGAGGATGTTTGGAGACTGGAGGGGTGGATAGGAAGCAGAGAGCAATTATTTTACTGAAATTTATTTTACTCTCTTGCTCTTTAGAGCTGCACTGAGGGAAGCAGACCCTGTTTTGTTGAAAATAGATGTTTGGCTTTGTTTGTAACCGTGGAAGCACAATGATTAGGTTTGTGTTACGGTTTCTGAGTGCTAATGCTTTAGGAATAGACATTTGGATGCTTGCCAAGGCTTGCTACTTATCATACTTAATGATTCAGAGTAGAAATCATCAGGAGACTGGAATGGAAATCATGGTGCCCATGGCAATTTGAGTAAAGAAGCAGTGCACCTCTGCCATATGTAAATAGTATGTTTTAGCACCCTGAGAATGTTTATTTTAAAAACGTCTACTGATCAAGTGGTTGGTTGGTTCAGTTTAATGTATCTGCCCCAGAGAGAGGATGTCAATATAACATTGTACTCTTACAAGGTTACTAAGTGCTAGCAAGTGACAATTCTGTGAGATGAGCTGCCAGTGTTTGGATTAAAAACTGCTGGTCAAGAGGATTTGATTTGTTATTTCTACTTTTTTTTTCCCTAATGTGGAACATCCTAGACATTTTTGGGGAAGGAGCTGGCTTGTTACAACTGTCCTTATAGTTTCATAATAAGTGTTTCCGAAATACGTACAACAAAGTTGTTAGAATAAGTGACTGTTTCTTAGCTTTTGCCTAATTACTACTAGAGACCGTTGTGAAGCCTCTGGTGTTGCTTGGCTTTTGAATGGAAAGGCAGGTTTCTTTGAAGGAAACTGATTTTCTCAAAGATCTTTATATGATGTTTCAGCCCAGATTTCAGAGCTTGCTTTTGAAATCTAAATTCCAGGTATGTGTCTTTTTACCTTGTAAGATATCCTAAACTTTGGGAATTCTTGTGTAGATTAGAGTTTGCACTGTTTCTCTGAACAGGGTTTTTTTTTTTGTCTATCCAGAATATGAAGCTGTACACTTTTGCTTCATGGCAGTGAGTTGTGTTGAAATGGACATGAGTCTGGAAGGGATTGGGGCAGGTGGGGAGATGTGAGAAGAAACCAAGCCTTATGATGTTGTTTCAGAAAGCGTTTCAGAATTATCTCACAATATACAAGTTTTGGGTTAGATGAATAACTGTCAATATCTATAGTGATTGATTAGTGTTATTATGCCTGTGTATATCTCATAGCAATTAGTAGGAGAGAGCATTAAATATGACCAGCATCAATGTGTTCTCTTTATTCAGTCTTTCTGATTTCTTTTCTTGTTGCCTTCCAAGATGTAAGAACATCCTTTTTCTTCTGCTCCTCTTGTATTTACAGGTAGTTACTCAGTCCTTTTGTTAATCTGTTCCTCTACAATACCAAACCGTGTTTAGTAGCTGGTGAATCCCCAGTCATGTATTGCTGGTGATCCTACTTCCTTCATCCAGGTTTTCTTTCTTCAGTGACTTGCATTATAGAGCAAATACTCTTGCCTCTTTTGCCTGGTCTGCATCTAGAGAAGAGCCATCTGAATCTGTGTGTTGAAAATCAGAAATAAGTGGGATGTTAGAAGATGTGTCCCAGAAGCAGCCCATGCCTTTGCATTCTCAAAGGGTAAGGAAAAATACTAATGAGGTACTTTGAAATTTCTACCTGAGATTACAGGTAGAAATTGCGTTCAGATTGGGCAATATGGTGACAAGAAGAGTTTTTTAAATATGAGAGAACTAGCAGGGAGAAGTGGGGACAGACAGGTGTCTTGATCAGAAAAAGTTACACAAGATTTAGACTGTATGGCTTGTCTGTAAGGCCCTGACTCCTTTTGGAGGTTCCCTCTGAAGTCAGCATGGAGAGACAGTGGTATCTCCACAGACTAACTGAGGCTACTTATGTCTTTACGATGACAGAGCCCCTGACTTGCGCAAATGCTTGAAGTTTGATGGGAAGAATCTGGGTTGTCATGGTACTTGTTCTCAGAAACATTGGTTGACAACCAGTGGGAGGCTTCCAAAGAGGAGAAGGAGAAGGATGGGGAATGTGGAGAGGAGCCTGGAAGTTACATTACCTAGATGTTTAAACAGATAGGTCATCACTTCATGTCAGTGGGTCATTGAAACCTGAGTTCTTAGGATGCATAAAAATAACAACCGGATAATGCACTGGAAAAATAGCACTGCAGGGGGTATCTATTCCTGCTTGATGGGTGGACTTGGTGCCATGTTGTTTCTCCCCAAGTCTTGCAGTTCTATGAAAAGGGTGTGTGATGACAGCTTTAATATAATCTGAAAAGTTGCAGCAGATATTGTAAGGCAAAGGCTGTGAAGTTGCTGACTCTTTGGTTCCTTTCATATCTGCAGCTGATTGTCCTTCTCCTAGCAGAACTCCCCATACAAATGTGCAGATTTCTTTTTGTATTACCAGATGGGACATAGCACAATAAGTAAATTAGGATGAAGAACAAAGTAGTGGCGCCCAAACTCTACCACCTGTGTTTATTTGAATTTTGGAGGGGATTTTTTGTATGGTGGTTTGTTTCGGGTGTGGGTTTTTTTGGGGGGGAGTGGGAGTGAGGGAAGACTTTTTGGTTTTGGTTTGTTTTGGTGGGTTTTTTTCCATGATGTCATTTTGGTCATCATTGCATCATACACACACACACACACGCACACATATATATATACACACTTATATATATATATATATATGTGAAAGCGAATGGTAGCAAATGTTGGCTACCATTAAGAACAGGCATGGAGACAGGAAAGAGTGAGAGCTGGTTGCAATCTGAGGATGCATTGCCACACACTGAGGAAATGTTAAAACCAGAGGCAATTTTGGAGGAAAGAGAAGTTTTGATCTTTTATAAAATCAAAGAGTTGCTGCTGTAGATACACATCCCCTGATTGCTGAGTATTTTCGAAGTAATTTAATTTTCTGACAGAACTAAATGATTTTTCAGCCACTCTCACAGAATGGTTGAGCTTGGAGGTCATCTGATCCAATCCCCTGTGCTCAAGCAGGGCCACCTAGAGCTGGTGGACAATCTCCAGGTGGCTTTTGAGTATCTTTGAGGATAAAGACACCACAACCTCCGTGGACAACTTGTGCCAGTGCTTGGTGACCCTCACAGTAAAAAAGTGTTTCCTGATGTTCAAAGGGAATGTCTTGTGTTTGAGTTTGTGCCCACTGTCTTTGCTTCTATTACTGGGCACCACTGAAAAGGATCTGGCTCTGCCTTCTTCTTCTTTCAGGTATTTCTGTACCTTGATAAGATCCCACTGAGTCTTCTCATCTCCAGGCTAAGCAGTCCCAGCTTTGTCAGCCTTTCTTCATATGTGAGATGCTTCCACCCCTTCATCATCTTCATGGCCCTTTGCTGACCTCTCTCCAGTACACTCATGTCTCTTGTACTGAGGGAACCAGAACTGGATGCAGAGTACTCCAGGTGTGGCCTCACCTTCTGGATAAGGGAACCTGATCTGAGAATGTGCGAGGGAAGTCCTTTGCAAAGCAGGAGATTATTAGGTCTTTTTCAGATCATATGTGAGGCAGAATAAATACCATGTCCTTGCATATGGTCTTTCTGTTGAAGATTTGTTTCTTAAATTGCTTTTTAGCTGATGGAAGTTCATATTGAAAACTGGGTAATATTGCCAGTGTTTTGCATGTGAAGGAGCCATTTTCAGAAGTGTGATTAAATGAAAGTTGAAGTAGTAAATGCTTTTTTCTCTAACTGCAAGCTCTCTGCCTTGCCTCAGTAATAATGAGCAAAACCTATCACTTAACTTCATCCATTCAATAATATTTTTCTGGGGAGTCAGTCAAATTCAGCATGAGTTATTTAATCTTCTGATAAACAGCCTTACTCTATTAAGCCTGTTGCATTTTCCCCTGTCCAGCTTTGAATCTCATTCTTGTCTTATCTAATCAATGAAGCAAAATTTGGCAAAGCTCTAGGATTCTTTATAGCTCAGCAGTTGTCTGTATTTTGCACTATGCTACATGGAAACAGCTGACAACTTCATTTTTCTTTTCTTTGGAACTCTTTGGTTATGAATGTTACAAGCTGAAAGAGTTTTAAATAGCATATAGTATCTTTCACCTTCTGACCCCAGCTCAAATACAGCTGAGATTGACTGTAACTGGATCTTATTACCATCCTGAGGTGTTCAGTTAGCTGGGTGCATTAAGTTGATTTAGGTGGTTGTGATACCATTGTTGGCACTGCCACTCCCCTCTTCACTCTGCTGGCTCAAGGATACTGCATGTCATGCCAGTGAGAGTGTGTAGCAGCAGTGGAGGATCCAATGGGTTTTATCTGGTGGGGATCTCAGTGGGCTGGTGCACTTTCCTCCTTGTTTCTATGTGCTGTGGTTCTGGGCTTGGTGATGGTGTATATGCTGCTCATGTTAAGTGCAAGAGGGACTTGAGATTCAGAAAGATGTTACTGAGGGTTATAAAGTTTGTGGGGGGAATGGACCCAACTGTCCCCAAGATAATGGATGTGTATAGTGAATTTCTTTATACTAGCCTGCTGCATAGATAGAGATGTGTGTTTGGAGCTATTGTATAAATTGATAAAATTCTTCCTTACAATAAAAATAAAAAAGGCAGGCTTGAAATTTCCTGCTGAAGCATCATAGAAAAAGAAATCTTTCCATCTTCTGCAAAAGAAACTGCTAAGTGTCCTTCTCGCCTCCTCTTCCCTCTGTCACTCCTGACCTCAGAGTACAACTCTCTGGTTTTTTTTATCCTCATGCAGCAGTTTTCATCTAGCATGTCGAAGAGGAAGGTATTTATTAACACTTTTTTTATTTTTTATTTAAAGTGTACAGAGAGAGGGTGTGCTTTCTTGGTGTTATTTGGTTGATCAACAGCAGTATCAAAAATAGAGCGAAGATTCCCTGCACTCTTAGAAGGGTGAGGGTTTTCCCAGAAATCTTTGCAGCATGTCCAACAAAACACTGATGCTCAGCAACATGGAAAGTCTTTACTTACCTTTACCTCAGTGCTTACCTGCCTCTCCTGGCTGGGGTGGTTTGAGTTTGTACAGTCTATGAGGTTCATATCTGCACAATATTCCTGAGAAGTAATGAAGCTGTTTTTCTGGTGGGGCTTCTGAAGCACAAGATGGTTCAGGGATGTGTGAAACCAGGTCTGCCAAAATGTGGAGCAGCATTTGCCCAGCAAAGCCTCCATTCAGCCCAGGTAAGGAAACTCGTATTTTCCTGTCTGTGAGCAGCAATTTTTAGAGTCTTTCCTCGCCCTATTCCCATTGCTAGGGAGGCCTGCTACTGCAGAACTGTATGTTGAGCTTGAGACTCTCAAAATGAGAGGGAACTGTGTGGGAGTGATAGCTGGGAAAAGAAAAAGTGGGGTGAGAGAAGGACAGGTTGCTGGGTAAAAATTTCCTGATTTATGCTAGAACAGAATATCTTTTAATGTATTCTGCTTAAAAGGAACTTGCAAGAGACAGGAATAGTAGTGGGGGAGCAGATAAGTGATAAGTGCATGTTAAGGAGCCTATTCCTACTGAAAAGTATTTCTTGCTGCTTTCTACAGCTGTCTTCAACACCTCTGTGGAATTTGCTCACCCAAGCCTATACTGTGAGTGGAAAAAGTTGTATTTGTGGCATGGGTGAATGTTAAAACAGCTGCTTTATATAGCCAACACAGCTTAAAAGCCATATATTCAGCTTCAGAAATGTTTCCTTAACTTACTTATTCTGAAGACAGAAATATTTTTAATAAAAAGGACCTCATAATGCAAGTGAGTTGATTTGTTCATGTAAATTTTACCCATCTGCTAGGCCCTCTGGTAATTTTTGCCTAAAATTTTGCATCCACAGTTTTCCTTAATTCTGTGGTAACAGTTATTGCATTGTATGAGAAAAATGACCAGAGAACTTGTTCTCACACTGTAACAGAATCATTACCATGTCACAAGCACAAAATAATTATGAAATTTTCAGGCAGATTGGCTAAATGGGATGCTCTAGCTCTTTGCTCTTGCAGCATGATTGTGTTTTGGCTCGCAAAGCCTGAAACCAGAAAATTTTCATACAGACTACTCTGGATATGCATCCAAGCCTGAAATCTAATTATTGTTAGAAATAAATGTGGTGGTCTCAGGCTATTCCTTTGTGAATATGGTCAACATCAAAGAAAGTAAGAAATCCACAGTGATTAAATATATGGTTAAGTCTGAGTTAAAAATTATGGGTCTAGCTATTCAGCTAAATGTAATATGTAATATGGTCCTGGTTCCTTTCTCCTACTCTATAAATAACATTGTAAGTATGGTTTATAGTTTCTCTAAACACCCATTCTTCAGTTCTGTTCTAGACTGTTTGCACTCCTGATTTCTGACTGCACGGGATCTGCTCACTGGCAAGGCATCTCTCCCACTTTCAGTAAATCTTTTATTTGCTTTAATGGCAATAAAGCAAATTGGGAATGGTTCATGGATTGCAGAACTGAGAAATTTTCATTCCTGATGTTGCATGACTTAGATTTCTTAGTGCAAACCTGTATGTTGTATTTCGTCCTGTTGCATAGAGGCTTGCAGTACTGTGCTGGTCATAGATATAGTTTGGCAAATGCTCTTGCTCGACTGGGAAAGGAGTTTGAAGAGAAGAACAAGGAAGAGGAAAATTGTAAGCATTCTTTCACTTTCCTTCCTTCACTGTGTTTTTGGACACTTAGAACAAAGTGATGGTAGCACTAATGTGAGACTTAAGGTGTTCAGACTCTTGAAGCTGTACTTACTAGTAAACCTCAAACAGCAGTTTATAGGAAGTATAAACTTGTGAAATGTTCTTTTGTGTGCTTTTGAATGCATTGCAATTTCTATGAGAAAGAAAAAGAATTGCTTTACTACCTTAAAAATCCTGGAAATTAAAATAGTTTAAAGTTGGGAAAGTAGTAAGCCTCTGAAGTCAGAGTTTGCATTGATAGTTCTTTTGTTAGTCTTACCAGCTTCAGTCTTTCTGTGGCACAAAAGTTAGGTTCCTGCTGAGACTTGCAGTTCAGTAGAGCCTGATATTTATTTTCTTTAACTAGAAATAACATAGAGTGTGTGACCAAAGTAGGGTTATTATGCTGGCATAGATTGAAATTTCTAAGAATTTGCATTTCATTATTTAATATTATTTTATTTATGCAACTCTATCATCTGTTTGTTTTATTTGGAGTTCAGTCTGTAGTGCCATATTTTCTTTTATAGGAGGAAGGCATGCTAGATTTATTTCTTGAATAGTAATTTTTTGCCTGCGTGTTTTTTACTATAGAGGTGGTGCAGAGCTTAGATGCTGCGTTACAGGACTTTTTCTGTAATAGAAATAAGAGATAGCCTCCTTCTGGAGAAAACAAGATCAATAATACATGTGTGTGAATATATGTATGAAAATAGAAAAAATATACTTGGTTGAACACAGTTTTATCAATGTGATAAGGATGCCGCTGTTCATGCATAACATAAAGCTGAAGCATGTATAATAAATTGTTTAAACCCATGCTTTCTTCTTTTCCTTGCTACTTGTCAGTATTTGTGTCTTTCTGTTGAGGTAAAAATGAGTAAGGAATGGATATAACATGTACCATTGATCTCCTTTATCCATGAGGTTCAAATGAGAATTTTTTGATGATGTTTCTCCTACATCTGTGGTAATAGATAGCTGGTACTGAGCAGGGATTGGCATAGTTAACAAGTTCTGTGTATAAGAAGAGTTAAATAACCCAGTAGATTGATCCAAAGTATTTTCTGTGTGTTTTATACAAATTTTTATCAAGGTGAAAATGACCAGGTTGTCTGTGAATGTATATACCAATGTGCCTATGAAGAAATTGGTATGAGGTGCTGTTGAAAGTAACCTTGGTTTCTCTGGGTGCTTTTCTCTTGGTATTTTGGAGCTCAGACAGCAATGAATGTGCTGTATACTTCAAAATGCTTTAATATTTTTATAAGTTACTACATGTGAACTCACTGATGACTTTCTGGTAAGATCTGTATTGAATTCTCCCTAGGAGAAGTATAGAGACATTGTTCGAGCATGCAGGGATGGGGTTAGGACAGCCAAAGTCCACTGCGATTGAATCTAGCAAAGGATGCAAAGGGAAACCAAAAGGGCTCCTACAAGCTTATCAGCAGCAAGAGCAAGAAGAATGAGGACCTGCTGCTGACTGGGGACAGAAGAGGATGAGGTGTACTTAAAGCCACCTTCAACTCAGCCTTTGCTGGTGAGATTTGGGTTCAGGAATCTGAGGCAAGGAAGACTCACTGCCAGGGTCGCATTGTTCTCAGTAACACCCAGTGAAAGGACAAGAGGCAGTAATTACAGACTGAAATACAGGAAATTCCAGAAAACCCTTTTCATATGGGGGTGATTGAATGCTGGCACAGGTTTCCCCAAGATACTCAAAACCCATTCCTGAGCACCCCGGTCCAGGTGGCCCCACTCCAAGCAGGGAATCTGAGTGGACAAGAGGCTCTGTTGAGGTGCCTTCCCACACCACCGTGCCATGGGGCTGTGCTCCTGGGATATCATGGTGTGTGCTGTCCTTTCAGAAACTCGATTAGGAGTAGGAGTGAAAAGTCAGCTCTAGTGTAGTGTGGAAAAAAATGCATCTTCACTGTTGCTACAAAATGAAAAGGCATAGAAAATGCATTCATCATACTATTCTCTATTTCTCACTGTAGATAAGATTTTATAAAATTAAGACTTCGAACACTGAGAGTCCACTTCATGTAGTCAGTTTTCAGTATTTGTGTACTTTATGTGAAGCTGTTTAGACTCCTGCGTATCTGTACATTAAGAAAGATGGACATGTCAGACATGCTGCTGATAAGTGCCAGTTCTAGGAACTGAGTTTGGGTCCTAGTATCAGTCTCTGTGTAAAGCAGATTGATATGTCAGAATTGCATGTCACATTTACAAATTACTTCTAAGACTTTAATTTTTTTCCCAGGACTCTGGAAAATTATTTTCTAGGAGTTGATTAATTGAATATGGAAGAACGTAGTTTTTGTGTTGCAAATGGAAAAAGAGACTACTTGACTGCTAATTATATAACTTTAGGCACCTTGAATCTTAGTTGCTAATTCTTTTAAGCTAGAAGGTGGAATATGCTGCTGCAAACTTTTCTTGATCATGGTGTTCCTTGTATAGGTTTCTTTTAGTGGGTATATAAAATCTACCTATTGTCTTGCATTATGTCATTCTCAAAGAAGGATATAGTGAGTGATTAAAGAGAAAAATAAGTAGTGACTTTGGTAAAAAACATGAGTTTGTTTTATACACAGGTAAATATCCAGTTGGACTTCAGTCTAGGAATCAAGATAATTTATACTGTAACTGAAAATGTCTAGAAGTACTGTTTGATTAGCTTCTGTATGTATTCTACAAAATTAAGCTTTTCCAAAAAGGGTTTTAGATAATGTGTCTGAGTGTGAGGGAGAAAAAGAGAGAATAGGTAATCCAAGAAAGGATGTATATGGTCATGTTGGGAAGGGAATGTTCCTTGGCAGTTCCAGTTATCGTTTACCACTTTTACCACAATTGCTTTTTTTCCCCTTCTTACTTGGTATGTTTTCCCTTTTGGGTCAGTAGGAGAGCAGTTTCTTAGAACAGAGAAGTAATACAGTAAATCCATTGTGCCTCTAGGACATATTAACTTCAAAAGATATGATGCTTTAGTCTCCTAGTGAAAGTCATACAGAATCTAGCCTGCTTGTTTGTTGTTTTTTTTTCTCTGACTCCAGCGTGATTCTATCTTGCAAAGGCATGGTTTAATTCTTTCAAGTGAAAAATGTTGAAACAGATTTGTTTCGATGAAATTGATACCTCTGGCAAGTTGGATCTGATTCAGGTGACTGTGCCAAGGATGGAAGTCATGAAGCTTAAGGAGACAAAAGAAAGCAAAGAATTTTTTCAATTAGAGTTGAACTTCAAAAAAAATATAGCAAACTTAGCTTAAAATTATGTGTGGATTGAGATCAGAATTGCTGTTGTGTTTATGTATTTACTAAGATGAGCAGTAATATTCTGAGATTTTCCTTCACATATATGACATTTCTATTTGGCACTGGTAAGCATTCCTATCTGAAGGAAATTTTCTGATTTTTTTTTAACTTTTTCTGTTTCCTGAAGTGAAGGAAGAGACATTTGAATACTTTTGCATCCCTTTTCCTACTGTCCCACTGTAACTGTGTGTGTAAACTAGATCTGATTAACTGGCTGAGAGATTCCAAGGAAGTTTTAAATGAAATCTTTAAAGGTTCAAGCCTGAAAGTATTGGTGCTATTTCATCAGGGCAGGCTCTGATATCTTTGCAGAACTTCAATGGATGCAGTTGTAACTTGAGACACAGTTCATTTGAATAATTCAAAATATAGAATTGAGGTGTATAATTGCATTTAATAGATTTTTCTTAGTTTTGCCCATTTTCTTTTCCTCAAATGTCTTAATAGATTATAGAAATCTTTCTTATGATGTTCTCCATTTAAACAGATACCAGGTACTTTACCCTTTTAAAGACTTTGCTTTCTCTCTGTTCTCTGTAGCTCTCCCCACTGGATTGCCTACTGATTGGCTAAACCTCTGAACAAATGAATAGCAGGAAAAGAATAAAGCAGTGACTTCTCAGCCTTTAGTATGGAGTCTGCTGCTGAATCACCTTTGAATGGGAGGTGAAGGACACTTCTGAAAAAATGCAACACCCCAAAACTAGGAAACAAAGGAAAATAAAAAGGATTGATACTGAAAAGATGTCTTGTGACCTTAGTGGAAGGATCTGGTCTGGTCTTAGTCTAGTAAAATTTTAATCAAGTAGATTAAACGAGAGGGTGAGAATTCACAAGTAACAGGCCTAGGTAATATCCCCTTAAAACTGGCAAATGCTTTGTCACTCTGGGAACAGGGACATGGCCTATGAGTTTCAGCCCATGCAAAAATATATTTCCTTTAGTGGGGTGCATTGTCCTGCTTAAGAAGGAAATTAGAAGTTTTTCTGCTCTTTCACTGTCCCTTTGACTGATTCCTTGATATAAACTGAACTCAATTGCATTAGTGGATGCCAGCACTCAGACTGCAAGCACAAGCCAGACCAACAGGGTCTTCTTGAGAAGGAGGAGGGACTGTGTTACTCCACCACTGCCATTTAAAGCCATTTAAAGCTTCTGATTCTACATTCTGAGAAATAAACAGTAGCAGTGAAGAGAGTTGGGAATACAGATAAAAATTAATACTGTAAAGTGAAATTTCAATCCTGCTTTATATTGTAGTCTTGTACACCATTTTTACAAGGCTATGCTTTGTTGCTCTGTGGAACTGTACATGCTGTTGCAAGGAATAAGAAATTTCCCTCTAGTAACCTTTGGGTAGGAGTGGTTTCTCAGCACTTTGTTAGGTGACACCTTTATGATATACTGGCAATGAGCATTCCCATATCCACTGTGTTTGCTTTTCTATTCTACCCTTTCTTGGGAAGGCAGGAGTGTAAGCAATAGCACTAAGAATTTCTTCTGAAGTTGCGTTGGAAATTAAAATTTGTCTACATAATATACATACAATACCTTACACTGTTATTTAGTTTTACTGTTTCAAAAAAATGCTGTTGTGATTTCTTGTTCTTACACGTAGGAGATTATTTTTTTATAATTTTTGTTATGAATTGTGCCACAGTTGGATTGTAATTTCCTTACAAACTGGAGGATGAGATTTGAAGTTAAAAATCTAAATAATCAGAGCAATGTTGCAGAAACAGTGCCTATCAGAAACTAACAGTAAAACCCAGCACAGATATCCTAAAAAGACTGTTTGAGACCAGAAAGAGGAAACAGTCTAGGAGACAATCTTCATAATTATTAAATACAAACTTAACTTCTTGAAATGCAAACTTTCATTTTAAATAGACAAGAATTTATGAAGAAGGTCCCTTTTATAGCTGTAGGGAGGAATGAGAAATTACTCGTTTCAAGCTTATTTCTCTCAGTGTGCTATTCTCTGCACCACATGAACAAGTATCTAGAAACAACCATGAATCAAATGCTATTCCAGAATGTTAGTGGTGTTTTAAGCTCCAAGGAGGAATGTTTGAAATTGTAGGAATTTCTGAATATCTCTTTTGCTGTTCTGTTAAAGAAATAGTTTGGATCTTGGATCTTCATTTGAATCTGGCTTTCTGAAAGTGAATATCAATATGGTCTATTAATTTTGAAATATATTGGAATTGTCATCACGTAGTTGACATTTACTGTTAACAGTTAAGAAAACCCCATGATCTAAAGAGAACAAATAACCACTGCTTACTGTTGGACTTGCATCAAAATCCTTCCCTCTCTCTCCTAGAAAAATGCAGCTGACTGTAGCTGCCAGCTAATGTACAAACAGAACCGAGAGAGGGAACAGCTGCGCTCTGAAAAATAGCATAGCTCAGAGGCATCGACGCCCGCCTCGGCTCCTCTGGTGTTTGCTTTCAGGCTAGAATTATAGATTTTGGGGTACTTTTACGTATGTAAGTAAGCTTTTCTAGATGATCTGCAGAATTAATGATTCTCACAAAGAAGAAAAAAAGTAACAATATGTTGATTTTTAAGAGTAACTTCATCCTGTTTTGTCTTACCTTTGTGCTTCTAGCATTTCTTAAAAATTTTTGTGACAGTCAGTCTTTGTTGAATATGGTTTGTAGGTCCAGTATTCTGCAGTCAGCATCTGAACCTGTTTGATGAGTGCATGTTGGCTGAACAGGTCCTATGCCTGGTTCACCTGAATTTTGAGGAGTACCATCTAGAAATAGGTGGCAGTTACTGTTTCTACTCAGTGGCCTCCTATGTTGTGGCAAGTGGGACCCCCTCATTAAGGAGCAAATAATGTGTGTCATGTTTCTGGTGGAATTGGAGCTGAATCTGCATGTGGCAGATATAAAACAAGATATTAAATGGTGGCTAAAGTTGGGTAAACTACACTAACAGAAAAAAATTGAAGTGGTGAGTATGAAGAATGATAAGTATGAAGGTGTGCATTCGTGGTGTACCAAATACCACTCTCTTTCCCACTGAAATGCAGGTAGAGCTTGTTATGCAGAAGAAAATTTGTTACAAACTAGGAACTTTTGACCTCCAGTGAATATGAATTCAATACTGCCCTAAAATCTGCCTCCAGTGACTGCTTTAAGTGACTCCAAGTTTTTACATAGCATTATGTCCTTCAGTTACTCCTGACAACTGCCAGCATTTTGTCTCTATCGCTGTTGTGTGTTTTGCTCCAGATGCCACAGAAACAGTAACTTATTTTTGAACTCCACAAAAATAAGCTTAACGCTTTCTTTGCTTCAAGCCAAAAGAGCATTTATTTCCTGTTTGTTATGTTTTAGCAAACGAGCTGTATTTTAGAAAGGGTGTAACACTGGTATTTTCCAGGTAGTATGAATATAATTTGTCACGCAGGGGGAAAAAAGTGTGTATTATGGTAATTTCCAAAGAGGTAACCTGTTTCTGGGTTCATGTTACAAAGTTCTGATTTACTGAGGGAGCAGGCTTTACTCTTCCTAGGGAGCATATGGTGTGTTGTTTTCTGCATAAAACCTGGTAATTTTCAAGGGCAAGACAATTGCAACTTGTGTGCTGTTTTTAGAAACTTGGGTGTTGCTGTTGCCAAGCATGCAAACTAATGTTTTACATTGGTTTTTGACAGGGACACTAACTAGGAGCCAGAATCTGTCTGTCTGCTCCTTCACTGACATCTTTCTCCTGGAAAGTCTTTCTTCACTGGGAAGGTGGCAGGCAGAGTCTCTCCCTGGAAAAATAGGCATCTGGGTTTAGCAATGGCTTCTGTGAACATTGTGATACATTAGTAAACTTAAGAGAAAGTGTATTTCAATTGCTAGTGTCCTAAATGATTCTTGTGAGATTACAATTTATTTAGTTTGTGACAAAATGAATACTCAAGGTAAACTTATTTTTAATCAACACCATCTTTTGTGGTTGCAGTAACATTGTTTTTCAATATCTCACAGCTTAGAAAGAGAGGGAAAACAATTATGGAAGATTCAAAACTAGTAATTTGGTTTTAGTATTATGGCTCATATGAGATTTACTCCATAAATACAGGAGATGCTCCTCTGAAGAAAGAAAATGAGTAATTTTTTTCTTTTTGTTCTAGTCACATGGAAAAAAAAAAAGAACCTGACTTACTGTCCACTTTTAGTTTTCTGTGGAAAGCCTTTTATAAAGGCAGATCTGGTGGTAACAGTTGCACTCAAGCAAAGTTGAAGAAAGGAAAAGAAGGTTGGCAGTAGCAAGATAAAGCTTTGAAGGTTTTTCAGAAATTATAACATTTTAGCTTAATTCATATTTTAGTTCAGATTTTTTTTTGTTGCTTTAGAACTCTGAAACTAGTGAATTGTGCATGTTGTCAGTACTTGGGTTTTAGCATGCACTCAGTTGTTTTCTTCTGACTTTCTGGAAATCTGATGGCTCCTGGATTAGGCACATCTTTGACAAATTAGAAAGCTCTTTAGTTTTGTGAAATGATATCAAGAATGTAATACAGTTTTTTGTATTAAAGCTTCTAGTAATACTGAACAGCTGGAAAAAATTACAAATGTTTTAAAACCAAAATATTCAGAGCAGAATATTGTTTTTGCCATACCATGCCGTGTCTTCTACTAATTGCAGGCCATTTCCTGGTCATGGTGGCTAGTGAACATCTTCTGTAGAGCTGGAAGTGGAGTGATGGGTGCAGGAGAAAGCCAGCTTCCCTTGGGGTGTACCAATGGTGTGTGTTGGGCTGAGGGGGTCACCTGCCAGAGCTGTGATTTTTCTGGTGGTATCAATGACTTAGTTAGGAATAATGTAATCAGTATTATCTGTTAAATTACTGAATTATAGTAGCTGAGTACTACTTGTTGGATGGATGCTGAATAATTTTTGCTGACGACTGCAGAAGGACAGGAGATGCCATTGTAGGCTGTATGTAGTTCTTCCACTGTTGAATGCTCCCATGAACATTGAAAATATCTTGAAGGCTGTGGGAGGAAACACAAAGGACTTTGTGGGTTATTGACCATAATATGTTTGTTCATCTTGCCAACAGTGGACCTAAGCTACATCCAAAATCCTGGTCTCCCTCCAAAAACCATGAACCTCTTCTGTGAGGTTCCCAGTGTGTCCTGGGCTCTGACTGAGGGGCTGGATGGCCAACCAATACCTATCACAATGGCGCAGACTGCATTTGGACCAGTACCCTATAGCTCTATGTTAGCTTTTATTTTGGAGTGTGTGGCAATAAGTTGTCGTGTATTGCAGTGAGTCTAGAAGCTGTTGACAAGGTCATTGGGGTGTGGAGGCTGGAGTGCTGTGACATGCAACACCTGGAAGCCTGCATCGGTCCTGAAACACATCAGGCATGTGTCCTCTTTTTCCATGGAGTTACCAGTGGCAAACTGAACAGATTCATGGGTTTACTTTGTGAGATGTGGAATAAAACATGTGTTGGCTAAATGAAGAATATGTAAACTATATTTACTTACGTTTATCCTTAACTTTGTCTTTGGATTTAGATGCAAATGTTGGGAGCATGCACTGGTGAATTTTCTAAACAATTTATCTCCTCCCTGTCAAAAGAGACCTCTGGCCTTGATTATGATACCAGATACCATGTGTCCTAGCTGGTTTCATTGTGCTGCTTCAAGTTGTGTTAACACTTAAATGTAAATTTTTGCTACTTTGTTTTTTGTGATGATACTAAAACTGGGAATTTAAAATTCAAGAAATCTGTTACATTGAATAACTGAGCCCATTCTTCGGAAGTTGGAGAATGTAATTTACAAAAGCTGGAGATTGTAAACTGGATTAGATTTTGGACATACTTTTTAGTCTCTTGAAGCCTGATTGCAGCAAACTTCTTGATTTGACTACTGCCAAATTCCCTTGGAGTGCTGTCTTTCTCTTTTGAACTTTGTAGATGTCAGATGTTTCTTTCTTGCATTCTATGGAAGCATTGAGAATATGTGCATCAAACAGTAGTTTTATGGAATCATTTGTGGCATAAAACTAAGAGTGAAAACACTGTTTTGTCATGTGCCTCTCCCAAGATGCTGGAAACCTTTGCAATACTGTGGTTAAGATGTTTTGTTTCAGTTTTTTTCCTGTATGTTAGAGCTGTTGACATTTTAGGATTTTTTGTGGCAACAATTCAGTGGAGGAAAACTTGATTAGAGGCTTGGGATGGGGGAGACAACCCACGTTCTATATATACCTCTTCTACTGGATATATTTGGTATGTTGTATAAAATAGCTTACCTTATTTTCCCTTTCAATAAGCATATGGGCTAAGCTGTTTGTTTTCGAATAGTAAGCCACACTGTGGTGGTGCTGGATCTGTAATTACCGGAAGGACTCTGAGTATAATCAAACTTACTCTTTTTGCGTTGTCTGAATTGGACCAAAATACGCAGCTTTTAATAGCATGTATCAGCAAACCTGCCTGGTCTGAAGTGTGTTGACTTTATCTTTTACACTTGAATTTTAAAACTCATCTGAAGCTTCAAGATGATGTGGCGTAATTTGATGATAACATAAGGGGGGGGTTTCTGTTGGTGGGTTTTGGTTGTTTTTTTCCTGTCTGTTAGCTTGTGCTGTGTTGTCAAGAGTGGAAAGTTACAAATAAGCAAAAAAAAAAATAATCTGATACTGAACCAATGCCAAATATGATTTTTATTTTCAATGGCATAAATGAGGTGTCTTGTTTGAAGAGACATTCCTTCCGTGGGGATGGTGGCCATCAGGAAGTGCACAAGCTGCTGTTTGACAGAAGTCCGCAACCTTGTAATGTTTTCTTGTTACAAGTGATGATTTTCTTTTACTTTTTTTATTGCAGATTACCATACATTTTTTGCACATGGAAAAGAATGAAGGAGGGAGAACAAGTTAAAGAGAAAAATTTGGTGGTAAATGCTTTGGAAGTATTTGAAGTAGGTTTTATTGAAATGGAGATTGAAGTCTGTAGTCTGTGGCTCTGTGATGCATTTGTACCAATTGATGCCTCTGTGTTGATTGAGCTAAAAGGTGAAGGACTAGATTTGTGGGGGAAGTAATCTTGTGCTGAATTCCTGCTCTCCCTGCTCTGTCTGTTAGACGTTGGTGGAACAATAAGCTGCAAAAACAAGTGGCAACAGTAATAGTGTTGAAACTTTTGGGTGCAAGTCTTTTAACTCCTGGTGTTGGATGAGATGAGAATTCTCCCCTCCTTCTTAGTTAATATTTTTTTCTGATTATGGATCACTGATTTTTAGATGGGTGGTTTGAAACTGTGGAGGGATGTTTTTCAGGTAATGTACTAAGGCATCCTTAAAGATCCAGCTCTAGGAATGTGAGCCAAGGGCTGAGCACCCTTCTTGGGCAACCTGCTTTCTCCTTCATGTTCTTTTTGCCTCCAGGGGTGCTTTGAAAGCTTGCCTCTTTTTGGAGAGTTCCTGATTCCAACTTGCATGTTCTGCAGCATGAGATTATGGAAGGAGTTGGAAGGGGTGGGTGTTGCCCAGCAGCAGAAATCCCTGCCCTTGTGTTTTCTTCCAAGAATATGCATAAATCCATAAATAAATGAAGACTACAGGTTTGTCCCTAAATGCTGTGTTCAAGGATGCTTTTATGGAGACCAGCTTATTGGGGGAAAAAATAACCAATAATATCAGGTAGGTTGTCCAGCTGCCAAACTGCAAGGAGAAAATTGCAGAATGCTACCTGAAGAAATCTTAAGTGCTCTTTTTCTTTTTCTTGAGTAGAGCTAGAGAGCTGTAAGGGATGTAATACAGAAATCAAAGCTATGAATACAGGAGGCTATACCCATACAATCCAATCCCCTACTACTGTAAGCAATTAGCTCCTATAATCCATTTAAAAACCATTTTAAAACTAGGTAGGTTTGTTTACTTTTGCATTCTTTCTGAAAACTTGCCACCAAACAACACTGCTCTGTTGTTTAGAAAATTCCTTTCATTTCCAGCTGAAACTTCTTGCTCTGGCATCTTTATTTATCTTTGAGTTTGTGCCACAGTCTTTTTGTAGTTTAAATAGCTCGTTTCTCTGAGCCTGTAAAAGCTAATGTAGTCCTTTTCTGTAAAGGAAACCAGCACTTCTAGTTTCTGGCAGGACTTGCTTCTTTCCTCTGATGGTGCTGGTAGCACTTTTTGCACCTGTTTCTGGAACAAAATGGACAAGAACGGTACACGGTGTTTTATATGTAGTCTCATGCAAGACTTTGTTCCAGAAAGCTGTGTTACTACTCACTTTCTCCACTGGACACTAACTTTCCTGAGGAACACTTTGCTCCTGTTTTCCTTTCTTAACATTCATTATCATCTAGATATGGACATGTTAATTGATCCATTTTTCCTAGTTGAAAGCTCTGTTAGGAGGGTCTCTCAGTGTGGGGATTTGTAGTATTTAGTTTCATTTCATTTCTGTTATTCTAATCCTGAGCATTACCACAGTTCTCCATAGACCAAGTTGTAATCCTTCTCTGCTGACAGTTCCTTCCAGCTTTGTGTCATCAGGAAGCATCATTATAGCTGTCCTAAACTTTGTTCCAAAGTAATTACCAAAATGATGCCATTTTGATTGTAGACTGCAGCATGTCCAAAGTAAGTTTGTGCGTCTTATGGTTCTTATACAATTATAAAATTCTTTTCTCTCTTTCTCGGGTAGAAATTATTAAGTTCAGAGAAGAGGGTCAAATTCTGTTGTGTTTTGGTTTGGTATCGATCTACAGTAATTATGTGAAATTGTAACAATTTTGCATTTCTTCGAGTGTCAGACTAAGATCAAACAAGTCCTTTCCTCTGAATTTGCCATTTCAGTTACTTAAATCTGTAAATGTATTTGTAATATAGGAACACACAAATGAAAATTGTGTAAGTCTGAGATGGATGACAGCAAGGAACACTCTTAAGGTTACTAATTAGAACTGGATAACTGTTGCCATTGCTTTTCCCCTCTGTTCTGTGTATGTTTTCTGCCCCATACCTGAAGATGCTGTGTGACAGTTCATGTGTCCAGTGTGTTCCTTCCACAACTCTGGCAGAGTTTTCAGGAGACCAAATCTGAGATAAAAGGATGAGCTTTATGCATGGGTGATTGCTCTGAATCGATCTTAAAAGATTTGTCAAGCCATTAGTTATTTATTTCTCAAGTTGAAACATGAAATATTTGATAATTCCCAACATTGTTATTTTTAATTGGAAAAATCTAGTAAATCGGTGAACTACAGGTATTTAATATTTTTCTAATTCAATTAAAATAATTAAAGTGATATTTTTGATAATCTCTGTTGAAGGAAGCATAGTTTTGTAGTCCACAATCTTAGAAGATCATGGTAAAGAATAAGATAGCAGAACTAAATGTGAGTAATATTTTTCTGTCATGGCAGTTTGTGTATATTGTTTGGATTTAGAGATAGGATTGGAGTGTTTTGTACCATAGTGTGCTGAAAAGTCTTCTTGGTGGTATGGAGCCATTTCAACAGTTGCTATAAGATCTGTGAATTTATTGATTTCATAAATGAATAAATACCACAAGTAAAATTTTAGTATGTTAGGTGTAAGCTGTTTATCTTTGCCTTTCCATGTACCAAATATAATGCATCTAACTCTGGGTATTATTGGCTGCCTTCAGAAAATTTTCTTTTCAGAGAAACATACGGAGTCATTTATGTGAGTTGTCAAAAGTATCTTTCTTTCCATCATTTAAAAATGTGACATACTTCTAACCATTGGCCTCTGTCTCCTCCTATTTTTCTATGTCTGCTGAAGAAAATGAACTATGCACAAAGAGGATCGATGTTTCTACCTCATAAAACCCGTGAGGTCTGTTCTATGAAGGAAGAGAAGGACTACACATCTGTAGGAGAAACTTTGTGTAGAGCTTTAACATGTGGGTGGTCCGTTTTCCCTCTTGGAGTTTTCCAAAGTTGCCAAAGTACCTGAGTGTTTTATTGTAAGGAAAGCTTTCTGATGTTTTCTTATGCTGGAAATAGGAAGCATTTGTCCCTGAATTTGGAGGTAGAGGGAGATCTAGGATGAGTTTCATTCTGGGGCAAGAAACCTCTGCTAAAAATACTCGCAAATATGTTTTGCACGAGATTGGCCTAAATTGCCCTAATTGGGATGTACCCCTGGAGTGGCTGTATCAGCTCTTGTTCTACCTGTTGAATTAAGCAATAATAACATGGCAATGAGTTCCTTGGAAAGTAACATCTGCTGTTTGAAAACTTTCTAAAATGCCTTACTGGCTTTGTCTTCTTACAGCAATTGTTTGTATCTGCTGAATGACAAAAAAGCCATCTAGATGCTGAGAAGAACATGAAGTGTTTTGAAGGACTTAAGCAATCTGCTCAGGACTGCTGAAAATGAGTTGCAGGTTTGTCCCATCAGGTGCTCTTGCTTTCATTCTGAACATGGGGTTAGACCAGCTGGTAGTGTCTTACCTGATGCAGAGAATTTTGAATTCTGGTAGGCAGAGAGTACAGTAGAGATTTAGTCCTTGTAGCAATCCTTGAAGTGTTTGAGCATATACAACTTCAGCTTTTGCATACTTATGTGCTTGCTTCTCTTGCCTTCCTATATGCAGTGAGAAGGATTTAAATAGCAGTGAATCTGCATCAGGAGTGATAGTTCTGACATCCCTTGAAATAAGACTTTTACTCTTTGAAAGTTATTTCTTCGCAATTAGTTTTTCTTGTTTTGAGTGTCATGTTTATTCCAGAAAATAGTGGAACTTTTGAGTGCAGTTACCTTTAGTGCTGTTTCTCAGGAAATTACTACTGTGTGAAGTAAGCAGAAAGCTTTTCTGCTATTAGTGTGCTGGTTGCAGTTGTTCATGAAGTAGGTCAAAGGGGTTTGAAGATATACAAAAATATGAGACACACATGTTGGATTTTTCATAGTTAGGCGATTAGGTAAGAGAGTTACAAGAGAAAGAGGCAATAAACTGTGCCGCTCGCTGGAATCCCTAGGCTGTGGGATTTCATGCATATGCCTGAAGGTCTTATTGTAGATTCAAATAATTTGCCTACAGCATAGGAACTGTATGATAATGAAAGATACTACTTCACTTAATGTTTCCCAACAGGAAGGAAAATTTGAATCCTTTATTTAGGGAATACCTATTTCAGGAATAATGCTATCAAACTCTTGTACTTGGGAGGGAGGGGAAGAGGTGGTTAAATTGGCTGTTGCAGGAAAGAGCTCACACAGATGCAGAAGGAGATGTGAGGAGACCAAGCTACACAGAATGTGACACTTGCCGTTGTGGCAGGTCCTATCAGGAGGTATAATACCTTCTTTCCCTTCCCCCATCTCCTGCTTACAGTCTTTGTTTACACAAGTAATTTTACTCACAGGGACATACTTACCCTGTAAGTGGTGTTTGTCTCATGACTACTACTATTCTAGAGTGTCCTGGTTTTGGCTGGGATAGAGTTAATTTTCTTCCTAGTAGCTGGTACAATGCTGTGGGGTTGGATGTAGTATGCGAATAATGTTGATAGTACACTGTAATCATTGCTAAATAGTGCTTATTCTAAGTCAAGGACCTTTCAGGTTTTTTGCAATGGTCAATGATGGCTGAAATATAAGTATGGGAAGGCAGACTGACTGTATCGTACCTCCACAAATCTGCCAAGGCGAGTACCATACGCTTACAAGGGTGGAAGCAACTACGGTATGGCTGAAGACATATCCTGTGCCCTACACCACTGCCCAGAACACTAACTGGAGCCTTGAAAAGCAAGTCTTAGGGAAACACAGTACCTGGAAAGAACTGAGTCAGACAACGGGACTCATTTCCAAAACAACCTTAGAGATGCCAGGGCCAAGGAGCATGGCCCTGAATGGTTATATTACATCCCCTATCATGCACCAGCCTCCCAAAAAATCGAATGATGGACTGTTAAAGACTACCTTGACACCAATGGATGGTGGGACCTTCAAGCAGATGGGTCTCTTCCAACTCAAAATATTCTGTGTTTGTATGATCTGGATATGCATTTAGCAAAAGTCACCTGGTTAGTCAACACTAGAGGATCTGCCAATAGGACTGGCCCTGTTCAATCAAAACGTCTATGTACTTTAGAAGGGGATAAAGTACCTGTAGTGCACATTAAAAATATGATAGGGAAAACAGTCTGGATTATTCCTGCCTCAAGCAAAGCCCATCAGTGGGCTTACTTTTGCCCAAGGGCCTGGGTGCACTTGGTGGGTAACATGCAAGGATGGAGAAGTCTGACGTGTGCTTTGAGGGGATTTGGTTTTGGGTCAGAATAGCCAATGAATTAAAATTTATGATGTTAATTTCTGTATAACACTGTGTATCATCGCTTCTATGGGCCCATAATTGCACTGGGCCCATCATGATGCCTGTCTCTTTCAAGACTATTGCAGTAAAAATCACACAGATTAAGAAAATTGAATGTAAAGAAAACCAGATGAGTACAGAGGTGATGGAATCAGATGGCTTCAGTATGCAACAGTCCAACACCATACACTGTCTTTCCTGTTCTGAAAGACTGTTATAGCAGATGGAGCCCAAAGTCATTGACTAAAATCAAAAAGTACATTTTATAGGGATAGCCCATAGACTATATGGGGTATGATATGAGAATGATATCTGTGTATATATATTAAAAGACAGGAAAGGTGACGGTGTTTAAGTGGGTTGTATTAGAAAGAGGGGGTCCTGGGGATGATGTAAATGGTATAGAATAAGGAGTGGATACTGTCCTGGTTTCAGCTGGGGTAGAGTTAATTTTCTTCCTAGTATCTGGCACAGTGCTGTGTGTTTAGATTTAGTATGGGAATAATGTTGATAACGCACTGATGTTTTAGTAGTGCTTACCCCAAGTCAAGGACTTTTCAGTTTCCCATGCTCTGCCAGAGAGGAGGTGCACAAAAAGCCGGGAGGGAGCATGGCCAGGACAGCTGACGTGAACTGGCCAAAGGGATATTCCATACCATAGAACATCATTCTCAGTATATGAACTGGGGGGAATTGACTGGGAGGGGCTAGCCACTGCTCAGGGATGGACTGGACATCAGTCAGTGGGTGGTGAGCAATTGTATTGTGCATCACGTTTTTCTTGTTACTCTCTTTCTTCTTACCTCCCTTTTTATCATCACCATCATTATTACTATTTTTATTACTATTATTATTATATTTTATTTCAGTTATCAAGCTGTTCTTATCTCATCCCACAGGTTTTACCTTTGTCTGATTCTGATTTTCCTACTTGGGGTGCCAGAGGGTATGAGCAAGCATAGTACTTAGTTGCTGACTGGGGTTAAACTATGACATAAAGGTACAGGCTGTAGCGAGGCATGTGTGTCTTCAGCCATTGGAAATGGTTAGGAATAGTAGACACTTTCTGTTTGAAGGGATGGAAAAGGAGTTGGTAGATAATGACCTGAGAACCAGAGAGAAAAGGGAAGACTTCACAGTTGTGCCATTCTTTCTTGTATAAGTCAAAAGATGAGAGAGGAGAAATGATCAGTTGACTTCGAGAAAGAAATGACCTTTAGAACTTTACTGTTTAGCCTTCTTCATAAAAATAGTCTTAGAAAAGCGATTGATAGGTTTGTAAGGGAAGACAAGTCGATGCTTGTGATGCTTTCACCACAGATATTTCAAGTGCCCTGTCTAGAGGGTGCTGAGAGTTTTCTCAGCTCTGGAGGCAGTGAGAGCCCCTTGGTGGCAGCTGGAAAATGCTGTGACAGGTAGAACTATGTTCTGTTTTGGCAATGGCTTCTGATTATTGCCTTTGAGTCACTTGTCTTGTTATAGGTACAGTTTCTTTGCAATATCTCTTAAAAGGTAAGCATGTCTGTAACTGTTAGAAAATGGGTGCTTAATGTCATTCTACAGCTTTAGATAGTGTTTGGTTTTAAGTTTTGCTTTCTCTGATGGATGCTTCATGTGTACACGCATTCTTGTTAGACTTCAGAGACAAGAATGCTTCCATTAAAAATGCAAATACCTATGTATTGAAGAGATTTTTGTTGCAAATCTGAAAGTTATTGTGTTTGATATCTTGTACTGTCTTAACTGTAGATACTGTATTGGGAAGAGTTGCCCTGAAAATTGAAATGTTGACATCCCTAGTGCTCTGTTACTGAGTATTGATGTCAGATAGAAGCCCTGTGTTTGCACATCATTGACAATTCTGCCATGTTCAGGTGGAAGTACTGGAATTGTTATGCCTTCAAGAGATGAAAAAATGTTCCATTTCTGCCACAGGATTAATGAAGCTGAGTATTGTGGAAGAGGGCTAGGAGTTGTTTTTATTAGGTAGCAGTTACGACTAGTTGAGATGACTAGTTTGTGAAAGCAGGATTTCTTATTAGCTCTGCAAGTGTACTCAATATTTCTCTTCTCCAGTATCTCAGAGATCCTGTCTTCTTTGCTCTTCAGCTTGTCCATAACCGACTTATTTAATTCATAGGGTCAGCAGGGTACTACAGAGAACAGTATTTCCTGGCTTGCTCTCATGAAGTGTGTGCATGCCTCAATAAGATTTATACTGTCTGCCACTGGCAATTCTTCATGATAAGGTAGACAAGTACTTTCTCTCTCAGGTAGTCATTAATTGCTATTGCTTGCATATTTGATAAGAGAAGAGGCTTCCTTTTTGCATGTAGAGGTTTTACTTTGTGAGAGCCTACAGCACAAGACAAAGGTTTGACGTGTAAATTACTAGTCGAAACGTTCTGTTAGTTTCTAAGCAAGTGGAAATGGGACCTTTCGACAGGAGATGAGTGCTGCCATTGGTCAGGCACAGCTAACATCTGTCCACAGCTGCTCATGCTGCAAGGCTGAGGGAGACCAGCTGAAGGCCCCACAGCAGCCTCCTCTGGTCAGGTCTAAGGGGGTGGTACAACACCACGCCTGCAGTGCTGGGACACCACTAAGTGTACAGAAACGTCTGTGCATGGTGAGGACGGGCATTCCCTGCGTGTGGAATCAGGGCAACGAGGAGTGTGTCACTGGACAAGGCCATCACGTTGGCACACCCTGGTACATTCTGGCTCTACAGCATTTTAGTCTGAGTGCCAGCCCACCATCAAGGTGATTTGCTCTTTTTGTATCCAGATGTGGCTTTGCTATCTGCACCACCCATTGTGGGTCACAAAAGTGTCCACAATTTCATGCTTTTGTGTTGTCATCAGTGTGTATTTGTCAAAATCTAGAAATTAATATGCTTAAGTGTTTTCTGCTTTCCAATAGCTCTATGGTCAGCTCTAATGATGTTATTTTTTTTTCATACAAAACATGATGCCTTTATAATGACCAAAGATGATAAAATTTCAGTAGAAGTCACACTTTGAGTTATGCCACTGTAGACTTAATTTTTTGAATGCTATTTCACTTCAGAAATAGTTAATAACAGTGACTGACATGTCAGTATGGCTATTGACAAAATAGCAGTTTTAAATTTATAGCTACTATTATTAACTTAGTATGGAGATATGTTGTTTTTGTGTAGTTGGAATCAGTAAGTACCTGCTATGTGTCTGTGACCAAATGGAAATTAGTCCCAGTCCATAGTTCAGAGGCAGAATCTTTAGAGACTAATCCTGAAAATTAGTTGGATAATAATACTTGTAAACTATTTAATAAACAGCATGGTCCTGTTCAACTTTTCTTGGCTGGCAGTGTTGCTGGTATCAAGTATAGCCATTTAAGGAGTAAAACTTGGTTTAGTTGTTAAAATCTAAAAAGTCGTCTCAGTCTTACAGAGATATATTAGTATTTCATATGTTTAAAGATCTGATAATTTTGGCCTAAGCAGCAGTCACTACTTCACTAGTATAATATTTGTGTCATTCAGATTTAGAATACTTGCAAATACTTAAATACATAAAATTATTCAATTGTGTAGGTGGATATTCAAGTTTAAGCTTCTGATATATGTAATTGTTGTTTTCCTAAATATCAACATGCTCTTCAGGCTGATGCTGGGGTAATAAAAGGAATGCTTTTCTTCTGATACATGTGAGATGGCATTTATGTCTGTGCATAGTACAGTTTTGAAAGCCACATTTTTAGGTGGAAAAAAACAAATTTGAGGAGGTGGTGGAAAAAAGCACAAAAATGATTTGAAGGCTGGAAAAAAAAATCTTGTAATGTGAAACTTGGTATTGATCTGGCATAAAGACTGGGACTTGATCACAGCGGTCAAGTACCTTTGCAGGGAGAAAATACCAAGAAACAGTATGTGAGAAAGTCATAACAGGAAGCAATAGCTGGAAGCTGCAGTCAGATAAATTTGAATTGGAAATAGCAGTGATAATGCAATTATGTGGAAAACTGGGGACAAACATAAGATATGTGAAGAGAAAAATCTGTTGTAGAGAATCTGTCTGTAACAAGGTCATTGTCAGTAATGTGTTCTTAGTAAAAAGTTATATGACAAGAAACATTTTGGCTTTCCTATGCTGTTTGTGTAGAAGCTATGGAAAAAATCCACATTTTTTAATTAAGGGAGGAGAAAAATGTCCTGGGAGGTTATAAAAAATGCAGGACAAAAACATTTCTTGTGGCAAGGACTCAAAGATACATCTTTTCTGAAAAATAAAATGCAGACGTTCTACTGATTTCTTTGGCGAATGCTATAGTTGTAGTACTTAGCACTCCAAAAATAAGTCAGTTTATTACAACCTCATTGGGACACTTGAGTTTTGAAATAAAGCTGACTGTAAAAATCCTGGTTAAAATGGTGTTAAGCTGTTTTGAGCAGGATCAACTGCTTTGCTTCTGCCTTCAAAAATGGCAACTCTAACTGAAAGAAGGCAGACTCTGTAAATGCTTTGAAATATTCTACAGATGGGAAAAATGGACAGTAATTGAGGGGTAAGATTTCCTAACCGATTGTACAGGACTGTGGTATGAGAATGAACTCTTCTTGCCTTTGAGAGGGGAGAGAAGCCTGATTTCAGGAAACAATCTGATCTTTATGGAATATTTTTGGCCTTGGTTTTTCACTTTATGTATTTTGCCCAAGGGTCATAGTCTGTATGCTTGAGCTGGATACTTGTCCCTTTACAAAAATAAGGGTGCTGCAAGGCTTGGTATTATAAACAATTGTGGATAATAGCTTTCATAACAGGGCCTTGAAGAAGTAACTTGCTTGGGAGTCAGAGAGAGGAGAGCTCCTAGGCTCTAGCAGACATTGTCACCATCAGACCTACAAAGTTGTCATGGAAGAGTTGCGTGTGAGCTCTCTGAAGAAGCTGTGTAAGTTTTCACTGAGCAAGTTTTTCACTGAGAACGGTTTCCTGTCTGTTTTTTCTCTCACAAGATTAATCCTTCAAGATTATCATCCCTTTGGACTGCAAGGGAGGAAGAGTTATTGCAGGCACAACAGGTCTTGAAAGGAACAGGGATGGTGCTTCACTGAGCCCGAAACCGATGGAGCAAAGCTGGGTTTTGCAAGTACAGGCAGAGGGAGAAAGAGGGCCATGGAAGAGGCAGTGAGAGTCAGGAAGGCTGGCAGAGGTGCTGCAGAGCATGGCCAGCAACCAAGGGCTGCCTTCAGTCGCACCAGCCAGCCAGGTCTTGCAGCTGACAGCCGCAGTGGAGCGGGACTGTCCCAGTAGTGGAGCCGGACTGTCCCAGTAGTGGAGCCAAGCGACCAATGAAACAATCACAGGTGCTCCTGGGAAATTTTTGCACATGCCAGGGGCAAGCTTTGCTTGTGCTTTTCTTGGATCTCTGTCTTGAGCTTTTCATTGAAAACAGCAAGAGGGTTAGCATCACATCGAATTGGGAGTTTGACCTGCTGAAAAAGTAGAGTTGGAAATCAAAAAGCTAAACATATGATTTCTTGCCGTTTAAGAGCACATGTCGAGTTTAATATTATATACCTCCCCAAAGCACTACATATTTCTATACAAATCTAAACCAATGCCAGATACCAACATCAAGGTTAGTGTCCTGTATCTGAATTGGCTTCACAATACTCTTCAGATGGATGGCAGTCAGTCTTTTATACTTCTGTTCTTAATGTTTTGAACAACAGGACTAAAATTATTGAGTTATGATTCTTCCCACCTATATTCCTTAGTGTAAGATATCAGCAAATGCAAGAGAGTAGCCCTCTTTCACAACTGAATAATCCCAGCTCCTCTTCCTCAGTATTGCAGTTAGTTCTAGGCTTTCATGCTTCAGGAGTAATGTGTGTATGCCTAACGTTACCAGTGTTAGCTGTTAATCTGCTTGAAGATAGACTGTATTGCTTTTGCTTAAACAAGCTAATTTTATAGAGAGAAAATGGTTTTAGAAAAACAAATGTCCTTGTTCATGTGAATGTGCTGTTAAGTCAGATGCGATAGGTAACAATTCAGAAGGAAATGTTTTGTCATTTTGAAACTGTGTGTTCCAAGGCAGAGAAATTATTTTCCCAGACTTAGAGATGATAGTTGTTTCTCACATAAATACCCCAAAAGAAATGGTATAGTGTCTCTTCCCAGCTTCTGTAATGCTTAATCATCTCATTTGAATGAGATGATTTCTTTGGAGAAAAAATAATGCCTTAAAAGTAGGATTGGGTTTACCACAGCTGTTAGGTATTGTGATATTGTTGTGTGGTTTGAGTATTTTGTTGTGGACGTTGTGATGTATTTACAGAGGAATCACAGATCACAAGATGCACATCCCGTGTAGTAACCTAGCCCTTGATTCCTCTAAAGCTGGAGATCTAATAGGATGACCAGTTTATTAATCCAAGAAAACTTAAAAAGTTAAAGCTGGAGGAAAGAGAGGCATAAATTCCTGCATTTAAATAATGGGATACTACAAATGAGGCTGGATTTAGTTATTTTTATTGGACAGTGGAGGGACAACAAAATAAGCTAATGGGCTCAAGCTGTGCAAAGGAAAGTACTCAAGTGGACAGTGCTGGAAGGCTTCCTGCTTTCACCCTCTGCTTGCTGAGATCTGTACTTCTCTCTCAGCCCTTGCTTGTGAACAAATACTTCAGGAAACAAATGTGTTATCTGCTGTAAACAGCTCTTACGGTGTATTTTTCTCAGACATTAGAAAGGAGAATGGGGATTTTTTTTTCTTTTTATAAGAAAAGAATAGTCATTGCTCCTGTGCAAGGCACAACATCTCTGTATGTACAGCCTCTGGAAGAGGAAGGATATCATGATGCAGAATATTACAGAGCACACAGCAGTTGTGAGAGCAGTATGTTGTGATCTGTTGCCAAAGGAATCAGTGTCTGAAAATGTCTGAAATGGATATTTTATCACTGTTGGACTAGCCGATCTTCAAGGTCTCTTCCAGCCTTGATGATTCTGTGGAATGTACTGAATGTCTTGACTGTACCAGCAACTAAAATTCACTCGCTCTCCCCAAACTGCTTTTCTTGCTCATTGATAGTAGCAGCCTGCCTATATTTTAAATATATTTTAGCAAGACTGTTCTATCTTCCACCATGCGCTGTGTCTAATAGTGCTGTGGGGTTTTGTTGGTGTTCAGAATTTCATGGCTTTCAATGCATGTTTTTGCAGATCTTATAGACCACTGCGTTCCTTAGTGTCTTGTGTCCCAGGTGTGACTATGATCCATCAGAATCGTGGCAGGCTTTGGAAAGGGAATTGTGTAAGTTGATGTGGTCCTTCACACCTCTTAAAGGAAGCCTCCTGTAGGTCAACTCCAACCTATAAGTTGAGACATATTTCAAATAAAAATTGGAAAGTTGACACCAGAGCTGTGCTTACAGAGAAACCCAAAACTACTGACTATTTCTGTGTTGTTGCATCAGAACTTTCTGTGTATCAATCTCCTCATGTCAGGTGCAAAACAATATCTGGAAATATTAGGCAAAAAAGAACTCTTAATTGCACATATTTTTCAAACTTATGGATTTAGATTATTTATTATTATATTAAAAGATAGATTTTAATCTTTTGAAGAAAAGTCATTAGGTCGGGAACAAATTAGCACATGATCTTTACGCTCAGTGCTTTGAGGATAAACAACTACCTAAATTCAGAATATATGAATTAGTAACAGCATGACTGTTTTACATCCCACTGCAGTATATCAATGTGATCACATTCCACATTTATTTTGCACACAACTTTTCCTAAGGACTTATTCAAAACTTGGATTATGCTTTTATTGTCCTGTGATTTTGACATTCACCAATGACAAGTTCACATAGTTAAATTTTCAGTACTTAAAAAAACAAAACAAACCCACTAAAACAAAAACTAAAAACCAACCCCCCAGACCAGAACTTCTGTTAATTGAATTCAGATGTCTTGTCTTGAGAACATTCAGTTAAATACAAAAATAGGATACTTTTTGGTTCAGTGAAATGGTAAGTTTTTTAGTTTTAATTTCTTTATTTCTTGTTTTATAATTGTGTTTCTTAAGTACTGAAAGCTGTCTGGATAGCACAGTATCAAGCTTTTGTCTGTGTTGTCTTTCTTTCCTTTTTTTCTGCTGAGTTAAAAAAACAGGTTGTGTTTTCAACTCTAATTTCCATGTCTAGCTTCAGAGTCTGTTTCAAAATTGATGTTTGCTGTTGTTACAAGTCTTCATAAATTGTAAGATTTTAGAAGGAAAATATTCCAAGTTGTTGCAAAAAATAATGTCATATATAAAAATTCACTTTAACCTTGTTTTTAACATGACTTGATGCCAGAAATGGTATCACATTATGAAAATAATGGTTTGGCTGGAGGTCAGTAAAAGTGTTTTTAGTTGTAATAATGTGAAGCTGCAGACACCTGATATTTAAAATATTGGTGATGTTTCCCTCACCGTTTTCATGAAAGTAGCCACTCTTTAATTAGTTGTTCTGTTGTCAACCTGAGAAGTTCAATGAGAGCAGGAGATCTCCTGTGACCACCAAAGCAGTCACTCAGCAGCATGATACACTGTCAGGACTACTGCCAAGGACCAAGGAATGAAAATCGGGAGATAACATATTTTGAAGGTGTTGGTGATAGATGCTAAGGAACATAGGCAGTATAGACATACCATTGGCCTGTTACAGGATGATGGTCACCTCACAAACAGGGACACAGACAAGGCAGAGGTGTTTAACGCTTTCTTTGCCTCTGTCTTCAGCATGGATGAGGAACCAAGGGGGTCTCAGTGCCCTGAAATGGAGGACCATGACTGTGAGAATGATCAACTCCCAGTCAACCTGAAATTGTGCAGGATCTGCTGCTCCAGCTGAATGCCTACAATTCTATGGGACCTGATGGAATTCATCACAGAACCCTCAAAGAGCTGGCTGATGTCACTGCAAAACCTCTCTTGATGTGAGGTCTTGGGAATCCAGAGAGGTCCCAGTGGGCTGAAAGCTGGTGAGTGTTGTCCTGATTTTCAAGAAAAGCAAGAGAGAGGACCCTGGAAACTACAGGCCTGTCAGTCTCACTTCAGTGCCAGGTAAAGTTGTGGAGAAGATTATTCTGGGAGGTATTGGAAAACACCTGAAATACAAAGCAGTCATTGGTCACAGCCAGCATGGCTTTGTGAGAGGAAAGTCCTGCTTATCAAACCTGATTTCCTTCTATAATAAGGTAACTCACCTAGCTGATCAAGGGAAGCGAATCGATGTCATCTTTTTGGATTCCAGTAAAGCTTTTAATACTCTCACAGGATCCTTCTGGACAAAATGTCCAGCACACAGCTGGATAAACACATCATGTGGTGGGTGAGCAATTGGCTCACAGGTGGAGCACAGGGCTCCATCTTGGGCCCTGTGCTCTTCAACATCTTCATAAATGACTTGGATGTGGGACTGGAAGGGATACTAAGCAAGTTTGCAGATGATACAAAACTGGGAGGAGCTGTTGACTCCCTCAAAGACAGGGAGGCCCTGCAGAGAGACCTCAACAAATTAGAAGGCTGGGCAATCACCAGCCATATGAAGTTCAACAAGGGAAAGTGCGGGATTCTGCACCTGGGACGGGACAACCCTGGTTGTTTGTACAGACTAGGGAATAAGATGCTGGAAAGAAGTGCCACAGAAAGGGACCTGGGGGTCCTGGTCAACGGTAAGTTGAATGAGTCAGCAGTACCCTGGCAGCCAGGAGGGCCAACCATGTCCGGGGGGGCATCAGGCAAAACATCGCCAGCCGGTCGAGGGAGGGAATTGTCCCGCTCTGCTCTGCACTGGGGTGGCCTCGCCTTGAATATTGTGGCAGTTTTGGGCACCATAATATAAGAAAGATATTAAGCAATTAGAGAGTGTCCAAAGGAAGGCAATGAAGATGGTGAAGGGCCTTGAGGGGAAGTCGTATGAGGCGCGGCTGAGGTCACTTGGTCTGTTCAGCCTGGAGAAGAGGAGACTGAGGGGAGGCCTCATTGCAGTCTTCAACTTCCTCATGAGGGGAAGAGGAGGGGCAGGGACTGATCTCTTCCCTGTGGTGACCAGTGACAGAACCCAAGTGAATGCTCTGAAGCTGTGTTGGGGAGGTTTAGGTTGGATATTAGAAAAAGATTCTTCACCCAGAGGGTGGTTGGGCACTGGAACAGGCTCCTCAGGGAAGTGGTCACAGCACCAAGCCTGACAGAGTTCAAGAAGGATTTGGACAATGCTCTTGGGTACATGGTGTTACTCTTGGGGATGGTCCTGTGCAGGGCTAAGGGTTGAACTTGATTGTCTTTGTGGGTCCCTTCCAACTCAGCATATTCTGTGATTCTCTGATAAATAGAGAAGCTGGAGAAATGATGCAGGATTCTGTGTTGCATCAGTGATGCGGGGGGCCAGGCTGCCCTCAGCTTCATCAGATGGTGATTCCCAAATGAGGCAGAGAGTAGCAGGGTTGGAGAGGAAAGTCTCCTGCTGGCAGCACCAGTGCCCCACTGGAGGATGGCATTAGTTATTGCCTCTGCAGCAGATGCTCTTGTGGGTGGCTTGATTATGTCAGCATGTTTGCAGGTGATTGCAAACTGAGTATTCTCTGTCTTCTGGACACTGAAAGGGAAAGGTTTATGTCAGTTTTCTGGAAGCTTTAGGTGTGCAAATGACACCAGCTGTAGTTCAGGCAGGATGCTTGTCTGCCCTGTGTGCAGGAAGATTGTTTTATTGACTGCTCCATAACTTCAGCAGCATGTAGGTGTGCATGTATTGCATGCTTCTTGATGCTCTTCAGTGGCATGTGTACCTTGGCTTGCCCTGAAAAATCCTACTCAGCTTAATTACTACTGTGGCTGCCTATGGGGCTGCTGTAAACTCACAGTGGCCACAGGTCTGAGAGTTACTGCAGGACCAGTGTCCTTGGTGTGAGACAGAAATTCCTGAAGGGTGCCTGTGGGCATGAGGAACATTATTTTTCATGGTGGCCTGGCACAAGGGTACCCTGCGACCAGGCTTGCAAAACACTACTGTGGGACTGCCAGCCATGGCCCCCTAGGGTATGGTTCGCACAGGAGCTAGTGGGGAAGCTATAACAGGCCCTTTGAAGGAGAGTCTGATGGCTCAGCTCCGATGGGGACTCCTGTTTTTGTATGGAGTAGGGAGGCAGTTGAAGTGCTGATGGAACTGTAAGGATGAATTGATGCCTGCCTGCCATGCATTGTACACTTGCTATGACTTGTGGCAACAGGCTGTTTGGAGGTTTAGGTTTGATTTGTATTGCACGTGAAATGTATTTGTAGCACTTGACAAAAACATATCAGTCTTAGATATTGTATGGTTGTGGTTGTGGTTTGGGGCTTTTGTTTGTTGTTATTTCATTAAAACAGCATTCCTAACAGTTGAAGAAGGTGCAGAATTGTCATGGTTAAAGTGTTCACAGGAAACATAACCATATGATGGAGTATATGGAGATCAATTTAGCAGGCCTTCTGTTTAATTTGGCAAAATCTCAAATGCCATTGAGTGGTAGTGAGTTATTCAGCTGTGGCTTTGAGTATTTTCTCTCCCTGTATTGTTTTCCCTTGTTGTTGTTGATAGAATCAAGAGATGTTTAGGAAGAAGCGAATCAGCAGCAGTAGCACAACTCTCCCACAGTTCGGCACAGGATGCTCTCATCAGACAAGAGGTATTATTTTTTAAGTATTTGGCAGAGTAGGGTTTTCTGCTAAAGTAAAAGTGGGAGTTTTAATAAAAGTGTGAATTTAAGTTTTTCTAAACGCAGCAGTAGGAAGAGAAAGCAAACCAGCTTCAGTTTGTATAGAAACAAAGAGAAAAAAGAATATCTCAAAGCAGCTTGTAATTCCTCTGTCTCCTTCCACACTTTAACACTTTCAACTGAAGTCTCTGAAATGACCAGCTTATCAGGACTTTTACTTGCAAAATGCGTTGTTTCAATTTAGGGCTGCTAGAAATGAAAATACAGTAAAGAACTGTATCTCAGTGAATGATTTCATATATGTCCCATTGTAGTTTTGGACCATTCAAAGCCGTGCTTGCTGATTCAGTCATGAACTAATTCGAGTTTAGAAACACCATTGTGTATAGTGTCATACAGTTTCCTATCAGCCATAAAAATGTTACTGTTCAAGTGCTTTACACTGTGTGGAGAAGCTGGAGGGCAACTGCTGCATGCTGGGAACAACGGTGTTGGTGCAGTGATTCACCACTTGTGAAGTGGGAGACACGACACTTCCCGGTCCTGCCTGCTCAAGAAGGGGAAGTGGCACCACAGAGGTGCATCTTGGGTCTGGTAATTGTGGCTGGAGGCTGCTGCCAAGCTGTCACCTGGGGCTACAGGGTGGCACCAGCAGCTCAGTGAAGCAGGTGCCACTTTTGCACCCAGGTGTAGCTCAGGGCGGATTTGGAGAAGGCAAAGGGATGACCATGTGCTGGTTGTGATGGTCCCTGGTGGTATACTGAGGGTGATTGATGGTTTGGAAGAGGGTCTGGTTGGTGTATGTGGTTGTGTGTCATTCAGGATGTGCTAGAATGCAATGCTGCAATTATAATCAGAAAGCTGGTAGTGTTTTATAGAAGTAAATCTACATTATTTCATTTAACTTTCGGTCTCCTTTAGGAGATATTCTTTATTGACGAGAATACTAGTAATGACTATAATGTTTTTCATATACTACAGTGCTACAGCTATTATGACATATGTACATGTTAAGGAAGGTGTTGGTTAAGGATCAGTGTTCTAAGCTTTAATGCTTAGAAAGGGGAGATTTAACATTTTGATTGTAGTTGCAGATGATTCTGAAGTAAAGATACTGTAAGGATACCACTAAGGGCTGAGATACATTTCAGAATAATGTAGAAATAGTAAGTTGATAGTAAATAACAAGTCAGTAGTGGAAAAAATATGGAACTGTTATAATTGCAGAAAAATAGTTAAAATGCCAAAACTGCATAATGTTCTGAGTACTAAATGGCATACTAGGAATGGAAGTCAAGTAAAAAACAGGTTGCATGCCAGATTGCAAGGAAATAAAAAAGACTGTCATTTTACCCATGTGAAAACAGTATTATGTTAGACGTGAAGATTCTCTTCCATTTGTAATGGCAAAAAAATTCTAATCACTGAAGACATCGTAACTGGGTTTCTGATATTCTGTGCTGCCTTTATGAGTTTCCTGAAAAGTGTGAACTGCCTTCACTTACTTCTGTACTGAAAACAATTTTTGAAACTGTAAAATGCCTGTTTCTCTGATCGTTTTAACAGAAATTGTAGTTCCTCCAGGATATTGCTCAGCAACTAGGAGGAGTAAAGCTGCTCTCTCCTTTGTGATCTTGGAGTGACTAAATTATTCCTAATCTTAGTTGTACTATGAAATCATATTTCCCAACCTTCTCTAACTACTGCTGACATACATTGCTGTTGTATTCTGTCTGGGTGAAGCCATTGCTGAGTAGCAATGTTGTATAGGGTAATATAAACACATTAAAGTTCTTGAATTCAGAGTTGTTTTTTATTTGTGTGTTGTGCAGTTACGGACACGTGCATGCTTTGGAAAGAGTGCCTTGACTGCCTGGTATTTTTTTGTTAATATTGTCAGAATATTGCATGGAAAGTAAAGTGTCAGAAACGTTCACCTTATAACAGCTTGGAAATCCCAGCAGGAGACAGCAGGAAATCCCTCTTTCTTTCAGAGGAGAAACTATTCTGTGTAACCAAAACTTAAGTAGCTGAAAGTTTCCAATGATTTCAGCACTGGCTTCCACCAGAAATTATTTTGAATGTTCATTTGGGTTTTGATGACTTGAGTATCTGTTCTGCAGAATGGCTTAGAAATTAACATCAGGAGTACCTAAGTAAATAATGGTTTTCATTTGTTTTCTCTTTATTTGGTTCTTGGGGTTTTTTTGTGGTTTGTGTCTAGAGTACCATTATCTAAAGTGAGGATATAACCTATCTGCTTCTGGTGCGTTAGACCCAACAATGGCACCAGTGTTGGCCAATGTATTGGGTTGTCTCCGTTCAATCCACAACTTGGTAAACAACTGTGGAAGTCCAAAAGCTCCTTAATGACTGTTCATTTTGATATTTGCTTTCCTGTTCATTTGTGCTAAAAGAAGAGAGGGATCCACCTGATGCTGTAATGCTTCACTCCATGTTTCTTGGCACTGATGTGCACTGCCCTTTTTCTGTGTTAGTTACCACAGTAACTCTGAATGTGTTTGTTTAAACGTGTCCAAAGAAGATCAGCAAAGCCAGTGAAGGGTCTAGAGAAAAATTCCTATGAGAAGTGTCTGAGGAAACTGGTACTGTTTAGCCTGGGTAAAAAGAGATGCGAAGGAGACCCTGCCAGCCTCTACAACTACCTGAAAGGAGATTATAGCAAACTGGGGTACATCTCTTCTAAGTAACAAGCAATAGGACAAGAGGAAATGGTCTCCAGTCTTGCCAGGGGAGGTTTAGATTGGGTATTAGAAAAAATTTCTCCACCGAAAGGGAGTCAAGCATTAGAACAGGCTGCCCAGGGAAGTGGTTGAGTTTCCATCTCTGGAGATATTTATATGTGTAGATGTGGTGCTTGGGGACATGGTGTAGTGGTGTACTGAGCAGTGCTGAGTTAATGGCTGGATTTGATGATCTTAGAGGTCTTTTCTAACTGAACTGATTCTATGATTCTGCAGTCTAAACTCCTGGGAGCTGTGGACATTGGCAGTTGTGAACACTCTCTCTCAGACTTGGTAGATGTTTAACTTAAAGGAATCGGTCTCGCTGTTGCTGGTAGCACTGCCAGATTCACCAGTGATGGTGGAAGAGGTTGAGGACATGGCCCAACCCCTTGAAACAAGGCTGGCATTTTGCATGGGGACTGGGTCTTTTCCTTCGGTTTGTGTACCTGCAGCAGCCCAACTGCCAGAGTAGCATAGGAGGATGCAACAGAGAACTGAGACTTTGCATTGTCACTGATGAGGTGCTGATAACTGTATTTCTGTTTATTTGTTTTTTCCTCTCTTGGGGAATTCATAAGAGACTATTAGTTATTAGCTTTCATGCAGGGTACTTAAAATTTGACTAAACATTTAGCAAGTGCCATGAGAGTACATGGTGAAAATGTATCCTGTCTTTCAGCTGCAGTATAAAAATGGAGAATATCAAAGCTATGGTTTATTGAGTGCAGAAAGAAGCAGAAGGCCCTAAAATCTTTTCCTTAACTGAAGGTGGCAGGAGAGGGTATGCTGAGCCTGCTGGCATCCTTCCCAGGCCAAGCAGAAATGTAGTAGCTTAATATGACATGATGAATCAAGTACAAAGTTGCTTTTCTTCCCTTGAGGTTATGTGTAGGATATCATTCCATTATAATAAAGACACACTTGTAAAATAGCAGCTGAGGTAGTAGGAGAGAAACGACTGAAAAATCAAAACCAGGAAGGATATATGAGTGCAAAACTGGCCTTCTTGATTCTGCTGTCAAGATTTAGGCCTTTTGGTTTTATTTGAGGGGGGATTAGGGGGGAAGGGAGAATGGTGTGTGTGCATTGGTTTCATGCTGTGATTCATACACCAGACCATTTGCTTTAAAAAGAAAACAAAAGCAACCCAACCACCCTGGTATTCACTTGGGGTGGTATGGGGGAATCTCTGTCTTGCTGTAAAGTTGAGTAGGTTTTATATATAAATGTCATATAGCTGCCTATGCAAAATCCTGTTTGTGCTCACTTGCTGCATGTTCCAGCTGACAGCACTGTATTTATGCCTCTTCCTTTAAGTTTCCATGATCTACAATGATAGCATTCTACAGGGTTCTTAGGACCTAAGTGCCATGCTTGTTTACATGCCAATTGAAGGAGTCAAAAGTGTAAGAGTATGTAAGTCCTGGGCTTAAATAAATTAATAGTAAACTTTTAGGGATGATGGAAACTTAGTGTGTTTTAGTTAATTGGGAAATTAGTGAATTCTGGGCCATACATGAGTGTGTCAGAAGGCTGTATCCTCTTTTCGAAGAGGTGCTAATCTGAAGGCTCAATCCTGCAAGAGTTGCTGGTGTAAAACTTATTTTGAAATATCAGTTCCTCTCATGGCTTTCCAATAAATATTATACTAAAGTAACCCATTGCAGGGCTTTTATAATGGTTCACTTTTATAATAGCTCTTAGAAAATATGTCATGCAATGATTTGGATTTAGAGATGACTCTGAAGAAAAAATTGCTGTTAGAGATGTTTGAGGTGACACTGTTTTTTTTCTTACTTTGAGGAAGGATTGTAAAGATGGAGGAAAGCTGCCTGGCATGGGAGTAAGAGCTCTGGGCCCAGTCGAGTCATTTGAAGTACTTTATTGCCTGTGCCTTGGCTGCGAACTCCCATTTTAGCCTGAGCACATACACTGGTGTCTTCTGAAATACGAGTATTGGTAATCCCAGTACCATGACATTTTGTCTAGGTTTCTACCCTAGTTTTATCCCCTTAAGGTCCCATTTCTAGCTTCGTAATTTTCAACAGTTTGGGCTGGTATATTTTCAGTGCCAGAAATCTGTCTAGGGCTGATTTTTTTTCTTTTGCTAACTATTTGTTACAGTTTGATTAAAAAATAATGTATTGGTTTTGAGAAGGCAGTTAGGGGAATTACATTGTTTCTTAGTATTTGACAAAAATAAGTTCTGGAGCACTATTGATTGGTAAATAATGTAATACAGTGGAAACTGCTGTGGGAAACAAGAAGAAAACAGTGGAGACCTCTTAAACAGTTTGTGTGAAGCTGCAGCAGCAGCAAAGAGGAGGTATTTTCACAGCTGTATTTTGTTTGGAGTCAGGGGAGCTGAGGAACTGACACTGGCTGACCATAGCATGAAAGCTGCTGATAGCAGATCCATAATGATGTCAAGACTTAGAACAAAATGACTTGTGGTGGGAAGTCTGAGATGAATTTTTGAGATCTAGAGAGGAAAATGATGCCACAAAAGCCCAGACACGTGTCCCAAAGCCTAGAGAGTTGTCAGGCCAAAGGTACTGAAGCCCAGAGCAAACTGCTGCAACTGTTGCTGAAAGGTTATTTAATGTTCATAGCAAGGTAGCAAATTGAGTGTGCCTGCTGCTGTGGCGGTGCTGTCCAGTTGAATGCGCTCCTTTAAAGTTGCGAGCAGATTGAAACAAATTTGGTGTTGGCATTATACTGATTTTTGGATGTTTTTTGGAAAATAATCTCTTTCTCACAAGAGTTCATTCAAAGGGGAGAGTTCAGTAACTTAGAAAGTACCCTCTGTCTTTGGATAGAGGTCAGGACAATTCAAGGAAGTTTTAAATTCTCCATGAGTAACTAATGTCACTGCTGCAGGCACCATCCCCATGGTTGTCTGTATGTCCTGATGATTTTTACACTGCAGACCATGTCTGAAGGTGCTAGGTTCCTTTACTTTTAAGTACCTGGCTTTAACACACAAGCATTAAAAAACCCAACAAACAACCAAAAAAACCCAGCCAAACAAAACCTGTGAGCAGTGAACACTTCAATACATGGAATGAGATTTGATTTTGTTTCTGTAGTGCTTCTGTGAACACATCTCCTGAGTGGTGACTGCAAGCCATCCTAAATAGAGCTCACTTAGGAGAAGTGAGTTTTGCAACATGTTGTTGCCTGGGGAACTCAATAATTTAATTTCAGAATTACTGTACTTAGAGAACCTCAGCTGTACAGGGACAGAAATCCCACGTGAAGAAAGATAAAGCCATAAAAAAATTTATGAGTCTGATCTGGATAATCTTGCTGTGTAAGAATGTTTTTACTTAAGGAAATACATGGCTTGTAAGAGTAAACTGAGCTATAATTGTATGTAAGTTAGTATTTAAGTTTCTAATGCAAGAAAATCACAACTCCAACTTTGAAATAGGGGAGAGGATACTTCTAATGGGTTAATAAGGTAATTTTTTTGTATTCTTGTATCCTTGGGTATAAAAAAATGAGAACACACATTTAATGGTTAATATTTTAAATATAAATATATACTATATAAATAGTAGTTAATAATGACCTTTTTCCAAAATCATGGTAACAGGTGTTGCTGCTGATAGTTAGATAACATTAAAGAGTAGCCTGGCTTGGCTCTAGAGGGTCTTCAAGCCTTTTTTTTTTTATGTAAACCAATAAATAATTCTCTGGATTAGATTTCTCCTGGTAGATTTCTCTATCATTATTGATTATATCATCTTTCTGAGAAATGTAGAATCCAATACAGAATAAAGGACAAACAATTGCATTTTTCATGTATCTGACTGTTGATTTCAGTATGCTGCAAATTCTTTACTCTCTATTTCAGCCAGACTCAATGGGAATTTGTAGAAGTGAAATACTGTTGCTGAAATGACCCTGTGAAATGTAGAATTATGCCACTGTGCCTGCTATATGATTAGAACAAGAAACCTGTTCTCACCTTTCAGCAAAAGTTTAAAAGTGTTGCTATAAAGCTCTGGCATTAAAAAAATCATTGTTACTCTTAAAAAGAAGGCTGACAAGCATGTCCTAAAAATTTTACACCACATACATAATATAGTGCAATAATACATCTAAGTTATACTGCTCTGTAGTATGTGCCTGTCTCTGTTATACTGTTTGTGAATACCTTTCTTATAACTTTTTAAACAACTGATTTTCCCAACCACTCACGCAAAGCAGAGGTTTTTGCTGATATATATTTATCTAGTTATATGTAGTTATAGTAAAAAAATTCTCTTAATGCATATGTACGCTGAGAAGCTGAATTTAGATAATGGCTACTACTATATTGTCATAGCCTACATGGCACAGATGTTTTTCATATATTTTAAGATGTCCCTTGTAAGAAGCATGGTCTGCAGGAGGGCTGGTGAGTGGCAGTTAGAGATCTATTAAACTGCCACATCTTAGTGGTGACATCCTGATGTGGTTCTCCAAGCTAAAAAAAACACAGGAAAATGATATAAAAAGAAAGAGCACGCCTAGGTAATTGTTACCAGTAGTGAATGTTTGCAACTCGGAGTTCATGAGTGCGGTCAAAGCACCCAAGAGCAGTCCTAAATAAACAATTATCCCAGTGAGTCAAAATGCGTTTTAGATGGTCTTGGAACCTTTGTCGAGTTTGAGCTCCTTACCAGTTAGGTTAATAGTAGATACAGAAAGTGCAAATCTTTCTGGGACAGGTAGAGAGCATGAGAGAAATAACGCTAATCTGAATACTTCTGCTTGGACTGCTTCTGTGATTGTATGATGCTGCATACAGTGTAGTTACCTTTTTAACATAAAGATATTAGTGCAGAACCTGTCATTGCTGACACTTTTGGAACACTGTTTTAGTAATTGGAGAGCTTAAGGCAGTAAGAAATAATCAACACATCTGAAAACTTGTCTTCCAAATGTTTTCACTCAAACTTTTGAAAATTGAAAGCATACAAAATGCTTGATAATTAATAGCCAGATCTTTGCTCTTTCGAATCTGGGAAAAACAATCAGGACATATTTCTATTTACTGCTGGATATGTTTGAGTTGATGAAACTCATGAAGGTTATGTTGTGGGTCTTAGGCTTCAGTAATAATTACAGCATTGGATTTTGAAGATCTAGGTTTTTATAACAATACATTCCATTTTTTTTATAGGGCATTCTACAGAATGTTTATTAATCAATCTAATAAATTATGCACTCATACAAAATTGGGTATGAATCTTGTTTAAGATCATGAGAAATGAGGCAGAAAGCAGGAAAAGTTGTCTTTCTAAAAATCATGTTTGTGCTGGACATTTGCAGTGCTTTGTAGAGGAAGAAAATTCTTTCAGAAACACTGAGTTTTAAGTTTTCTATTCCATGTACCAAAATGACTTTTTTCCCAGTAAAAGCTGAAGTCTGAAGTAGAAGGTATGTGTTGCAAGGGGTTGGAATGACAGGAATGGGGTTAATCCTGTCCTTTTACAGTTGCAGGAGCTGAAAGGATGCAGAAATAGAAAAGCAGATTTAAGTCAAGTGTAATGCTCTATGATTGCTAAATGTTGCCTCTTGTTTTTGAACATGCAGTTTCTACATAGAAGTTCCTAAAATACAGAACTGTTGCACTGAGAAGACTTTATGTCACTCAAATGCATCTGTTTAAGATGGGGTAGAAAGGAGTTAAAATGTCATCATGAGTAGAAGGGGATAGCTGGATAGTGTGAAAAATGAGTAGTTTGGCCAAAGCCTTTATAGTAATGGAAAATATTTCTATTAAATCATGTTGAAGTCTAGAAAGCCATCTGAAGCTTCAGTATTTTTTGTAATAGAGATTAATAAAATTTTATGCTAATGTGTCATAAAGAAGAAATAGCTCATTTGGGTACAGTATGTTCCTTATCTGACCTACTTAAATGCTCTATTTTGCACTTATAGGCTTCTAACAGACTTGGCAAGAAATGCTATTTCCAACTTTGTGTCTGTTAAGCCTTTGGAGGATGGGAAGCTAATAATGGTTAAACGATTTGTAATTCTTTTTTTAATTTAATCTTCAGAGAAGAAAGCAATAAAAGATAGCCACTTCTTATATAGAATGCTATTGCTTTTCAAGAGGTATATAAGTATATGGAAGAGTTCTGCAGTGACTCCGTGTGGCACAAAAGACTGGTAGAGAGGAGGAAAAGAAGGCAGACTTGTAAAAAGGCTCTTTTTTTATTTGCATTTGTACTTTTTGAGATCAGATACTAAGAGAACCTGAACTATGAAGAAAGTGAAAAACAGACATACAGCTTGATCCTGTAGGCTACCTCATATATGGGGTCTGTTATCCTAAATGCAGCTGCCTGCGTAAAGAAGTGTGATAAAATCATAGCAACCATATGACTCAAATGTTGTGAAAATCACATGCAAGGAAAAGTCGTTTGGCTCCAGCACAATAAAAATATGAATTATTCTTTAGAGCTGTATATGACTAATTTTCTGTGAAGCGTGTTCATTTCTTCTCTGCTAGGAAGGTGCTGCTGGGGTCAGACCACAAACCTAGGCAGCTTCTTGGAAATGTGCCTTCAGGGACAGGAACTTCAAACCAAACGCCCAACAAACAACTCGTTCTGGATAGCATTTGCGGCATAGTACTTAATAATACTAATAAGAGTAATAAAAGTCTTCCTTGAACAATTGGTGACTTGCCAGCTGGATGTTTTTCAAAATTCATTGACTTGCTGTTTGTCAAGATTGCCTGTGCAGGGGTAAAAGAGAGAAATATATCTACATAAATGCAGTGGAGAGTAATAAAACTCACAAGTTGGGTTAAGTTTAAATAATAAAACCCTTCTCTTTGGAAAAACATCTTGAGAAAGAACAGAGCTGATGTGTGGTATTGATGTAATAGGAGACTGGTATCATCTGAGAAGTGTCTGGTCTGATATGGATTCCCTGGAGTTCATAGCCTGAATGGCAGAGTGAAGTGAGACTAAGAGGCCTTGCATATGACAAGATCTTCACTGAAGCTTCATCATTATGCCCTTGTCACTTTGGTAAGGAGAGCCTTGTAAAGAGAAGGCTTATCTGCAGAGTTGCAGTCCTATACTTAAGTTGTGCAGAGGGAGGTCTCCTGTGTTGGTTGTGCTGTCCTCTGGATGGGAGAATGTGTGCATTGAAAGCGAGTGTCATGGCCTTGTCACCATCTTTTGTCCCACAGAGTTTCTTCCTCTGCATCATGTATTCTGTGGGGTGGAGGGGAAAAAAGTTTTCTCTGAAGAAGGCAAGTGGCTTGCAAATAATCTTGCACCTATCTCTCACTCAGGAGGAAAAGGGGGAAATGGAATAACCCTAAGTCTTAAAAAGTTGCTTCATATGACAGTCGATTAAAACAGACTTCTTGCCAAGCTAGTGAAACTATCTCTCTACATTCAGCTGGAATTGAATGATCTTCCTGAAAATGGGTTAATGGTGCTTTGAAGAGTATTTAGTAAAGAGCTGCCTGGCCACAGAGATATATCACAGTCTTTGTTCTCAAGCAAAATGAATTAAAATAAAATTGCGATATTTTGGGTTAATGGTACCTTAGTTTTTATGGTCATTAGATTTTCTGTGCAGTGTCTTGATAGAGGTGCGCGTTTGCTTTTCTTTTGAGTGCAGGAAAGTACCTGCTGGGGCTGGGTTTATTTCTTGATTTGATGTTAATTTTTTTTTCTCCCTCTCCCTTTCCCCAGTAGTAATAAAGCAGTTTATTGACAAAGCAATTAAATGAAACATCTGTCTGTACATTTTGAAATACTCACAATTCAGAGAGGATCTGTGATTTCAGAGTAGCTTTGCCTTCTGGAGTCTCCTCTTTTTTGCAAGAGGAGGGCCATGCCTAGTGTACTCCTTCCCCTGTCCTGCCCACACCTCTCTGCTGCATGTGTTGAAACCAGTAGGACAGCAGTCAGCCTTTCACCAGGGGTGGCTGGGCAGGTGGTGTGCTGGGCAGGGTGCAGAAAGGATGACTGAACCTGCAAAGATCTCAAAGAGAAGGTCAAGAAGGATCTCAAAATAGTAGAAGGAGGCTGAGAGCTATCAGCTAAAATTGCTGTGTGTAGGTATAGTGGGCTGAGACCAGTATATACCAGGCTATGAAGACTTCTGTGTGCTAAAGGCCAGTACAAGTGTAGTAGTTTGAGCCAGGTTTTCTCCCTGAAACTAAGAAAGTGGTAACTCCCAGGGGGTGGTGACCCTTGGGGCTTGACCCAATCAGTGTTCCTGCAAAATATAAACATATCTCTGGAGACCGGAAAAGAAGCAGTGGTACTGGTTGTTAGAAAAAGAGGTGGCCATGTTGTAGAGGCCACGAGGAGAAGGGGCTCCGGCCCCTTGGGGGCCTTTGCCCCCCCCCAGGCCCCGGTTGGGGGCTGCAGGAACTCGGAACAGTGTCAGACTGGACTGAGTGCCTGTGGCTAGGAACTGGGGGAGTTTCTCCCCTGTAAGTAGAAGTGGGAGACGCTGGGAGCAGCGACGGAGCAGCAGCGGAGACAGCAGCGTCCGAAGAGCAGTGGTAAAGAGCCAACTGATAAGGACCAAAAGGAGCAACACAAGCCGGTATGCAGCTAAGGCAGACACAGAGGTGTCTGAGGAGAAGGAAAAGCAGCAACAGGACAAGAGAACCAAGCCAGCAGCAGGAACAGAGTTTTGCGGGGTAAAAACTGGATAAACCAAAACCCCCAAACTCGCTAGAGACCCCTCTGAGAAAGAGGAGGGGGTGGTGGACTGAGAGGAGTCCTAAAGTGCAGTATGCACTGCTGAGAGAAGCGAAGAAGCTCATGGCCTCCTGAGAGATAAGCCAGGATGGCCGAAGGAATGTGTGTGGAGGGGGTGACCTTGGGCTTTCCCCCTCCTTGCTGCAGCTTCAGAGAAGCTGGCAGCCATCTTTGAGTCAGAGCATGGGAGTTCTGCACAGGGGCTTGATTTCCCCTGAGGATACCAGACTGTCACGAAGACCCCCGTGCTTCGTGATATGACCGTGGTGATGCGACCTTGTCTGGGGTTACGTAGTCCACGGAAAGACCCCCGTTTGAGGACGGAGGGCCGAGGGGCTTGGAGACCCCCTCGTGTGTGCTGATAGAGAGCCAACAACTACTACTGCTGCCTGGAAGAGAAGACACAGAGAGCCTGCTGCCTAGAGAGAGCCTGCTGCTGACAGACTGGAAGGGGTCTTTTCTTCTTCTTCTCTCTTGAACTTTTATTTGGAGGGAGAAGAGATTGGGCCCATTGTAAATATTATTGTCATGGTAGAGATAGATATAGAGTTAAGATTGTATGCAATGTATTATAGTATTTATTTATGTGTATAGTCTTTGTAATATATTCCTTCCCCCATATTGAGTCTCGTGTTTTTGTCTGGAAAACCCATCTCACATAGAGTTGAGATGTGGGTGGGAGGCTAGGAATCAGAATTGGATTTTGGGCCTGCTCAAACCATGACAACAAGAAAAAGTTGGTGTGAACTGGTCATGGAAGATTTTCAGAGTGAAGATGATATGCAAGTGTCTAACAACGGGGGATTAGGAAAAGTCTCCTAGCAAGAGCCTTGGAGGAAAATATTCAACTGCTTGATATGTGTATAGGACAAATACAGAATGTGGGTACATGTTGTAGAAATATTATGAACTTTCTAATGTCAGACTACCTAGGTTTGTCCTAGTGAATTTGTAATATGTGGGGATTTTTCTCCTAATTTGAGAGCAGTTTTAGCCAAGAGTTAAAATTGTCAAATATTCAGGTTCAATTTCATCCAGCCAATGTTTCTAAACATTCATTAAAATGGGCCTTTCACCTTGTAGAATTATAGGCTGGGAAGTCTGTCATTAGAGGGTAGATGCAAAAGCATGTATGTTATATTCTGCACTGGTTTGGAACCTTCAGTTATTCAAACCCTTCGTATCTGTATTCCAGTGGTACTTTTATATATATTGCATATGCAGAATTTCTAGTAAGTTTTCAAAAACTTATATGTGCACTTATATGTGCCAGTTTCTCTCCTAATTGTGTTAGAACTATGAAACTTGTAGGTAAACAAATATTAATTATATCATAATGAAGTTTCTAGGGTTCAGTTCACTGGGTAATAAAGCAAAATATGTATTTTTATCATATTCCAGCTTCTTTCCTTCATTGTGTTCAGTGATGTAGAATGAATTAAATGTATGGGTTTGGTGCTGGGGTTTTTTTGGGGGTTTTTTGTATTTATGATTTTAAAAATTAAGAATAACCAAAATGTTTTGAAAGGCAAGAAAGGAAGAAGAAAAATCCATTGTGGAGTGTTTTTAAAAAATAATATCTACTCTACATTTTTTTCAAGGCCAAAAATGAAAATTTTGGTAGGGTGTTAGTCTTGCACAGAGGAAACCAATTGTAGGTACACAGCTTTTTACATATGATGTAAGAAATGGCAGTTAGTCACTTTGTATTCCAGTGCAGACTGGTCAGTGGGGTTTTGCTATGTTTTGTTAATCTTCTCTGCACACCTCTGGAAAAACTTTCCTCTGCAAAATCTGTGCTGACCTCAGCAATAGCAGGGTTTTCCGTTTAGGTTGGATTTAAGCTGTGGGCAGCATCATTCTGCTAAGCTGCTGGTTTTCAAATTGTAGTCCCTAGCCCCCTTCCTGCCTTTGGACCACAAAGGGCTCCAAGACCTGATGACTAAGAACATCTTATTATTTCAGATGTGTAAATACCTATGAAATTTCTAAGGATGTCCACTGCTTATCTGGGAGGGAGAAAAAGTAAAGAAGGAAGCAGAGCAGAACTTTTCTGATTACTCACTGGCACTTTCATTTATTTTGAAGGTGCAGTTGTAAATGATTAGAGATGTTTGGTGCGGAAATTGTTCTCCAAAGCCCAATTTTGTGACCAAAGACTCATCAGAAAACTATTAAACTGTTTCTTTCCTTTAAGCATTAAATGATGTAAGGGATGGTTTGCTAGTAAAGGTTGTATTGGCGCCTGGAAGTTTGAGATGGTGACCAAGTGAAGAGAACAAAGAAGGGTTTTCACAAGACAAATTAAATTTGGCAGTAGCTGGATCCCAGCTCCTTTAGACTGCTGCTTGTGATTCCCAACAAGGGAAAACCCTTATCCAGGAAAATAGTCAAAACTCCACATTTTCCATGTTGGCTTTCTGTCTTTGTCTCTACACAATTCTTTCCACATGATGTCTGAATTATTCAAGTGGAGTTATCCTGTTTCGGTTGCTATCAAGGGGTCTTTAGTTCATACATAAGCCCACTTACCTCCTCTTTCTGTACTCCTCAGTAATATTTTGGAAAGGTTTTTTCCAGAATTGTAGTTATTTTTCTTATCTGTGGTTCTGAACTGGACACAGAAATGTTTGTCCTTAATCCTGGTGACTGACCATCTTTCTCTGTTTAAACTTGACTTGCTTCAAGCAAAACCCCCACACTTCAGTGATTCCAAGAAAAAAGGAACATAACCACAAAGTTTCCCCAAAGATTTTGCATACAGCTGATTCACTTAACCTCAAAGGTAATAAATTATGGAAAAAATTGAACTGCTTCCATGTATTCACCATTTTCTGTAATAAAACCAACTTGTTTTTATCTCTGACAGAGTCTGGAGGAGACTGTGTTCAGTCAGCTCAAGTGTGCTGTTGAGCTTGTTTGTGGAATGCATAATCCCACTTGTTTTGAGACTTGATTATTCTGTCTGACTTCTTTCTAATGCCTTAGACTTTCATACTATTACAGGAAGGCAGGACTAAATACTCCTCTCCAGGAAAAAAAAACTAGAATCATCTTCTTGAGATCAGCAGACAAGGGCAATGATGTCTTTATTAAAGCTTTATTAAAGAACTTGAGAGAAGTCATCCTGATGATTTAATGCCATAGGTTGCTTCGAGGCAATGGGCAAGATTCCTAATGAGGAAAGATGACCTTCTCTTTTATTGCTTTATCATTTCCCACAGAAAGCTTCTTTTTGTCTTGTGTGCTTAAGTGATGTCAAACACATGCTGTGTGTGCAAGAGCATATAAAAACTGCATGATAATGTTCTCTATCGTAGATAAGCTTGTTGTGTTAATATAGTTAGAATAAACGCTTGCACTTATGGCCAGTGGTTTTGGTGCTTATGGCATCTATTCCCAAGTCCCTTATTTTTACTGTGCAACCCCTCCTACTATGTCAACTGTTAGTAGTTCATAGATTGGCTTTACTTTGGTATTTTTCCATTGTTACAATATTTAGAATGCTGAATTTTTCTTTTGTTTTTAAACTAACATAATCTGATATGTATTTTCTGAAAAATGCCCCCATGTGTGAAAGCAACACCCTGTCTTAAGTTGATAAAACTTGTAAATACCCAGCTCAGGAGTCATCTTTCCTACAGATTTTTTTCAGAAATATTCTCATATATGTGCACGTTTTGCATGATATTTCTGCATGCATTAAGTCTGCTGTAGTGTGGCCCCTGTTTTGCAGGCAGAGTGGAAGCAAGCCCAATTCTGTGATATCATGATCAGTGAGAGCACATACTGAACTTCGTGAGGTTAAGGAACTGGCCGGTGTACCTCACAGACTGCTGCTGCACTCCACTGCAGCTGGACTTGTGGATTTATTTTAATGTATTACTTAGGGTATGATATGAATCATACAGCAAAAGGTTTCGCTTTTATTACTGAAAACAAATTCTCATTTAAAACTTGAACCCAAAAGAATTCAGTCTATTGAATTGATGTGGCATGCTGTTGGCTCAGAGATTGACTCTGGCTCATATGCCTGAGGAGCAGAAGGAGGAGATCTGGCAGGAGACAGGAGCTAGCTTTGCAAATCGAGTTTGGGGCAGTGTAAGGGCGTGGGGACTGTCTGAAGCTTTCCCTCCTCTGCTCTTTGTTTGTAAGTTCTGACTAGGTTTCAAATCAATACTTTGTATTTCCTTGTGTTTGTCTGGCAATTAGTTTCTGTCAGTTAGTTGCTTCTGAATTTGAGCAAGCAACTACCATGAAAATGACCTTTATATAATGCCCCATAATTTTACTATTGTCTTTTAAGTGGATACAGTAGTAACTAAAATGTGCTGTGAAAAAACCAACATTCTAAAAACAGAAATCAAACCCACAGGATGTATGTTAAAAGCCAGGGACATTTTGATGTAATTTTAATGATTAAAAAAGGAAAATGCCGTCTGCATACTAAGAACATAGGTTACGCATACAGAATGGTGAAATTGGTTGTTCGCTTTTTAAAGTACCTCAAAAATGTTTCTGTAGTATAACTCTGACACTCGATGCTGCTCTATAAGATGCTGTCTAAACTACGACTGGTAATTCAAATCCTTCTCTACAGCAAAATTGGCTGTGATAGGTGATTGCTAAAGATAGTTAATACATATGCAGTTAATATTCCTTTTTATTTAAGTAAGCATAAACTGTATATTTTTGGGGGAGAGAAGAAAAAATATATTATTATTACCATATACTGCTTAGTATCAATTAGAAAACTCAAAGTTTTCATACTCTTTTTAACAAATTCATAGTTTTCATATAATGTTTATGACATTTCTAATGTCTTAACTTGTTTAGACAACACTATCACTTGTTTTGTCATTGATCAAAATAAAACAATTTTTCTGACACAAACTGTAAGAAATGTTTTTATTGACAGCAGTGTTGGTCTTTCCACTTGCCTAATTACAAAGAGGACAAAGTTGCTATGAACTAGTAACAGCCTGATTCTACAGTAAAAGGTAAATCCTGAATGAGAAGTTTCCTTGCTCTCCTTCCAGATGTAACTGTGAGTTTTCCTGAAATGCTTATTTTCAAGTCCATCTCACTGCCTATGGAATAGCTACTCTAACAGAAAGCCATACACTACTCTGTTAGCAGTCTGGGAACTGAATTTCCTCCGTGGCAATTAGAATCGTATCAGAGGAATGGATAAAGAATTTATCATAATGTAGGGAATCAGCCATATTGGCATTAAATTAAGCAACTGTGTTGTTCAAAGGATGGGTATTTGTGTAAAATGTATAGAAAGATGAGTTTCTTGTGCTTCAGAAAATGATTCATGATTTCAGATGATCATCAAAAAGTCACTGTTCAGGCTTTTATAGCAGTACAAACTCTTCCAAGATCAAGGTACTTACATCTGTAAAAGAAGAAGTTTGGGGTATTCAGACTTATATTTAGATGAGTTGGAAGCCTTTTGACTGAAGTTTTCATGGTTTTATAACATATGCTGGAAAACCAGAGAAAAAATAGAACGCAAAATACTTCTGAAACGTAGTCCCACCTTTTTGTTGTACATTAAAATCTGTCATACTCGCACATGAATGTCTCCTTCCTGCTTTCTGGATCCAGAAATCTCAGGGTTTTTTTCTGACATTCCGAAAAACAGTGTGACACAGTGTCTTTTTTGGCTAAATTCACAAAAGAAGAGCTCTTGGGTACTGAGTTATATTTTATTCTGACTAGCCTGTGTTACCCCAGAGGCAATTTCTGCTGCGCCATTCAACACTTCAGGAATGGAGATGCTCACATGTGACATTTGGATGTCTATTAGGCACCTGTAAAAATGATTCTCCTACCCCATACTGATATAAGGTTAGGGCAGAGGTATTTTTGCTTTCTTTGGTAGGAGGATGTCTGAGAGGAGAGGCACATGTGGCTTAAGGGGAGCTTTAAGCCTTGCTGCAAGGTTTCATCATCTGCTAGGACATGTTGGGAAAGCTCCGGATTAATCCTTTGGGAGAAGGATTCAGGAAGAACAGTTGCAGGGAAGACAGACTATGTGTGTGGGGGAGAGTGTATTTTATATATCAGTGTGTGTTTGCAAGGAATGGGTAAAAAGTCTGAAATTCTTGCCTTTTTTATTGTAGCTGACAACTGGCTTGTTTAGAAGCTGCTTTTTTTTTTCTGAAGCTTTTTGTCTGAATAAAAAGAACATCTTGAAAAGGCAGGTGTCATTACATCAGAATGCAACTTCCATTCAATCGATACTGTTTGGGAACAAATGAGTAGCTTGAAGGTTGGGGAAAATACATGTTAGAAGAGAGATAAGTGAATGCTTGTCAACTCCATCAGACAAAAATCTGATAAAGGCCTTTGGTACTTTATTATTTAAGAAATCCTTTTGAGGTTAGCTGTGCTCACTTGCTTAAAATGTGCAAGGATGCAGCTGACAGTGTTTGTCATGCAACCAATTGAAAGCTGTGATTGATTAACTAAAGCTGCCTTGAGCAATTTTTTTTTGCTAAAATGACAAAGTGCATCTAATCTATTATTACAAATATACTCAAAATAATTTTGTTTTTATTTTGTCAATCAAAAATTAAAGCAGAGTGAATTTATTTTCCTTGAATATTTTACACCACAAAACCAATGGGATAGAGATACACTGGTTCCATGAATTGACAAGTTTTGAATTGGATGGCTTTTGTTTATCTCCATCCTTCTTCTTTTTGTAGGAAATTCCACTTATTTGGATGACCATGGACCACCCCCTCAAAAGGTAAGCTGCTGTTATTTTGTGTTTGCTTTCTCCTTGCTTTTTTGGCTTTTGTTTTTAACTCATTGTATGTTTACTTGTGTGCCAAGCAACATTGCTGAGTTTACATCAACAGCATTTAGCCTGTTCAATATTTTTCCCCAAGTGTTTTCAGGCATTTATAAATAACATGGGTTAAATCTCAGTGTGATTAAACTAATGGAATTTTTGTCATTGAGTCGAGGGGAGGCAGGATTTTAGTGGTTTTATCTGTCAGCACATTTATACGAGGCACTGCATCTGGATCTAACAAGGCAGGTGAAGATGGCCTTTTGCTGGCAATATCCCTGGAACAGGGGCTCTGCTGCAGGTGCAATGCTTTGAAGCAGGTCAGTAGGATAAATTTAATGAATGTGAGTAATGAGCCCTTTTATAGGGATAGGGTTCACTCTTCCCATCACGTGTGATTGTGCAGCACAAAGTTTTCCCTCCCATCATCATGGCACCTCATGACATTTCTGGTTAGGAAGGGCATCCTGATGGTTTCTTCAATAGGAAAAGAGTGAAAGCAGGCATGTAGGGTCTCTTGGTTTGTTTTCTTTTCTTTTACCCTGGTTTATTTTCTAAAAGACTATTTGATACTATATTGTGCCTGTCTTTCCAGACAAGGCTATTGTAAGTCCTTTTGTATAGTACAGAAATGCACTATACATGAGAACAGATTATTTATTTCATTGATGCAGCCTACCATGGATGCTAGTGCAGCAGGTGGAAGTGAGTGGTTAAAGATGGGGTGAATGCGAATAGCCACTATCTCTGGTGGTAGTCCTCACTCAGCTCTGTTCAACTAACCATGAAATCACATCCTGAGCCACCAGGCCTTGAGTTGAAATGTTCAACCACATGTGTACATCGGTATGGCAAAACAGTTGGCTTTTGGTCAGCAGAAGGTGGGTAATGTGGAAAGCAATTCAACTTAGCTTAGTTATCAGTGAAAACAAGCAGTAATCTGGGTTTCTTCACCTTTTTCTGTGAAGTCTGTGTGCAAATGAAATCTGTAATTTTCAGCTGATATATGGGTATTTGTTACATTCTTAAAGTTCAGACAGCTCACTTAGAGGGATGATGTACATCTGATTTTCTTCCTCTCAATGCAAATTACTCATTTTTTTTGACTACACTGTTACAAAAACAGATGTAGACAGAAGTGACAAAGTCAACCTGTTATGTTTATCATTACTAACTGAGATGGGACGTGGGAATTCTAAGGCTAAACAAATGTTTCACACTTAAAATCTATTTTAAGCAATAGCACCTCTGGCTTTTGTGTATTTATTTGTGTACCAGCTGCTTCTCTTGTCCAAGTGTACAGGAGCCTGCAGGGAATGAAGCATTATGTTTGTTAGGTCTCCACGATTAACAGTCGGCTTGGAAGAGTAAAGCAATGCTTATTCCAGACGTATATTTTTCATGCTTGCATTAGCGTTCAGAAATGCCAAGCTGTTCCAGTAAAGAAAATGCTATCATCTAGATAAGAGCTTTCAACCTTGAAAACTGTAGTCAAATTTTGGTACTTCAGGAATTTTGCTTTACCAATTAATGGTGCTGTGGATGACATCCATACTCCAATGGGCAGTACCAGTTGGACAGATTTATCCAAGCCAGAAACTTTTCTGTTTGCGTTATGAAAACATCTTTTGCCTATCTAAACATGTAATTTTGTGCTGTGATCACACAGCCTCATCCAACTGCAGCTCAGCTCTCTGTAGAAAGGCTGATTAGATACCTACACAATTGATTGGTTGGTTTTGTAGGTACTCTTTGATTAGCTACTTACAGTCAGGAAAGTTTGTGGGCTTCCTCTGTGTTCATCCTCACTCCTGAAAGCTTGGTGAAAAGCTCGGTGGAGTAACAGGCTATAGCGTTGTGTAAGTTACAAGTATTTTGCTTTTTGAAGTATTTGCTTGTGTTTTAAAAACATTGATAAAAGATGGATCATTTTGATCATCCCTTGGACAAGCTTGCTTATTCCTGAGTGGGTGGTTTTTATGTTTTGTTTTTCATTCTTCTAATCAAAACATGGGTGGGGATTGGTAAAAAGGGCCGATAATTCCTGGTATTTGCTTAGGGTCACGTTTTGAACAAGGATGCTCTTGCTTTGTAAATATCATGCATTGCATATTGCAGTTATTACCCTCTAACAGCTTCATCCCTGAACTGTGAACTCTGCAGGTGTGAGTGAAACTAATAATAAATTCACTGTAATTGTCGTTGTACTTCAAGTAGCCTCTACTCTTACGGCTAAATACTGTCTACATTTAAACTAATAGATGGTTATAGGTCTATACATGCTTTAACACAACATATAAAAACATGTCAGAAGAAATTAATCCTGAATCCAGCATTTAAAATATTTTATGACAAAATGCTTAAAAACTAGAAGTGGAGATAATGAACAACAATTCATTGCCTGGTGTTGAAATGACTGGTAGCTAATATTGGCAGTGTGTAGTTAGCTGCAGTGGAAGGCCACCAACGGTTGATACACACTGGACCATAGCTGTTTTGCAGAGTACATTCCAGTGTTTTGTTAGAAATCATATTAGTTTTGGCTTTTTGTCATGGCTAGGTGCCAAAGCTTAGGATTTTTTTTAATAACATGTGGGGGTTTTTTCCTAGTATAAGAACTGAAAATAACAGAATAAGGAATTAGCATCATCATGTTTCAGGAGATCAGGGTACTGGTCTGTTTTTTTCAAATAAAGGTGGCAGCAGCAATTTTCTCAGTACAAGCAGAGAACGAAAGCTTTGCTCACTTCTGTACATGAATATTGCTAATGTGGTTCTGGTTCTCCCTCGAAGGCCAGTTGAGCCTTCGCTGGGTGTCTGCAGAGCTGTTCCTCTCACATATTCTTACTCCTCTTTTCTCTGGCTGCAATTACTTCTGCACAATAACTTTTTTTCCTTCTTAAGTATGTTATCAGAAAGGCGTTACAACCTTTGCTGATTGGCTTAGTGTTGGCCCATGGTGGGTCTGTCTCAGAGCCAGCTGGCGTTGACTCTCTGGGACATGGGGGAAGCTTCTGGCAGCTTCTCACAGAAGCCACCCCAGTAGTCCTCTCCCCATTATCAGAACCTTGCCATGCAAGCCCAATACACCAGCATAGGCCACTCTTCTTTGGTCCTTAGGCACCAAAGACCTCACAAGATTGACTAATCCCAAGATTTTCATGAGTTCTCAGACAGATCTGTATATGCTTTCCTGAAGGTAAAGGCAACCTCCAGTAGCCCTAGCACACCTCTGGTGTTGCTGATGTTAGTATGTGACAGATAAAAAAGCAATAAAGTTGAGCCAAACAACCTTCTACACTGTCAGTGAAAATTGACTCTTCTTTCCAGGTTCAAATCTCTATCTCACTACCTCCTGGCTTTTTTTAATAAGCATCTGAAAATATGAATTTAAAGAGTTAATTTGTTCATACTTTCTCTATAGATTGGTGTCTATGTGATGTCTATAGATGATGCTAGCTTGGGTTTTAGAATACCTGTGAAATTGGTGTTTATTAGTGACTAATGGTGTTCACTTGACATATTTCATGTCTGAGCATTTCAGCGAATAAAGCAGGTGTGTTTTTTTTCGGTATTTATGCCATTTCCATATCAAATCTTCCCAAGGTTTTTTTACTCTCTTCAAGAAGATGGTGAAACTGGCTTTTGAGGAAAAATAATGTGAACTTTATCAAACCTACTGTTGTTATAGATTGGAACTTGGCAAGAGCATTAGGATATGTCCCTCTTTCAGTGGAGCTGATATATGTATGTGTAAGATCATGCAGTGTGCAAATTTTCAGCCATTAAAAATAGTCAGAATTTAGCAATGCTAAAATAAAGTAACTTCCTATGGTTACCAGACTCACTATCTGGCTGATAAAATATTGAGAGGATTCACTAAGTGCCTTAACCACAAAGATCCCCCTTACAGTTTGAAGCACTGTTTTACAGTAAAACTGAGCTTTTGAGCCTAGTACACTCAATAAAATGCTATGATTTAAAAAAAACATAAAATATTTCTCCACTTCCCTCAGTTTATTAGAAGCAGTGGGCCATGATTTAAGCCCAGCCATCAACGAAGTGCTACACAGTGGCCCACTCATGCCCCATCACATGTAACAATGACTTGGGAAGACAAATGCCATCACTCCGAATGTGCCCTCCTTCCTCCTCCTCCTCCCCTGCTTTATATACTGAGCACGATGTCATATGGCATGTGTCAGTTGGGGTCAGCTGTCCTGGCTATGTCTTTTCCCAACTTCCCATACACCCCTAGTCTTCTTGAAAAGTAGAAAAGGCCTTTGCTCTGTGTAAGCACTGCTCAGCAATAACAAAACTATCACTATATTATCAACAATGGACTCAGCACAAATCCAAAACACAGTCCCATACTAGCCACTGTGAAGAAAATTAACTCTACACCAGTCAAAACCAGCACATAGTGCAAAATAGTTGTAGAAATATTGGGAATAATTATTTTGTGTTCTTTTAAAATTGTGTTCTCCTTTCTTCTAAATGGCAGTATCTGAATGAAAGAAAACTGATTTTTCCAGAAGACTTTGCCATTGTTATTCATAATTGTTTGTAATCCTGCTGAAGCTACAGGGGGAGAATGATATAGCAGACTAGTATTATGGAGATCTATCCAAAAGCTAGAATTGAATCTGTGCTATTAAGTGTGAATTGGGTCAAAAGTATTTGAATAGTACAGGAGCACTAATTTTTTTGGTTTGTTCATATTAATTTATCGCTCAAGAATCTTAAGGACAAAAAATCATTTTATTCTGTGATTTACCAAAATAGAGAAGATGATTTCTTACTTTTTAATACTTCTTCATTTTATAGTGTATCAGAAATGTGTTGATATGGGGAGGCTGACTGAAAGTAAATGGACAGTACAAAGAGACTTGGGAAATTAAAGCCAGATTGCCTGTCACAAGAAGATAAATTTATGAGGGATGCTGTGCATGCTGATGTCCTGCAAAAATTTAAACAGTAGTGAACTAGCTTTTTATTAAGCCTCTCAATTTTGAAAGACTTTGAGACACAACAAGGATGCAGGTTTTGTGAACCACAGTAGCCTGCAGTTTTCATCTATCTAATTTCAAAGATGCTTGGAAAGTATTTTGTCTTTTGGTTGGTACTTTAATTGTCAGGCTGTGTGCATAATAAATGTAAATTTTGCTTGAGTCTGGGATTCACACAACAGCCTACCTACTGTTACACAAAACAGAAAGATTCTAATATCACCAATTTTGCAATCTGTAGGTTTTGTCCTATGTCACATACCGTAGCTAAGAATCTACCTAAATCGTTTCTGAAGCTAGTAAAACTCTGTGCTTTCACTGAAATTTAGAACACAATCCATTCTGAATTGATCTTTGTTAACCTGCAGATAATCTGTGCAGATTATTTCAAAGTATATGAATATCTCTTACACATTACAGTTTTAAATTTCCAACTCTCCAATACATTCCCCTCTTCTTTCCATTTTTTCCATGACAGGAAGGTATTTATAAACTAGCATAGCATAGGAAGAGGTCATGGCTACTCAGTCATGGCCACCTTCATTATCTTTTTATTAGGAAGTGCTGGATTATAACACTAAAGTCCAATTACAGCTGGGTCTGGATGACCTAGACCTTCAGTGGAAAAAACCAAAAATCTGCCATTCTGCCTAGGGATAGCATAACAGAGTATCTTTTGAAAGTGACAATTGATTTGGTTAATCTTGCTAAGCCTTGTGACTCAGTTGAGTAACACTCATGGTTTTATCACAAGTCTTTTATTTGTTGATGGCATTCTTAAATCCTGAATTGAAAGGGTTTTTTTCTAGATATGATGTTTAAAGGGAAAAAAAAAATTCTGAAACCTGGGATGCTGTGGAGGCTTGCAAAACTGAAAAAAAAAGCCAACTACCAAGTAAGAATTCTGGTATTATTTTGAAAGCCTCGTGATTTTGAAGGTGAACTGGTAGGTTCTGGAAGTTTTGTACTTAGGCTTTACAAAAATATAAGATTTAGTTCAGGAAACAGTGAATAGCAGTGAAGTACTCTAATAAGGGCCATGAGCTTTAATCAGAAATGTGATTGTGGACATGCCTACACATGGTCAAAAGTAGAGTCAAAATATCAGGCAAAGAGGACAGAGCATTGTGACTGGGCTGAAGGAGTCTGTGTGAGAGTTATGGTAATTCAAGTGAAAGAGGAATTTGGGCAAGTAATGCAAGGGCAGGGCAGTGCAGTTATGTGAAAAGGTAATTCTCAGGACAGCACCCACAGACTCTGTTGTCCTGAGGGAGTGTGGAGGCCTTTGTGGCTGGCATTATTGGGGATTTTGAGTAGATACAGGGAGAAGCTCCTTCCATTGGAATGGCAAGGAGTCGTGCCTTGGTCATCAGGAATGAGGTTTGGTTTGACTGAGCAAGTCAGATTAATAATTTCAAATTCCAGAAGAGTGAAATGGGAGCACTTGACACTGGGCCTCCTCCATTATTGCTTCTGATGTGTCATCTCCAACACCACAGGATCCACTTGTGACTCAAGATATGGATTGTGGTCTGTCAGGATAGGTATTCTGGGCCTTTGAGTCATTTTGGATGACACAGTGATTTCTGCTCTGTTCTGGTTCTGCTGGAAGAGTTGGCCAGCAGCATGTTGTCCTTCGTGTAGGTGCTTCTTGGTGTTGTTCCTTCCAGGTGGTGATATCTTGTCATGAACTAGATTTGAATCTGTTACCTGCAGGAGCTGTGATGGAAATTCAGTCCCTTTGAGTTGTTCTGAGCATGCAGAGAGAGAGCACCTCAGAGCTAGCTCATCTGTAACAAGCGTGTGGGTTACAGTTCAGGAGAACTGGCCTGTTTTACAAATTAAAGTCCAGTTATGGCTATAAACAACCTTTATTTCATACTGCAGCTGACTTACAAAGTGTCTGCTTAAAGTGCATTGGAAAAGACAAGCATGCTGAAGACATTAAAATGAAATGTGGAGCTACAGAAAGAGGGCCTTAAGTAAAGGGCAGGAGGGCAAACTGAAATGCATTGTGACAGATCCTTGGCAATAGTGAAACCATGAGTTGCTGGACTGAGTTGCCTGATAGTCAACCACAATACGTACAAAAGGGTTAAACCTTAATGTGAAGAAAGACAAGTGCACACAGAGAAATACATTATTCAGTCTACCACTCACCACATTCAAATCAAATATTTTTGGCTCACAGGGTGAATTCATGAATATTGCATTAGAAGGATAGAGACAACCATAAGGTAGTGAGGTTACTTAAGGGATCACCAGTGCTGTGAAGTATTATAAAAAGTTTTAAAACCAGGCTTAGTATTTTGCAAGTATGCAATATAAAGATGTGCATTGGATGTGATAGGATTTACTACTTAAACAGAGAATAACTGTGCCAGTGTATTCTGAGCATATCAGAGCATACAAAACCCTGGGCTCTGGAGGAAAAACAGCAGTTTTAAACTTTACAATTCCAAGCTACATATAGCATTAGGCTGCTTTGGAGTAAAAATCAGTCTTGCACAAATTCTGCAGTTTACAGGTTTTCTGATGTTACATGGAAAACCCTCCAGTGGAAAATAAGGTAATTAATGTGACACTAAAATTCTTAACCTAATTCTGAACTCATGCTAGTTCCCTCAACTAATACCAGTATCAGTGAACCACATCCTTAAATAATTTATCTCCTTTATCTTCTTATGAGGTAAAGTGCATACCAGAAAGATAACTTCTACAATCTGATTAACTTGAGAAGTAAGAAATAAATATGCTGCTTCTCATAAAAAAGCTAATGAGGGCCTTCCAGTTCTTTTTCTACTGTAACCTGCATGCATTCATGTAGAGTAAAGAAGAAAAAGGGTGATAGCTCTACGTTATGCATGCTGTCTATACTAGTGATAGTCCCATGTACTTTGATTCTTCTAAATTCCGTCCTGAGATGTATTAAAAAGAGATGTCTGCAGGACACAAACAATAACTGTTCGGTTCTCATTGGCACCAGGGAGACAAGATACAGCAGTATATCTAATTTTGGTCCCAAAAGAAGTGAACAAGTTGCAAACTGCGGAGGAGAGCAGGAAGAATGAAGAAGGGGTTGAAAAGCACACTATCTTAAGAAAGGGTGAAAGGAAAATATTTGATTAATCTAGAGGTGATGGTTGTACCCCATCCCCAAGTAATTATCCATTTGGTAGGGTGATCCCCTCTCACCTGCTTCATCCCTGAGAGGAGCCAGAGCTGAGCTGCCATTAAGTACAGCAAGTGTGGCTAAGTGATGAAAGCCAGGAGTCCCACTCGCACCTCCAGAGGCTGCCTAACATCAGTGAGCACCTGAAACCGCTGAGTAAACAGAGCATCTGCTCTCTACCGACTTAGTTTGACTCTTTGTATATATGTGCTGATTTTGAATGTTACTGAAACTTAACATACCTGAAGTAAACTTGGTTCTGCACTCTCTGTGGTGGGGAGTCTTGTGCAGCAGATTGCAGGAGCAGAGGTTTTGTTCTGCTGCAAGCTGCTGTTGTAGGCAAGTGATGCAGGTGTAAAGTATAAAAGGAGCAAACCCAATTGTGTTCATAGGATGCAGCCAAAGCTTTGAAAACTGCATCTTTGACCTTTTCTTTATAATTTCCCCAGGTTCCTGTTGATATTATTGTAGTTTCTATAGCGATAGTATCTTGTAATAGAACCTGATCTGACACTTAGTGGAGAAACTTTACTATGCTTTGAACTGAGCTCTTTTTAGATTTGTAAGTGTGCAGGGCTTCTTCACAGAAAAATTACTGAAAGTTTTGATTTTGGCTCTACAGATCTGGTTTTTTAAGACATGTCAGGGACCATAAGCTTTAGCAGACACTTCATAGTAATGCTTTTCTTTAGTCTTAATAAATTTGAGTACTGTCTGCAACCAAGTTGCCTTTTTCTGCTTGTGCTTCATGCTTATGTTTTCAATTTATTTTGGTACTTAGGGATGTTGAATCGTTAGAGAACACATTTTAACTTAGTCTTCCAAATGTGTCATCTGTCCAACAGATGAGATGCATTGTTTGTGGCAGGGGGAGCGAAGTCATCCTTTTTCATTTAAATTAGTTGATTAATAAAAATGCAACAGAATAATCTTCTGTTTCTTCTCTGCCTTATTTTTAATGCTCCGCTGCATTTAAACTTTGAAAACAAACCAACTTCACCCTTACCTTTTCTTGTGGTTTCTAGTGTATTTTCAGTGACCCATAGAGAAGACCATGCTGTCTGGTCTGCTTTAGAGTTGGTTAATTCCAAAAGCTTGTCTCTGTCTAGCATCATTACACTCTACAGGTGAATCTTTATGTAACTGGATCTGTGTGCTTTAACTGGGGAAGAAGGAGCCTAGCTAGTGATTTATTTTGTTTTCTCCCTTGTTCATTGTTCAGTCATGTTTTCTGCTGACATACTTTTGTGTTAGCAACTCTTCACTGTATTGCTTTAAAAGTAAGTTGATACTTGTTTGGAATTAAATTTTGTGCAGCAGTTTCTGACCTTGGGTTTGGCACAGGTAATCTTTTAGTGGCCTTTGAATTTGCCTTTAAGTAGGCCATGGCAGGCTTGTGATGGACCTCAGTTAAAAAGAGGCATCCAATATATCTAAGATCTCAAAGCTGATGACTGAACTATCTGACCTATCGTCATCAAACCCACAATATGAGAGCAGGTATTCTTTGGAAAAGGTAGAAGATGAGCTAAAAATGAAATGCACAGTGGTTAACAAAACTCTGGAATTTGTTAGTACAGCAAGTTATGTAAGAAATTCTTCATGCAGCAAGCAAGAATGTGACTTCTAACATGCCATATGTAATCTTTGGGGACACTAGAGAAGGAGGAGAGATACTGGAGAGAAATGACTGCTGACAGCTCTCAGGTTTGTAGGTACCTAATGAGTATCATCCTCCCCTCATGAGTAGAATGTGCCATTGCTTTGACCCATTAAGCCATTTTTTAAAATTCTTATGATTTTGTCTCAGTTGGACAAGAAAAAAAATGAAGAGGTTGCACTGAGGTGTGATGCTATATAAAGATGTGTGACATCAGCAAATGTTTAATTGTTTACACAGTCTTACCAATTTTGTCTGTGTTGGTTGGCCTCATTCACCTGATAAACATGGAGCACTGTCTGACTACAGGTTAATGTCTGCTCAGAAAGGAGAAACCATTTCTGGCATCCGCTTCTGGTCCTTCTCATATGTAAGGACAGGGGTCACTTACTTCCAGAAGCTGTGAAGATAATGGATTGCTTTCTGGGGGCACATCTCTTTGACATGAATAATTCATCTGAGCAAACTGTATGTGGACTGGGAAATTGTTGGCAAATGGGCAAAATTATACTGGATTTGGCTCAGTAAAGGTGGAATAATTTAGGCCTTTGGGTGGATCCCTAAATTGTTGACGCTGCAAGTAATGTTATCCAGCCTAATTTTTTCAAATGATGCAAAGGTTTACCTGGAGACAAAGCCACCACTGAAGATGGAAGCCTGGGCTTTGGTCAGGCTATCTGTTAAATGGCTCCCTTCCTGAGACTGGCAGACCTACTCTGCAGAGCTACTTGACCGTCACTGTAATGCAAGTTTGTTTTCTGTTAAACTTACTTTTTCTTCTTCCGTTCACAATGATTCTTGAGATCTTCTTTAACTGTGGAACAAAAAAAAAAAAAGCCTCCTTGAACTGACAAGTAAATTGTTATATAACTTTCCAAACCCTTAGAGAGAGCTGTTGTAATTATACTGTGGGTTTTACTTTTTTATGGCTGTAAGTACTAATTCATATGACTACAAAGTGAATTACATGTTTGAATTTTTTATATTACCTCTGGGTTTTGATGCAGTGCTCAATAAAGTCACTCTGTAATTATTTTGAAGTTGCGTATATTGTTACATGAATATCATGTTGCCAGAGCATCACCTCAGCAGTTAGTCAGTCTACATGATACATACTCTTAAAATTAAATAAATAAATAAATAAATAAATAAATAATCAAAATAAAATGTAATCCAGTCAACATTTTGTAAACTTCCAACTGCTGTTTTCCATCATTTTCTGCTAATATAATAGGAGTTTCCTTTTCAAGAGCCTACTCTACTGCCGTCTCTTGTATTGTTTCAGTCTTTTGTGAGTATCGTGAGGGGGGAAAGAAAGTTCCTCTTTGAAGAAGTTTTCCATTTCTTGCATTTTTACTTCTGCTTAATAGAAACTCAGGTTTCTGGAAGAAGTATTTCTTCTAAGAAATAACTTAGACATTTTCTAAAATGCAGAAAGCAGATTTGCAGCATCCTAAGGGAACCGATCACGTTAAACAAATACATGCCTATATATCAAAAGCCTGTGTACTGCATGGCTTTGTGCACTTGGCACACCCTTTGGGGCATTTATAAGCGGATTGGTGACGTAAACAGACGAAACATGAGCAGAGCTTCAGTAGCGCACCTCTAAAGCTCCCACGTTCAGCAGTGCTGCACGTGAAGTTTTGGTTTCCGTTAGTGATTGTTTTTCTGGAGTGAGCTTTGAGCTGTAGCATTTATCTTGAATCTTGAACTAAGTACATTCAGCTGGTTACTGAATCAAGGCATTGATATATTGGCCTCCTTTAAGCTAAAAAGGTGTCTGAAAATAATAGCCCTTTATTTCAAGTTTCTTTATCTGCTATAGTTTCTTTTTGAGGGTTGCCATGGTTATTGTTTGTGTGCAGAACAGAATTGTGCTACCTAGGAAGATGAGTTTCAGAAACAAATGTGAGAACTGGTGAAACTTTGTAGCTACTGTCAGTTTTCTAAGCTGATAAAGTTGTTTGCACTTAGAATAGAGTTTGCCAAGGCCTGCTTTAATTTTATTTCCTTTTAAAAGAGTTATATTAATAAGATTCACCCAAGGTTACTGGATAATCAAGTCAAGGATTTAATTAGAACTTGAATGTAATCTGAGTGCAGCAAAACTGGAGTTAAATGAAGTACTAATGAAGAAAAACTTTTGCTCACTACATTACAAAGTGCAACTCTGCTAGGAAAATCAAAGCAGTTTATAATTGTGAAGCATTTTTAAATATGTCCATAGCCCTACAAACTCTTGTCATTTATCTCATTTCTAGGATGCTAAGCAAACACAGGCTTGTATGAGTCTTGCTCCTTCACTGGCACTTGTGAGCATCTACTTACCATTTCTCTTGAAAGCTTTCACATACTTGTACAGCTAAGTATGCCAAAGGTGTATGTCTGAGCAGAGGATAAATTCCACTTCCACAAGTTACAGTGATGTTGTGTGGATGGTGCTGCAGGGCCATGACAAATAGTGATGCTAGTGTTTGTTATGTGAAGGAATTAATCAAAAAGGGGACAATCCAGAATAGGGCTGTGTTTTCTTGTTTGTTATGGTGCGACGGAGAGATGTCCACGATGTCCTCCATACCCGCGTGATGCCCAGCGCAGAATGCCAAACAGACCACCGGCTTGTGCGCTGTAAACTCAACTTCAATCTCAAATTCAAACCCAAAAGGGGCAGTATCCCAAGGAGAAGACTCCAAGTTAACGATCTCCAATCAGCCACAGTAAGAGAAAGATTCCAGGCAAACCTTCAAACTAGGCTTGAAAACCATTCCACAGATTCTGCAGATTCCTCTCCTGAAACAATTTGGCATCATATTAAAAGCTGCATCCTGCAATCCTCTGAAGAATCCTTAGGGTTCTCCCTCAAGAAGAACAAGGACTGGTTTGATGAAAACAACCAAGAAATCCAGGACTTGTTGAGGAAGAAGAGAACTGCCCACCAAGCACACCTTGCACTGCCTTCCTGTCACGCAAGAAAAACAGCCTTTCATCTTGCATGCAGCAAGCTCCAACAGAAACTCCGTGACATCCAGAACAAATGGTGGATCGATCTAGCTGCAAAAACTCAACTATGTGCAGATACAGGGGATCATAAAGGATTCTATGAGGCTCTGAAAACAGCATACGGGCCTACATACCAAGTCCAAAGCCCTCTACTCAGTGCAGATGGTCAAACGCTTCTGACAGATAAAACCTCCATTCTGAATCGATGGTCTGAACATTTTCAAACTCTTTTCAGTACCAACCGTATAGTCCAAGACTCAGCAATTCAGTCCATCACACAACAACCAGTGAAATACAAATTGGATACTGCTCCCACTTTAGGAGAAACCCTCAAGGCCATACAGCAGGTGAAAATCGGCAAGGCAGCTGGGGTTGATGGAATCCCACCTGAAGTCTGGAAACATGGGGGCCTTGCACTCCATGCTAAATTTCATGAGCTCGTGGTGCGCTGCTGGGAACTAGCATCAGATCTTCGTGATGCAGTCATCATCACCTTGTATAAGAAGAAGGGTACTAAATCAGACTGCTCAAATTACCGTGGTATTACTCTGCTCTCCATTGCTGGCAAAATCCTGGCTAGAATACTCCTGAACAGACTAATACCCGCTATAGCAGAAGGAATTCTACCTGAAAGTCAGTGTGGTTTCAGAGCCAACAGGAGCACCACAGACATGATATTTGTTCTCAGACAACTGCAAGAGAAGTGTAGGGAACAGAACAAAGGTCTCTATGTAACCTTTGTCGACCTCACCAAGGCTTTCGATACTGTGAGCAGAAAAGGTCTTTGGCAGATTTTGGAACGTTTAGGTTGTCCCCCCAAGTTCCTTCAAATGATCATCTCTCTTCATGAGGATCAGCACGGCCAAGTCAGATATGGCAACACACTTTCTGAGCCCTTTCTAATAAAGAATGGTGTGAAACAAGGCTGCGTTCTCGCTCCTACCCTATTCACAGTCTTTTTCAGCATGATGCTCCAAAGGGCCACGGCAGACCTCGATGATCAGGATGGTATCTACATTCGATATCGTACTGACGGAAGCCTGTTCAACCTAAGGTGACTGAAGGCTCACACCAAGACCTTAAACCATGTTGTCCGGGAGCTGCTTTACGCTGATGACGCCACCCTTGTTGCCCACACAGAAGCAGCCCTGCAGCGTTTAACATCCTGCTTTGCAGATGCTGCTGAGCTCTTTGGGCTGGAAGTCAGCTTAAAGAAGACAGAAGTTCTCCATCAGCCTGCACCTCAGGAAGTCCCCCATCATCCCCACATCACCATTGGCCAATCAGAACTCAAATCAGTCCAGCAGTTCAATTACCTAGGCAGCCTCATCTCCTCGGATGGTAAGATTGACGGGGAGATAGACAACAGGTTAGCGAAGGCATATAGTGCTTTTGGAAAACTCCATAAAAGAGTCTGGCGTAATAAACACCTGAAGAAAAGCACAAAGATCAGTGTTTACAGAGCCATTGTGCTGTCAACTCTCTTATATGGTTCCGAATCATGGGTCATCTACCGCCACCACCTGCGTCTCCTAGAACGCTTCCATCAACGCTGCCTCCGTACAATCCTAAACATCCACTGGTCAGACTATGTAACCAACACATCTGTTCTTGAACAGGCAGCAATCACAAGTATTGAGGCCATGCTACTGAGAACGCAGCTGCGCTGGGCAGGGCACGTCTCCAGGATGAAGGACCACCGCCTCCCTAAGATCCTGCTTTATGGTGAACTTGCCACTGGCTGCCACAAGAGAGGAGCCCTGAAGAAAAGATACAAGGACTCCCTGAAACAACAACTCAGCCTCGGGCATATTGATCACCATAACTGGTCTACTCTGGCCTCCAATCGGGAGGCCTGGAGACACACTATCTGTAATGCTGCTGATGCTTTTGAGAAAGCACGCAGGATCACTCTTGAGGAGAAAAGACAACGCAGAAAGAATCGAGCCTTGCAGAATATACCATCCAAGGAGTCTTTCTGCTGTGCCTTTTGCAACCGGACATGCCTTTCTCGTATTGGCCTTTTTAGCCACCAACGCGCTTGCAAAAAACGTGGGTAGAGCCCTTCCCAAATCTTCGTTCGCGAAGCCTAGCCATGATGATGATGATGATGATGGTGTCCCTGATGTGGTAATCAGCATAATAGAATGCATTCAAATGTTAACCTTTCAGAAATTACTAGCAGTAGTTTTGGAAAAAGTTAGCTACAGCTGTAGCATAGAGATGTCAAATTCATCACCTTAGGAGTTCTCTAATAATTGAGGCTCAGATTTTGCATTTCTTAGGAAGCAAGTCTTCTGAAAGAGATTGATAAGGAATAAGGGAACTCGGTTTCTCCTAGAAAACACCATAAAAATGTTACAAAGTGGCCAGACTTGATACCTTACGTGGGGTTTGTATGAGCCTTAGGAGACCCATATTTGCTTGCTGAATCAGCAGATGTGATGTCCTGCAGCTTGGAAGGCTGTTAACTGAGGCCATGATCACCCAATACCTACCCCCTCCCTGAGTAATGTGGAGAATGATGGCTTCCCCATTTATTTTGCAGTGAAGGATATCCTAAACATTCCAACCAGTAACAACAGTAATGTTCATTTGGTCATGAAATACAACATTGACAGCAAAGTGCCAGTAAGGTCCTACTAAAAATAACAGAATACAGGGTTGTTTTTTTTTTCTTTCTAGTTAGCTGTCCTCTGTGAAAGTAGTCTGAAGGGTGCCTTGAGGAATCATTTTGCTTCCCTGATGAAGATCTATTAGCTGTTTGAATACCCTGAGAAGTGCCATATGCTTCATCTGACTGGTTTTATGTCATAAATTCTTCTGCTGGGAGAATGTGATTGCATCAAGAGCAGAAGTAGATATAGATTGAGACACATCACCACTTTGGCCGTTCCTTGCGCTGAACACAGGTTGTCTGGAACCTGGGTGCAGGCCCTGTGTCAGGAAACATTTTGTGCCATTGTCTTAATAGAAAAATGATCTTTTTTCTTAAGTGCCATATATGCACTGCTGTGGATGAAACTGTGAGCTCCTGGCTTTAAGAAGCTTGAAAACAGTTTCCTCTTGGCCTATACTATCAGATGCTGCTGCTATATGCTATACATCAAATACTTGTCTAGTGTGATAGTGTGATTTCAGAATGCATTTTGGTGGAAAAACAGCCCATGGTCATCATCCAGGAATAAAATAAGGCTGCATCCAATGTATTTCGAGGCAGTGAATTACTACTCGCTTGTTCTGGTTTCCCAGGGAGGAGAGCATGGTGCAAGAGTTTGTGTGGGCAGGAGAACATTCCCAGTGTCCAGGTTGGATGTAACTGTTGTGTTTTCAGTTTTAGTGCACATTACCTGTGTGGAGGTGATCAGACTGTGCCAGTTGGCCTCAGGCCACCTGTAGCACTGGCGTTTTTCATTCCACAAGTATATCCCTAGCCAGTGGCATGATTTGTTCTCTGAATCTCTTTGGAAGATTCATGTTTATATTTGAAATTGAAATAGTTGATTAATTTTAGCTTTGTACAACTGGTGGTTGTTTGGGGTTCTTTTCTTTTTAAGATGAAGTTTTGCAATACGAGCATTCCTCTTGCATTATGTCAACTTCACTTTGAGTTGCTAAACTGTGGCACAGATTCACTCCATTCTTTTTATGGGAGATAGTCAACTAAAGCTGACTATTTGCATTGATATTACAAGCAGCAAGCTTGTAGCAGTTGCATAGTGTTCCTGGAGTAGCTGCCAATCTGTTACATTTAACTGGATCATGAAGGGGAAATCTCACCTTGCCATCTCCTGAGCCATGTTGTTTCTATTCTGAAGAGCTCCTGGCTTGTTAGAGGAAGTGAACGCTTCTGACCTGGGCAGGGCCCTAGGAATTCTCCTGCATGTGTGTGTTGGCTTCAGGTCAAAACATTGTGTTACTCAAGATACATGGAAACAAAAATGTCAATATACTGACTCCATTTTTTTCAATCTTTATTTAGGTACTTCCTTTCCCCAGTCAGGTGGTCTACAACAGAGTGGGAAAGTGTGGGAGTCGAACTGTGGTTTTACTTTTGAGAATTTTATCAGAGAAACATGGATTCAATCTGGTTACATCTGACATTCATAACAAAACAAGACTGACCAAAAATGAACAGGTAAGTTACTCCTGCTCCTCTTAGATCAGTTTTTCCTATTATGTTTATGAAACTGAGAAGCAAAGGCATATGCTAGCAGAAGTCCTATTGAAAAGATGTATTGCTGCTTTGACCTGAGTGATTATCCAGAATTCATCATTCTCTAAGTGACTTCATTTAATAGGAGAAGTGGATGGTAGAGCCAAGAACAACATGATGTGGAAGCTAACCAGAAAAACTAACTTTTGATGAGCCAGCTTTGAATTTAGTCAGCGCAGCAGTTAGACTACCAGCAAGGCAAGAAAGGTTAGTACCAGTGAAGTGCTAACAGCATCTGGGATGCGTATTAATGTATCTGCAGGACACAACCATTTATCATATAACCAGGCCAGCCTATTCAGACCTAGCTTGGGTCTCCTTAAGCAGAGCAGGAGTAAATAATAGCCAAAAGGGTCTTTTTTGATGACTTTCTTAACTCACTTTTAGTAAGCAGTTGCTTCAAAAAGTTATTTCCCCATGCCATGCTAACCCATGTTGCTATAATCTGACATGCCCTTGATCCTATCTCAGCTTCTTGCTTATCTGCCTTTTTCATGTTATCACACAACCCTCACTACAGGAAGTGAAAATAGCACATTATTCCTCTTTATCCAGGAACACTTCTTCACATGTTTCATGTTCCCTTAAAGTTGTAGAAGGCATTATTGTTGCAGCTTTGATTCTATAAAAGATCCAGTTATTTAAATTTTCTTCTATTCAGAGTAACCATGTGCCTTCTGTAAGTATCACTCCCATAAGCAGATATTGATACAAGTAATGCAAAAAAAACAGACTCCAAAGCATGTGTGTGTAGTCAGATGCCACACACATTGCCCACTGCTGCTATTTTGAGCTGCTGATCAGGTAAAGGCTGCAATAAATGCCTGTGTCACTCCCAGGAATGGAGCCTGCAAACCACCAAAAGGATGTGTGTGACGATCAAAATACAGATGTGGGCCTGCCAGTGGCATTGTGCTGTGATTTGGGCTCATTTATTTGTAGCCTGCTTATGAGCATAAATTTTTTATTTTAGATGCAGCAGTTTAGGAAATGAAAATTTAGGAGCTGATATTGCTCCTGTAGGTCCCACCTTCCTCCCTTTCACGGTGTCCATTGGGGTCCTACCAGTAGCCAGCTGATCTAACACCACATGACAGTCAAGTTGAGCCCAAGGTTGTGACCAGCTGGCCAGGGCTGCCACACCAGCCCAAAGGTGGCTGCTATGTACAGTTGCATGTTAGATGCCAGTGAAAGGATGTAGGGGAGGACAGTGTCCCCTCACTGCCCCTGCTTATGGCCAAGGGAAGGCATGGGCTGTGGCTGCTGCAGATTTCCTCTGTGTATCCTACCAGCAGTGCCACAGAGCCACGTTTGCAAAATGGTTCCATCAGAAAGGAGCCAAACTATCCTGTACTACAGAGGCTGTCCGGTTGGGATTGCTGTCTGGTTGGGTATGGCTGCTTTTATGTTTTGGGTTGTTTGGGTTTTGTTTGTCTATATCTTTCATCAATTTCCCTTACTAATTGGGACACATCATAAAACTCAGAAACCTTTCAGGTATTAATAATCACCAGCTTTCACCCTTATCAGCTTCTTCCTTTCAGTTCTGTTCTCTGTCTTTCTCTGGTAGGTGTACTGTCCTTTACTGAAACATGACACATGATCACATCTTAGCAATCTTCTGTGCTTTAGTCCAGCATATGGAGATTCCAGAGAGGCCCAGACTTACTTTTTACCTATACACTGACAAAGGATAACTATCTGCATTACCTTTTGCACTCCCTAAGCTCTTCGCTTACTAGACAGTAAATGTGCTGGAAGTATTGCTACAGAGCTGATGATTTACTCTATAGATTGCCCTACTATAACTTGAGTCTCTTTATTTTCATTTATGGTTTATTTATGGAATTACAATAGATTCATAATTTAATGAGTACTTTTGCTGAAAAGTGCCTTTGATCACCAGGAAACATGCCTGAAGACAGTAACTGATCTGTTGTTCAGGGCATTTTTAGTTGTCTTCTCAATTTTTAAGAACAGAATATAAAAAAAAAAGAAGTACTTTTTTCACCTTTAATGTGGTGTACACAAGAGGAAGTTGAAAGAATGGATGATCTCCGGCTCCAGGCATTGGAACAAGAAAAAAGAGAGCTGGGCTGGGATGAAGGCTTCCGGCATGAGCATGGGCTTCTCGCTTGAGATATGTCTCTCTTCCTTCTGTCATTTGTCTGTCCTGTGTTTGATTAAAGCCCTGATCCAGCCAAGACTTTTCTGTAAATATTTAGCTTATGCAATCTGCTGTTGTTAAATAAAATTAAGCATGTAGGTGTTCTTAATGACTGTGGGGATTGCACATAACTGGAATCCATATCCTCATTGCCTTTTCGAGTCTCCTTCCTACTAAGAAATTTTCCCAAGTTATGTCTGTCTGCCAGCAATTAGAAATGCAGCCTTTGAACATCTGTGGGCATAAGGGAGTGAGGTCTGGAAAGAGATGAGTTAGTATGTGCCTTACCATTTGCTATAGTACTTCCAAGTAAATTGAATACAGAAAATAATATGTAGTATTAAAGTTAATCTAATTGTTGTGGCTTTAAAACTCCACATAAACTGCTGCAAAATGAAATCTTCCCCTTCCATGACTTTGTTTCCCACTCCCATTTTCTTGCATTCGGGGAAGTAAGAATGAGTATGCTTATAAATATACAAACACCAGTCACATACGGGAGTAATTGGTAGTTTATCCTCATATTGTTTCCTTCTACCACCCAATGTTATGACCGTGCAGCCAACTTAGTATGTAATTCCAGTTTGACACATTAAAAATTCATCACTAATTTTTCTTAAATGCTTTTCAAGACAGAAAATTGGTCATACCAGCCTGGGGAGGTGAAGAAATTCCTGAAACCATTCCAAACTTTTGAGAGCTGAAAATGAAGGTCTAGTCTCGTTCCTGGGAGTTGGGAGTTGTTTATGGAAATGAGTACTGAGATGAAAGTGATATACCAAAATTCCTGTAGATACTTGTGCTTCCTGAGCCCTACATGCCTTCAGTAGAGACTGAAAGCATTGGAAGAAGGTAAAGAACTCCCAAGAAAGACTGATATAGAGAAATTTTTTTGTCCTTTTTATGTCAATATTAGTGGAGACTATAGTGTGATCCAGTAGACCTCACTTGGAAAATCCCATTTGGACCTTGAATTCTCCCAGTGAAATACAACATCTTAAAAAAAAGTAGTAACATTTTGGCTGTTGTCTGGGTGGGATTATTATCTGATTTTCTTTTTGTCCCCAGTTGAATTTACTTACTGCAAATCTCAAACAAAACAGGACTGCTCTGAGCAGTCAGCACAGGGGCTGGCCATTTCCAGAAGAGGGAAAAGTGTCCTCTCTCAAAGGCCGGAGTTGAGTTTTTGTGCAGAAACAATGCTTTGGCTCAAGAAAATCCATCCTCCACGTTTCTTCCCTCTTGGGGAGGGCCCCCTCCAGCCCTCTTGGAGTCACTTCACGGTGCCATCTACTGGAGTGTTACTTGCAATGCAGCACCAGCCCGTTACAAGTACGCGGATGATGCTGAGCAATTACAGTTTGATTTCTTTTGTATGGCCAACTGAGATCCTACAGTGGTAGTGTAGGACAGCAGACTAAGGAAAAACCTTTCCTCTTAGAGTATTGCCTCTTGGTGTTCTTGCTCAGGTGGGCTTTAAGATTCAAAACTATCTTGTGATTTACAGGATTGCCGCTGTGGATCTCATCTTCTTTAAAGGGCCTGATTAAAAGTCAGTGCAGAATATGAATTAAGGAGAAAAATATTAGAATAAAAGATTAAGCAAGCAGTCACAGTGGTAGAAAGGTGTTATTATAAGGAAAGACTCTGTTCCTTAAAATTAATTGGTGTTTGAGGGGGGGTGAGTGGAATAACAGCAGATGTGTTGACCACCCCACAGAGGTCTTGGCAACTGCTTGCTGTGGCCTAGCATCTCTGCAAACTTCAATCATGCAGTGTGCATGCTCCCCTTTCCTTGGGGAGCACAGCGCACCCACTACTTTGGTTTGCTTCCACACACACTCTCCATGTCCTGTCATTTCCCTCTCCCTGAATCCTTCTTTAGCAGCATTAACTCTGTGGTGCAATTTAGTTAATTTCAAGAGCAAATTAGTATATTTTTCAGTGCTGTTTCACTGAAACTGCCTAACTCCTGCAGGAGAGCTCTGGGCAGCAGTGAGAGAGAAATAGCTCTTTATGGGCCCTTATCCTAGAAGGTGTGTGCTCCTTTCAGACTTCTCCTTATATTTCTACAGCTTCTCCCTCCAGCCATGAATGTGTTCTAGTTCATCTCTCCCCCAGCTGTGTTTGCCAGGGTTGTTTATCTTGTGCGGCTTGTTCCTAATAATTTTTTTTCAAACATAGGATGACCCTAGATCATGTCTCCTTGTACGTAACTCTTCTTCACCACTCATTCCATCCAAAATACTTGTTTTCCTCAGCTCTCATCCTCTGCTCACTGTTCCTCTCTGTGGATCTTCTGCACTCATAAATTAAAAAAAAAAAACCCACAAGACAAAATAAACCCCCCCCCTCACCAAAAAAAAAAAACATATCAAACCAAACAAAAAAAATCTAGCAACCAAAACCAACCAACCAACCAAAACCATTAGAGACCTTACTCTTCTGGGATACATTGGAAGATTTTTGTTTTTTTTTTTCCTCGTTACCATCATCTTAAAAGCAGAGGTGGATCACTAGGTATTCCTGAGCAATACAGTTGGTTTGTTAAACTGAAGTGATTTCAGCACAGCGGGATCAGAGAGCGAGAGAGGCCCATGGGAAATACAGCCACAATTTGCATGTGGCCATGAGCCATTACAGTTATTTATTTTTCCCTCCTGACATTTGTGTTTTGTTTCAGTTGAGCCTTACTTACCCTTTTGGCAGGGTTTTTAAAAGATCGAGTTTTGCTTGTTTGTTCTTGTGCACATTGTAGCTTTATCCACATCTGCTTACAAGTCCAGTTGATCATTAAGTATCTAAATATGAAGGTACTTTAAGTCAAAACAAAAATCTGTGTCTACTTTGGAGTAAGCTAGTATCATAGTTCAAGAGACTGAGTTTGATAGCAAGAGATTAAAAAAAAGCCAGGAGCCAGATGCTGTCCTGCTCTCTGTGCATCTTTCCAGCCTCCCTTTGCTTCTGAGGCCAAAGTGCCTGTGCTTGTCCAGCAGCAGGTTGATGTGTGCATTGCACTGACATCAGACGAAATACAGTGTGAAACATAGTGGTGGTGTAATATGAATCTGCCTGGCATAAGCTTGGTACTTGATACTTGCATGGTACTTCGTAACACACATATACTTCCTGCTACATTCATGTAGCAGTATTATACTAAAGCTGCCTGTCTTTTTAAACTTAGTGGGATTACTTAGTATGGGTACAGTATCTTTATATCTCCATAATTATACTCTAATGATGTTTCTTCATTTATTCCAAGATGGAATTACAGTGATGACCATAGTTGCACGAACAGAGTTTTTATCCCATATCAGTAACTTCCTTCTGCCATCTTCCTTCCTTACTTCATGCAGATAGAGTAACACAGGTAAAATGACAAATATAACATAAAGCTTCATACAGTTCTGAGAATTTCACTTCTCCTGTAACTTGTCTGAGAAAAAAAAAAATTAAAAATCTGATTGAGGTATCTGATACACAACCTCTAGAGTCTCCCCATGTTTGATTCTGTAAGATGAATGAATAAAATTTTTTGGCAGAGTTACCAGTCTTAAAGAAATGTAAGCATGTTGGGTTTGCTAGGAAAGTCTTTGTCTCTTCAGAGCATCAATAAACAATACTTGATTCCTTTGTGCAAATTATCGCAAAGCTTCCTGGGCTTTCTAATTCTGATCTGGACAAGCTTTGCTCTTCAGGTTTATGAATTTCTTGCCCATAGCATTTATATTATACTGAAGAAGCTGTGTAAAGACCTGTTTGTACTTGAATCAAACAGTCCAGAGTCCATAAATTACTAACTAAAGCAGGGGCACTATTCCCTCCCTGCCTCTTCTTTTTTTAATTGTACATCTTCTCTGCATGTTCTCTTGTTTCTCTTTTCCCTTTATATTGTCTTTATTTTTTTCATCTTGTCTTCTTTATGTTCCATTTCTTTGGGTTTACAGCCTTTTTCACATATAATATACCTTGATATACTTTCTCAGACCTAATACGCCTTGATGTATAAGATCTGTACCTAATATACCTTGATGTACTCTAACTACTTTGACAGGAAAAGCTCCACGATAAGAAAATGGGCAAGCTGAACTGTTTTGTACTGTTATGATACATATACATCATACATGTATATGTATAAAACTGTTGAAAGCCGTGGAAAAATAGGGAAAAGCATATTAGTGTGTGCACATTTCATTTAATGCTAGAAGTTAAATGGCTGTAGCTTGTGTTGTCTGAAAGAAGAAGACAGGTATGTGTTCTACAAAAAGGTGGAGAGTGAAAGATGAATGAGAAGCAGTAAGATGTGATACACAGTGTAAAAAAGCCGTGGCAAAATATCAGCGTATTGAACCCGGGAAATAAAGCGCAAAAAAATGGCAATTGTTGTCCTTAAATGTAATTTAGTATTTGTTATGGCGTGGATGTAATTTTTTACTATGCTCTTTTTGATTCTAGTAACTTATTACATGCCAGTTGCTTTATCTTGACCACATAACAGGCTGGACTCCATATTTTTCATGTTTTGTTTATGTCAGCTATAGCATTCAAGTTTTAAGAAATAAATTTTTTAATTAATGTTTCCTTAATGGTGTTTAAATTTAGTACATAAATTAATATTATCCCAACCAGAATATTTGGTTCACACTGTCTTATCTCTTTTTTTTTCCCAATTTATTAATTGCTTTCTACTACCCAGTTTGTAAAATCAATAAACCTGTCATTTCAAATGCATTTGTGTTCAGTGTCCATAAAGTAGCCTGCATTTGCATGCAGAACAGAAAATCCAAAAATAAATCTTAGGAAATTAATAAGACGGAAGCAAAATTAACTGAAATGCTGACTCTGTAGCATAATGCTTCACTAGACAGTTTCAGTTTCCTGTAAATCATAGCTAGAGCTCAGCTTACACAAAATAGATATTCATATCCATGGTGCTGTTTACGTTATTCCATGTCAATGATCTGAAAATTTAAGTTATTCACTTATTTTTAAAAAATTAAAATTATGTGAATGTGCTTGACCTAGAATTTAGCAATATCTTTTTGAAAGTGCCCATTTAATTTGTGCTCCTAATTTGATGTAATAGCAAAAAGAATAGCAAGTGCTGATTTCTATATTTAAACAGGCAAATCAATCGACGTTTTGGCGAAGTTGGCAGGTTTTATTGTTATATGAAAATGGTCATTGGCTCAGCTCCCACTTTCTGTTACAGTTTCAGACATTTAACATTTTTGGCATTGGTGTGAATAGAGCTAGGGTTTTCAAGAGGGCAGCTGCCGCTTGCAAAGCTCTGGTGCAGATTTAGGCAGAGTTTAGATTTTTCCTTTAGTTGATGCCTTTCCTTAAATTTATACTCACCTTTGGAAGTACATAAGCTCCATGATAGTTAAGCTGCAGACAGCATTCTACTTTCTTGCTTAGACATAAAAAAGTAGTTGTGCTATCTTGATGACAGTGTTTTGGAGGGATAGTAGGGAAGGAGGTCCTGAGTAATTCAGACTTAGAAGTTGTATCATCATATGCTGTTTTAAATTTTTATATTTGTCCCAAAATGTGCATTGACATAACACAGAAAATTTGATTTGTTAATTCTTTTTAGATGGAATTGATTAAAAACATAAGCACTGCTGAGCAGCCCTATTTATTCACTAGACATGTTCATTTCCTCAACTTCTCAAGGTAAGGCATTTTTTCAGACAAAAATCTTTTTCATTGGTTTCTATTATTTGTAATACATAGAACATTTTCCCTGTAACACATAAACAATACAGTGTTTGGTTTTTTTCCTTCTTTCTGGTACTGAAAGACACATTCAGAAGTTGGTTTTGTTTTGTTTTCCCTGCACTCAGTTTGCTGTAGAATAGTTACGTACAGTATGTTTGTGAAAAGCCAGGATGCTAATATATGCTTTTGCCTCTGAGACAATCATAATTTACAACGTTTGCAGTCAACATGCAAGAGATGGTAACTTGGGTCTTTAAACTGTGCACTTGTGTTTTAAAAGTGGCAGGACACTTTTTTTAACACTTCATCTTTGTATAGCCAGATACTAATATGAGATTGAAAACTGCACCGAATTCATTCATTTTGTACCTGGAATGACTCTCCAGCCATTTTACCAATTTAATTTTGTTCTGACAAAATAGTCCCCATTCCACAGGCTATGGAAGTATTTATAAACCATGCAAACAGATTATGCTCTGTATCGTGGGAGTGCAGTTTCTTCTGGCAGCTATTTAAAAGTATGCAACAAAACTCTAGAGACATTTATAGCACTGAATGTGAAGAAAATTGAATTTGGATGAAACTTCTGAGGAATCTTTGGAAGAACTTGAATGAGTGATGCCAGTTAGCATTTAGCCGCAGAGGTTAAAGCTGACTGCAGGTGGTTATTGCCCAGGCTGTAAATTTAATCTGGAAATCATATTCAGGAACCATGCCCTCTGTGCCAGCAGGTTGGATTCCTTGCACTTAAATTAAAGAAAACTCTGTAGAAGTATGAATTTACTGCAGATCTTTGCAAGAGCTTGCCTAACTTTCCAGCACTTTGTTTACATGGTAATGTGAGTACCTGGCCTCAGGCTTCGGTAGCCAGTGTAGTAAGAAATGATAAAATTGGGGGCGGGGGGAGGAGGGTGTTTAGCTTTGTTTTCTGAGAAAATAAAATATTTTGAGCAACTGGAAATTCACTTGATATAGAACATAACTGTGGGCATGATTTTTTTACATGGAAAAAAGAAGAGTTAACATTTTGATATTATGTGTTCTCTCTTCTGATTCCATGAGAATTTTGTTTAGGACTTCACACCTTTGGTAAATGATCTCTTTTCTCTTCAAACTGCAAGATCAAACAAGTAGCCACACCTGAGGGTTAAAGGGATGTTTCTTGATTAGACTGATTTTTCAGAAATTGTACTCAACCTTTGGTACATCAGAAAAAGATGAATATTCTTACCTCTTGCTCCTCCCTATAGATCCCATTTTCTATACCTGTGGTACATCCTTGCCACATAGGTATCATGTTCCCTCTGTAGTATATGCATGATGTATCTACAATGTATTTACATATTTCTTCCAATACAAATTTGTGAAAATACATGAAAGTTATATACAGTTTTACAGATTATTTGAAACTTCCTTTTTGGCTGTTCTTTGCAAACCTGAAAAACATCTTTTGTTTTATTGAGAATGTGCTTGGTTTAAGTAGTAGGTGTAGAATGCTGAAAAGGCTGATGAGTCTTTTAAATCAGACAGCATTGAATCACATCAATATTGCTTACTAATGGTTTGGCATTTCTTGGTGTTTGTTGATAAATTAAACTTTTCTGGAAGCTGTAGTCTCTAGTTTCATAATTTATTGGCAGTGTTATACCTAACACTGAAGTACCATGTTGACTATTTTCTTGGTTCCTTAATTCTAGCGTGCTTTTTTTAAGCTGATTTCATTAGGAAAGGAAGTGTCAAGTATCAACTTAGCAGAAATTTCAAGATGTGATTTAAATGCACATTATAAATATTACAGTACCGTGAAAGTGTTGTAGTTTTGCTTGGTTTCTTTAAACTATTGCTTTACAGACTATCTCTAGTGGATAGCTGAACTCATATTGTCTATGGAATACTGTTCTTCCTGTTTGCCCCAGCTTTTCTGCCAGCTCAACGTAAAAGTCATGCAAAACTCCCCAGCCTAAAAGAATAGAGGTCAGAATATTGATATGGTGTTTTCTGGCTGACAGCTCAAGACCTTAGACAACAGCTTGCCATGAGCAGCCAGCACAGTGGGGACAGATGCACAGGGATGCACAGGAGACAAGGTTGGCTCCTCACTGCAGGCTTAGGACAGCTTCAGACCCATGAAGGGCTCAAAGATCAGCTTGAAGATTGAAGAACCCTACTTTGGTGAACTCCATGCTCCTTCCCAAGGAAAGGTATGAGGCTTTCTACATGTCATCGTAGCAGAGCTGTTACTGGAATTTGTGAATTTTTGCAGGAGCAAGCAGTTCTGGGCATTAGTCCAGGGACTCTTGTTTAGCATTTTATACCTTTGAAATCAAGCTTTTCTTCAGAGAAAGGGATAAGAAGAACTTTATTCTTCTTCTGCCTGCATATATTGAGCTGGCAGACAGGTAGGATTTAGAGGACATGTTACTTTGCTACTCTTTTGGTAGGTCACATTTGGAACAAAAGAAGTCTCTTCCACTTGTCTTGCACCTCTCTGCTTGAGTGTTTTCAAGATCTGTAGGGATTGCATTAAGCCATTTACAGCATGTCACCAAGGTACCAGAGAAGCAGAGAAATGTAATCAGAGTAATGAAAAATGAGAGTCTGCTTTGCTGTTGCTTAGAATAGAGATGTAGAATCATTTAGAGTGGACAATATCTTTAAGGTGACCAAGTCCAAGTGTTAACCCAGAGCTGCCAAGTGCACCACTAAACCACATCCCTGAGTGCCACATCTACACATCTTTTAAATACCTCCAGGGATGTGGACTCAACCACTTCCCTGGGCAACCTGTTGCAATGCCCGACAACCCTTTCCATAAAGAAATTATTCCTAATATCCAATCTAAACCTCCACTGACCCAACTTGAAGTTGTTTCCTCTTGCCTGGATACTTGTTACTTGGGAGGAAAGGCCAACCCCCACCTGGGTACAAAGCTCATTTCAGATAGTTGTAGAGAGCAATAAGGTCTTCCCTGAGCCTCCTTTTCTCCAGGTTAGGCAACTGCAGCTCCATCAGCCACTTCTCATATGACATATTCTCAGACCCTTCACCAGCTCCATTGCCCTTCTCTGGACTCACTCCAGCACCTCAGTGTCTTTCTTGTAGGGAGAGGACCCAAAACTGAACTGATGTGCGGCCTCCTCTATGCTGAGTGGAGGGGAAGATCACTGCCCTCATCCTGCTGGCCACACTATTGCTGATACAGGCCAAGATGCCATTGGCCTTCTTGGCCACCTGGGCACACTGCTGGCTTGTGTTCTGACACTGTCAATCAGCACCCCCAGGTCCTTTTAGCCCAGGCAGGTTTCCAGATTGTTATTAAAGCTGTTAAACAGGACTGACCTCAACACTGAGCACTGGGAAACACCACCTGTGACTGGCTGCCAGCTGGATGAACTCCATCCAGCACCACTCACTGGGCCTGGACATGCAGACAGTTTTTTTACTCATGAAATGGTGCACCTGTCAAAGCCATGAGCAGCCAGTTTCTCCAGGAGAATGCAGTTGGAAGCAGTATCAAAGGCTTTATTAAGTCCAGGCAGACAATATCCACAACCATGCCCTCATCCGCTAAGCAGGTCACCTAGCTGTAGGAGTGGGTAAGGTTGGCTTAGCAGGACATGCCTTTCATAAACCCATGCTGGCTAGGCCTGGTCCTGTTGTTGTCCTGGATGTGCTGCGTGATGGCACTCAAGATCATCTGCTCCATAACCTTCCCTGGCTCTGACATCAGATAGGCTGACAGGCCTGTGGTTCCCTGGAATCTCCCTCTATCCCTTCTTGTAGATGGGCATCACATTTGCTAACTTCCAGTCAACAGGGACCTTTCCAGTTATCCAGTACAGTTGGTAAGTGATAGAAAGTGGCTCAGTTAGAATTTCTGCCAGCTCCCTCAATACCCTTGGGTGGATTCCATCTGGCCCAATAGATTTGTGTGTATCTTACTGATGTAGCTGGTCACTGACCATTTCCCCTTGGATGTTGGGGGCTTCATTCTGCTCCCTGTCTTTTAGCTCAAGGGGCAGGGTACCCCAAGAACAAACTGGTCTTTTTATTAAAGACTGAGGCAAAGAAGACATTAAGTACCTCAGCCTTTTCTTCATCCTTGCTGGTGCTTCTCAGCTTCCCAAACAGTAGTAAGAAAAATAAACTTGCTGATGGGAATAGCAGCAATGTCAAATCACTTGAATTTTCCCCCTTTGTTCCCTGTACCCGCTTACAAACCTGTCAGTACTTAAAGATCTCTGATTATTCAGAAAAGCATCGCACCATTCACTTATGATTATTTCCAACTAGAAAACAAAAAGTTTGTATCTTCTTTCCAGAATAAATCTCTAGTGGAAGTGAGCTAAGCCTTCAGTGGTGATTTTAAGCACATGCATGTTTCTGAAGCACCATTAGTTTTGCTGAACAAAGTTCTAAAATCTTGAAAATCTTATCCTGACCTGAAATGCTTGCCAGGGCCATTTTCCTCTCATTTTTGAAGTGTTTTAAGAGTGCCTGTTGGTTGAGCTGAGTAAATGAATCCTCACTTACTCTCCTACATCTTTATCTTTTGGGTCAGTACTATCTTTTCTCAATCCAAAGTAGGGCAAAGAGGCAGACAAAAAGACAAATCTTAAAGGATACATTAAAGCAAATCTAATATGAATTTTTACAGACATAAATCTAATTAATTTCAACTTCAAACAGAAGATAAAAAACTTTCTTGCATTTCTTTGATGTTAGTGAATTTCTGCATAGCACTTGTCACAGAAAAAGCTTTTATTCCAAGTGTTCTACAGCTTCTGTTCCCAGTCTCTTCAGTGCATTTAGTGCCAGTTTTGGGAGAAAACCCAGTGCTTCTGGAGATTGGCTACTCCATCCGGTCCATTTCAGGACTGTTTCTTTTGTGGAAGGTGATGCTGTTTATTTTTTTGTCTCTTTCTGAATTGTAGTTTAGTACTAACGTTGCTGGGAAAAACATCCAAAATGTTAACAGAAGCATATATTGAGGAATGTCTCTGAGCTGGTAAAGATTTATATGTTGATATATTTGCTGAGATTCCAGGGGTTATTAGTAGATCCAGGTGGTAGAGAGTTGGAGTGCAGGAGCTGTGAAGAAGTGGAATAACCTGCAGAGAGATAAAAAGCTATTTCAGAATAGCTGCAGTTTGTTCGCTGTTCTTTATTATAAATGACACTTGTCATCTAGTTATTTAGCCTGAGAAAAAATGATCAGGAAGAAGCTTCAAGTTTGTGGAAAAGCTCCACGTGACCTCTCAGTAATCTTCTACTGAATTAAGTTACTCTAAGAGTCATTGGGCAGAGAGTCAAGATGTTTAGTGTGTGCTCCAAGTGTCACAGATTTCAGAGCAGTGGAAAGAACATTTGCAGGAATGCAGAAGTGGCAAGGCCATGGTTTTGGGTCAGGATGAGTCAGGGATATGAAGAATTGTGCAACTCCCGTTTTGGTCACGGGAAGGCACCATGCCTCCCTCTGACAGTGAACTTTGATCTTCCAAACATGCACTTCCAGATCCCAGTTCAGGCAGAGTGGGAAGCTTGGCCATTCCCTCCTGTCTCAGGGTAAGTGAACATTGCAGGGGAATGCGTAAAAACCTAATGACATGCCTCCATCTGTAACTGGTAAGTGACTTTTGCTTGTTTAAAAGCTGGCCGATCAGGTCAGGGTAAAGTCACAGGAGGGAGAAGCATTAAAAAGACCACCCAGCGAGTGAAACAGGCTTTTTCATTTTTCACTGGAGCTGTCAATTCTTTACTTTCTGCAGTGGTTATAGACCACTGGGGAATTAGCTCCTTTAAAATTTCCTGTGATGTGGTAAGGAGATGCAGAGATAAAGCACAGACTCTATTTAATCTTACATTTTAATTAGCCCTTATAATTCAGTTCAGTGTATCTTATTTGTTCTAAGCTGGGATGAGTTATCACCCAGCATTACTGTGTCAGAAGTCACCCTTTCTGTGCTGTCGGGCTGCTCCCTCGTCTTCCTTTCAGCTACAGTTTAATATCTGTGGTGTTTATTTTGCATACATGTGCATGTGCTTGAGACGAGCGGACAGCACTTCACTTTTAGCAAAGTTTTTAAAGTAAGGAGTCATACAGCAGTTCCAGCTGTTCTGCATGTCTTTCCATCCCCCTCCCCTCCCCATTTTCTAAATAATTTCTGAACCTGTTGGCCAGTTTCAAACCAAATTGAGAAGGCCAGTAGAAGACTCTGAGACAACCACACTGCTGTAGGTACACCTGCTGAAGGGAAAGCCATGCAAAACAGAGCTGCTGGACCTTCTGCTGAGCCACAGCCAGCAGTCACCTGCTTCTGACGTTCTTGGATGACAGCCCCGACTCTTCTGTGTCCTTCTTGCTCAGTGCGAGAGGTGGGGGGGGGACAACTTTTGGGAAGCAGGGAAAGATCTACTGGGTCCTCTGCTTCGGAAGGGACTTGCCTTTAGTCCCTGGAATCAACGTAAGAAATATTTCCAGTTTTCTGTTTTTCATTAGCAGAGTTAATGTGTAAAGTTCTTGCTTTTCTTGAAAAAGCTTTTTTTGGTAGTCTGTATCAGCATTACTGATTAACTTTTTTATTACTTTTTTACACAGACACAATGGCCAACACTAACTAATAAAAATGAATAAATTGAGCTGCTGTAGCAGCAGACAGTGTCACATGCAGCAGTGCTGGTCAGTATGGCCATTTTCCTTCAACTCTGACCTGAATTCTGACTTAAAGGTAGCAATAAATCACAGGCTATATGAAGGCATGGATGGACAAAGACAAATTCAGTCTGGATAAGCTCAAAACTAAACTTAGTTTCTGAACGTTGTTGGGGTTTTTTTGTTAGTCATCGGTTCTCTGTTTTTTTCCATGCAGAAGCAGCTCTAAAAATTTCATTTTAACACAGCACTTTGACATTACAGCATCCCTTGCTCTTGTAAAATGTGTCCATAGCTAACAAACAAAAAGGAGGTAAATCAATGAATTAACTTTGTCATGTGAATAAGCTGCAAGTTTGAAAGCCCAAGCACACTCCGTGCTGGCAGCATGCTGTTTGGAAGCCTTGCATGTGAGCTTGTTAATTGTTTTTAAGGGTTGGATGATATATTTGCGGTATTTTTTTTTGCAAATAAGTATCTTGTTTTGCCATGACTTAACCTATGTACATGTCTTTGGTCCATTGATTTGGAAATAGAAATTCTTTTCTTTTTATAGACTGACTAGAGGTCAGTAAAACCCGAGTGATTCTGTGATGGTGTTTTCATTGTCTTAAGAAAATGTCATGGGATATTTGTCAGAATACTCAGATTTTTTGATAACTTGAGGATTTTTGTTTCTTCCTTTCTCTGGAACAAGTAATCCCACACAGCGCGTATATGTTTACAGAACATGCCTATTATGTTTGTTAACCATGCTCCGCTAGCGTTTGCAAATAGTGTGTTGGGCAAATGCAAGGAGCTGACATAACAAGATGCTAAATGTCCATGACTCTTTGAATGCAAACTCAGGTATACTTTGTATAAAGAGCTGTGGTTCAGTCAGCTCCATTACTGATTCTATACAGCTCAGCTGTGGGAGGGATTGGGCCCTTTGAGTGCCTCCTTGAATCAACATCTTGAAACAATGATTGCAGCCTAAGATTATCTACTGAAGTAGTTTCATGATGTGGTTTTGTTCTCCTTTAAAAAAAAACACTATACATACATAGGGAAATGTCATTAAAAACATGGTTAATAAAAAAAAATTTTTTACCCTCTGGGTAAGCTCTTAATAGTAGGCAAAAGTCAGCTAAACTTATGTGCGTGGCCTTAACACTGTGTCTTTATGTGTGTTCATTATAATCTATACTTTTTGCTAACACTTCATGAAACACTTTCTACCATCATGTGAGGTCTGCCTTGCAAAGTACACATTTAATGAATGGCCACATGGTGCTGTAATCCCTCCTACATCTTTTTTTTACTTTTTTATACTACATTTTTTTAATGATGTGAGTGTGTAATGATGCTTTTCAACTGTGACTTGATGGAAGGCTAAGCACAAATCTAATGTGCAGTTTGACCTTTGTATGGTCTAAGCAGGTTTTTGGGGGGGGTTATTTTTTTAAAAAGCATTGCTTTATGGTGAGTTTTTCCACAAATTTTAAGATTATTTGATTTAAAATTTGTTTCCCTAGATTTCCTGTGTTCTTTGCATAATGGACTTTTTATCTTTCATTCAGCTGGTGATATGAATGGAGGTGATTACTTGAAATGTAATTACTGAAGGTGGGATCAGGCATAACACCTCAATTATCCTTTTTTTTTACTGTTGTTTGGCTTCATGTTCACACTGTAGATTACCAGTCTGGGAGTAACTTAATTTAAGAAGTAATAATGATTACTCCAGAGGGGTTCAAAAGAGAATAAAGCAAATGATCAGAGATACAAAAAATTTACCTAAAAGGGCAGGAAAAGAAAAACAAATAGAAAAGACTGGGAAACAGGGGCTGCGATAACACTTCTGACTTTTTATTAAAGAGCTTCTGCAGAGATAAAGGGTTCTTCATCAGTAACTGTAACAAAATGGTGTCTTGAATTGCATCACAGAGTTCTAGATCAGGCATTAGGAAAAGGTTTGAACAACTAGGACAGCAAAGCAACAGAATAGATTGTACTTGAGGATTTCGCGGCTGCTAGTGGCAATTACATAGCTTTAGGCAAAAAGATGGACTGTGACAGTCCGAAGTCATTTTGAGTCTTTCTTACCCTTGTGTAATACATGATACAGACTCATTAGGTTTGAACCTAAAACATTCATCTTTCAGGTAGAAAATTTAAGTCTTGATTAAAAATCACCAGTAATAGAGAATCTGCTGCTCTTGGTTAATTCTTCCAATACTGAATTTTTCTATCGGATTGCAAATTGTGAGTTATTCTTCCCCTTAATTTTTCTGAGAAGTCCAATTGACTCCTTTTCCTTGGATCTCAGAGTACATTTGTCCACTATATAAAGACTCAGCAAACTTTTCCCATGTAAGCTTTGATGTGTAATTTCTTACACATTGTCATGCAGTCAAGTCTCAGCCTTCTCTATATTTTTTTTCCTTCTAATTCTTTTTTTTTTTCATCATTTTGTATTGAACTTTGTTAACACTGCTGAAAATGGACTCTCTGCATGGTCACATCATGGTCTTTGCTCCTTTCTGCTCCTGCTTGTCAGAGAAAGGGAAACTAGGATTATTCTGGCCTGTAAGGTCTCACACAGTGCTGATAATGTGTGAAAGCAAGCATGTCCTTGTCAGAACTGCTCCTTCCCTGTGAGTACCTCTGCTT